>NC_134706.1:80617778-81256528 GCF_043290135.1 Rhipicephalus microplus
CAGTGAAGGCAAGAGGGATAGGAGAAGAGAGAAGGTTAGTGGGTAGATGAGATTAAGAATTTGCACACACACACACACACACATATATATATATATATATATATATATACATATATATATATATATATATATATATATATGTGTGTGTGTGTGTGTGTGTGTGTGTGTGTGTGTGTGTGTGTGTGTGTGTGTGTGTGTGTGTGTGTGTGTGTGTGTGTGTGTGTGTGTGTGTGTGTGTGTGTGTGTGTGTGTGTTGTAGCAAAACGAGGGCACAGACACATCACCCGTTTCTGGTAGGCCTGTGCTATTATATCACTTCATAAATTTCTTCCTTTCACTCGCCCAGTTAACGATCAAGCCCTTGTGGTTCTCTTTCTTGTCACAATGGCGCCGACTGCGAGCATGGTAGGCTGCCGACACCTACAATGTCTCCTCTGCATGGCATAGGCTGTTCCAGAGTGGCCAGATTCTGCTACCCTGCCTTCACCCGGAAATTTCCAGATCAGGTTCCAGTCACCGATACCGACTATCTCGTAGTGGTCGCAGGTATAAGATGCACTGTGCTCTGCCTTAGAGTGTCGCCGACAATCGGTCTGCCTGAAAGCGCCGACAATTCATCGTGAGCTTCTTTACAGCGCATTACCTCAGCCGCCGCCAATTCTGCGGCGCACTTGTTTTACTTACTGAACGATAGATGCGAACATTGTCAAACGTAGATGCGACGTGCGCGTTGGTTTTAAAAGGCCTTTTACTGCTTGGTAATGCCTGGCTGATTAGTGACTGGTCTCACGGGAAAAATGAGTTTGGATTGACTTGGTCCTCATGTGACACACTGGTAGTCCGAGTTAGGTGCTCCCTGTCAGATGTGAACTACCATGCCACTGGGTGTGGCTTGTGCACATCAGCTTGTTATGGTTCGGATAAATTGGAACGATAAGCGATACTTCGTTGCCTGCATGACAAAATGAATAAACGTTCGACAAGCGATGCATTGTCTGTCACTTTATTTGTTCCAAAGGTGTGGCTCCACGCAGTAGGTAGGCTTTTGTGTATTGGGCCATGAATTCGTTTTCTGCGGAATGCCCAGGTTTTCACGCGACAATGACCTCTTTCTCTGAATTTTTTGTAGGTCAGGCCTTCAGAGTGCCTGCTCGTGGCGTTAGGGCCCCTTATCTGAGTATGTCTGATAGAAATAAGTTGTCCTAATTTCACCATGTAATAGAAAGACTTGTCACCACTTTTTCATTGGCTGCAAATGCGGTATAATCACAGCATGCATCGCAGACTGTATCATGTTAGTTACAGACACAAAGTTCGAGGGTTGAAGTGGTGGGCCTTACCTATGTGGTTGGTGGGCGCGGCAGGTTCTTAAATGGGCTGCCGGTAAGCTGAATGTGCAGTTGTTGTCTTGCGGTGCGTCTCATCCTACGCTTCATCCTCGATAGCAGCCATGTAGGATTGGGTAGTCATGGACCGGTGATAGTTACTCCGTTCAAAACAGCTATGAGCTTGCTGCTCCAGTCTGCAGAGTTCTGATACCGCACGACTTCGTATATATGCCATGCCACGGCAGTATTTCTGAGATGGTATTTGTCCATGCACGGCTTGTTTATGTCCATCCAGACCTCGTCTTCTCCGACAGCATTTACAGTCGCCGCCCATTTCTCGGCGCCGTTTTGGAAGCCACAACAAACCGGTGGTCTGAAAGCAGCCGATGGTAGGAATGCGGCAGGTGAACCTCCGAAGAACGATGACGTCACGTAGCCTAGTTGATATAAATGCCGCGAAGCTGTACCAGAACTCTTTGAGACTCTCGGGTGAGTTATTCTCATGGTGTTCGAGGCGTCTGCGGCAAACACGGAACCAATCGCGTGCAGGTCGGCACTGTCAGGGCCTTGGCCTTGATGCGCAGTCGCGCGATAATTCAGAAAAGCTCGGTGGTGCTTTCGGTTGATACATATGCGTTGATAGTGGCTAAAGTGCTGATTGACTATCGAGGCAGGCGTTGTCCTGGTGGGAAGCGTTAATGGCATTTCCACGCAAATGTAGCCCTTGCACTGTCTTTGTCGCATCACGGCAAGAGTGACCTTGAGCCATCGAGAAGGCCTGGATGTTGTCCTACCATTTGTAGTGTTCTTGAGAACAAAATCGTATAATAGAAGGCGGTTTTCTTCTCTATCTTTCTTTCTCTTTATATATATATATATATATATATATATATATATATATATATATATATATATATATATATATATATATAAAAGGCCGGCAAGAAGACATAAGATGACGAAATGATCAGCCTGGACAGCGCCCACGGTTCCTCCAAGGAGGACGACGTCGAAGCGGCTGCTCTTTTGTTCTGTTAATACAGACCTCGTTTTCTCTGGTCGCACCGTCGTTCTGTATCCTGTTATTAAATGCGAAGCATTTGTTAGCAAACTTCGGCGACTTTGAGCGTATTTATCTATCTAGCCACCTACGCCTTTTAGCTCTCCTGGCCGTTTCACTAATTGTATCAATAGCAAACGAGGTATGGCATAACATGACTGTATGAAGAACATATTTGACCAGTCACAACATGAAAAGCATGATATATATGTCATGAATGTCAGGATTTACATTTCATGGTCCCCCAGCTCTTGCGGTGGTTTAGTTCACATGACATATTGCAAAACTGGTATGGTATGACATTATTACATGGCGAACACAAGCGACAGACTCTAACATGAAAATCATGACATGCGTGTCATGCAATAACAAGACTACATGCCACGGTCATGATGCACTGGCGGCCGTTTCGCTAACTTCCCTTGCACCAAATTTTATATTACGGAACGTGAATGAATCACGAAGGTATGATACTGGTGCAAACATAATAAACATGCGATGCGTGTCAATGTCAACATGACTACATGCCACGCACATGATGCACTCACGACTATTTCGCTTGCGTCACATGTACCAAAGTCGATATCACGTGACGCGAATGGACGATATAGGTAAATGACAAATCCCAACATGATAATTACGACATGCGTGTCATGTAACAACAAGATTACATGCCACACTTATAATGCGCTCGCGGCCGTTTCACTAGCTTCACATATGCCCAATTCGGGATTACGTGGCCTCAATGGATGACAAAGGTATGTGACTGGTGGAAACATGATTATAATGAGATGCGTGTCATGTGAGAACATGTCTGCCTGCCACAATCAAAGCAGCAATACATTTCGACGTCACGCGGTGCACGTGCTCACTGGCGTTCATTTCGTTGCGTCACGCCGGCGTTGCCACGCCAGGCGCCGGCACTTCCATATATTCGCAGGCGTGCGCCGCGCTTCGTTGCTTTGATGCATACACGTTTCAGCGCGTCCGACATCGTTCTGTCACGAAAAGAGGGAGAAGTAGTGTTCACGAAAAACATGGAGAAGTAGTGTTGTCTGGGTAAAGCATCGGCGCGAAATGCTGCATGTCGCATTTCGCGCCGGTTGCCGACGGGCCACGCCGATGGACGCTGGTCGCGCCTGGCGCCAGACTATCGAGAGCTCGCGTTTTGCTAACGTAGCGTCACTGTGCCCAGCGTGCACGCACGTCAACGCTACATTGGAGTATATTGAACCCCTTCATGATGCGCTCGCTTCCATTTTGCTAGCTCCACATATACCAAATTTGGTGTTTCATGACGTAAGTGAATTACAAAATATATGACTGGTGCAAACATTATAATCCTAACACGCGTGTCATGTAAGAACATGACAACATACCACGCGCACAGCATGGTCGCGGCCGTTTCACTCACTCCATATATTCTAAATATGGTATCACGGGACGTAAATAGACGACGAAGGTAAACGACGCATCCAAACTTAATAATCATGATACGGAAGCGAGGTATGGCGTCATTTACTTCAACCTCGTAAGATTTTGCTGATTTTAAAGTGACATACATCAACATTTCTCATTTGGGCTTCGCATATCATCGATTCCCACTCTACGTAGAATCTGTCTTATTTTTCACTTCGCGACATTGGTGGAGCTGCTGGACTTCTCCTACTAATGCTTGGGACACCACTGCGCCCTGGCGCTTTGAGTCCGCCATCTCAACCCGTTTCTGCAGTGGATACTCGCGTCCACCGTTACAGTCACCGACAGCGAGGCCTTAGTCCCGAGGCAATCCCACTCGAACTTCTCCAGGAACACACCGTGCCTGGAGTATTGGCTACTGGAGGACCTTCACAGCTTACTATTGATCAGCCTTTAATTCTCTAGACCTTCCATGGTCAGGTTTATGAAGACGTTGAGGACTGATTAGCCCGGTATAAGCGAGTAGCCAAGACCAACCACTGGCCCACTGAACAAAATCTATCGCGCGTCTAAGGTAAAAAACTCCGACATTTGATGAGGGGCGTCAAAGAAGAGCTGTTTGCCGGTCTCCTACGCAACCCTCCAACAAGCGCAGCGGAACTTGTCAAAGAGGCTACAACAATCGAGCGAGCACTGCAGCAATGGCACCGATACCATGACGAAGCAAACAGCACATCTCCCAGCCTCTCTGCTTTGACTGCCGGCAGTGAATATTCTCTGCGTGAGCTCATTCATGAGGTCGTTCGGGAGGAGATCCTAAACTTCCTTGTAACTTCGCAAGAAAATACCATGGATTGCGTTGCAGAAGTTGTGCGGCAAGAACTCCACCAGGCATTTTTGGTGCTCGAATCGCTCTCAGAGTGATCTGTTATCTATGCATCCGCCGTCCATCAACCCACTCCATTGACGTACAACTCGTCACCACTGGCTTATCGCGGCATCAGCCAAGCGCCTTACAACGAGCCATGGGCCCCAGCTTCGAATCCGCCGCAGCCGTATCCACAGTCTAACGTGCCTATACAAACGTCACCGATGTACACTCTGCCGACATCTGCATCTTGGTCGCAAAGGATGCCCACCAGTCGACCATTCATACGTAAGACGGACTTGTGGCGCAAAGTCGACCGTCGACCGCTTTGCTTCCATTGTGGGGACACCAGCAATATTTTCCGCAATCGCCCGTACCATGACCTTAGACATCAAAACTTTCTACAAACCTCCCCTCGTGCTTATTTCGATAACCGCAGTGACAGCTGTGCAGGCCCGCAAGCAGAGCAATCCGATGTGCCGTATCGTCGACGCCGCTTTCCTTCACCTGCACTAAACTTGCCACAGCAGCGCAGTTACGCTGAGGTGGCCCGGGGCAGATCTCCTAGCCCTCGTCGGGGAAACTAACAGCAGTGACCTTTGGGGGGAAAGTTGCCGCCCGTCGAGATGCTATCACCCCCCCCTAACATCTTCTCTACGACGCGATACGACGAATGACACCACGGATCGTACGACGGATGATACCATGGACGATGCGATGTCAGTAGCGAAGGTGTGTGATGATACCATGGACACACCTTCAATGTCAGTAGCGAAGGTGTGTGGCCTGACTCTGAAAAAATAGCTGCCGTTACGAATTTCACAGCGCCAACTGACGAAAAGGTGGTGAGACGGTTTTTAGTACTGTGAGCGTGCTACCGACGCTTCATTGAGAACTTCTCGCACATTGCCTCGTCGTTGATCTACCTTACCAGAGAAGACGTCACATTCGTATAGAATGAAGAACAGTAAAGTCATTCAACGAGCTGCGACAACGCCTTCAGAAGCCACCAGTCCTCGCACACTTTGATGATGACGCCCCAACAACAGTGCACACCGACGCTAGCAATGTCGGCTTAGGAGCTGTACTCGTGCAGCGGCAGGATGGCATCGAACGAGTAATCACTTAAGCGAGTGAAACTCTTTCACGTTCCCAAGAAAATTATTCCACCACATAAGAATAGTACCTTATGGTGGTGTGTGCGGTTATAAAATTCCGCCTATATCTGTATGGTCGTCCTTTTAATGTTGTCAGCGACCATCACTCCCTCTGCTGACTGACAAATTTTAAAGACCCTTTATGAAGCTTGGCACGCTGGAGCGTGAAGGTTCAAGAACTTGACGTGACGGTAGTCGACAGATTGGGGAAGTGCATTCAGACACTGATTGCCTTTATCGTGTGCCATACGAACCTGCGACGGCAAAATATGACTATACAGCCTTTGTCCTAGTTGTAAACACGGCAATTGTCACACAGCTGCAACGAGACGGCCCAGAACTAGAACCCAAAATACGTTTCTTGGAGGGTCGCACTTCAGCTGTACCTAAACTGTTTGCGAGAGGGCTGTAGTCATTTTGCTTGCGCAACGACGTCCTGTATAAGATGAACTTCACGCCACACGGTAACGCCTACTTACTCGTCGCCCCAACATCTCTAAGAAGCAAAGTACTACAGGCATTTTACGATGAACCAACATCTGGTCACTTGGGTTACACGAATACGTTATGCAGAGTGAGGTGGAAATACTTCTGGCCAAGTCTGACGGTGGCCATTCAACACTATGTTCGGACGTGCCTTGATTGCCAGTGCAGAAAAGTCCCACCCGACAAACCAGCAGGCTTCCTCCATCCTATCGACGTGCCTGCTACTCCATTCGCTCAAGTCGGAATGGATCTTTTGGGCCCATTTTCAACCTCATCGGATGGTCGCAGATGAATTGTAGTAGCCACCAACTACCTCACTCGTTACGCCGAAACCAAAGCTCTGAAGATGAACATGGCAACTGAAGCAGCCCAATTTTTTGTAGAGAATGTGGTGCTGAGGCATGGCGCTCCCATGCCATCCAGTGGTAATAACTGACAGGGGAACTGCATTCGCAGCCTAACTATGACAGGCAGTTTTAAGACTTAGTGGCACATCCCGCCGGCGAACGACAGCGTATCATCCGCAAGCTATTGGTCTTACGGTGCATCTTAACAAGACACTTGCGGATATGCTCTGCATGTACGTCAATATGGAGCATAAAACCTGGGACGAGATCTGCCATATGTCACGTTCGCCCATAACACGGCTCATCAAGAAACAACAAGAACAACACAATTCCGCCTTTTTCATGGTGGTGAAGTCACCACTTTGCTGGATGCTACGCTGCCGCACGAATGCGAAGACGCCAGAAAGGATGCTGATTATATCACTCAGCTTGCTGAAGAAGCCCTACAACTTGCACGCCTACGTATTAGTCGCCAGCAGGACTACGATTCAAGACGGCACAACCTTCGTCGCTGACCAGTCTCCTACAAACCAGGAAAGAAAGGTTGAATATAGACTCCTATTCCGCGTCATGGCTTCTCAGAGAAACTGTTAATACAGTACCTCGGTTCCTGTGAAGTTCCACGACGCGTCAGTGACATTATATATGAGGTTGTTCCTGATACTGCGCACTCCTTAAGGCGTCGAAGGTATGCCCCAGAAGTTGTGCACGTGGTACGGATGAAGCCTTATTTCTCTCAATGAACTCATGCGTTTCCCACGAGTACAAACCAATTTGATTGTAAAGCATCGAGACGATGCTTTCTTGAATGGGAGGCTAATGTCATGGCTAAAGGCCATGACGTTAGAGCACAGAGCGAGTTGTTTCTCGCAAAAGCTTACAAAGCCTTCCTACCAGAACCAGTGAAGTCAGCGCAAGCCAGGTCAGAAATATTACAACCCATTCACGACTCCCCAGAAGGCGGACACACCGGCCAACAAGCCACACTCCCGAAACTACAAGAACGTTTTTGGTGGTCGAAGATGCAAAGTAGCATCCGTTCTTACGTCGCCAGTTGCCAAATTTACCAGCAGTTTAAGCGACTGCCTGGGTGTCAACCTGGATTAATAACACCAATCCAGATACCCGAAACAACTTTCTACACGATTCGCATTGATTACATGGCACCTCTACCCACCACCACTGCGGGAAACCGTTACGTCATTGTAGCAGTAGACTACCCGTCAAAATACGTGGAAGCGGAGGCCATGCCATCTTTAGCATCTACTTACCTAATCAACTTCCTCAAGCACCGATTTGAATGGAGACATGGCTTACCAAAAAAAGTTAATATCTGATCGAGCTACAACGTTTCGGAGCGGGGAACTGAAAAAGTACCTTTGCCCGGCAGGCGTGCAGCACCACTTCGCATCCGCGTTTCATCCTCAAGCAAATGGCCTTACTGAGAGAACCAACCAGACCATCCAGGCACGATTCGCTCCATATACGAAGGCAGGGAAAAGAGGAGAGACCGACTGGGACGTCCACCTTCCGTCAGCCGCTTTTGCGATTAACACGGCACTGCGGACTTCTACCGGGGAACCGCTCTACGAAATTGTTTATGGGAAAGTACCACAGCTGAAAGCGGTCCTCAGTCTGGATGCTCCCATTATAATTCCAAGTGCCAACGATCGCAAAGCGGCCTGTCAGAAGATCCGAACTGAGGCGATCAAGAAAGCCACCCACGCACAAGAAAATCAAAAGCGCCACTATGACAGACGCCGCAGACTCGCTCCTGCTTACAACATCGGTGACGAGGTCTGGGTGCAAAGGGGCACCAGCGGGCCTGGCAAGAAGCTACTCCCTAAGCTCGACGGGCCATTCATAATTACTCAGCGTGTAGGAGAAAATGCCTGGCGTGTTAACATCTCAGATGCGACCTTCCCTTTTGATTAACGCAAAAGAAATAACTTTGCCGTGCATGTGTCGCGCTTGAAAAAAGTAGTCGGACTGCTGCAGATGCAATGAACTGTGATTTCTTTTTTTTGTTGTCAGGTCCGCAGTGTGGCCGAATGTAACGAAGAGTGGCGTGGCAGCTGTGCGCCATGGGCTGAAAAGCGAGAAGCGAGGAAGAAGAAGCAGAATAGAACAGCTTGCCCGACGAACGGGTGCTGTGTCTGTCTCGCTATATATATATATATATATATATATATATATATATATATATATATATATATATATATATATATATATATATATATATATATATATATATATATAGGCAGGCATAGTGGTTGAGTGGCCGTAGCGTTGCATATAGTCTAGTAGATCCTCCGTGAGCGGTCACAACGTGGTTTATTTCGACGTTTTGGCCTAGAGTCTGGCCTTCATCAGGAAGAAAGATACAGTTTGTCGGTGCTCAGCTTTATACAATCTCAAATCAGAGGGCAAGGAAAGAGGGGAAAAAAGGAAAGAAAAAAAGAAAAGAAAAGGAAAGAAAAAAAAAGAAAAAAGAGATAATAATATACGGTGGACGCCCCTCGGGTGCCCCCCTTCCACTTTTCCTTCCACTTCCCTCCTCATCTCTCTCCCCCTCTCCCCTTCACCTTTCTGATGTCAGCGGTCTGTGTATGTTTCCGTTCACTAGCGCATTCCTCCCGATCAGACGGCCCCTACTGGCACTGGCGGTTCGGTGTGGGGCAAAAAAGAGCTTTTCAGGGGAAGTTATTAGAATCAAAACGAGTAAGAACATGTCTGCCTGCCACATATATATATATATATATATATATATATATATATATATATATATATATATATATATATATATATATATATATATATATATATATATATATATATATATATATTGTTGCGGTACAACGCGAATAAAACACAGATAGACCTTGGGACGACGAAAGGCAGCGTGTCCTGAACAGCTCAGTCACAAGATCGTCTTCTTCAGCCTCGAGAGAAGCTAGAGGCCCACTACCTCGTGCCCACTAAATGCCCCATCATCGTTATCGTCCACATGTAGACACGCGTCATTTGCCTCTCTCCCAAAGAGCATCGCCCCGATGCGCAGTCTGTAATGCAGTTTTTTTTTCTAAATTAAAGTATCATGCAATCACTCGCTGACGTAGGGTTTCATGCGGACTACGTGAACGAGTTCAGGATGGTGCTGGCGACGCCTCGTACTATACGAACAGTCGGGAACAACTTCGTAAGTGACATCGCTCAGTCGTCGCACAACTAGGTACGGTCCAAAGTATCTTCTTAAAAGTTTTTCGGAAAGTCCTCGTTTTCGTATGGGCGTCCAAACCCATACTTTGTCGCCAGTTTGGTAGACGACTGTTCTGCGGTGAGCATTGTAGCGGCCTGCATCGTAGTCTTGCTGCTGGCTGATCCGTAAACGTGCAAGTTGCCTACCTTCTTCTGCGCGTTCCGTAAACGTGTCGGCGTCCGGGACGATGTCGTCGCCTTCGTGCGGTAACGTTGCATCTAACATGGTTCGTACTTCCCGTCCATGAACGAGGCTGAAAGGTGTCATGCGGGTCGTTTCTTGCTTGGCCGTGTTGTATGCGAACGTTATGTAAGGCAAGATTGTATCCCAGTTTTTGTGTTCGACGTCAACGTACATCGAAAGCATGTCTTCAATGGTTTTGTTTAGACGCTCTGTCAGCCCGTTTGTTTGTGGGTGGTATGCGGTGGTCTTACGATGCGTTGTTCCACTCAGCATCAAAACATGGTCCAAAAGAGCTGCTGTAAATGCGGTTCCTCTGTCTGTGATTACGACGGTTGGTGCACCATGCCTCAGTACAATATTCTCGATAAAAAATCTTGCCACCTCCGCTGCTGTACCTCTCTGGATAGCCTTTGTCTCGGCATAACGGGTCAAATAATCCGTCGCGACGATAACCCATCGGTTGCCTGCAGTAGAAGTAGGGAGTGGGCCCAAAATGTCCATGCCGATCTGGTGGAATGGAGTCATTGGGACCTGTACGGGTTGCAGGAGGCCAGCTGGTTTAGTTGGCGGTGACTTGCGTCGCTGGCAGTCGAGACAGGTACGGACGTGGTGCTTCACGGCTGTGGTTAGTCTTGGCCAGTAATACCTTTGCTGTACCCTGGCCAACGTTCTTGTGTAACCCAAGTGGCCAGAGGTAACCTCGTTGTGGCATGCTTTCAGTACTTCGGTGCGAAGGGCTGCTGGGATGACGAGCAGATAGGCAGATCCCGTCGACGAAAAATTTCTTTTATAGAGTACTCCGCCACGTAAACAAAATGATGACAACGCTCTTGCGAAAACTCTTGGCGCCTTCCGAGATCTGCCATCCAAGTAGGTAATTAAGCCAAGCAACTCAGCGTCGTCTCGTTGTTGCTGCGCAATGGTGGTCGTGTCGAGGACACCGAGAAATGATGTTTCCTCCTCCTCGGGTAGGGTTGCCGACTCAATGGGTGAACGGGACAAACAGTCGGCGTCCATATGTCGCTTCCCTGACTTATGTACGACTGTCATGTCGAATTCCTGCAGCCTGAGACTCCAACGCGCTAATCGGCCGGTAGGGTCTTTAAGATTAGTTAACCAACACAGTGAGTGGTGGTCGCTAATTACTTTGAAGGGGCGGCCATATAAATACGGACGAAATTTTGTAACCGCCCATACCACGGCGAGACACTCCTTCTCAGTCGTGGAGTAATTAGCCTCAGCACGTGTTAACGTTCTGCTTGCGTAAGCGATGACCCTTTCTGCGCCATCTTGCTGCTGCACAAGCACAGCTCCCAGACCGACATTGCTAGCATTGGTGTGAAGCACCGTAGGGGCTCTCTCGTCGAAGTGGGCAAGGACTGGGGGTGTTTGTAGTCGCTGGCGAAGATCGTTAAAAGCAGCTTCCTCTTCGTTATTCCACTCAAAGGTGACGTCTTCTCTTGTTAGGCGAGTTAGTGGTGATGCTATGCGTGCGAAGTCCGCGATAAATCGTCGATAATACGCGCAGAGGCCGAGAAAGCGTCTGACAGCCTTTTTATTGGTCGGCATAGGGAACTGTTCTACGGCTGCGATTTTTTCAGGATCGGGACGAATACCAGCATGACTGACGACATGACCAAGAAATCGCAGCTCTTCGTAGCAAAAGTGGCACTTTTCAGGCTTCAACGTCAGGCCCGCGGACTGTATGGCTCGTAAGACCACCTCAAGTCTTTCAAGGTGCTCGTCAAACGTCGCGGAAAACACTATGACGTCGTCGAGATATACTAAGCATGTTTTCCACTTCAACCCAGAAAGCACAGTATCCATGAGTCTTTGAAAGGTAGCAGGGGCTGAGCACAAACCGAATGGCAAGACCTTAAATTCATATAACCCATCTGGTGTCACAAAAGCGGTCTTCTCGCGGTCTCTCGGGTCCACCTCGATTTGCCAATATCCACTCCGCAAGTCCATTGAAGAGAAGTATCGAGCATGTCGAAGTCTGTCGAGAGAGTCGTCTATACGCGGTAGTGGATATACGTCTTTCTTGGTCACCTGATTTAGCTTCCGGTGGCACGTCGACCGTCAAACCAAGGTCGTTGAGGACGGAATGAATCACCTCGATGCCAGCAATGACGGGCAATATGTCCTGCACCTCCGCAGTGAAAGCATAGTGGACGCCTGTCCACGGTGCGCCATGCATCTGTTTTCCGGGTCGGTGGACGCGTCGATGCCCATGGGGTGGCTGTGGATGGCTGGTTGTGTGGCTGTAGCGTAGGTGTTTGATGCAGTGTCTGCTCTTGCGGTGGATACGAAGGGGCCATCGGCACCTGGTGGTACAGCGTCGGCATAGCGGGTGGTGGACGTCGGAGAGCGGCAGCGTAGCTCATAGGACGCTACTGAGCATCAGGACTAGCCGTAGACAACGCTTGGTGGATTTCATCGCGTACGACTTCAGCGATCGATGCGATGGGATTTTCAGCAACAGGATTCCGCAACTTCTGCAGTTCCTCGCGAACTATCTCCCTAATCAAGTCTCGCAAGCAGCTCTGACTCTCAGACGTCATGGCGGTAGCCTTGATTGGGACATTGCAGGACATGCGGTCATATTGCCTGCAGCGTTGATGAAGGGCCCGCTCGATAGCCGTAGCCTCCTTAATGAAGTCAACCACGGTAGTCGGAGGGTTGCGCAGTAGCCCGGCAAAAAGCTGCTCCTTGACACCGCGCATGAGGTAACTCAACTTTTTATCTTCCGTCATGTGCGGGTTAGCTCGTTGAAAGAGACGAGTCATGTCCTCGGCAAACATTGCAACGGTTTCGTTGGGTTTTTGAACCCGTAGCTCCAATAACTGCTGCGCGCGGTCCCTTCTATCGATATTGGCGAAGGTATCGACGAACTTCTCTCGAAAGTCGGGCCAAGCTGACAGATTGCCTTCTCTATTTTCATACCAAGTACGAGCACCGTCGTCAAGGTAGAAATGGCGCGCCAAAGCTTTTCCTGTTCCGACCAATGATTTACCTTGGCAACACGCTCATAGTGGTCAAGCCAGTCGTCAACGTCTTCATGGGCACCGCCACTAAAGCGATCGGGAACGAGGGGTTGAAAGAGGGTCACCTGAGATGGGTGCGTCGGAAAGCTGCCTTGGGGCACCTGTTGCGAGCTTGCGTTGGCCATTGGTTGAGCTGTGCGGTGCCTAGCAGGTTCCGGCGAGTGAGTCAGCTCTGGCGCGAGGCCTCGCAACCGTCGACTGGAGCGATGCACCGGTGTTTCTACAGGTGACAGTGCGTTTGGACTCGATGAGCGGCTCCCAGCGGGCGTGTGGAGCATCAGACAGGGTTGCGGCCCAGCACCTCCACCAGTGTCGCGGTACAACGCGAATAAAACACAGATAGACCTTGGGACGACGAAAGGCAGCGTGTCCTGAACAGCTCAGTCACAAGATCGTCTTCTTCAGCCTCGAGAGAAGCTAGAGGCCCACTACCTCGTGCCCACTAAATGCCCCATCATCGTTATCGTCCACATGTAGACACGCGTCAATATATATATATATATATATATATATATATATATATATATATGTGTGTGTGTGCGTGTGTGTGTGTGTGTGTGTGTGTGTGTGTGTGTGTGTGGTGCGCGTGTGACGTAAGAAGTTAGTGATTGTTGGTAGATGCCGATGAAGAAGTCCCTAGGAATAAACATGGCGTATGAGCCAGGCGACGTCTTCCACATCTAGTGTCACACGAGCCGACAGGATGAAGACCTGTCCACAGCTCATCAACCTTACATCATTCACGAAGCCACCGGCATTACGCCTCAACTGAATATCGACCACAGAAGAGGTGATCTCAGGCGCATGCAGTTACCGGCATCTGACAGAACCATCGACTGACCTTCCCATCCCCAAGTACACCGGATCAGCAGGCGATGGACCTGTAGAGGACTGTTCGAGCTCCGCGCTACCGCTGCATCATGGCCGGAACGGGAGATGGTTACAAATTTCAGCGACTACATGACTGGTGAGGCATTCAAATTTTACCTTACATACATATTCGATAAGGATGAATCGTGGCAAAAGATCAAAGAAGAGATGATTGCCTGGTTTAACGACTATGACACAAACCTACTTATTGCCAACCATCTGGAGACAACTGCAATCTATCGTCAATTCCCTAGGCAGTCTTCAAGCATTCGAAAGCCCAGCGCGTATCGACAAATGCCACAAGACGAAGTGGCACATAAGTTCACTGACAGGTGACGATGTGTAATTCGGGAAAAACACAACCATCGAGCGCACCTCCCTTCTGGACGAAAATTGGCAATTCCGAAGTCGTCGCATTAACAAACGACAACAGTCATCACTCATCCTACTGATGCCCTTCATGCTTCGCCTCGCATACATGGTCCACCACCTGGGTTTTCAGCACGCGGTTCTTCAAGCGCTCCTAACGCTCACCACTTGCCTTCTAAGGACGCTGTATTCATGGTAGATGACCTGGCGCAACGGGAACATACCCTGTCAAGCCATTCTCCTTTCGTATGGTTTCATGCATCACCGTCTGGTGCACACACTCTCGACAGTCCAAACAAAACAGAAGGGTCAGACGCATCGAACATCACATGCTACCAGGCGCAAGAACTACTCGCAGTGAATCACGTCACCGAAGCCTCTCAAGAGCATGGTAGCAATGATGGCGCACCACCAACCATGCCCGATAAGCAAGACACCAGTTCACAATGCACCAGCTGCCTTCAAGACACGTCAAATTTCAAAAGAAATGAATCTCCCATTCTGCAAGAGGATCCACTACAGTAATTTCCTGAGCCGTATCAGCAAAGCATGCAAAGCCAATTCTACAAACTCAAGCGACAACAGGAGAAACTACAACCAAGGCATCGACGTACACAAAATTCAACGGAAGCACACTCACCAATTAAAGAGAGAGGAAAATAAGATCTCCAATCCGAAGACTGTTCCAAGACGTGAAATTTTCTCGCACAAAGGAAAGTGGCCAAAGATGCTCCCTACACCTGCAGTTACACGGGCAGCAACACCTCGGAAAACGCCAAGAAAGATGTGGTAGCACTTCGTCTATACCGCCAGTCCTCAGGCATCACACCGTCACAGTCTGTCAAGAAGCACGCATTCTAGAAGAAAAGCGTCTGTCACAGCCATGACTCAAAATTTAACGCAAGAGACATCCGACCTTCCAACGCTACGAAGACTCCCAACCTTGTTCTACAAGGACTCCCAAACGCGGGAGTGTCATTCAGCGCCATCTGTAGCCATCTGAGTACAGATGGCGCTGACTGGCACTCCCCCGTTTAAATTCACATATCAACTCAATAAAGTGTCTGGGCACCTAGCCGTCTTGATAGCTCAGCTGTTAGGGCATTGAACGCTTTATTCGAAGGTCGTAGGTTCGATTGCGGCTCACGGCAAGTTATTTTTTCACCCACTTTTCTTTCTTCCTATTTATATTACGTTGATTCTAATAACTTCCCCTATACATTCCTTGACATTAATGTCTGTTATTTCTCATTAATTGTGTGTTAAAACACGAAAAAATAGCCCTAAGGTATACACTCTTTTCCCTTATATATATATATATATATATATATATATATATATATGGGATATAACTCATCCCCTGATGAAGGGAGGACCCCTCCCGAAAGTGTTGGGAAATAAATATATTGATTCTTGTTGACAACGCTCCCGTTGTGCCATATCCCATACCTTCACGAAGACTAACTGGCCCATTGAATTATTACTCCCACTATATATATATATATATATATATATATATATATATATATATATATATATATATATATATATATATATATATATATATAGATGAAATAGATGATCAGAGTTTCTTCCGGCTACCGTAATAAAAGTGATAAACTTCGAGAATAGTGCAGTATAGGAAACAAAACAATAAAATATTTATTTAATCCTAACAGTTTCGGCTGGTGGACCAGCCTTCTTCGGAGGATGTAAGTGAAATGATACAAGTTCCCGTAGCAGAGGGTCACCCTCACAGTTTAAAGACCCTCCAAAAAAAGAGAGAGAGAGAAAAAGACAAGCGGGCGAACGAGGTAGCAACAGACAACAAGAAGCAGAAGAAGGAGAGGAACTAGAAAGGAGCGACGGAGAGCCGCCGGAAACGAGCGGGTAATTCTGGCATTGTTGCTGCGTATAGGTAATACGTAATACGTATAGGTAATACGTATAGGTAATACCTATACGCAGCAACAATGCCAGAATTACCCGCTCGTTTCCGGCGGCTCTCCGTCGCTCCTTTCTAGTTCCTCTCCTTCTTCTGCTTCTTGTTGTCTGTTGCTACCTCGTTCGCCCGCTTGTCTTTTTCTCTCTCTCTCTTTTTTTGGAGGGTCTTTAAACTGTGAGGGTGACCCTCTGCTACGGGAACTTGTATCATTTCACTTACATCCTCCGAAGAAGGCTGGTCCACCAGCCGAAACTGTTAGGATTAAATAAATATTTTATTGTTTTGTTTCCTATACTGCACTATTCTCGAAGTTTATCACTATATATATATATATATATATATATATATATATATATATATATATATATACTGTATCTTTAATCCTGATGAAGGCCAGACTCTACGCCGAAACATCGTAATAAACCACGTTGGGACCGCCGGTCATGGAGGATCTACTGGACTTTATATATATATATATATATATATATATATATATATATATATATATATATATATATATATATATATATATATATATATGCCAGGTGGTTTTTGTTCGTTTTTACCACGAAACGCACTTTCTGTGTTTTATACCTTTTCTTCATGCCAGTATTGCCAAATTTGGCAGTGCAAAGTAAAATTCTAGCGAAAGCTGCGGCGTTTTCATCTTCTGGTTACAAATAATAGTGATCAATATGTCTTCCAACGAGTTTACAGGAATCTTGGATTACGTCATGCAGGTCTACCCCCAAAATTGAATGGTCTCCAGAAACAGTATTTGATGCTATTTTACACGTGGGACACTATGGTTTTGTCCGACCTGATACAAGAAGTGGGAGGTACGTACCTTGACATGCATGTTCGCATTGTTAAACAAGTCATTGAGGAGGCTGAGGTTTATCGTGTAGTTCTTCCTGTGGAGCTCAGAAGTTGTGGAGCTCTGAGGACAGCCGAACGGAATCTAATGTGTATAGATAGCTTGCCGTTAACGATCTTAATAACAATGGTGTGGAGTAAGGTGCACGTTTGAATAGTGCGCGTTTTTGAGTACGTTAGCAAGTGAGCGAAGTGCACGCGCGTGGTTCGGCGTAAACGATGATGACGGTGAAGACATGACTTGTGAGACGCGAAGACGCATGGTGCGACGTCAACAAGAAAGGAAAATATCCAATGGTCTGAGAACACGAAAATTCCAGGCGCCAATGGCTGGGCTCCACGAAACTTCACCGTCGTTATTATAACAGGACAGGTGGGCCAGAATTAGAGAGGAAGCCCAAGGGGAGTTCAAACAGAACAGTGGCACGACGAGATTATCTCCGGACCGGGCACTGCAGATGGGGCGTCAGGTGTCGGACGCAAGCCTCCACGACTACGACCGGCCGTGGCCTTCTGCCATCGTGCTCGCGCTTGAGGGGACTGTAGCCAGCCGGGCCTGCAGACGTAGGTTACAACAGACAAGCAACAGCCATCGGGCGACAGGCCCGAGCTGTGCATCCATTTGCCTAAGCAGCCTGACCCTGGTTCCTCAACGCGTTCCCACAAGCCAGCGTTCGCCTATTGCCTAGAGCCAGCCGTGTCCACTCCTCAAACCACAGCCACCACGTTCCCGTCTGATTTAAGAACGAATCGCCAGCCGCAGCGTTTCCTCATCACCAGCCACCCCGCGTTGTAAACCGGAGCTGGCACGTTCCTGTCTCTTAAACATCACCCAGCACTCAGTGAGTTGATGAGACCGAACTGCCATCTTTCTCTGCTCCGCCACTCATCCGCGTCAGAACTATTTTCTGTAGATAATTCTCTTGAGGGTTAGTTTTGTGTACCACCTGAGTGCTTCACCACTTGTAGTGAACTTTTTACTAAGTGTCTTGGTTTCGTGAGAAATTTTCGTCTTTTTACCTTTCAAACAAACGTTTTGTGCACGTATTGTTTGAAACCAATGGCTTTGTCTCTTGTTAAGACTCCCGGAGATTCACACTTAGAGATTGCATTGGATTGAATAAACTTTTATTTCGTCCTCCAAAACACAGATCACTGTGTTGCGGGCAGCTCCCACGTGGGGACTGAGATTCCAAGCTCCTCAGCCGCCTCGCGGGCTTGGTGGACAGCCCAAAGCTGAACTGCCAAGGACGAGCTGCGGATTGCCGCCTCCCATCTGGCAGAGGTGATGTTCGATATATGAGCGAATTTGGTGCACTGCCAGAGCATGTGTTCTAATGAAGCTATTTCCCCAGAATGTGGACAAAGATTACATGGGTATAGGTCAGGGTACACGATGTGTAACATTACCGTAGCTGTGGCATTGCACGTACGCGTCCGCTTCAGCTACAGGAGGTGCGGGATTCGATCCCCAGTGCCGGCCGGCCACCCACCGGTAGCTAAACAGGGTACAGGCGGCCTTGGAGGGGCTGTGACGCGTCATCCCAGTGGTGAAGCTCACTCTGCCTGGATACTCCCGACACGCTGCGTGGGGACCCCGATGATGTGTAACATTTTCAAAGTGGGATACATCCGCGTTTGCAAAAGGATTAATGTAAGTGCTTGGGGCCGGGTTAGATTTTTGTGAGGTGGATGGAAAATTCTTCTAGACAGGTAGAAATGTTTAGTGAGCTCGTTATTTGTTGTAAGAATTTCCCGGTTATCCCCTTCACCGGTAGAACGCATCCCCGGGGAGGCGCGGTTGGAGAGTTCGCCTCGTGTGCTGCTTCATTGAGATTGGGAGGGGAATCGTTGATTTGCCCAAAGTGAGCTGGGAACCAACTCAGAAGATGATGCGTAATGTTCTTGCCTTGCAGTATTCTCAGAGTTTTATCAGAGACCGTCCCCTTGGCGAACGCCCGTAGTGCTGCCATGGAATCACTGTAGACGACTTCAATGCTATCCATCTTGAGTGCTAAGGCGATGGCTAGCTGTTCCGCAATGATTGGGTCTTTCGTCCTGACCGTCGCAGAGTTGACGACATGGCCAGCCCCATCCACCACCACTGCCACAAACGCTTTCCCATTGGCGTAGGAAGCCGCGTCAACAAATGCGACCCCTCGTTCCTCGTTTGAGACTTGACGAAGTATAGTCCTGGCCCTCGCTACTCTTTTTCCGACGTTGTGTTCTGGATGCATGTTTCTTGGTATAGGCGACACCGTGATATTCTCCCTGATGTTTTCGGGGATATCACTGTAATTGCGTCTGATTGCCATTGGGTGTTGGCCCACCTCCTGCAGGATCATTCTCCCCGACCTTATTGTAGATAACCTTGCAAACTGTGCTTTTTCTTGGGCTTCTGCTATTTCTTCGATTGTGTTGTGAATGCCAAGCTCAAGCAGACGCTCGGTGCTGGTATGTACCAGGACCTTATTGATAACTTTCCTGAGCAGCACATTCAGTGTCTCGGACTCTGCTCTTGACCAGTTGTGCATTGCTGCCTCGTACGTGAAGTGGCTTAGAACAAACGCATGCATCAACCTGATGAGGTTGTCTTCCTTGATCCCACTTCTTTTGTTGGCCACTCTGCGTATGAGGTGCACCACACTGTCTGTTTTCCAAGTTAACTTGGCTATAGATTTGCTGTTGGCACCGCTAGACTCCATCAGCATGCCCAGGACTTTGATGAAGTCGACCCTCTGGGTGGCATCTCCTTGATTTGTACAGAGGTGGATGTCTATCTGGTTTAACGGCTTCCATCCCCTGGGCTTCGGCCCCCGGCGTGCAGTTCGATACAGTAAAGGTTCTGACTTACTCGAGGAGCACTTGAGCCCAGAAGGACGAAGGTACTCTTCTACGGTGTCAATCGCCTCTTGCAGGGCGCTCTCAATCTGCCCCTCGCTTCCACCTGTGCACCAGCTGGTAATGTCATCTGCGTAGATGCTGTGCTTCAATCCTTCAATGCTCGATAATTTCTTTGACAGTCCAATCATGGCAATGTTGAACAGCAATGGAGAAATCACTGCCCCTTGCGGCGTGCCCCTTGCTTCTAGTTTGATTGCTGTGGTCTCGATATCTGCAATCTTCATCACGACTTTCCGATCTGTACGAAAGGACCATATGTAGTCATAGAAGGCTTTCCCCTGACCAAGCTTGAAATTGGTTCGAGTATGAATGAGTAGTGGATGTTGTCAAACGGTTTTTCCAGATCTAGGCACAGAATAACTCTCACGTCTCTGGTTTTGTTGTCGATGGCCTGGTGTTTGATAAGCTTCAATGCATCTTGTGTGGATAGCCCTGCCCTGAATCCAACCTTATTGTGTGTGTATATATGTCGTTATCTTCCAAGTACTTGTTTATCCTGTGCAGTATGGCATGTTCTGCAACCTTGCCGATACTGTCAACGATATTGGCCTCATGTTGTCCAAGTTAGAGGGCTTTCCTGGCTTAGGAATAAGGATCGCCCTAGCCAGCTTCCACTGCTCTGGCACCCTGCCTTCTTTCCATGCTGCATTGATCATATCATTCAGGGTTTCAATTGAATCGTCATCAAGGTTACGAAGGGCCTTGTTTGATATACCGTCCGGGCCAGGGGCCGACCTGTCGTTGAGATCATGCAAGGCTCTTCTGATCTCCTCGATGTTGAAGTCACCCTCAAGACCTGGATTGGGCCTGCCCTGGTACTGTCTACTTGGTGGTGCCAATCTTCTTTTGATTGGGAGGTACTTATGCACGAGCTGCTGCACAACTTGCTGCTCTGTAGTGCGTTCTATCTCTTTATGCAAAATTCGAGCAATAACAAGCTTTTGATTTGTTTTGGTGGTGTTTTCGTTGAGGAGATGCTTTAACATATTCCATGTCTTCCCATTGTGCATCTGACCATCGACGGAGTTGCAGATTTCGTCCCATTGCTGCCTGGATAGTGCGCGACAATGTTTCTCGACTGATCTGTTTACCTCAGCTATCTTCTTCCTCAGTCTTCGGTTCAATCGCTGACCCTTCAACGATTCAGTAGTGCTTGCTTTGCCTCAAGAAGATGAGCGAGCCCGCTATCCATTCTTTCAACCGGAAAATATGTGGTAATGGTGGAGGAGACGGATTTGATGTCATCTTTAATCTGCTTGACCCACTGTTCCAAGCTTGTTCGTGGCCATCTTGTTCCCTTTCCATCCTTATCTTCCTGAACTTATCCCAGTCTCTGAAGTGAAATTCTCTCTGCTTTTTACGCTCTACGGAGAAGGTAGTGGCAAGAATGCAGTGGTCACTCCCTAGGTCTACAGCAAGGTTCATCCGCTGGGCCTTCTTTATGTTCCTTACAAATGTTAGGTCCAGGGTGGAATCCCTGGAGCAAGAAGTACCAAGCCTTGTTGGTAGGCTGAGGTCTGTGATTAGGATGAGATCAAGTTCATTGGCACTTTGCCAAAGTAGATTTTCTTTCCCAGTATTGTACTTGTAACCCCATGTATGATGAGGGGCGTTGAAATCACCAGCTATGACGAGTGGGCATTCCCCGGCGATATTAACAGCTTTCTTTAGAACCGTCTTGAACCCTTGCTTTTGTTCCTTTGGACTGCTGTATATATTAAGAATGAAAATGCTCTGACAGTTGCTGGTACTTGGCACAATCTCTATCATGACGTGTTCCAACCGGCCTGCTTCTATCTTGAGGTCGTGGGTTACGTGCGTTAGTTTGTTGCATACGAAGGTGCAGACTCCCCTCCCTTCAGTATCCCCTATTACAGGCCGGAATCCAGGCAACGTTGCTCGTGGTGAAAGGGTCTCTTGGGATAATATAATATGAGGCTTTTCTTGGCTGTTCCTGATATACTGCTGTGGGGCTGCCTTCTTTTTAAGGTAACCTCTACAGTTCCATTGCCAGATACAAAATGCTTCACGTAGCGCTGCCATCATGGTTAATACATGGACGACCAGAGCCTGATGCTGCACCTGTCGACAGGTTTGGTACTACTAGTATTGGTGGCCGAAGGGGTGAGTTTGGTGCATGAGGAGGCCTTGCTGTATTGTGCAGATCTGCTTCGACCTTTGTAATGCGCAAAGTCATATGCTCTTCCAGTGCCACCACGCTTGACTGTAGCCTACCCATCTGCTCGCTAAGATTGGCTACTACTTTGCGTAGCGTGTCAAAGACCTTTTTCATATCTGACATGGTCGTTTGGTTGGCTTCCACGTGTTCTGCCATGACTGCCCTCTTTTTTGTGGTTCTCGAGTCTCCCACGTTTTCAGCCACAGGGACATCAACTGCCTGAGGCATTGGCTGTGAAGACTGCGCACTGGTTAGCTTTGTGAGAATAATTTTTATTTCCTTTAACTCAGCTGATAGCCTCTCATTCGATTTTGTAAGTCTCGTGTTTTCTTGCTCTAGCTGTGCAATTTTATCATGCTCTGGCAGCTTACCTGTCATCACCTCTGCCGCGCCGTTGCGCACTCGCTCAGCCCAGCTGCTTTTCGATGTAACTGCAGGCGTCCTCCCCGGGTGTGAAGCCGTGATCTCGAACTGAATGCCTGGCAGCTGGCCATTCGGGTGCCGCCCAGGCTGATCCCAACGCTGATGGGGACCTTGAGAACACGAGCGCCCCCGTGATTGGGAGCGGGCCTTGGGTCTAGAACCTCTTCTGGAACGTGACCTCCCCCTGGAGTGGGGCCACCTTTCCTGTTCTTGTGTAGTCTGGAAGCTCTGGGTCCCGTAGGCTAGAATAAGCTGCTTGTCGTTGATGTCTGGACTCGATGTCATTGATGCGTCCCGGGCTTCTGCGGCTGCTCGCGATCTTTCCCAACGTCTGCGTCTGATGACGTATGGCACTAAGAATCTGTTCTTGCACTCCTTGTCTGCCGTGGGATGGTGACTGTCGCACAGCCTGCATCTTGGATTGCACTGGTGCAGGCTATCTAAGTTCTTGATCTCGCAGCCTCTGCAGATGGTTTCAGCTGGGTTCGGACAGACGTCATACCGATGTCCCAGCTTTCCACAGACGTACCTTGTATCGATGTTCTTGCGGTAAAAGGAGCACTGCAAAAGTGAAGGTCCATATCTCACGAATCTGGGCACCTTGTGTCCTTCGAACGCTATGATGATTGTCCCGGTGTTTTTGATTCTCTTGGCCTGCAGCATGAGCGGGTTGTTCGCGTTCACAATCTTTCGAGTCAAAATGTCCTGAGTATCGCTTACGAAGATCCCGCGAATCACTCCTTTACAAGTATCGTGGGGTGCCGTGGCGTACGCGCTAACCTTTAAAACCTTGCCTCCAATGTCAATTTGCTTGACCTTGAGGTATCTTGAAGCTCTGTCTTGGTCCAAAGTGCTTTCCACCATAATGTTCTGCTGCAAGTTGGAACAGACGATGTCCTGCATGGCCTCCACCTCTTTGATGCCGGCCGCCAGTAATATCGCGTCTGCCGCGGCTCCAGTGCCAATTCTCGAGATATTTAATCCTCCACGGGGTCCTAGCTCAGTTTTGCTGAAGTCCTTGGGTAGTGGCGGCATGGGTCCACCTCGCACGATTGTATGCTTGGTATCATACCTACTACGACTGGCTCGAGCGTCTCCCGCAACGCCAGCTTTGGTCGAACCCTTGGCAGCAGGAACACTAACCACGGCTTGCTTATTCCTTGAGCGTCTCGTTTCGGCTTCCTTCCAACCCATGTCTTCCGTGCAGTCCTCTGGAGAGATGTCCTCTCCATCTACTTGGTATTCCATTCTCAGTTGCAGGTCCTGGAACGCGCAGAGCGTTGAGTCACGTTGGTGCCGGGTCGGCGCATCGGCGACAATCGCCTCCTTGGTTGTTAGGCTTAAATCCCCCGGTGGCGTTGCCGTGTAAAAGTGCCCCAAAACGGTTTGAAAGTCCACTCACCAGCACAAAGGTGGTATCTGCTGATTTCTTGAGAAATTAGGCACAAGATGGGACTGAAAACTCGGCGACAATTTTGTGAATACCACAGGAAAGCATTCTTGAAAGCAGGAGCCGATCTTCGCGCGTCCGCACTGGTCGGCACATCTCACACCTAGAGAGCTCTTGCTAGCATTTAAAAAAAAACCTTGCATCTGAAATTGGCGTACGCGACAGGACTTCTCTGCTACTTCCCTATCAAACTTCTGTTGTTACAAACAATTTGTGATGCAAGGTTTTTTTTCTAGTGTTAGCAAGAGCTTTCTTGGTACAAAGCTGCGAGAGTCCTAACAAAAGACAAATACGCTGGTTTCTAACAAAACATGCCCAAAACATTCAACAGAAAGGTAAAAAACCGAAATTATCTCACAAAACCAGAACACCTAGTAAAAACTGCCAGATCCCACGTACGGTGGGAATCGACGATAAGCGAAGCAAGAATGAGAAAATTTCATATGTCACTTTAAAATTAGCAAAACATTACGATGTGTAGGTAAATGAAGCCATACATGACTTCCATGTCATGATTATCATGTTTACATGTTTTGTTCACCTTCGTCGTCTATTCACGTCACGTGATTGCAAATCTAGCATAAGCGGAGCAGGCGAAACGGCCGCGAGCACACTATGAGCATCGTATGTTTTCGTGTTCTTACTTGACACGCGTGTCAGGATTATCATGTTTCCACCAGTCATATATTACGTCATTCATTCAAGTCACATAACACCAAATTTCGTATATGTGGAGCTGGCAAAACTGCCGCGAGCGCATGGTGAAGGGCCCAGTGTACTCCAATGTAGCGTTGACGTGCGCGCACCGACGCAACGTTAGCAAAACACGAGCACTGTATAGTCTGACGCCAGGCTCGACCAGCGTCCGTCAGCGCAGCCCGATGGCAACTGGCGCGAAATGCGACATGCTGCACTTCGCGCCGATGCCATAGAGTAACATTACTCTATGCCTATGCGTTACAAAGACAACACTGCTTCTCTCTTTTTTTCGTGACGGAGAGACGCTGGTCGCGCACAAACGCGCATGCGTCAAAGCAACGCAGCACGGCGTGCGCCTGCGAGTATATGGCAGGACCGTCGCTTGGCGTGACGCGACGAAATGAACGCCGGTGAGCACACGCACCCCGTCATGTCGAAATGTATTGGCACTTTGAAAGTGCCATGTAGTCATTTTCTCACATGACACGCTTCTCATAATTATTAGGTTTGCGCTAGTGACATACCTTCGTCATTCTTTGGTTTCACGCAATACCGAATTTGGCCTATATGAAGCTAGTGAAACGCCCGCCAGCGCATCATTTGTGTGGCATGTAGTCATGTTCTTACATGACATGCATGTCGTGGTTATCATATTTGAATGTGTTACTTTCCTATGTCGTCCATTCACGTCGCTTAATATCGTGTTTGGTACATGTGAAGCTAGTAAAACTGCCGCGAGCACATCATGAGCGTAGCATGTAGTCATGTTGTTACTTGGCCCGTATCCCATATTTAGCATGTTCGCAGAAGTGACATACCGTTGTCATTCATTCACATACCATAATACCAACTTTGCTATGTGCGACGCTAGCGAAACCGCCACGAGTGCACCATGAGCGTGGCATGTAGTTACGTTGTTACATGGCACGCATATCATGATTTTTCTGTTAAGGTCTGTCGCTTGTCTTCGCCATGCAGTCATGCCATACCATTACAGTTTTGAAACATGCCATGTGAACAAAACCACCGCGAGAGCTGCAGCACCATGAAAAGTAAATCACGACATTTTGATATACATGTAAGGATTTTCATGTCATGACTATTCAATTATAATCTTCATAGAGTCTTGTTATTCCATACCTATTATGGTATTTTTGCCATTATCGAAACGGCCAGGAGAGCTAAAAGTCGTAGATAGATATATAGATAGATAGATAGATAGATAGATAGATAGATAGATAGATAGATAGATAGATAGATAGATAGATAGATAGATAGATAGATAGATAGATAGATAGATAGATAGATAGATAGATAGATAGATAGATAGATAGATAGATAGATGGATAGATGGATAGATGGATAGATGGATAGATGGATAAATAGATAGATAGATAGATAGATAGATAGATAGATAGATAGATAGATAGATAGATAGATAGATAGATAGATAGATAGATAGATAGATAGATAGATAGATAGATAGATAGATAGATAGATAGATAGATAGATAGATAGATAGATGGACGGACAGACGAACGGACGGACGGACGGACGGACGGACGCGCTCAAAGTTGCCGAAGTTCAATAAGAAATGCTTCACATTTAAGAAGTTCACTACACGCGGTGAAACACTCATGTGACACACAAAAGTTGACTACAAGACAACTATCTACAGAAGGTAGCCCTGACGCGGCTGAGCAGCGGAGCAGAGAAAGATGGTAGTTCAAACTCACCAACTCACTGAGTGTTGGGCGACGTTTAACAAACAGGACCGTAGTAGCTCCGGCTTCAAACGCGGAGAAGCTAGTTATGAGTAAACGCTGGCTGCTGGCGATGCGTCCTGAAACCAGACCGGAACAAGTTTGCTCTGGCTTTAGCAGTGGACACGCCTGGCTGTTGGTGATGTGCCAACGCTGGCTGGTGGCGACACGTCTAGGAATTAGGATCAAACTGGTTAGGCAAATGGCTGCACAGCCAGGGCCTGTCGCCCGACGGCTGTTGCTCGCCTGTCGGAACTGAAGTCCGCAGGCAATGTGCAGGTGTTCAGAACCGGCTGGCTATAGTCCCCTCGAGCGGGAACGCGCCGGCAGGAGGCCCCGGCGGATTAAAGTGTTGGAGGCTCGAATCTGACACACCATGGCCCATCTTCAGAGCCCGGTCCGCTGATTACCTTCCCGTGCCAGCGCACTCTTCAAACTCTTCTTGTTCTTCTCTTGGGCTTCTTCTCTCGGTCCCTCTTGTCCAGTTATGATCGGTGATCGTGAAATTTCATAGAGCCCCATCATTGGCGCCTGGAATCTTCGTGTTTTTAGACCATTGGATATCTTCCTTTCTCTTTTGTTGACGTGGGGTCACGTGTCTTTGCGCTCTCGCACGTGATGTCTTCATCATCATCGTCGTTTATGCTGAATCACGCGCACGCGCTTTGCTCCCTTCTCCAAGGCACTCAGAAACGCACACTATTCAAACGCGTTCTAAACATCACATTATCCCCCATTTAGGCTTTTAAATGCGAAGCATTTCTTAACGAACTTAGGCGACTTTGAGCGTGTCTGTCTATCTATCTATCTATCTGTCTATCTATCTGTCTATCTATTTACCTATCTATCTGTCTATCTATCTACCTACCTATCTATCTATCTATCTATCTGTCTAGCCACCTACGACTTTCAGCTCTCGTGGCCGTTTCGATAATGGGATCGATACCAAACTTCGTATGGCATAACATGACTGTATGAAGAACATCCATGACTTGTCGCACCTTGAAAATCAAGACATGTATGTCATGAATGTTATGATTTACATTTCGCGGTCCTGCAGCTCTTGTGTTGGTTTCGTTCACTCGGCATCTTTCAAAACTGGTGTGGCATGGCATGATTGCATAACGAACTCAAGTGACAGATCCTAACATGAAAATTATGAAATGCGTGTGATGTGACAACATGACTACACGCCACGCTCATGATGCCCTCGTGGCTGTTTCGATAGTGTCACATATACCAAATTTGGTATTACAGTACGTGAATAGATGACGTATGTATTTGACTGGTGTAAACATGGTAATCAAGATATGCGTGTCATGTAACAACATGACTACATGCCAAGAGCATGATGCGCTGGCGGCCGTTTCGCTAGCTTTACTTATAGAAAATAGTGTATTACGGCACGTGAATTGATGACGAAGGTTTGATACTGGTGCAAACATGTTAAACATCACATGCGTTTTATGTAACAACATGACTACATGCTACGCTCATGACGTGCTCGCTGCCGTTTCGCTAGATTCACATGTACCAAACTTGGTATTACGCGATGCGAACGGACGACATAGGTAAATGACACATTCAAGCATGATAATCACGACATGCGTGTTATGTAACAACATGACTACATGCCACACTGATTATGCACTCGCGGCCGTCTCGCTAGCTTGACATGTGCCAAATTAGGTATAACGTCATGTCAATGGATGACTAAGGTATGTGACTGGTGCAAACATGATAATCATGAGATGCGTGTCATGTGAGAACATGACTACATGCCAAAGTCAAGGCGCCGATACATTTCGACATGGCGCGGTGCGCGTGCTCGCCGGCGTTCATTTCGTCGCGTCACGCCGGCGTTGCTACGCCATGCACCGGTCCTGCCATATACTCGCAGGCACGCACCACGCTGCGTTCGTTTGACGCATGCGCGTTTCAGCCCATGCGGTGTCCTTCCTTCACGAAAAACATGGAGAAGTAGTGTTGTCTGGGTAACGCATCGGCGCGAAATGCAGCATGTCGCATTTCGCGCTGGTTGCCGTCGGGCCGCGCCGACGGACGCTGGTTGCGCCTGGCCTCAGAATATAGAGAGCTCGCGTTTTGCTAACGTAGGGTCACTGTGCCCAGCGTGCGCGTGCGTCAACGCTACATTGGAGTATATTGAGCCCTTCATGATGCGCTCACCGCCGTTTCGCTAGCTGCACCTATACCAAATTTGGTGTTACGTGACGTCGATGGATGGCAAAACATAGGACTAGTGCAAACCTTATAATCCTGACACGCGTGTGATGCATGAACCTGACAACATACCAAGCTCATAGCATGCTCGTGGCTATTTCGTTAGCTCCACATATACTAAATTTGGTGTCACGTGTTGTGAATAGATGACGAAGGTAAACGACGCATCCAAACATGATAATTGTGACACGGCAGTCATGTACGGCATCATTTACCTCCACGTCGTAACGTTGTGCTGAATTTAAAGGGACATATTAACCTTTCTCATTGTCCTTCGCATATCATCGATTCCTACTGTACGTGGGATCTGCCAATTTTCCTTCTCAGAAAAACTGCCGCTTTGTGCGCGGAACATACCGGCGAGACAGTACACCACACCAATTTCTACTGACATTTGAAGTACACTTTTAATGTATCACACGTCTAACAAAATACAGAGGCAACTGCATGTTGACGGGAACAACACCAAGGGCTGGGTTTATTGACATATCTTTATATAGGTGAAGGGGGCAGGGCCATTTCAGTGATAACCACAACGATCACGGTATCACTGTCAGAACAGTATAACACTGTCAACATTCCTACATAATGATGCCGACAGCGCGTGCCCGATACATCAACTGGAGGGTTGTCAGACAGTTCGTGTGAGGCCCCCATTAATCCAACATCGACGTGCGGCAGACTCGCGAGCTTTCACTTTAGGCTTCGGCCAGCAACGCCTCAAAGGCCTCGAAGTGGTACATCTCATATTTATTAGCAGGCCGGTCGACCCATGCGGGTCTGCACGTGTGATGAGATATGGGCCTGACCGACGTCCTCATACCTTTCGAACAATTCAAACAAGCATTTAATTAAAACAATGACCATATGCAGGACATTGCAAAAAATAACAAAGAAAAAACACTAATATGCGATGATGAGAAGAACAAAGCAAACTATGCTCTAAAAGAACACTACAACAGGTGTTAAAGAACACTACAACACTACAACAAAAAACTCAAATACGCGAAATGTAAATGAAATAACATTTTAAAACTAAAGGAGTTACAAATAAAACTTACCAAAGAATAATGCTCGCACTTCAAAATTTCTAGCTGCGACACAGCGCACAAAATTACTATTATTGAAGAGCTGACTGCAATAAAATAACAGTTCAAAAAAGTCACAACAAAAAAATTGGCCCCATATCTGCATGCAATCTCCAAATGTCGCCGAAATATGATAGTCTTGCGTGTGGAGAGAGTGAACAAAACATTTATTTGATGTTCTGCGCAAGAAAATCGGTAAATGGTATTCCGGAGGCGCTGCGTTAGAGTGCCTCAAGCGTGCAGTGGAGGTGAACGAGCGCATAAAGTCACGTCACACGTGAGACATGAGTGGCGTCTGGCAGTTTTTTTTTTTTGAAAACGAAACGCGTGGCTCGGAGACGGTTGTGCGCGCCCGTCTCAGATATGACAAGGTGTAGAACGTAAGGCGACGGGTAGGTGCCACCACCGTGTCATCTTAGCAAAGCGTTGGAAACACTCGCTTTTTTGCGAAAGCTTTGCATGGTCATCAGCGCAGCGTGATAAGCGCTACGATCCTTATAATTACTTATGTATGCCTTTTCTCGTAATAGACGAACATGCAGAATATATACGTGTTCTTAAGAAACCTCAGATATGCGGAATAATTGCTTTTTAATTGACAATCGCACACGTACAAACGCTGATTCTTGAGCAACATTGGGGGGTACTGTGGATGGAGTCAGCCGTACGGGGTTTCGTCTGGTGCTGTTTCAAGTACCCGGTTTGCGGTAACGTTGGACAAACAGACAAAGGTACAGACAGACAGACCAAAGTTTTACGTCGAAGGTTCCCAGGGAAGACTATCGTCCTTAAATGTTCCATACGGACTATGCCAGCTCTTGAAACACGTAGGTGAGTTGACGGGGGGCCGCTGAAGATATCGCCAGCTTATTAGACGATGCCGGTGCCCGGTAATGCAGCCGCCTCTATACATTGCGCGGGTCACCCCTTGGTCATCGCCTACGCGAGATTCTTGACACCGAGAACCGTGCTTCTCGCCGGTCAACTGCCAATTCTGACGCAGTTCAATCTTTTTCGCAGCGAAAGTGCACTCCCGTCTCATTTGGTGGTCCTTTCCCTTTCCTTGAACACACGTGAGCCCCTTTCGGTACAGGTGTAGGAAAGACGCGGCGATGCCATCGCTGGGTCATTAGTCGCCGGATGTCGCCTTTCCTTGGATGATAGGGCACGCGGGCGAGACCAAAAGTGCAGTCGTTTGTGACAGGGGCATTGAAAATAAGTTCAAGCATTTGATTAAAAGCAGGATCGTAACGAAGTCTCTGCGGAGGCTTGACTGTACGAGCAGACCTTCCTGGGCCCACTCTCTGATCTGTAGAATTTGGCGACCCGTGGCGCGCACAACGTGCGGGTGCCACGCTGTCCGTAGTGAAGTGTTGAGGTGAGTGCCCAGTGATGGTGCTGAGGCAGCTGGCGAGACGTCTGGAGCTGATGAGCCTGGATCATTTGGCTCACACTCGGAACAACTGTCGTCGATGACGTCTACAGCACACCTCTCACCGGTTTGCAGAAATGACGCCTGTTGCGCCAGAACAACCGATGATCTCGGGTGTGAAATTTGTAGAAACTGGGCGCAGCAGATGACTTGCCTCTTCTGTGACCATGTTCTGTCCCCGAAACTTACAACCGACCCTTTAGCCAAAGGTCGTACGTGCTTTCCGGTGCTCTTATGCTGGTGCTTCTTTACCGTGGTTGTCAGCACTGGAGAAAAATCGGGGAGATTAGCTCTCAGGCATCTGCCTTGTAGAAGATCCGTTGGTGATGGGCCGTCTTCTAGTGCCGCACAGCGGTAGGTCAGCAGACCCAGCTAGAAATGCTCGTGCGCATCCGCACATTTATTTATGATACGCTTGGCAACCTGGACCCCCTTTTCCACTAGGCCATTAGACAGATGTTAGTGGGGGCTCGAGATGACGTGAGTAAAATCGTATTTTTTTAAAAGGCTCCAAACTCCTTACTTACAAATTGTGGACCATTGTCCGTGAATACTTCCATAGTCTTTGTACCGCGCAAAAATTGCACTCAGTGCCATCATGGTCGTCCTTGCAGGGGCATCGGCGAGTTTCTCGACATTAAGAAAGTTACTAACAGAATTCAACGCCACAATGTATGAGCTTCCTGGGAAAGAAAAAGTATCCACACCAACTCAATACCACGCGCATCCAGGAACAGGACACATCATCAACGGCTCCTGCTGTTGCTTATAAGCATATTCGCAACCCATTAGGCAACTCTGGATAATTCTAGTTATATCGTGGCTTATAGGCACCCGGCAATGCAGTTTACGAGATCTAATTGTAGCGCCAAAACACACAGCCTAGCGAATAGGCGCAGCAAAACCGAGCCTTCCAATGCGTAGCCTAGCGAGTAGACGCAGTAAAATCGGACTTGCACGTGCATATGATTTTTTTAGTTGTGAGCAGGAAGGTCACGGCTAATTATGTAAGCCCCTAGAAAGCGTTCTCTGAAAACGTGCCAAAAAGGGCATTGACACTTCAGCGTGTCACTGTGTTCTGCAAGCGTTTAAGTTTCTTAGTATCCCTGGCGGTCGGTACACAACAATGCTGAGGCGGCCCGAAAAGTGTCGTCGCACCCTCTGGTCTACTGTTGGGTTGCCTATACCAGTCCAAAAAACAAGGCGACGGGTCTTGTTTGCATTTTTGAAGCCCAAGGTGCCCAGAATAGGTTCTGTCAGGATATCACGGCGCATGCGTCTTTCGTGTCCTTTCGCAATATGCCAATAACAATAGAAAGCTCCAAAGAGAACGACTAAGCTCTCTTCAATCTTTTCGCCAGTTGAAAGGCAAGAGATGGCTGTACGGAGGTAGTCGTCCCTTGCTATTTCAATTAACACTTTTTGGAGTCTCATGGGTGACCAGGTAGCCCAGGGCTGCAACTGCGAGCACTTCCACATTTTCTGTAGCCTTACTGGTGTCATCTTGAGCAGCTGTAGATTATCGTGACAGCATGTCTGCCAGAATAACATGCTATCCTGGAACATACAGTAAAACAGTCATAGTTAAGATATCTCAAATAGAACATTTGCAGGCGGAGAGGCATGGCACAAGTTGATTCTGCAACTATGGACAACAAAGGCTTGTGATGCGTCCCAATGACAAGCTTTTGTTCTTAAGTGAACTGGTGAAATGTATAGCAGCCAAAACAATTGCTCAGCGCCTCTTCATCAATTTGCGCGTAATGCTGCTCCGCGCCCGTTAGCACAAGAGATGCATTTGCCACTGGCTGCTAGTCACTGTTGTTACACTGCAAAATCGCTGGGCCCACGCTGTCTTTTGGAGCGTTCCAAGTTAGCTTTTATTGCTGTCTAAGATCAAAGATGGCTAGCGCTGGCGTTGTGCTTAGAATCTGCACGACACTTTTCCACTCCCTTAAGTGGGAGTCAGTGCACTCGAACTGTGCATGTGGTTTCATAAGCACTCACAGTGAAGCCGTATGCTCAGACAGGCATGGCAAATATTTACCGAAACGGTTTCTAACGCCAATCATACGCTGCACATGTGACTTGTCTTTAGGCACAGACGTTTGCTACAAACTATTTCAAAGTTTGAGGTTTGTTATATCTGGTCATTATAAAGGCATTACGTTCTGAAAACATTTCAAGCTTTATAGTTACCATTTTATTTCTTTGAGGAGTGAAGCTTGTGAAGCCAAGCTTTTGTACCTGTATGTCTCTCTTGGTACGTGACCGCCTGGCTCTATGACTAACTCAGCAGCTGCACATGGACATACGGATGGTTGGACTGACCGACTGACAGACAGACAGAGAGACAGACGCACGGACAGGCAAACACACACACACACACACACACAGAGAGAGAGAGAGATAGACAGATGGATGAAAAATTCATGGTTTACTGATAAAACCCTCTGAAGCTTCACCCCTCTCCCCTTTAATTACTCCGTAAATATTCTATGAATTTTAGCGTGTTGTTTTTTGTAGGCCCGTGTGCTCAGATTTGGGCGCACGTTAAAGAACCCCAGGTGGTCGAAATTTCCGGAGCCCTCCACTACGACGTCTCTCATAATCATATGGTGGTTTTGGGACGTTAAACCTCACAAATCAATCAATCAATTAGCGTGTTGTTTTTTCCGTCCAAAAACAAATACTTTTCCTTGTACAGTGCGTAACTTTGAGGGAAAATATTGAATGCTTTGCTCGTTTACTATGGTGGTGCTTTTATTTTAGCAAGCGCAATGTTTTTCCGTCACAGGCTACAAAAATACTTCTTGGGGTTAAACGTTACAAAACCATCATATGATGTTGAAAGGCGCTCTAGTGGAGGGCTACAGAAGCTTCGATCACTTGGGGTTTTTTGAACGTGCACCTCAGTATAAGCACACGGGCCTCAGCTGTTTCCACGTGCATTGAAAATGTTACCGCCACCACCGCTATTCAATATCACAACCGGCGAGTGAGCAGCCAAGTGCCTCAGCCACTAACAACCATGGCGGGTCCTTCAAAAAATATCTTCACGAATTCATATCGTGCGCTTCAGCTAAAAAGCGCTGAGTGAAAAATCAACGTATGCCCTATGTGTCTCTAGTTGATTCTCCTGAAGCTTATCTTCTGCTTCACTCACTAGATTGGTTATTCACATCCTCAGTGTCTTTTTATTTTCTCGGCATCACTTACATGTTCTTTTTGAATAATTGAGGAAACAGCTGGTCGCTTACAAGCTTTAGCGGCGAGTCTTCATTCGTGTTTGCGTCACCCTCCGTGTCTCTGCCACTCTCAGCTGGTGATGTTGGTTGGTTGCTTGGTTGATGATTTGTGGGGTTTAACGTCCCTAAACCACCATATGATTATGAGAGACGCCGTAGTGGAAGGCTCCAGAATTTTCGACCACCTGGGGTTCTTTAACGTGCACCCTAATCTGAGTACACGGGCCTACAACATTTCCGCCTCCATCGGAAATGCAGCCGCCACAGCCGGGATTTGATCCCGCGACCTGCGGGTCAGCAGCCGAGTACCTTAGCCACTAGACCACCGTGGCGGGTGGTTGCTTGGTTCCTCAACACCTTGGCGCAAACCACCTAAGGGGATAGGCCATGAATGGGATGGTGCCTTGCTTTTTAAATTAATTCACTTCTTGAAATAGAGGGTTGGAAAAATTAGGTAATATAGGTAATAAGTTAAAGTTGTTAGATTTCTAAAGAAACAAAAAGAACGTTGAAAAGAAAAACGTAATAAATGCACAAAAAGAAAGAAACAGTTTTATGATTCTATACTTAAAACAACTGAAGTTATCTATTTTTAGAATTCCATTCTTTTAGATTCTCGTAAGAAGTTTGTAACAGCCGTAAAAGCGCTCCTGTGAATGAAACCAAATGCGACTGTGCCAAATGAAAGAATCACGGGAAGTGTCAAGTTTAAGTCCAACTTTCGTATGGGCTCTTCTAGTAAATTTTTCCTTTATTTTGAATTTTCGGCATGACAAAAAAAAGTGCTCCGTAGAGTCACTCTCATTACAATAAAGGCACAAAGGCGACTGTGCCAGACCCGACCTGTGAAGGCAAAAGTTCAATGAAGGGACTCGACAACGCAGCCTTTTAATTACTATTTCTTCTTTTCTTGATGAACACCACTTGTTCTTCCAAGGAAACTTTAGCTGTGGATAGCCTGATAAAAGCAAAAGAGATTGTTCTAAGTTATTGGCCGTTGTGCGTTTTTCAAAGCGTGCTTCTGTGATATATTCCAAAGTAGGCAAACTAGGTAAAACAGGACCATCAAGGAAAGATACAGCTAGTGCATCTGCATGCTGATTGAGAGCTAAGCAGCAGTGGGCGCGGTCAGTACTTGGGAGGGGGACCACCCGAGAACACCGAGTATTGACGGCACCTTCTTTTCTTTTCTCATCTTCTAACCCCTACCACCACCACCTCTATGACCTGGTACCCAAACTAGACGAACGAGTCGCACGTGTCTAGGAATGAGCGAGTAGACAGTTGGCGATGTCCTGTCTCGCTGCCGTCGGTTTGCACTGGGCCTCCTCTTCATTTGTCCTCTGTGACTGATTCTTCGTTGTGTTATTCTGTGGCCAGTAAAAAAAGAAAAAAAGTTAAAAAAGTAAATAAAAATAAAAAATACAAAAGACAAAAAGAACGCTATATATGTGCTTTTAGAAAGGATAAAGAACAATAGAACGAGAATAAAAAATTGAAAAAAAAACCAGAGAAGAAAAAGAAAAATTTTTAAAAATAAAGAGAGAATAAAAATACAGCAATAAATGAAGCAAAATTATGAAAAATATATAGAACGCACTCACGAAGGGATAAATTTCAAGAACTATCGATGACCGTCTGTCTTAATTCAAACTTTACTTCCTCAAAATTAGATTGAGAGAATCATTAGTATCTGAAGCCCAAGAAAAAATTGCATGAATTCTTACAGGCCAACCACTAATATTGTCTGCAACGCAGCATTCGTTCGCACCTAAAATCTGGTTGTTATTATTATATATCAAAAATTGAAACCAAAATCCAAATAAAATTGCAAATCGGTGTACGTGTACTTCACATCTGTTACTTGGAAAGAGTGATGAAACCGATTCGCAAACCGATTTGACACTGACGGGGCTGGGGGATAACAGTAATTAAAAGTCTTAGTTTTACAGAGCACTCATTTGAGAAGAGAAGTTTAATCAATGGACAACTCCTACTTTCACTACAAACAAGAAAAGCAAGAACTCCAAGACAGCTCCATTAAGCTGCACATCACGAGAATTCGTCACTGAAGATTTAACTCGACCAAGCGTGTTAGCAGCAAGAAAAACATTGTAAATCAAAATTAGAGCTTTTCTTTTGCAGCAAAAAAATTGTTATGAGACCACAACTCGGGTCATGCGCCACCGTAGTTGTCCGGCGCCAACACCGTTGGTGCGGCCGCCGTAGTCCGTAACCACATCGCACGAAATCAGAAACAAAACTAGCGCCAATGGCACAGTGGGGCTGAAACCCGGGTCCGCTAGCTGCCAGCCCAGTATTCTGCCACTCAGCAACACCGGTGCTTAGGACTCGTTGGCAAACTTGCCTTTGGCAGGCTAGATGTCTGGAAAGCAATCATGTTAAATGGACCTATAAAGCGTTTTAAAATATCCAAAGAACAACCTGTCTTTCCACAGAGCGAATAGAGTAATGAGTCGATCGTCTAAAGCTTTAACCCACTACAAAATTTTGTTTTTTTTTTACCTACTAACTGTGGCGCATACCCACTTCAGGCATAATTCGTCATCGTCGTCAGCCACTGCATTGAACATTGGCACAAAATCACTTGCAAGTGTTTACCTGACACCTCACTTCTCAGAAGAATGACGAAAAGTAGCATTGCGGATGCGGACCTGGTACTAAAAGTTGTATTTATTATGCCGTAGTGAGTATCAAGCAAGTGTGCTTGCAGCAGCTACCCGATGAGTGTTTAGAAAAGGCTATGAAGTCTTGTCCGCTGTGACTGTGTCCGACTGTGACTGTGTTCGCTGTGACTGCGTCCGATTCAACTAAGGGTGGAGTCTGCTTCTCCTGCATATCCTTTATTCTCAAATTTTCACTTGGCTCTGGCCTGTTCATTTTTCTTTTCAAATTGACATTGCCTGCTATATGTTTAGGGTGCAGGCTGAGAATTTGCTTTTCATACCTCCCAACAAAGAATGGCCAGTACAAAGAGGAGAAGCGGTTACTCTGGTCCCGGTACCACGTCACAAAAAACGAGATGACACAAGCGTAGGCTACGTTCGATGCGAACGTTCGTTTGTGTTTTCTTGATCTTATGGCTCATGACAACTCAGTGAGATTGACCAAGAAAGCGTAAAATACTTCTGGGGGAGAGGCATTACAACTATGTGTAACAATAAGTTCATATTAAAATATATTCAATGTAAAACAAACCGCAGAGAAAGAGAGAAAAGTCGGGAAAGAGGAAAGTTAATTTGAGAAATTTTCAGTTTTCAGTTTTTGAGACGACCACATAGCTGCGTTTACTTCGCTCAACCATTCCTAATGGTTGTTAAAACACATTTTGATTATACACAATAGTAATTATTAGAATGGGGCTTACATTGGGATACGTTTGGATGCCTGAATAAGATCGTAAACGGCATCAAAAGCATCCCTGTGGCAATGTCCCGAAATTGTGGTACCAAGCTTCAGTACAGCATCACCATCAATCTAACGCCTATCTTCAGAAATGGAATACCTAAAAGCCTTTTTCTAAGTATAGAGTATGGGTGAAAAGATAACAAATAATGTTCAATTGTTTCTATTTCTCCTCAGAATGCACAGAGGGGTGACATCACCTGAGTAGCCCTCTGTAAATATAGACTTAGAGGGTGGACATGGTTTGAGGTTTAATAATCAAAACTTCGAGCTTTCTGGACTGACTCCACTGGGGTCGCCATGAAAACTTGAGGTGTTTATATTCTGTCCTTGAAGCTGTTGTTTTTATTATATCAGCGTAAATTGCTCATTTTTATATCATTTTGCGGTTTTACATACAACTTGTGGCAGTACAGATGTTATTGCGCTATCAAGCGCGGCTTATCACAAGTAATCCGCCAGTTCATTCAATCTTAATCCGCAGTGACCTGGAGCCCAAAGTAATCTCACGAGCCTCCAATGTGGTGGCACTAATGTTTGGAATCACCCTATAGCTTGAGAGTCCCGGAAGCTGCACAAATGGAAAGAGAATTTGTCATTATGACTGCGCCGTTTTGACTTGACGGAAGTTTTAGAAGTGCTAAATTAACCGCCACTAGCCAAGCTTCAAACACTGGAGCAAAACAAGGCAGTCACACTGAGAAGATTCAGTCAAGTAAATCCGAAGCAATGCCTACACCTGCCTTTTAAATATTCACTGAAGCATCTGTGGCTATTGCATTATTTGTTTCAGCGTGCACTAGGTAATCTATAATATGTGTTTCAAAGCTATGAGAGACTGGGACTTGGCTTGTCCGAAGAAAATAATATCATATTCACTCATAACCTTACAATTGTAGCACATAGTCGCATCTACCTTTACAATGCTCACATTTATACATTGTAGTTTGTTTTAAACAAAATTTTTTGAAGTATGTGAAACTGTGGCCAATGAGCAAAAAGTAAGGTGTCCCGCTCTGGGATAAAAGCATATTGAGACCTACTTGCCGGTAAGCTATAAAATTTCAAAATGCTCGTACTGTCAAAGTGCGAAATCAACAAAGTAGTGTAGGCAAGCGCACTTCGAGGTAAAAAAAATTACAGTCACAAACCTGGAGAGTCCCAGACACATTCACAGTGCTTCTCGCTCTAAGACAACCAGACGTTTAGTTTTATAAACATGGCCACCCGAGAATAGTGTGCATCCGCATTCCAGGACTGTGCGCATGTAAATTTTGTACAACATTATCAAACTGTGTCCTCGTAACCGCTATTTTCGCTAGCACAGCTTGTGTAGTAATTCTGAGGCCCGTTGTGCCTTGGTAGCTACATACTCTATGTGGTGCCTCCAGTCAAGCTTTCCATTATAAACGATTCTCGATAATTTTATAGAGTCCACTTATTCAATGAATATATAAACTATATACTTCTGAAATTGAAATTCAGTCTTCAAGTGGAAACACCAGGAGCCCACTTTTTCTGACACTTAACGACAATGCAATCAACTGCAATCGTATTTGTAACATATTAATGCATTTTTTCAATTCAAGTTGCAGTAAGTAAATATCCCACACAGAAGCGAAGAATGTTATGTCATCAGCATAAATGCAGACACTAACTTCCTGTTCTGTTGGAATCGTGGTGACTAAGGCATTGAATATTGGTGGAGATAAGACTGCTCCTTGGGCAACTGCGCGTGCGTGTTTAAGATGAGGAATATCCATCCTTAACGCAGTAAAATTCTCTTTGTTTTCAATTTTCTGCCACACACCTAATAAAATATAGTGGGAAGTTTAGTCTCTTTAGCGCATGCAATTAAATGCACAGCTCTACACTGCCATAAGCTTTGGCTATGTCAAGACAAGCCGTCAAGTCAAGATCCTTGACGATGTGGCGCATAACCACGCTGCAGGATTGGCCAAGAACCGGATAGTTTTCATGAATTTGTTCCTTATAACAGGTTAAAACTTATCTATTCACGAGAAGTAAAAGAAAGATGCAACAAGACGAATTTGATGGTTAAATTGTAAATAATCTGTAGTTTATTGCAATAAAGCGGCGTATTTGATTTAATGTGAATTTTGAAAACTCAAAATCTACCGAAGAATGATTTCAACACTCAAATCTCTTTGAACTTTTAACAAACTCCTACAATGCGTCAACAATCTTCCCGTCACTGTGGCCAAGAAACAAAGCCCCGAAAGAAAACACGTTTTGAGCGTTTGAATCTACTTCGAGAAGGTGGCAAACGGAACCTAAAGTGTTTTCACGTAAGGCAGAGAATCAATTACAATAAATCAGGTATTGTTCAGTTGACTCATTTGCTCCTCAAATAGGACAATGAGGGGAGGCTGCCAGACCAGCTCTGTGTAAATATAATTTTAGCTGTGGAATTTGACTGTGCAGTCTAGTGATTGCGACTTCCGTTCCTCGCGTTTGACATACTTTATTATTCCAACGATACAACAATTGCTTGAATTCTGGTGTGGCTGTTAGTGAAGGTGTAGAAAATTCCTCTAACAGCAGTTTCCTTCTTAATCTAGCACCTATCGAGAATTTCGAAGCTGGTATTGCCTCCATAACAGGCCATATAAAGATGATTTTGCCAGCACATCTGCCATTTCATTTATATAAATGCCCTTATATCCTGGAACCTAGACAAATTTGATAAGATTGAGATGCGAAGAAACTAATGCTTTGAAAGCAATCTAAGCATGCCAAGGTTCACTAACGCAGCTTATTCTCTTCTCTTTTGAGCAAGTTGAATTCGACTCTCTAAATCTGCTGGGGCACACCAAATAGAGCAATCACTACGAAAACCGATTTGGTTCGGTTTTAATACTAAGTTATCTGCTATCCTAATACTTACTCTGCCATGTAGAACTGACTCTACTAGCTTGAACATTTGAGATAATAGAGAGATGGCACTGATATTATCGACTGTAAATTCTAATTCTGGCTTTTTAAGCATAGCAACGACCTTCACTATCCTCTAGTCCTGTGGTACTCTTGATTTTTTCAAGCGGTAGTTTATGACATTCGTGACGTCACTTGGCGATAAATTGAACCAAATTTTAATCATGGAAACTAATATTTCATCTGGTTCAGAAGCCGCAGGGGGTAAACAACTAATCACCTTAGATATTTCAGTCTTTGTCACTTCGTCAAAGTTAGTCATGGTCGTAGTCTTTTTCCAGTTTTTCAACACAACCGAGGTATGTCTGCTTTCCAGACCTTTACAGATTTTTCTAAAGATGTGGCCATTTCTTGCGCTGACAGATTTTCATAAGCTGCATTTATTGATGATGGGTAGATTTCCTGAGCTCTCATATATTGGAGCAGAGCTTTTATATGTTTAGGCTTTGACAGGTATTCATAATGCCTGCTGTCATATTCTTGTTTAGCTTTAGCTACCGTTCGCTTCAAGCCAGGTGCAATAAATTTCTAATCTTCCAAATTTAGGGGGGATCGATTATGTAAAAGCTGCTTGCAAGCTGCTGACGTAGTTGGTGCTGCCTTGTACATTTATCATACCACCAAGAGTCACAAGCCCTTTCGTGAATTCAATAGTATATTCCGCTCTTTTGGGAACTCTTTTCGTAAGTGCATTCACCTTCATTGCCTTAGCATCATCGCTCTCTTCCGAGTGAACAGCCAATGCTGACTTGAGACCATTATTAAATTTAGTATAACTTACAAAGCCTTTACATTAAAACATGGTGGAATTATCAGACAAGAGATATCAACACCTAATGGTAAGTGGTCACTGTTGGTGCCACACTCTAGCGCTATTGAAGAAGTATCGATAGCTGGATGGGAAAAACCTAAATCTAAGGCTGACCTGGAGTGATTGCGACAAAATATGAGGGTTCTGACGTTGAGGCATGTTAGATTATTATCTATTGCCCACTCCCACGAGCGTTTTTTACCCCAATGTATCAGGTCCCGTTAATTAGGGAGGCGATCGCCGGGCTAATTCCAAGGGCTGAAGTATGGATGTAAAACTTTATTTTTTGAAAAAAGAAACCCTGCAGGGTTACCGGCCCGGGCTCAGGCCACCCCGACGTTTTTTCGGGGAGGCGTAGGCTTTCCACCGCTGTCTGGGCCCACTGGATTGCCCACAGTTGGTCGTGCAGATCTGAGCTAGTCAGCGCACTTAGCCAACGCTCCTCGAGAAGGTCCGGTTTTATATTGTCCTCTCGGTATATTAGTGTGACCTGTGTGCATTTCATAGAATATGTGCCATATCTGCGTGTTCATGCTTACAAAAGGTACAGTTTGTTTGTGGGTATTGTCTGCAATTTACCGTGTTCAGGTGTACTGGTTTTGAAAAGGTTCTGGTTTGCAATCTCCGCCAATCTGTTTCTTGAGATCTGTCTAGCTGTTTGTGTGGTGGAGGATATTCTTCTCGTTGTCGCTTATAATGTGTCAATATATTATGATACGTGACCAGTTTGTCTTCGTCGTCTAGTATCGCATATTCAATATTGTCATCACCTCAATCATCCCCATCGCCTCCAACGCAGTCGTCCTCCTTTCTGTGGTCGGTGTGGGGGGCCGGGCCGTCGCTGTGCAAGCCGTGGTGGGTTAGTTCTCGCACGGTTCGGTGGGCCTTTTCATTGAGATTTGGAGGGATGGTCGAGTCTTCGATGTTTAATTCCCCCATGTGCGCTGGAATCCACTGGAAGTATTTAGGTACGATTTTGCCGTTCCGGAAGTCTTCTGCTGTGCGGTTCAGGATTTTGGCTGCTTCGGTGGAGACCCATCTCTTTATGAAATTCCTAATGGCCATCTTGGAGTCACTGGTTATTAATCGGTCGTGTTTTTGACCATTGACTAAGACCAGTGCAATGGCCATTTCTTCCGCTGCCTCCGAAAATCTGGTCTTTACGGAGCCCGCGGTGAAGGTCTTTCCTTTTGTGTCTATGACCACCATTGCGAAGAAAGGGCCATGCACAACCCTATTACTGTTATTATTATTTCGGGAATACCGGGCGGCGTCTGCAAAAAGCACACCCTGCCGCGTGCCGTGGTATTTAGGGATCATTTTCGTGTGGCATTTTCGTCTCTCAACGTTGTGTGCAGGGTGCATTTTTTTTGGATGTTTCCCGTAATTATCGCGGACCGGACATCTAGGTGAATCTGCGTCTTGGAAACTGCACCACGAAAGCGTAGACAATTTAGAAGTGGTCCTATTTGGCGTGCCAGCAGACGCCGGCTGTGGCCCAAATAACAAGTCAGATTCGAGAGTTGATAAACAAAACAAAATTATATTCTCAATTATGGCAGATCAAATTGATACAATATATGCACACTCGACACTAGTTGAATACGATATGGCACCAGTCAAAGAACGTACTGCACAGTACAATAAGCCACACTCGAAACAACGGACACAAACAACAACACGCACTCTAATGCAGTCGTATGCATCGAACAACCAAGACAATTAAATACTAAAGAGTTCGAAAACTTATTCAGTTCAGAGTTCTTGGAACAAAAGTCTGAATAATACTCTTCCGAGAATCACTCACTCAATGTCCAGCATTGTTCACTCTAAAAAAATATCGAGTAAAAAGGGTGTCTTTTCGTTCCACAACAATAATTGTCATCAGGCTTGCGTGCGCTTTCTTTCTTGAAAACTCGGCGCTGGCCACATTCCTATCGAAAATGCAATGTAACCCTCATAATGGGCATGTCAATCGTGACCGGAATGTACCGGGCGCGGGGCGATTGCGCGAGAACGGAACGCAGTGTAGATGACGATTATTGTCGTGGGACAAAAAGACACACTTTTTACTCGCTCTTTTTTTATACTGTTGTCGTTCCGCTGCCCCCGAAGTTTCTCTTCCAGGAAACTTCGCGTCTTCAATGGGCCGCTCTCCAAGCACCAAACTTCTTCGCCGGTAACACGTCGGCTTCCCACGCGCAGCTGTTGTCATGCGTCTTCGCTCGCTGGCGGTAGACACACACTCCTGCCTGTAACACGAGTTTTCACCCCTCAGTTGGAAATCCTCTTCTTCTCCTCCTTTGTCACTGAGGGCAAAAGGCTTCGCCCACACGGCGGAAAGACCCTACGCACACTTGCGCAAAACTTTCATCTTCTGCCTATGCACACGGGCGCGAACTTTCTTCTTCTCCTCCTTTGTCACTAAGGACCAAATGCTTTGCCGACGACACGGCGGAAACACCCTACGCACACTGGCGTGAAATTCCTTCTTCTCCGGACCGCCTATCTTCGCTGCTCGGTTAAATATCTTCCGCGCTATATTCCATAATATTGCCATCGTTTCGTCGGCGTGATACGCAGCGAAGGCTGGGGAAACCGCGAGACGGTTAGAGGGCCGTCCGCAACAGATGACACAACTCTGCATCACCATGGTCCTTTTTCTCGAGAAACTTCCAGGGCTTGCTCGGCCACCGATGTCAGGAGGTTAGTCTGCGAGACTACGCTTCCGAGAGGGGAGGAACGGCGCACCCGGGGAGCCTTTGGTTGTTTATTTTCCTCTTTATCGTTGACTTTGAGGCACCTCTCTGCGCTTGGTATTGTTACTGTCGCTGGAATTCGGTGGCGCGCGCTTTTTCGGAGCACTCGTTTGTGACACTGCCCCCCACTTTAAGAATAATATCACATAATATTCAAAACCACACAAACGAGTGCGAACAGTCATCACACACTTAAAGATCGAACATAGTCCGTCGCTCATTTCGCGTCACAATCACAATAAAACACTCAATACAATTGCACGTTGCAATTCAATCTCACAACATATGAAACAACCACAGGTACATGAGTACAACACTTCATCCCCTATTTCAGACAATACAAATGTACAAAGGTCTGTTTTTACAATAATTGTACAATCCTATACATCACGTCACCGCAATAAACACTTTGACTCGCTCGACATACACTTGTGACACAAGATAACAACAACACAACAAAGTGAGGCTCAACACTAACGAACACACTCCGATTCGACCTCAGCACCTATTCTATGCACTTCGAGCTGCGCTTGCGCCCTTTTTTGCGGTGCTCGCTCAATCTCTTCTTATTTTTTCTCGTTCTCGTCCTTTCCAACGATGGTATCTGAGGTGGCGTCTCAGCCATCATTGTCACTTCCGACACTGTTAACGGGTCGTAACATTCAACCGATCTTGTCTGTTTATTCAGCAGCTTGTTAATGTTACGACATTGGGCCTGGCTGACTGATTCCGCCACCTTTACACTGTCGGTTGGTTGAGGTCGTGCCGACGTAAGTCCAGCTGCCGAGCACGTTCTCTCGTTCAACACGATTATCTCCTGATTCACTGTCCCTTGCACCACGGCTTCATCTTGGGCTCGAGTGAGATCCATCACGGGATGCTCCTCCACTGCGTCTCGCGGTCGCTTGGTTGGCGAGAGCTCTATCTTTGGGTCTTGCCCCAGACGTTCGGGATCGCTCGGCCCTCGCGCCCCGTCGATGTTTCTGATGTTAAGGTCGTACAGGGGGGTCATCATGCATGGAGCCGTAACCTTTCCGCTGAAGTACGGGATTTCCACCTCAATTTCTGCTTCAGGAAGCACCCGAACCGTACTGTCAATTAGGCATACTGGTTTCGTTTTGCCTGTTAACTCGCTTTCCCGTACCAAATTTCTCCGCACTATAACAGTGGAGCTACCGGTATCTCTTAACACCGTAACCTTCTTTCCCGCTACTTTTCCAGGCAGCGTTGGCATTCCCTTCGTAACACCGGTAGGCCGTTTTGTCATTACAGCACCCACAATAGCAAGTTTCTCCCCATTTTTCAACTCTACAAATCCGTCGGTGAAGGCATCACCATCAGATTTCGGTGCTGCTAGCACACATGATACCTGGTGAGTTGGACTCGCTCCGTTACGACATGCGTCTGCTTTGTGCCCAGTCTTACCACACTTGAAACATTTTACAACCATAGGGCTCGTATAGTTAGTTCGACAGCTGTTAGCGCGATGACCCACTCGGTTACCCAGAAAACTCCGCGGAACACTTTCCGGTGCATGCTTCTTTTGTTCGGGTGCCGACTTCTTCGAATCTTCAGGACACTCCTACTTGACCTTGGCCAGATTTGTGCCACCTTGCGCTTCCGAGAATTGGTCGGCCAATTCAAGCATGTCTTCAAGCGACTCAGCTCTCCTCTCTTTCAAGTACAGCCACAGGCTTGGGTGGCAACTGGTGAGAAATTGCTCTCTAATAAGGTGCTCTCTAAGCTCATCGTACTCCTGCGCTGTCCTTGAAAGTTCGATCCGTCGGTCAAAATAATGGCTAAGTTGGGCGGCGTACTGCGTAGCCGTCTCACCATCAGCTGTTTTTCCTGTCCAAAATCTGTCCCAAAAACTTTCTACAGTACATATAAATCGCTTCAGAAAAGCAGCTTTTTCCTTTGCATAGTTCGCTGCATCGGTAGGCGTCAGCCTACCGTACACACTGAGCGCTTCGCCCCTCAAGCAGGTACTCAAAGCAGTTGCCCATTGATGTTCCGGCCAGTTCTGGCTCCTAGCAATCGTCTCAAATCTGTGAAGGTACGCGTCAAGGTCGTCCTTCCTTTCATCAAACGCTACGAGCAGCTTGCTTGGGTTCAAGCGGGAGCCATGATCTTCCAGTTCGCTGCTTTAATCTCTAACTTAGACCAGAGTTTCACTTCGCTGTTGCAAACGGAGCCGCTCGAGTTCCATCTCGTGCTGCCGCTGCCGTTCCCTTTCCTCTCTTTCTTCTTTGAGCTGTCGCTCCCTTGCCTCTATTCTTTCGCTATTTCAGCTGCCAACCTCTCTCGTTCCAAGTCAGCTGCTTTTTCTTCCTTGGCCCTCTCAGCTGCCAACCTCTCTCTCTCCACCGCCTGTCTCTTCTTCTGGCTCACACACTTCCACAGTTCGGTGCCAGAAAGACCCATCTTCTCACCGAGAGCTACTAACTTTTCGAGATCCATGGTGTCTCGCAAATAAAATCTTGCCGCGTGCACAAGATATCTGCCGACTCAGTCTATCGAAACTCTCTGCCCACTCGCTAACGAGAACACTGAGCAACACACAAAAAATATTTCGATAGCACTATCGACGACTCAAGGCTCCTTCTCACTACTTTGGACACACTGTGCACTAAAAGGTTCTGTCAAGGACGCCAGATTAATTGTCACAGGTCCCGTTAAATAGGGAGGCGATCGCCGGCCTAATTCCGAGGGCCAAAGTATCGGCCCCCGAGGTGCACCACGAAAGCGTCGACAATTTAGAAGTGGTCCTATTTGGTGCGCCAGCGGACGCCGGCTGTGGCCCAAAGAACAAGTCAGAGCCGAGAGTTGATAAACGAAACAAAATTATATTCTCAATTATGGCAGATCAAATCGATACAATATATCCACACTCGACACTAGTTGATTACGATATGGCACCAGTCAAACAACGTACTACACAGTACAATCAGCCTCACTCGAAACAACGGACACAAACAACAATACGCACTACAATGCAGTCGCATGTATCGAACAACCAAGACACTTAAAGACTAAAGAGTTCGAAAACTTATTCAGTCCAGAGTCCTTGGAACAAAAGTCTCAATGATACTCTTCCGAGAATCACTCACTTAATGTCCAGCGTTGTTGTCGTTCTGCTGCCACCGAAGTTTCTCTTCCAGGAAACCTCGCGTCATCAATGGGCCGCTCTCCAAGCACCAAACTTCGCCAGTAACACGTAAGCTTCCCACGCGCAGCTGTTGCCACGCGTCTTCACTCGCTGGCGGTAGACACACACTTCTGCCTGTAGCACGAGTCTTCACCCCTCTGGTGGAAATCCTCTTCTTCTCCTCCTTTGTCACTGAGGACAAAAGGCTTCGCCCACACGGCGAAAAGACCCTACGCACACTTGCGCAAAACTTCCATCTTGTGCCGAAGCATACGGGCGCGAACTTTCTTCTTCTCCTCCTTTGTCAGTAAGGACCAAAGACTTCGCCGACGACACGGTGAAAACACCCTACGCACACTGGCATTTGTGACACCCAATAAGTTCTTAAACCAAACTCATACCCAAACTTAGTCTTCAATTAAAACTTTGTCCTTGCCCTACGACCTTGTAGATATATTCAAACTTTATGTGCATTGTGCTTCATTCAGAAAATAAAGATTAACTGAGGTAATAAGAATGCTGTTTAGTGATGTATTGTCTACTGTGAATATTTCACATTCTGACGACATATATTTGTACGAACATTTGACTTTCGCACTAATGCTATTAATAATATTATATGCTAAACCCCACCTCTCAGTGTAATTGAAAGTTTAGTTTAGTTGAAAAGACCAAAAAATATTTAACTGAAGCAATTTATGTACCGATAGCCACGTCTTTTGTAGTGCTATAATATCAGGAGCGAATATACAATTCAAATATACCCAGTCTCTCCTTGCAGAATAAATTGATCGTGGTTCAAGTGAAGAATCTTAAGTGACCCTATGATTTTAAGAGCTACTTCCGCTACTGTTTTGTATTGAATGTTTTCATTCAAAAATTTCTTTGAATTGCCCCTTCCCTTCTTCTTCAGATACTTTTTGTTTCTTTTAATGTTTTGGTGAGCTTTTGACAGAGGGGATATACATCCCGTCACTGGTATAGGGTTCAGATCAATGTTTGAATTTGTGCTTTTGCATCTTTATCTTCACTTTGGCTCTGGATCCCTACTGCAGAGAAATTTGTAGGCGGAGAATACGATGTTACGGTTTCAGTCATCGTCATTAATTGGTCGTGAAATCTCAACATGTTGGAAATCCAGTCCTGAATTTCCCAGCGTACGAATTATATACAAGTCATCTGGTTAGTCATAATATGAGATAGAGACTAACAAAGGTTTAAAGGCGGGCATTCCATGGCCTTTTTCAAAGCTTTTCTATGACATCCCTGATATTCAGGGAAACTAACCCATTCATTACAGAGTTGTGACGGGCTAAAATACGAGCATACCCCTGAGTTCTGACATTTTTTTCTATGACTTCTCGTCGGGAACAGTGCCTACGTCCTATCACGTCAATAATGTGTATTTATCGAGCCTTAACTGAGCAATCAGGATTATTCACACAGCGTGGTTTGTGCCAAGTAAAACATTTATCTCTTTTACCTTGGCAGTCGCCCGCCTTCTAGGTGCTGACCTGCATCCTTAGTTGGTGTGACTGCATCGCCAGCACTTCGCAAATTGGAGTAGTCGCGGTGATAGTGGTTACACTCTGTATATTAGTGGCCACGTCTTCATTTCGTTTGGGAGACTCGCTCCAGCAAACGTTAAAATTATTGCCTCTGTGGGAATCTCAATCTCCTGTACGATACGTTCACACCTATAAACAGAGATTGCACCAGCTTCGGAAAACTTCTCTAGTACCTGAGTTTGGATCATGTTAACATCAATGCCGCGAAAAATGCCTTTCCCACATGGCATATGCTGTAAAATAAAGGTGCTCATCGGGTTGGTCATGAACATCGAGAAGGTCTTTGACACAGAGCTCATCAGATCAAAATCGTAGAATACCATGCCTTTCAAACTGGCGAGCAACTTTGATGCTGTGGAAGTGAGATGTAGTGGCTCTGAGCTTCACCTGAATCATTTTCGGTTTCTTCATTCGAATGCATCCATAATTGCTTGGGAACACGCCCGCGGGAAAGGCAGAGATGCCGTTGCGCAGAAATTGATTCACTTGAATCTCCTGCGACGGAAGAAACGCAGACCAAAGAAAAGCATCTGGTCAAGGGGAGGAAAACAGCATCTGTGTGCTCTTTCTAGCGCTCAATGTGTTCACTATTTAAGTATAGCACTCTAAGAACACCTAACAAAGACCACAAAACCTCAGCAACCTCTCATTCTCTGTCCAAACGACTAGAGCAGGCTTTTTTTCAAAATTATTCAATTTTCATTTGTTTATGAACGCGCGCTCATCCATGCCCGCTGCTTTCTCCTGCTTGTCCTTTTCATTAGCGAGTTTTAGGAGACGCTATGGTGAAGCCCGAGGGAAAGAAATCGTTGTCGTACTTTGAAACAGTTATGCTAACGATGCGGGGCGTCTGTCTCAATGCAGTGTGGCAATGTGACGAAAGCAAGTATTACGTGCAAACTGTGTTACCTGTGTTCCCATGGGGTGCAGGACTCTAATATAAGGGTCAAAAGGTATGACGCTTCATACTCGTGATGACCTGCGTCCACTGCCTTGGCATGTGGCTAGCTAAGGCGTTTCTTGTTCGCACGGCAGAAAATAGCTTTGTTAGGGCTGCAACAACACCGCCTTCTTCACGATTCACGTAGAACGAGAATACAAACGCCTGCAATACGGAGGCAGAGTATTTTGCGCCCAGTGGTGTCACCTCTTACTGTGATTACGTAAAGGGCAGTTAGCACGTGACGCAGCACCTCCACCACCCTTCTGGCGTACGTGGTGCATTCATTTTCGGTTTATCTGGCACCGTGGTATGGAAATTTCGCTATCGCACTCTTCATACTAGGCGCCTAAAAACTGAACTGCTGGTTGGTGGCAGCGGTCGTAGTACCGTTCCTGGCCATTTTGTGCGTTTTCAGTACTATGGCGTACCTTAGCCCGGATGACGTGGCAGGTGGTTTGTTTTGAAGCGGAAGTCTTACTTTCAATGGGATGCTCAAACTGGGGTCAGCAGACAATTTCAGAATCTGTTCATACAAAACTTCATAAGGTGAAGTTCCAATTGATACCTCAAATGCCGTGTTAGTAACATGTTCGGCTGCTTGTAGGTAATTGTTCCAGTCAGCTTTATTTGCTTTTTGTTTTTACAATAAGGAATAAGTCGAGCCTGTAAAGTCTGGTTGTCTCTCTCTGTCAAGCCCTTCGCTTGTGGTGGTACGCTGAAGTGAAACGATGTGCGACACCAGCGTTTCGTAGGTACGTTCGGAGCTAACGACTGCAGGAAATAGTCACCCTGTCCGAAGTAACCTTTCTAGGTAGGCCGTGTTTACATTAGAAGTGGTCCTGTAGAAAAATGATCACAAAGGCAACTGTGAAGAGAGTGCACTGCAGTAACGTCCATGAACTTGGACAAGCGGTTCACTGCGACTAAAGTATACCGGTTCCCTCTGCTGTAGCCGGTAATGGACCGACGTGGTCAATTTCGGTGGTGTCAAAAATAGTGTCTGTGGATGAAGTAGGCGTAAGTAGTTCAGGTTGGCATCCGGAGCGGAACTTATGCTTTTGGCACACCTCGCAGCTCGCGACATACGATCGAACGCTTCCCTCCATATTCGGCCAGAAAAAACGTTCTTGGACCTTCCAAAAAGTAGTTCGGTGACCTGTGTGTTCACCTTCGAGGGCATTTCGAGAGGTTTCAGAAGATATATTCAATGGAATGACTAAGAGGTGGCGTTTTTTCGCTTAGTAGTCCAATGGCGTCTCTACAAGGTTCTTCCACGAAGGACAAACTTTAAATTGCAGTGTGTGTCTTCGAGAGATGCTATTATTGCTTATAAATCCGCATCGTACCATTGAGAGTTTAGGAACTCCTGTGGCGAAAACCAAATTCAGCCTTCTTTGGCTTGTGGAGAAACTTCTTCGCACGGGTTCTCCTACAGTACATCGGCAATCTCGGTCAGTGTTCCTGCACGATGCTTCACGTCGTTAGGTGTAGTCTTGGAGCCGAATCATCAAGCGAGTGAACTTGTGTTTCATGTGTTGCTTGGCAAACATCCATGCAATCGCATCTTTTCCGTCACTATCGTGAACTGGCGGCTGAAAAAGTAGTGCTGTAACTTCTCGTTCAGACTACAAACCACAGCCAGGCACTTTAACTTATTTGAGGGGTAATGGCGTTCAGTGTCGGATAGCTTGCGGCTATCCTAAGCTACGACATGCTCAGCTCCATCTGGGTCGCACCGAAAACGGCTCCTAGACTAACCTGGCTAGCGTCCATGTGCACTTCAGTGTGCCATTCATTGTAGAAATGACTCAGAAGGGAACACCATGTAGTTGCTGGAGTATCTGAAAGATGGCATCCTGTGAAGGGGCCCAAGTAAAGCCAATGCTTTCTTGAGCATATTTAAGAGTGGGGCCGCCGCTGACGCAAAGTAATGAACGAATTTGCGAAGCTACGATGTGAGATGTAAAATTGCCTGCAGCTGTGTCAGACACGTCGGAGCAGGAAAATTGGCTACGGCTGCTACTCATTCCAGCAAAAGTTGGACACCTACTGCAGAAACTGTGTGTCTCAGGTAATAAATCATGGGAGATAAAAACTGGCAATTTCCTCCATTCAACCGCAATCTGGCATCAAATAGTCGTTAGGGAACTTCGTCTAAATTTTATACAAGTTTTTTTATTTGTTGCTTCCATGACCGATATGCCGTCAAGATACACAACGCAAGCGTGATCTTTCTGTGCACCCAGGGCCATGTTCATGGCACGCTGAAACGTACTCGGTGCTGTTGGCAGCCTAAATGGCATGTGGTTGAACTAATAGGATCCTGAAGGCAGTTTTGCACTTGTATTCGTCGGCAACGTTAATTTGCCAATATCGTGCATAAAGATCAAGGGATCTGTAGGTATGCGACGTTGAAGTAAGCTAGTACCTGGCAGCTGCGACGTGCTTTACGCGAAAATTGCTCTATGCCATTCGAGCACCGAGGAAAGTGTTGTAGGTTCGTCAGGCTCTCCTCTAGCAACTTCAGTCAAATCAGAGACTGATGGACGTAGAAAAAAAATTGGCCACATATCCACTGAGTCAATGATGGAGAGTGGGGCGGAGCATTCGTCCGTCCACTCGTTCAGGCTTCCGTCCGTCCATGCGTCCGTCTGTGTGACCGTCCATGCGTCCAACCGCCCGTCCGTGCGTGCATCTGTTCGTGCGTCTGTCTCTGCATTCGTCCATGCATCCACTTTTGCATCCGTTCATGCGTCTATTCATGCATCTGTCCGGGTGTCCATTCGTCCGTCAGATATAGTGTTCAATGTACATGCCAGTGGCTCCTAATGGGGATCGCAGCGTGCGCGTTAACTAAAAGCCAAATTCTCCTGTTTCTCGTTCCCCATTAGCAGCCGTTGGCATGTACATTGAGCACTATTTCTTATTGTTCAACAACGCACAGAAGAAATCTCTCACCGGCACCTCCTTGGAGGTCAAAATTTTATACTTATTACATACTACAATGACTACGAGGGACGAACGGGTGCCGCTATAAGGAGTTTTGCCCCTAAAACTTTACTACGCTTGATGACGAGCTGTACGTCACCAAATAGGAGATAGTCTGCTCCCTGGACTAAGTCAGTGGGAAACTGCTCGAAGGCCGGAACAGCAGCAAGAAATTTACTCCCGGCTTCTATTAGGAGCTGAATGTCTAACGCACCAACTGGTGAGGCGCTGCCGCTGAAGCCACGAAGGGGTAGCTCAGTCCAAGGCTGCAAAGTGGTGGGGGCGTGTCGTCAAAGCAACGCTGTGCGCTGCGCTCCAGTATTTACTTGAACTGTACGTTCCCCGATGCCATCGACGTGGAGGTGAACTGTAGAGAATGGACGCCATTGATATTGGATGGCTAGGTGCGAAGCTTGCGAGAAACTCTCGTTTTCATGGCCGCATTGACTGCACCGACAGCAAGCATGTCGCCTTGTAGCACGTTCCTGTGTGGAGGGGTCACGAAACTGCCTCCTAGCAGTGTCCTGCAATTCTGCCACCTTTTGAATGAAAGTGCTAATGTCGTTTGGTTCTGTATGCACAGACAGTATTGCAGCGTGCCTCGAGTCATATCTGTCATTGATAACGTACTGTCTGGCTGCCCAAGTGGGCCAGGCTGTGTCACACGCCTGAAGGTAGTGTAATTTGTCGTAAATATATGCGAAAATAACTTCTGTGGGTGCTTGCCGGTGTGACGTTATCTCCATAAATAGCGTATTGTAGGTGCCTGGAAGTGGTGCAAATATAGACGTCAGTGCAGCGCTCCAAGTAGACTACGAGGCGTACTTGTGTCCCTGGAAATGCTGACAGACTTGGGAAGCTCCTCGGAGATGATCTTTCGCTAGAGATTTATTGGTCAACTCTGGCCAACAATATCTTCGTGCAACAGAGTCCATGGTGCCTATCCTGGTGGTAGCGTCGTCCTCAGAACCATGAAACTCTGAAATTGCACACTCAGGAAGTAGCCCAAGTGTAGCACATTCCACGACGTACGCAGTCATTTGTTGGGGGCTCGTGGAAGCACTAGGCTGGTATACACCATAGTGATTTCAGATCTCTCATGCACTAAGGTGTATACCACCGTAGTGCTTCCACGAGCCTCCGACGTACGACTTCGTCGACACAACTGGCGTGCAGTGAGGAGATTGAACTTCGAGGCTAGGGAGTTTAACCTGCGGCTGCTGTCTTTCCGCTTCTGTCTTTCAGAATCAAATCGAAGCCAACGGCATATCAGATGGCCGATGTATTCTTCGGTGCAGCAGACGTCGCATTCTGCATTGTCGGTCTATCCGATAAGGGTTGTATATGCTTTTGTGAAAGCAACCCCCAATCATAGGCGACAAAGAAGCGAAGCTTCACGTCGATGAAGTCTGGATGGAGGTTGAAGTTCCAGTCGAGGGTTTATTTGGTAGAGTGTCGTATGTCTTATGCTTGGGGTGTTCCACTCCAGCACACACAGACTACGTGCCAGGTGAAAAAGTTGCTTTGCAGCGTCAGTCCTTGACAAAGGAATCGGAAGGATGTGCTGTTCTTGGTGCGATCCGAGCCGCGTTGTCAGCCGAATCATTACCACTGATCCCTCAATGGCCAGGAATCCACTGAAACTTTACCTCGTGGCCTATTTCTGTGACGTGGTGAAGAAGCTTGACAACTTCGTAAGTCAACTGTTCATGGCAACCTCGTCGAAGGACTGAGTGCATGCTCTGTAGGGCCGGTTTTGAGTCGGAAAACACCGCCCATTTACTCTGTCTTTCGGATTTGATGTACTCTAGGGCGCCACGCAAAGCCGCAATTTCTGCCGCTGTAGATTTAGTGGCGTGTGACAGCTTCATTCGCAGAGTGATTCCTCTAGCTGGAATCACCACCGCACCGCCAGAACCAGACGCTGTGGTTGAACCATCGGTGTATATGTGCACGTGGTTATTGTACATTTCGTGCAGAAGGTGCAAGCTCAATTGTTTTAGGGCTGATGAAGACAAATTTGATTTTCCTGTATTTCTGGAATTTAAACACGTACTTGCAGAAGTGTCAGGCATCACGGAAGATACACCAGTTTTTCAGCAGGCATAAAACCTGACGTAAACGACGCATGCTGTGCACAGAAAATTGCAGTAAATTTTGTGCGGGGCCTCTCAGTAGCCAGGGTTCCCAAGTGGTGGGAAGGATTCCTAGCATGTTGCCTGAGGTACGCAGGCATCGTTTCAATGCTGATGTGCGTCATGATCGAGTAGTCCTGCGCAATGGGAATTGTTTCAGCTGTGAATGCGCAGCAGGGTAAACCAAGGCATATCCTAAGCGCCTGGGCTTGAATATTTTGGATTGTGCGCAGGTTTGTTTTGCACGTGTTAGACATAACAGGTAGGCTGTACTGCAGGAATCCAATAAATTTTACCTTGTAAAGCTGTAACACAGACTCGAAAGCCATCGCCAATCTTTTCCCGGCAAGAAACCTGAACAAGTGACAAATGGGGGTCAGCCGCTTTTTCACGTAGTTTACGTGTGGGGTCCAAGACACATTTCAGTCGATTACGACTCCCAAAAACCTGTGACTTAGGCTGCATGACACTAACTGCCTGTTAATTGATATGCCTTAAGCGGACATTGGTTTTCTGATGAAAGCCACGACTGCACAATTTCCACTTGTGATTTCGAGCCCTTGTTTGCGTAGAATGTGCGATGTCACTGATGCTGCCTTTTGAAATCAAGCGCGAAGTTGAAGTCGAGTCACACCTGATGTCCACACACAGATGTCATCAGCATAAATGGAAAGTCGTACACTGCTTGGTTGCTTGCCAAGTAGTCCAATGAATGTTAGGTTGAACAGCGTCGGGCTTCGCACTCCGCCTTGCGGGACTCCTCTGCTTCAGTAATGCTCAGGTGTCGGCCCATTCTCTGTCTGCACGTGAAATGATCTATTCTGTAGGTTGCACTGAACCCACGTATATAGCTTGCCACCGAGTCCCGCTCTTTCTAGTGCACTGAGAATGGCTTCGTGGGTTATATTGTCGTATGCCCCTTTAACGTCAAGAAACAGAGCAGGAGATAATCGTTTGCAGGCCTTCTGGTGCTCTACATATATCACCAAGTCAACTACATTGTGAATTCCTGAGTAGCCTCGTCTGAACCCAGACATGGCATCTGGATATATTTTGTAGAACTCTAAGTACCATTCCAGACGCGTTAAAATTATCCTTTCCAAAACTTTTCTCAGAAAGCTCGCGAGGGCAATCAGGTGGTAAGAGGAAATGTCCAAAGGTGACTTTGCGGCTTTGAGAAGTGGAATCAGGCGACTTGACTTTCGTTCCTGTGGAACCATGCCAGCTTGCCAGGAGTCGTTGTACAGCAGCAAGAGTGCCTTCCGAGCTTGATCTCCTAGGTGACACAGAGCGCGGTAAGTAATGCCGTTAGGTCCTGGCGCTGAAGAACGTGTACACAAAGCAAGCGCAGCCTTTAGTTTGTCCTTTCAAAACAAAATCTCCATTCGGGGATCACGAGAGGATACAGAAAAGTCGGGCGTCTTCGTCCGAGTTGAATTTGCCCCACAGGCAATCCTTCGACAGAAAGAATCTGCGACATCAATCTCTTCGCAGCGTAAGTGAAGGGCCAGAGATTTTAATGGGTAGCGCTGAGTAATGATTGTACGAAGACCCCGGATAGTTCTCTAGATGAGGGACAGAGGCTTTCTGGGATCCAAAGACTCGCAAAAGATACCCATCGTTGCTTGTCCAACTTGCCCATGTGACGCTGTATTTTCTTTTGTGTGCGTCTGGCCACTCTCAGATCATCAAGTGACCTCGTGCGTCTATAAAGTCGTTCTGCACGATGACGAATTGCTCGGAGTTTCTCGAGATCAATGTCCATATCAGTGCGAGATGAGCTCACCGGAAGCGAACGCGTGGTTGACTGTAGGGCACTCTTTATAGCGTCCTCTAGGTTGAAGGGTGAGCCGCCAACACAGTTTTACGTGATTCACTTGTATTTTTGCCAATCGGTGCACTGGGCGGCTCTGGAGGACTTGAGACTTCGAGAGCCGTCAATCTTCAAATATTGTTGCGGGTTCGCGGCTATGCAGCTATGCGGGCGGTGCGAAGAAGAAGACGACGACGTTTTTTGGGCTGTTCGAAATACACAACGGCTGCCATCTTGACTGCTGGAGTACTTTTCTACTCTAAAGTAGTAAATACATTCGCAACATTTTGGTGGTGGCGCTGGGTACGACGCAAGACGGAACTTCGAAGCGGACGTGTTCTCGACTGCCCGACCATGGCAACAGAAACCAATTCTGCCGCTCCTGTTTCAGCCGCGACTCCGGCGCAGCCTGTACAGCCGGTCGTATTGACGCAACCGCGCGACCCTGGCAACTTCTGCGGCACCGACCATGTTGACGTTGACGACTGGATTCCGAAGTTCGAGCGGTTTGCAGCAGTGTACCGGTGGGACCCTACGATGATGCTCGCCAACGTTGGCTTCTATCTCTGCGGAACAGCTGGCGCGTGGTTCGAGGCTCATGAAGCGGACATAACCAGCTGGGATACTTGCAAACAGAAGCTTCGTGACCTGTTTGGTAAGGCCGTCGGACGCCAGCGGGCCGCTTCTAAAGAACTCTCTGGTCGGGCACAAACTACGACCGAATCATATGTCACCTACATCCTTGACGTTCTCGCCCTTTGCCATCGTGCCGACCCCAACATGTCCGAGGAAGACAAAGTAAGCCATTTACTTAAAGGCATTGCAGATGATGCTTTTAACATACTGGTTTCCAAAGACTGTTCCACCATTGATGACATCATCAAAGAGTGCCGCCGATTCGAAGAGCTGAAGAGTCGCCGGGTCGCCAAGAATTTCTTGCGACTTCCGAACACGGCCGCTACGTCATCTTGCGAGGACCTTCAGCCGCCATGCAGTCAACCACATAACAACGAAAGTGTGGTTCGCATCGTTCGTAGAGAAATCGAGGCCGCGTCTCCGTCTTTTCTGACCCGCCCATCTGATGATCGACCAACGATCTCGTTGATCCAACAGGTCGTGAGAGAGGAGCTGGCAAACGTTGGGCTGCAGCCTGTGTGTTCGTTGACGGAACCTCGGGTCAGTACCATAGCGCCTTCTCCTGCACCAGAAAGATTCCGCCGCTATCGTGATCCTGCTCAGTGGAGGACACAGGACGACAAGCCTATATGTTTTCATTGTCATGGTGTAGGACACATCTCCCGCTACTGTCGTTTCCGCACGTATCCACCTCGGTCGTTTCCTGGCTATCGACGTGACGACAACCACCGGCCCCTGCAGTACAGCGCTCGTGACGATGGACCGTACAATGGCACTCCTGCGACACCAGTCCGCCGGTCCAGCCGTTCGCCGTCCCCGCATGACCGTCGCTCCAGGTCACCTCAGCACCGCCGCTATTCGTCGCCCCACCCTAGTGGACGCCCTTCTTCGGAAAACTGAGCAATGCAGCTCCCGGAGGTGACGCTGCATTGGACTCCCGACCTGAAAACCCTCTGCTGACCTTGACTACGGACAAGAACCTGCTTGATGTAGAAGTGGATGGCCTTCCTGTTACTGCCCTTATTGACACCGGCGCACATATTTCAATTCTGAGCTCTGACCTCCGTGCACGATTAAACAAGGTCCTTACGCCGCCAGAGTCCCTATTTGTACGTGTCGCTAGTGGAGCGACCCCGGCTGTGCTCGGAATGTGCACCGCGCGTGTGAGATTCGCCGACCGCCAGACGTCCGTTCTATTCCATGTTCTCGCTCACTGTCCACATGACGTCATCCTTGGACTCGATTTTTTGTCCGACCACTCCGCTGTAATTGACTGCTCAGCCGGCGTCGTGCAACTTGACTTGCCTGCGGCCACCGAAGAGTCGAAGATGGTACAGAACAAGCTTTCGTGCGCTGAGTTTGTTCGCCTCCCACCCCAAGCCCTAACTTGTGTCACAGTTGAACCATATCCCAGTGTTCCGGATGGGGATTACGTGGTCTTTCCCTCTCCCGGTGTTTTATTGGCCCGCAACGTTTCCTCCCCGTACACCATATTAACTGTCACAGCGAACAAGACGTGCCTTCCTCTTCTGAACTTCGGACTCAGCCCTCAAATCCTACCACAAGGCATTGTTCTCGCCACTCTTTCACCGTCACACGAGTGCCAGATCTCATCAGTGTCACGTGAACTGGCCACAGTCGCCTCGCCGAACCTGCATAGCACCGACGCAGCCAAATCTACACGGCTCAACAATGTAACTAAGATGATTGCCTCAGACCTCTTGCCGTCTCAGGTCAAAGACCTCACTGATCTTCTCACGAGCTATTCGGACATATTTGACTTTGACGGTAGGCCCATAAGTCAAACATCGCAAGTCAAACATCGCATTAATACCGGTGATGCAGCTCCAATTCACAGGCGTCCCTATCGAGTGTCACCATCAGAACGCCAAGTTATCCAACAGGAGGTGAATAAGATGCTCACAAAAGGCATCATAGAGCCCTCATCGAGTCCGTGGGCGTCCCCTGTAGTCTTAGTTAAAAAGAAGGACAATACCTGGCGTTTCTGCGTGGACTATCGGCATTTAAACAAGGTCACCAAAAGGGATGTCTACCCGCTTCCTCGTATTGATGATGCCCTGGACTGCCTTCATGGCGCAACCTATTTTTCTTCGATAGACTTACGCTCCGGTTACTGGCAGATCGCCGTGGACGACCTCGACCGGGAGAAGACCGCCTTTGTAACGCCTGACGGTCTCTACCAATTCAAGGTAATGCCGTTTGGCTTGTGCAATGCGCCGGCAACGTTCGAGCGGATGATGGACACGCTTTTGCGCAGCTTTAAATGGTCTATCTGCCTGTGTTATCTGGACGACGTGATTGTGTTTGCCCCAACCTTTAAGTCTCACCTCGAACGCCTTTCCTCAATTCTTTCAGTATTTCGAGAGGCTGGGCTCCAACTTAATTCCTCGAAATGCCATTTTGGGCATCGCCAAGTTACTATTCTAGGGCATCTCGTTGACTCCTCCGGCATCCGCCCCGATCCCGACAAAGTCCGAGCTGTCCTGGATTTTCCTGTACCGACTTGTGTCAAGGACGTTCGAAGTTTTGTGGGCCTATGCTCATATTTCCGACGATTTGTCAGAAACTTCGCAGAGGTCGCACGCCCCCTCACTGATCTTTTGAAGAAAGATGTACCATTTGAGTGGGGTCCTGATCAAGGCACGGCCTTTTCCCAGCTCATAACACTTCTGACCACGCCACCGATTCTCGCCCACTTCGACCCGTCTGCTCCAACCGAGGTCCGCACTGATGCTAGTGGCTACGGTATTGGCGCGGTTTTAGCCCAGCGTCAATCCGGTCACGATCGAGTTCTTGCGTATGCCAGCCGGCTCCTTTCTCCTGCCGAACGCAATTACTCTATTACGGAACGCGAGTGCCTGGCGCTTGTATGGGCAGTTGGTAAATTCCGCCCCTATTTATATGGCCGGCCTTTCACAGTTACCACTGACCATCACGCTCTATGCTGGCTTTCAGCCCTCAAAGATCCAACGGGGCGCCTTGCTCGTTGGGCTCTGCGCCTCCAGGAATTCACATACACAGTGGTTTACAAGTCTGGCCGTTTACACCAAGACGCCGACTGCCTCTCTCGGTACCCCGTTGACGCTCCAGATCTAGTAACCGACGACGCGTCCATCTGTATTTCCTCGCTCTCTGCTTTCGGCAACATAGGATGTGAGCAACGGCGTGACGCGTCCCTACGCGAGCTAATCGACCGCCTGAACACAGGCTGTACAGACAATTCGCTTCGCATGTTCGTTGTCATAGACGGCATTTTATACCGCCGCAACATGCACCATGTGGGAAACGAACTACTACTCGTAATACCCACTCATTTGCACTCGACCGTACTTCAGCAACTACATGATGTACCAACGGCTGGCCACCTTGGTGTTGCCAGAACGTACGACCGTGTCCGCCGACGCTTTTTCTGGCCCGGCCTCTACCGTTCTGTACAACGTTATGTTAGGTCTTGTGAGTCGTGCCAACGCCGCAAAAGGCCAGCGGTACACCCCGCCGGGCTCCTTCAACCGATCGACGTACCTGCCGAGCCTTTCTATCGTGTCGGCCTCGACCTGCTGGGCCCTTTCCCTCTTTCTACCGACGGTAACAGGTGGGTCGCCGTCGCCATAGATTACTCGACCCGTTTCGCAATTACGAGACCTCTTCCAAGCAGCTGCTCTACAGATGTCGCCGACTTTTTGATTCAAGACGTCATCTTACATCATGGTGCTCCTCGTCAACTGGTCACCGATCGCGGTCGCTACTTTTTATCTAAGGTAATTGACGATCTACTTCGTTCTTGTGCAACCAAGCACAAGCTTACGACGGCCTACCATCCTCAAACAAACGGCCTCACAGAACGTCTGAATCGCACACTCACTGACATGCTCGCCATGTACGTGTCGACGGATCATCGTGACTGGGACATTGCGCTACCCTTTGTCACTTTCGCTTACAATAGCTCACGCCACGACACTGCTGGATATTCTCCCTTTTACCTTTTGTATGGAAGAGACCCGACATTGCCGTTCGACACGCTTGTACCCAACCCTACCGACCTGTCCACAGCATATGCTCGCCGCGCTATTAGCACCGCGGAGAAAGCCCGTCAGATTGCCCACCAGCGCCTTTCGGACTCGCAGCTCCGTCAGAAACGTAGCTATGACAGCCACCATCGGGACGTCCACTTTAGTCCAGGTGACCTCGTTCTTCTGTGGACTCCGTCGCGACATGTTGGTCTGGCTGAAAAGCTTCTACCCAAGTATTCCGGACCTTATCGTGTGCTACGGCAGGTAACTGATGTTACCTATGAAATAGCACCTCTAAACCCTTCGATACCTTCCACATCTTCCGACATCGTCCACGTCGCTCGCCTCAAGCCGTACATCTCGTCCAACACCTGCTAACAAGCGCCGGGTCGGCGCTTTTCGCCGCCGGAGGTCGATGTTGCGGGTTCGCGGCTATGCAGCTATGCGGGCGGTGCGAAGAAGAAGACGACGACGTTTTTTGGGCTGTTCGAAATACACAACGGCTGCCATCTTGACTGCTGGAGTACTTTTCTACTCTAAAGTAGTAAATACATTCGCAACAATATGTTGGGATGTGGTCACTACCCCTTGTTTCCAAATCCGAAAACCAGTGCACTCTGCTGGCGAACAAGCGTGAGACGAAAGTCAGGTCCAGGTAACTGCTATAGGCCGATCCGCGCAGATAAGTAGGGCTGCCGTCATTCAAGAGGATAAGTTCACATTCAAATGCGAAAGGCAATAACTGTCTACCCCTAGTGTTGACCCTGGAACTTCCCCTTAAGTAGTGGTGGGCATTGAAGTCACCAGTTATCACCTATGGCTGGAGAGTTGAATTCGAAATTCCGTGCAAGCGCTCACGGTCTAGACGACTTGATAGAGGTAAGTAGGCTCCGATTATTGTGAATCTAATCTTATTTTTTACTGTTAGGCAAACGCACTGGCTTTCTTCGTCAGGGCGTACAGGGTGATGAACATAAGTTAAGTCGCGCCGTATGCGCACAACGACCTTGCTGCGCTCTCTATGAATAGAAGACATAAAGCGCTCATATCCAGACAGTCTCATGTGAGCTGACAGGTTCGGTTCACAAATCACAATTATAGAAAACTGGTTCGGGAATACATATTGCCGGAACTCAGACATACGCGCCCTAAGTCCTCTGGCATTTCACTGAAGGATTGATGCGTTCTTCACCTCCTCTCGAAAGGATAACATGTTACGGGCCATCGTTTTACCTTAGAGCTGCAAGCACCGGACTCAAAGTGTCCAGCACCTGGAGTGCGCTCTGCGCTGACGGGGTGTTCATGCTGCTTAGGAGCATGCGCATTGCGCTCATAAGGGTCTGCAACATGTTAATGACCTGGCGATCCTCAGTTGTCTTTTCATCAGTGGTTCGTGATGACATCGAGGTTGGCGGGAATAGATGCACCTCTGAAGCAGGCTGTGTTCGTGGAAGTGATGGCCACTCTTTACGAGGTGGGAGTCTTGACCCTGATTTTTTTTTCGGTGTATCCGTCTTCGCAGAGCTTGATGATGGGGGGCCAGTTGTTCTTGCTTGAGATGACGTGTCTCTATCGGCAGATGTCACGTTTCGTGATGATCTTCTGTGATGGTGCCGACGTCGCCTGACAGTAGCAGCGGCTTCTCTGTGCGTTGAATTTTCGCGCACCATGCGTTTCAGCACCACGCCTTCACTTCGCACTCGCGGGCAATCTTTAGACGACGCTTTATGAGCACCGTGGCAGTTGAAGCATTTGAACGCAGTTGCGTGGCAGGTGTCTTCTGAATGAGGTTCGGTAACAGAAGGCACAAAACACCACGGTCACGCGACATCGTTTTTACATGCTGCCAAATATTCATAAGAAGAGAAACCCTGGCAGAACCAATATATTCTGCACGGGAACGTTTACGGAACCCATTTCTAGTTATATTGACTCTTTAACCAAAGACATACCGGTCACACATGAGTCCTTCTTGCGGGACACAACCCATTTCTTTCGGAAAATATCTGACGTGAATATTCCAGAAGGTTCATTCCTCGTAACATTGGACGTCAATTCACTCTACACAAATATCCCACATGACGATAGTATAAGAGCACTAGTTGAATCGTATGGCACCCACAAAACCATCGCCTATCAAAGTGAAAAACTATTTGAAACTTTAACGAGGCTTGTACTCGAATTGAACAGCTTTCAATTTAGCAATGAGTACTACCTTCAAATCAACGACACGGCAATTGGCACAAGAATGGCCCCAAACTACGTTTACATATTCATTCACCATATAGAGTAGAATTTTATTTCATCTTGTGATATCAAACCTTTAATCTATAAATGGTACCTAGATGATATATTCATGATTTGGATACACTCGGAAAACGAGCTGCTCAAATTCATACAGGCATTTAACCAAAGGCACCCCAGCATTTCTTTAACACACTCCTACTCTAACACAAAATTAAGCTTCCTTGATGTACTTATTCGAATGAACGATGGTGCGTTAGTGACTAGCTTATACAAAAACCTACGGACAGGCAACAGTACCTGCGCTTCAAAACCTGCCACCCGCGGCACTGCAAGACCCGCGTTCCCTAATCCCAAGCGCACAGATAACGACGAATCTGCTCCCGCACCAAGAACTTCCACAAAAACAGCACACATATGCGCGAAGTACTCCTTCATCAAGAATACCCGCCAGCTATCATTGATGATGCCATCAAAAAGGCGGAAAATCTGGACCGCTAGCCTCTTCTATGCCACCAAAAAGATACCGACCAGCACCGTAACAAAAATTTGCTATTAACTTTCACGAGCAACCCACCGAACATAAAAATGTCCTAAGAAAACACTAACATATTGCAACAGAGCGGGCGACTATCGAAAATTTTTCCTTCTCCCCCTTGTGTTGTATACAGGTGGCCGAACAGTATAGAGGATCATTTGAAAAACTCGAAGATAGGCGTGAAACCTCAAACAGGGTGTCGCCCTTGCGGAAAAAGCAGATGCAAGGTATGCAAACACATGCAGACAACGACAGTAGCGAAAAGCACCCATTCGTATTTTAGGCACAGGATAAGAGGTGCACTGGATTGTGGTTCGGATAACGTCGTACACTTTCTAGAATGTGGTATATGTTATATGCATTACGAGGGCCAGACAGACACTCGGTTTACAATTAGATTCAACAACCATCGAGTCCATGTACGTTCCCTGCCAGGTCTTCCACTTTCAAAACACAGTACAATTAAAGACCACCTTTTTGATGACATCAGTGTTACACTATTTGAAAGCAATTTTCGAACAATCAGGGAACAGCTGCAACGGGACTCTTACTTTATCTATAAACTCAACACGATAAAAAACGAAATAAATGAACCCCCAGGCACTTTGTCAGCGTTACGATTACTAAAAGACGCAAACGCTCCTCTCTAATCAATAAACTGCCCCTAGGCTCCCAATACAACAATAATGTTACCGCCTAACAAAGCTTTTAGCGTGTACATCTATAGAGAAATCGTTTGCCGCTTCAAGCACAGCCGGAACGCACAGATTAGGGGTCCCGGATGTCGTACAGATGCCCGCCCCTCTTCTCTTTTTCTTTCGCTCTTTTTTTCTTTTTCTTTTTTTCCTTCACTGACAGGAGCCAATGCATATAATGAATATTGATGGCGATGCCACAACTACCGGCTCTTTCATAACTTCCGACGTTACCAACATGCACTTGAAGTGTTTAGGCTCTCCCCACCAATTTGTCGTAAGCTTCAAAAGAGGGCAAGCTGCCAGCGGATTGCACTGGAGGGTGAAATACAGAAATTGTGGCCACAATGTCCACTCCGGACAAAGGAAGGTTGGTGGGATGTATTGTTGACAAAGATGGCACGGCTCGTTTATGGTCCTCTTACTCTGTTGAGCTCATTTTCCTTCCTAATCACGCCGTGTGGCTCTTGCTTTTCTTTAACGTTTCCTTCTGTTTTTCGTCTTTTTTGTTGTTGTTGTTGTTGATAATTTTCTTCTGCCCCTTCTCTCCTGTCTCGAGAAGCTATAAGGAGACACTAATATGCGTAAATATTATGACGCCTTCAAAAAGAAGAGGTTCTAGTCGAAAGGTCGGCTGAATAAATAAGTTATGTGAACGCGCATCTATGTTTATATATATATATATATATATATATATATATATATATATATATATATATATATATATATATATATATATATATATATATATATATATATATATATATATATGTGTGTGTGTGTGTGTGTGGTGGGTGTGTGCTCACCCCCCACTGACGGAAAGGGAGCGCCAGGTTAAGGCACAACTTACGTAAGAGTTTTTTTATAGCAGTGGCGAGGTTTTGTGCTTACCTACATTTATTTAAATATATTTTTCAGTAAAGCCGAACTGTTCGCTGTGGGCCAAGAAAAATTACAAGACCGATGTTGAAGTGACGACAAAGGCCTATTTTATGTCAATTTGTGACAATCCAAAGGTGATTTCATATCCAGGAGCTTGTCCATCAGAATAAAACTCACCAGCTCTTCTCGCAAAAACATCGCATCTTCCCTGTGTGACACTTTATATTTATAGTATTATCCTGTCTTTCATTCTCAAACTTCCTTCAAGGAAGTCTGCGATGCATCGATGAATAAATTCTATAAATGACTGATATTTCTGCTGCTGCTAAACAAATCCTCCAACAGCAGCACTTTCTCATATCAACTGCCATTAAAAAGTGCCCATCGCGCGATCATAACAATGCTTGGCGCATTGGGTACTTACGTGCATACTCAGGCGTCCTCATACTGAATGAAAACGCTCCTATTTTTTATTTTAATGAAGAATTTGGGGAAGTATACGGGTAGGAAAAAACTTTTATCAGCCAAACGCTGACTGATGAATTCCAATATTAGGGTCACTTTTCAGCAGCTACACTCAAAGGCAGTGAGGCAAGAAAACATTAGAGAGCCAAAATGGAAACACTGGGGTGACTTTATTAGTTTCGTCGGACTTAAAGGCTGTTCAACATGTCTCGAATGCAGCGAAAAAAAATTCCGTTCGCTCTGCGGGTCAGCAGCCGAGTACCTTAGCCACCAGACCACCGCAGCGGGGCATCCTATATAAGTTCAAAATGCTCAACAGTGGCCATTACCAAACAAACACGGCCACGCAATTGCGACAGCTTGGCCGGCCCGGCCCTATTTCGACTGGTCCCAGAAAAAAATCGCTCCAACCACTGCGATCAAAACGAAAATTTCCAACAAAGTGGAAACTCGCCGCGGACTGCAGCGGTAGGAGCGAACTGGCCGTTTTTTTTTTTTTGCAGCGAGCGAATTCGCGCACTGTAAATCGCTGCTTTTTGTGTCATGTGAAATGGCCTTACTTCTGGACACAGGACTAAATATACCACGCGTGTAGTTACGCATACACCTATCTATAAAAAAGACTATGTGTAGTTTATGAGCACTTGCGCCTCACAGCCAGCGCCCTGTGGGTGTAAATGATACCGTTGCGCACACATATTGTTCGGTTGGTTTTGTGCCGAGTCCACGTGCGGCAAGGACCTCTTAGGTTATGAGTATTCGTACTGCTGAAATGGTGCTACAAAGTAAAACAAAGTCATACAATCTATGATTGTAGTGTGGGTTACAGTAGTATAAATTCGTATCAACTTGCGCTGTTGTGAGTTTTTTCAGGATTATTCCAGCGGTGTTTTGGGTGATTCCTGACGCTGCAATTATTATAAAGTAGGCCGACGAAGTGCGAAAACATGCGAAACAGAAGTGTTTCAATTCAATCCAAAAAGTTCATGTTTTAGGTTAAAAACCCAAGTACTACTCCCTTTTAGGCTGTCAGAAGAAATACTCGACAAACTATTCGGCAACACCGATATTTATATTCTTGTGCTGTGAGTCTGGAAAACGTATAAGGAGACAGGTATCTGACGTGCGGAATGTTGCGGAGATACTTTTGTGAAAAATCTCTTTTTTATTAAAGAATGTTTACACTCCGCAAAAGCATTTACCAAATGCACCATAATACTCTAAACGCGGCAGAAAATAAAAACTTCATTTATAATATTTTTTACAAAACTCTACTGTCAATAAATTATTCATTAGTCTCGAAGGGAGAAATAAGACGTACTTTAGCTGCATAGAACGTGTGAGAACGATGGAGGCACAAGTATAGTAACGGGGATACGATGCGAATCATTACTTTGAGATGTACTATCACGAGTAAAAGATTGCAAGATGCGAAATGGTCAATAAAGCTGAATTCTCGCTTAGTCTGCCAATGCATTTTCTAAACAGATGTTCAATATTACACTTGGCCTTCCGGTCTGCACAGTAATACAATCATTATTCAGGCACTGATATCGCAGAAATTCACAGTTGTTGTAAATCCCAAATCCCGTCAACGTTTGTTGTTGACAGTGCTTTGAAGTTTTAATTCAATCTCCGTGAACCAGAAGTTAATTTTCTACAAAGCATGCAATGTGCTTTCAGCATGTAATCATTACATTTATGATCTACGGGTTCAAAGAACGTGTCATGCAGTACAGACCGTGTTTCACAATCTTCGCCGCTCGCTATTGTTCGGTCTTGCGACTTGTGTGCTCAGATTTGGGTGCACGTTAAAGAACCCCAGGTGGTCTAAATTTTCGGAGCCCTCCACTACGGCGTCTCTCGTAATCATATACTGGTTTTGGGACGTTAAATCCCACATATCAATCAATCAAATCATCAATCGGTCTTGCGACTTGTGCTTCTGTGGCCGTCATCACCATTCCCGTAACTGCAGCTCGTGCGACTTGTGTCACGAATCGAGGGCTAAAACTTTGTACTGTGCAATGAAACACCACTCGAATACAGTAGCCCTGCCATTGTGGTCTAGTAGCTAAGGCACTCGGCTGCTGACCCGCAGGTCGTGGGATCGAATCCCGGCTGTGGCGGCTGCATTTCCTATTGAGGCGGAAATCTTCTAGGCCTGTGTACTCAGATTTGGGTGCACGTTAAAGAACCCCAGGTGGTCGAAATTTCCGGAGCCCTCCACTACGGCGTCTTTCATAGTCATGTGGTGGTTTTGAGACGTTAAACCCTACAAATCCATCATTTACTCGAATACAGTAGAAACGTTTCGAGCAAATGTCACACGTGGACTTGCCTCCACGTGCGTTAATTTTCGAACGCATGTGAAGACACTGTTTCAGAATGGTATTAGAGTGGGTGTTAAATGGCTGGCCACTCAAAAGTAATTTATCACGCTGCATTAATTTTGAGAGGCACACAAGGCGATGACTTTCTTTGGCAAAGGTTAAATTGTCACTGTCGTTTTGCTGTCGGTGGCATTGGGTGCATCGACACATTGGGCGGCATCGTGTACCCCACTTTTAAAGTAAGCGAAAACCACAGATGCATGTGTAATTGGTAGCTTGATGATGATGATGATGATAATGATGATGATGATGATGATGATGATGGTGATATAGGCTTTTTATTGGCGCAAGAGTTATGCTTCACCAAATAGCCCTACAAAAATTACATTGAAGTAGCAATGTATGGTTTGAGGTGGCATGTTGAAGATGTGAACTATGGTACTATTACGTGGCTGTATAGGGGCCTGCAACTGCATGCCCTAAAGAGAGTAAGACTTATAGTTATTTGAAACCATACGAATGAATTGAAATACGTGTAACACGAATGAATGGCAGTGATCGTTGAATATATAGTGAGGTATATGGTATAAGGCAAGCGGGTTAGGGGAAGACAAGCTTAGGTGAGCACCTAAGCACGTTCCCCATTCGTGCTTCGCATATCATCGATTCCCACTGTAAGTGGGATCTGCCAATTTTTTACGTGACGTGAATAGATAAGGAAGGTAAATGACACGTCAAAACAGGATAATCTAAACATGCGTGCCTTGTATAAGTGGACTACATGCTACGCTCATAGCACGCTCTCGGCCGTTTTGCTAGCTCCACATATACCAAATTTGGTAGCAGGTGACATGAATGGTTGACGAAGATACGAGACACGTCCGAATATGATAATAATCACATAGAAGTCAATAGGTGCGTATTTTATCACCGCTTCGTAACGTTGTGCTGATTTTAAAGTGAAATAACAACCTACCTCATTCATGAATCGCATATCATCGATTTTCACTACTTGAGATCTGCCAATTTTTTTGATAGATAGATAGATAGATAGATAGATAGATAGATAGATAGATAGATAGATAGATAGATAGATAGATAGATAGATAGATAGATAGATAGATAGATAGATAGATAGATAGATAGATAGATAGATAGATAGATAGATAGATAGATAGATAGATAGATAGATAGATAGATAGATAGATAGATAGATAGATAGATAGATAGATAGATAGATAGATAGATAGATAGATAGATAGATAGATAGATAGATAGATAGATAGATAGATAGATAGATAGATAGATAGATAGATAGATGGATGGATGGATGGATGGATGGATGGATGGATGGATGGACGGACGGACGGACGGACGGACGGACGGACGGACGGACGGACGGACGGACGGACGGACGGACGGACGGATGGACGGACGGACGGACGGACGGACGGACGGACGGACGGACGGACGGACGGATGGATGGATGGATGGATGGATGGATGGATTAGTTTGTAATTACGGAATATATAGATTTTTGCATATCAAGCACATATAATCAAAAAAACATAACCCTCAGCATTTTGCGATACATCATTGAAAACTTATACATTTGTAGGGCACATGAAAAAAGTGTTACTTGTTTTTTGATATTGCGATAGCAAATATACGGACACAGTCGGCTGGATTTCGCCACTGGTGTCGGCGTCTTGCACCGTATATCTGTGCTTGTCTATATATATGAAAACGCAAGAAATAAAAAATTCAAAAAAAGAAATTATCAGCAACATGGCGCGATGAGCGCGCGGTGGCTCTCATCTTTCACGCGTACTTTGACCCGCGGAGAGGAGAGGAGCGGACGATCTCATGCGTGCCCTTATCTCCCGGTGAGGAGGGTCATACGACTTGGCTGGCGTTGGGCTTGCACTAGAACAATTGTGTTGCAGTTATGGGGCGCACAAAGGTCATTTGCAATCGCTGCACAGCCTCCGTTTGCGAAAAAGGCGCACTTTTCTGACACAGCGAAGTAACAACTGAGACGCTTAATCGCGTTCACCTGTACCTGTGAGTATGTTTCGTACTTCATTTGTGTGAGAGAAACGCGGTGCACGTTTCTCTCTGCTTGCCATTCTGCGCGTCACCTTGCAATTTGTTGCTATCGCGTTCATTGCTTCGCCTTTGTGGCAAAGCTATGACTTTTTTTAAACAAGAACTATATGTGGTACCATTGGCTATCTTGAGTATAGATGGGTGTGTATCACACGACTAAATTATTTCATAATCTAAAGTTTGAGTGCCGTAGTTAGTCCATAGTTTTGATCCTGTCAATGATGTTGTACGTAGGCTCTAACGGTAAACGTGAGTTGTGGTTGCACTGCTGCTAATCCAGTTTTCTAAACATTATAAGTACTTGCATCTCGTCGGGTTAGCGTCAATTCTAGCCAAGTGGCATCCACAATAGTTTATTCATTTATCAGTCTTCAGGGCTACCATTTTCGCGAGCACAAGCATTAAAATCAGCTTACCACTTCGCTTGTTCCTAATGCTTTTTATCTTGTTGCCATTATTGCGCAAGAGCAGACAGCTGGTTATATAAAAATCACTGTGTTTCAAGCTGCTTGAAGATAATTATGGTGCGAAGCTTTCGGAGACGATTACTGTGATTAAAGTTGAGATAGTACTGAGACTGATTTTGGTTGTGATACTTATATATTTTTTTATTCAAAGAGATAGTTCTGAGACCAATTGTGATATAGCGGTGATTCTTCTTTATAGCTGATACGAGGTTCCGAGTTCCGGGTTACGTTTTGACTTCATAATCACGGCTTCATTAGCTGTCGTCTCTGGTGTAGAATTTTTTTGTCGGTATTGCCGGCTTGCATCCGCTTCAAGTTGTCTCAACTGCGCGTGAGCTTGGCGTTTTTCCCGCTTAGTCTTTGCTTCCTTAGTCCTAGTGTGTGGTGTAGAACTTTGTTGTCACTGTCGCCGTTTTGCATCCGCTTCTTTCTCTTTTGTGTCAGAAGTAGCTTCCTGTCGACGGTGACGCTGATAGTCAGCACGTCGCGTTTTCCTGCGTTCGTCTTTGTCTATATGAGAGAAGATTATGTGTGGTATAGAACGTGGTTATATGTATATAGCGTTGAGAGTAACGCCATCACATAGATGGATGGATGGATGGATGGATGGATGGATGGATGGATGGATGGATGGATGGATGGATGGATGGATGGATGGATGGATGGATGGATGGATGGATGGATGGATGGATGGATGGATGGATGGATGGATGGATGGATGGATGGATGGATGGATGGATGGATGGATGGATGGATGGATGGATGGATGGATGGATGGATGGATGGATGGATGGATGGATGGATGGATGGATGGATGGATGGATGGATGGATGGATGGATGGATGGATGGATGGATGGATGGATGGATGGATGGATGGATGGATGGATGGATGGATGGATGGATGGATGGATGGATGGATGGATGGATGGATGGATGGATGGATGGATGGATGGATGGATGGATGGATGGATGGATGGATGGATGGATGGATGGATGGATGGATGGATGGATGGATGGATGGATGGATGGATGGATGGATGGATGGATGGATGGATGGATGGATGGATGGATGGATGGATGGATGGATGGATGGATGGATGGATGGATGGATGGATGGATGGATGGATGGATGGATGGATGGATGGATGGATGGATGGATGGATGGATGGATGGATGGATGGATATGGCTGTACCCTTTAGATCGGGTGGTGGCTAGCGCCACCAAGCCGTAATACTTATTGAACCAAAAACTAGATTTTTTTTTCTTTAAAAAGTGAGTTTAAGGATTCTTACTTTGCAGTGAAGGGTTTAATTTTCTCTCGTGCCTTGACTTTAGCCACCAATCAGATAACATCCTTCTAGTTAAGTCTACCCGCTTAAAGTCTATTTTGCCCTCCCAGTCCCTAAACCCCAGTGCTTTCAAAAACTCAGCGCCATCATCCTGAACTATAAGGCGAAGCCCTTTACAGAACATTATCAAGTGTTCGGCAGTTTCTTCTTCCTCTCCACACGCACTGTACACTGTGTCTACCCCTTCGTATTTGGCCCGATATGTCTTGGTTCGCAGTACTCCCGTCCTGGCCTAAAACAGTAGAGAACTACCCCGAGTATTATCATAGATCCTTTCCTTGGCAATTTTCTGCTTAAAGGTTCAATAGCTCTCTAGTGCGGACTTCTTAATCATGCCCATTCTCCACTTGTCAGTCTCCGTTTTCTTCACTTTCTTCTTAACCGATAGTTCTTTTTGGTTTGGCCACCTGCTGTTTTCTAAGTGTTTACCAGTAAATTTTCTGGTTCGCTTCTTCCATTTTGTATCGACATTTTTCATGTACAAGTAGCTGAAAAGCTTCCTAGCCCAATGCTCCTCCCCCATTTCTCTCAATCGCTTCTCAAATTTTATCTTGCTGCTAGCTTCCCTGCCCTCAAATGATGTCCATCAACATATCACCTTGTACTCCCTGATTTGGTGTATTCCCGTGAGCTCCTAAAGCAAGCCTACCTATTCCACGTTGCTTAATTTCCAATCTTGCTTGAACTTCTCATCTCAGGCACAAGACCGCATTGCCAAACGTCAGCCCAGGAACATCTACAATTACCCAAGCGCCCTCTGTTGCTTTTAAGTTGAAGGTTACATGGAAAATGGTTCAGAAATGTCAGACAGATGAAGACGTGTTATGGACTGACGGGAGACGCCAGACATCGTGAGGTGTTAAGAAGCTTCGTTCCTAATTATCTACTGTTCGACATAAGTCTGTACGTACAACGCTGGTACAATTATTTAGCATCATTTTATAATGTGTCGCTCTATAAAAATTTGCAACATGGCCAGCTTCCCTCCTCATGCTTCACATAACGTAGATTTTTAAGATTTCCAAGAATCTGTGCAGATATCTATCAATTCAGACGATATTGATGTTTGAACATTTGGTGTAAGACGTCCGCAGATACGTGTGAAACTTCAAAAGCTGCGAATTCTATTACGGCGTACCTTAGAGAGCAAAGCCTCGTGATTTATCCAGACAAATTGGCGCTGGTTGCGTTCACGTGGAAGGCAATGACGTCATATTCCATCACAATCAATGGACAAATCGTTTGCTGCACCCCCACACACACAGGTTCTTGGGAGTCAACATTCATCGAAATCCCTGCTGGAGTCCTCATGTGACCAATTTTTAAAAAAGCCCCTAACAGCCATCTCCCAACTTTTCAACTTCCTCGGGGGAAAAAAGGGGGAACGTCAGTACGCGCAATGTTGCAGCTATACAGAACGTTGTTCCTGGGAACCTGCGGTACAGCTTGCCTGTTTTGACGAACACCTGCAAAAGTAGCATACGTACAATAAAAAACGCCCAGGGTCAGGCACGCCCCGCCATGTTGGTCTAGTGGCTAAAGTACTCGGCTGCTGACCCACAGTTTGCGGGATAGAATCCCGGCTGTGGTGGCTGCATTTCCGATGGAGGCGGCAATGTTGTAGGCCCGTATGCTCAGATTTGGGTGCACGTTAAAGAACCCCAGGTGATCAAAATTTTCGGAGCCCTCAACTACGGCGTCTCTCATAATCGTATGGTGGTTTTGGGACGTTACACCCCACAAATCAATCAATCAGGGTCAGGCACTCAGACTTTGTCGTGGATTAGCACGCTACACATCCACAGTGGAGACCATCGCAAATTACCAAAGATCATTCGGCCTCAATGCACATTACTCTAGAAGTGCTTCGAGCACATTTTAGACCCCCTGCCCACCATCCCGCTTCGCTTCCAGAATAACGACCGAGTGCCTTCTTCTGTAAGACAGTATTGATTTACCGTGGATGAGTGCCTTCCAGGAGGCCACACTCCTCTGAAAGGTATCCTGACCCCCCCCCCCCTTTCGTGTTTAGAGCACCCAAACCAACACTTCACTGTGCTAAGAAATCGCGAAAAAGCGGATCTCACAACACCAGCTTTGAAGCAGCTGACTCTACTTATGCCGCAAGAAGGACACAAACCACCACGTTAAACTTTATACGGATGGCTCGACAAATGTTAGGGGATCTGCAGGAGCTCTGATCTTCCCAGAAAAGACCGAAACCATCCAATTTTGCACGTCTCACAACACAACATCTACCACCGCAGAGCTCGCAGCACTCCGCTGTGCACTCCGCAGGAGTGATCAGGAAGCACCTCTGAAATGGTGCATTTTCACCGATTCAAAACCAGCTCTGTGTTGCATTCAAACTGCGCTACGTCATGGACCTCAAGACCGATTGGTACTGGAAACAAGACAATTGTATGAAGAAGTAGTAAAAAAAGGACGTGGTGTAACTTTTGAATTGTTACCAGGCCACTGCGGATTCATCAATTATGAGCATGCCAACGATGCAGAAAGAACACTCCAAAAAATGGCATGATGGATCCGATTTCACTGTCAAGAAGCGACGCAGCAGCAAGGAATAATACGTTCCTGCACGATGTCACCGGGTCTCTGTGGAACACACCCGGGTTTCTACACACCCGAGTTCACCCTCTGGACCAATACGTACGACCTTCCATTCCATTTGCGTCATCTAGATTTGAGACAGCCGCTCTCTGCCGTATGTGGCTTGGGGTTTCTTACACTAACGTCTTTGCTTGCCGCATCGGATGGGCAGACAGTGCTGCGTGTGATCATTGTGGCACTGACGAAACCATCGAACATATTTTGTGCAAGTGCCCTCAGTAAAACTGCCAGAGACAGACCTGTAGGTCACGTCAAAGCTATATTCCTATAGCTTTAAAGCCGAACGACCCAGGCGTCCTGAAGGATCTTTGAGGGGGACAACCATCACAGGGCGTGGTGATCCGTGATGACCGAAAATTGCCGGCCGAATAAGTATAGTCAGAATTTTCCAACTGCCCATACAAGAGCGAGGCACTCGCGCAAAGTGGTGGAAAACTTGCACTCGGATGAGGAGAGGAGGCGACTTGCGTAGGCGATTACACAATTTAGACCCTGTTGCCGCTGGGCGAGAACAGCGTCAATACCGTGTCCGCTGGCGTCAGTGCGAACTTCAGTGGGCAATAAAGGGTCGAAATGAATTAAGATGGGCGGAGAAGTGAGCAACGTAGTAAGTCGGCGAAACGAATTGGCTTGCTGGGGACCCCAAGAAAGTGGTGTGTCCTTCTTCAGTAGCTGTGTCAAAGGATGGGCAATGTCGGCGAAGTTGTGGACAAAATGCCGGAAATCGAAACAGATGTCGACAAAGCTCCGTCAATCTTTCGTGCAACGTGGTGTGGAGAAATCTTTGACGGCGCGACTTTTGTCGGGATTGGGTTGCACGCCATTAGCACTGACAAAATAGCCTAGTAAAGTGATTGTTTGGCGGCCGAAACAGCATTTGGAGGAGTTGAGTTGTAGGTCTGCCCTTCTGAAAACTTCCAGAACAGCTGACAGACGTCTAAGGTGAATTTTGAATGACGACGAGAATTCAATAACGCCATCATGATAACACAGTCACGTTGACAATTTGTAACCCCGTAGCAGGGAGTCCATCCTTCTCTCGAATGTAGCGGGAGCGTTTCATAAGCCAAAGGGCATTACCTTAAACTGAAAAAGTCCATCCGGTGTAAAAAATGCAGTCTTTTCACGGTCTGATTTGTCGACGGAAATCAGCCAGTATTCTGAACGCAGGTTGATAGAGGAGTAGTCAGACCCGTGCAGGCAGTCGAGGGCATCGTCAATCCGTGGCAGTTGGTAGACGTCCTTGCGCGTGACCTTGTTTAAGTGACGGTAGTTGACGCAGAACCGCCAGCTGCCATCTTTTTTTTAGAACGACTGGTGAGACCGATGGACTGCAAGATGGTTCAATGACGTCTTTTGTGAGCATTTTGTCAACTTCACGTTGGATGACTTGTCGCTCTGCATGTGACACGCGATAAGGACGTCGTCGGATCGGGCTGGCGTCTCCAGTGTTGATCCTGTGAGTAACAACTGACATCTGACCTAAAGGGCTGTCACCAAAGTCGAAGATGTCCCTGAAGAATGCCAAGATATGCAAGAGAACGGCTGCCTGTGCTGTAACGAGGTCTGGTGCGATCATCTTGTCCAAGTCGACATCAGTGGATCTCTGTAAAGAGGATAGAGTAGCGGGCAAAGAAGCATCTGCAATGAATGCAGAAACAGAACTTTCACTGGTGGAAGAGACGTTGGCTAGAGTAATGCCATCTGGAACAACATGAGTGCACCAACTGAAGTTCAGTATCGATAGCGACGCCACATTATTCGTAATCGTCAACAGAGTATGAGGAAGGGCAACATTTTTGTCTAATAACACGTCCGAAATCGGTGCCAGCACATAATCGCCGTCGGGTACCGTAGAAAATGACCTCATGGGTACATAGGTAATGGCTTGGGGCGCTAGGCGAACGTACTCGACAGAACACAAACGTGGTTGAGATATAGTAGGAGCGTCATAGCAAAAAGGTAGGTCAAGCTGAAGCAAGCCTATTCCACAGTCAATTAAGGCATAGTGCGTGGCAAGAAAGTCTATGCCCAGGATGAGTTTATGAGAGCACTTCTCGAGCACGGCAAAAAGCACAGTTGTGCAGCGGTCAGCAACACTAACACGTGCGGAGCACATCCCAAGCACAGGAAAAGTTCCACCATCGGCGACTTGGATGAGCGGAACTGTGGGCGGTGTTAAAACCTTTTTAAGGCGGCGGCGAAGCTTCGAGTTCATCACCAAAATTCGGGACCCTGTGTCTACAAGGGCAACAACAAGTGCATCGTCTACTTTAACGTCTATGAGGTTGCGTCGTGTCAGCATAGTCAGAGGATTTGGCTGGCGAATCGTCGATGCAGCATCACCTCTGGGAGCTGCATCGTCTAGTTTTCCTGAGCCAGATGTGCAGTCGGCGAAGAAGGACGGCAAAATCGGAGTGATCGTGACGATGGGCGACGAGACAAGGCTGAGCGAGGCTAGTGGCCAGGAGGGGATGGTGACCTTCAATGCACCCTCGACGAACCGTCACCACCGGCTGGCCGAGGCGGCGAGTTCCGAAGTAGCCATCATCTGCGCGACGGTTGTAGCCATAGGAAGGCTGACGCCAATACCACCTGCTATTGCAACAGCGGGCTACATGACCAACGTGATGGCAGTTAGATCAATTGAGCCGGTAATCAACAGTACTCCACTCAGCGGGATTGCGAGAGCGCGCTGGGAGCCTTTGGCCTTGGGCGTAGGAAACTGGCAGACGATGGTCAGACGTTCGGGAGAAGGCGGCGGCGCACACAGATTCCAGGCTAACGTTCGAAAGCTCTTGGCGAACGATGGAATGCACGAAAGGCACCATTTGGCAGCTGGACTCACAGGCACGATAGAAAGTTAAAGCAGGAGACATAGCTTCAAGTTCTCGACGAATGATCTTCGTGACGTGTTCTGCAGTCAGCGGTGCCTGTGGTACAGGCATGTGTTCTCACGATCATTTTGCTGCGGTGTTGGGAAGTCGAACGAACTGGTGGGAAATACGTCGGCTCTTGGCGGCCTCAAAACGCTGGCACTCTCGGATAATGGCATCTACTGTGTCACAGTCCTTGAAAATCAGCAAATCGAACGCGTCATCGGCAATGCATTTTAATAAGTGCTCCACCTTCTCGGACTCCTCCATGCCATCGTCTGCTTTGCGGCAAAGGGCGAGGACGTCCTGTAAGTAAGACAGGTACGACTCCGATGACGTTTGAGCGCGAGATGCCAGCTCCTTCTGCCAGTCGATTTGCCAAACAGTGCATGCATCTTTTCTTTGCGCGCATCCCAGCTCCCAATTTCCGCTTCGTGGTCTCAAACCACACTTTGGAAGTCCCTTTCAAAAAAATAGCATGTTCACCAGCATGACCGTTTCATCCCAGCGATAATTCCTGCTTGTTCACTCGTACAGCGGCGACCATTCTTTAATGTCGACATTGTCGGTCCAGCAGAACGTGCCAGGCTTTTTCAGCTCGGGCAGAAAAACTGTCGTCGTTGCGGTTGCTCCTGCGGGAGCTGGAGCCGAACCCTCATGTGCCATCGTGGAAGAAACCAAGCGTCGGCTGCTTCGTAGCTCCGTCTTGGTACCCGGCACCTCGACCAAAATGTCATGGGGTGAGAGTAGGCAAAGGGTAGAAATATATTTACAGATTGTACACGGAGTACAGAATATCCTTGAATCAAGATGGCGGAGTGGCAAGAACAACACGAGCTTTTGTTCAATCGCCTTCTTCGTCACCTTTATGGTGCATTCGTTGATGTTAATGATGACTTGTATCAAATATTCGCATAAAACGCGTGATGAAAAAAGCGTTAAACGAATTGACCTCGTCTCTGCATGTTACACTGCAAATGTAGTCGAAAGACGATAGTATTGTGTCTGAAGAGAGTAAACAAAACGTTTATTTGATGTTCTGCGCGAGAAAATTGGGGACTGGTAATCTGGAGGCGCAGCGTTAGAGTGCCTTGAGCGTGCAACGGAGGCAAACGAGCACATCAAGTCACGTCACACGTGAGACACGAGTGCTATCTGGCAGTTATCCTGAAAAATGAAGCGGTTGGTGTGCGCGCCCGTCTCTGAGGTGATATGGTGTAGAACGCAAGATGACGGATTGGTGCCACCACCATGTCATCTTAGCAAAGCGTTGGAAAGGCTTGCCTTTTCGTGCAAGCGTTGCATGGTCAGCGCAGCGTGATAAACGCTACGGTCCGTACAATTTCTTATGTATGCTTTTTCTAGTAAAAAAAACACATACATAGTATTGACGTGTTGTTATGGTGCGTCAGATATGCGCGAGAATTGATTTTTATTTGACAATCGCACAAATATGAATGCTCAATCTTGAGCAATATTGTTTGGCACTGCGGTTGGGGTCGGCCGTTTGGGGTATAGTTTGGACACTTTGGTGCCGTTTGGGATACCTTTGAGGGCGAACAAACAGACAAATATAGAGACAGACAGACAGACAGACAGACACACAGACAGACAGACAGACCAAAATGTTTGCGTCGAAGGTTCCCAAGAAAATTTATCGTCTTTAAAAGAGATGAGAGGTCTGGGGTGTGGCCTCCCTGGCGACAACCTGTTGGTGTATGCCCTCTCTCACCGAAGCATGCTTGGTCACCCTGGTGCCATATTTGGAAACTACCTCTCATGTGAACGCAGCAACGAACCGTCAGTCCTCAGTGCCCAGCGGCTGCTAAGCAACTCTCCAAGATGGCGGTCAGAGCTGTGAAGCGGGAGGGGGGGGGGGGCATGGTGCTTGGAATCTTTTTGTCTGTACAGGCTGCCATTGGAACGTTAGCTTGGCTACGTTGCACGCAAGAACGATATCTAGTGAGGCTGCTCTAACTGTGATATTCGAGTATTTTATGTGTTAAATGGGATCTAATGGGGCTCAGCGAGGTTAGGAAAAAAAGAGAGGCTTTTACACTGCTAAGCAACACATGTTCTATGCAACCGTGGATAGTTTACTGAACAGAACTAGGCGTGGGGTTTCAAGTGCAAAAGAACATCGCTGGCAAATTAGAGGAATACTATCGCATCAGTGAGAGGGTGGGAAGTATCATGAATAATTTGACAAAAGGTGCAGGATGAAGGTGGTAAAGCCCTAGGCACCTACATGGACCTATGATGATCATTTCGTTTAACGCTTCTAAGAAGATGTTGAATCAGCCTTTAATAAAGTAAAGACAGTATACTGTTCTGATGGGCTACTTTATTGCAGAAGTCGGTGAATATGGCAGCGGTTCTAGGAATGGAACCAGGAGGTATTAGTAGAGTTCGCAGAATGTACTAATTAGCAGATTTTGAATGCCCTCTTCAGAAAACAGGCTAATCGTTAAGTGGACGCAGCATAGTCCTAATGGCGAAACAAAAAATGAATTAGACTTCTATCTGCATGCACAACCACGCATTGCAGAGGATGCCGAAGTAGTTTGCAAGATCTGATACAGTGATCATATACTGGTAAAACATCGTGTTTACCTAGATTTTGAAAAAGCAAAGGCAGAAACTGAGACGCCACAAGCCAATTTATGGGCTAGTGGTGAGAAGAAAAGAACATAAATCAGAGTTTCTCTTCTGAATATATTGGAGGCTGTAAACATAATGAACGATAATCTTACTACTTTCATCAAAAAGTGTGCAAATGAAGTCGAAGGTCACTAGACAGGACTCTGGCAAACTGTTTCTGGAGGCGATAAATATTATTATGACACGACGTTGACCTGACAGATGCCTAAATTCTTCATGGCTGGAAAGATGACCCTGTAATCAATGTCTAGAAAATTAGGACCATGCGAGATAGCAAATATACTAAAAAACACCTAATCGTTATCTTTGGCTCCATCTTTCTTACTGAGACACTTGTAACTGGGTACACGAATAACTGGGTACACGAAGATCCGTGGTGGCCTATCCATTGGTAATTATGACAAATCATGATGACCTAAAATCACACCAAATATATAGTGGTAGGGAAGATTTCACAGCTAATCAATAGGCGCAAGGTAGCAGACATCAGAAGATATAACAAGGAGAAATTTGAACAGGCTGCAAAAAGCGGCAGAAGCCTAAAAGCTGCGAACAGAAACCTGTGTATAGGAAAAATTGGATTTATGCATTAGAGACAGAGTATGCAATGTCACAGCCAATGTGGATAGGATATTTTAAATGGCGGGAGGAGTTCTTAAGAGAGTTGCACAGACGCCAAAACAAGCATTATGTATCGTAAGAAACCTGGAGGAGTTCGACATCCTACCAGTCACGACAGCAGAAGTAAGGAAATCCCTTGAAGGAATGCTAAGAGAGAACGCCGCTGGGGAAGATAAGGTACAACGGACCTGCTAAAAGATGGCGAATTCGGGCACCTTATATACGAGCTGTCTCTAGACGGGAAGGGTAGCATAATCTTGGAAGAATGCCAACATCATTTCAAACTATAGAAAGGAGACATCAAGGGCTTGAAAAACTAGAGGCCAATCAGCTTACTGTCTGTTCTCTACAAACCATTTACAAAAAAATAAAAGTTAATGCACTTATGGCGACAATATAGTTTAGTGAATGAAATGACCCAGCAGGATTTCATACAGGCTACTCCACAATAGGCCATATTCAAACTAGCAATCAGGTAATAGCGAAATGCGCAGAATACAACCCAGCCCTATATATAGCTTTCATAGATTACGATAAGGCGTTTGACACGGTCGAGACATCAGCAGTAATGCAGGCACCACGGAATCAGGGCATCGACGAACCCTACACAAAAATATTGGAAGAAATCTACAGTGGACCCAAAGGTACCATAGTTTACTAAAAGGAAAGCGACATAATCCCAAAAAAGATGGGTGTAAGGCAGGGAGGGATGCACGTTCGCTCCAATGCTAGTCCCCACGTTTGTACAGGAGGTTTGCAGAACCCTAGATTCAGCCAACCGAGGAACGTCAGCAGGTCGAACTCCAAGCAAGCCTAAGCTCGGGTCACGCGTGTGCATCACCAACGCCATGGCTTGCCTTGCTGGTTGCTTAGTCGTCGTCTCACTTTGTCCTCTAGATTGGCCCCAAGTAAAGACCATAGCCATCCTGGGGACTGGAGGTGTAGTCACTATAGCGGGCTCATAATACAGCTTCAGACGACTAAGATGTACAATTTCTCTACCATGACGAGGTAAACCATCAATTGGTGTTAAAGGCTTCATCTCATATTTGACTGCTGACGTATGGGCGAGACTGTGATAGGGCCCGCGATATCCAGCCACTAATTTCAACGAAAGGCCAGGAGTACTCGGTGGAACCCAGAGCGAAACGAGGGCACCAGTTGTAAATGTAGGGAGAGGTCGGTGGGTGTGGTGGCGTAGCTTGTGGTTACGTTGGTGCTCGGTTGTCAGTGAACGGGCCAATTGTCTGAAAAATTTGGCGTTCCTGGCAACATTCAAAATTGCGGTGTACTCAGGTGAGTGAGGCGTATAGGGGAAGATAGTGTCCAGCGTGCATGATGGTTCGTGTCGGTACGACAGAAAGAAAAGGAAAAACCCTGCGGTCACGTGCGTAGCGGTTTTAAACGCATACGTTAAGTGTGGAAGGACAGTGTTCCAATTGGTGTGGTTTAAAGTGCTGTACACTATCAACACATCACCGAGAGTGCGAATAAATCGTTCTGTGAGGCAATTCGTCTGTGGGTGGTATGCTGTCGTCATGGGGTGACCGATGTTGCACTGAACGAGCAACGCTTGAATGACGTCAGAGAGGAAAACACGCCTCTTGTCACTCAAAACTTCGTGGGGAGCACCGTGGCGAAGAATTATGTTGCACAAAATGTAAAACTCGCTTTTCCTTGCGGTTTTTGTGAGTAGTGCTGCCGTCTCCGCGTAACGCGTGAGATGGTCCGCGCCAACAATTATCCACCTAATTACAAAAGACGATGAGGGAAGTGGTTCGTATAAGTCGATACCGACGCGAATAAGTAGACACACAGAGCAAGGCAGAGGCTGAATTGTACCAGCTTGGCGTTGAGATGAAGCTTTACGCCGCTGGCATACAGTACAAGCACGCACGTACTTGCCAACAAATGTGCATATGCCGCGCCAGTAGTACCGCTAACGCAGACGGTTGTACGTTTTGAGAGAATGGGCGTGACCGCTTTGCGGTTCACTGTGGACATCAATACAGATTTCCGAGCGCATGTGGTTGAGCATCACCATCAACCACCTATGTGTTGCAGCTTATTCATTGTGCTAAGTTCAGTGTGCAACGTATACATCGTATTTTTAAGCTTTCCTATGGTTTTAAATTTTTAGTTCGTGCGCCATGACAAAATATGTTGGAGAGATGGAGGTTTGAGTTTAAAGCGTCTTTATCTATGACCAACATTTTCGGGATTCTTCTTTTTTCCTTGATAGTTCCCACCCATTCATTCGTTCATCTTGCAAGTTACACTTGGGAATTCCTAAGCTGATATTGTTGTTTTTCAAGCTTCTCCGCGCGCCCGGGTTTGTGTATATTTATGAAGGAAGTTTACTCTGTAGTTAGGTTTCTTAAAACTCGCTTTCCAATGGAATATTTGTATATGGTCTCACGCAAGACAATATAAAAGGGTTTACTATATATGCTTTTCCCTCTTTAAATGTACGGTTGATTATACTCAGATCTTTAAGGTCATGATGTGTTGAAACGGGTGTGCAAAATGTATGTTCATGTCTGATTAAAAAACTGTTTTATAAACTTAGATCTGAAACACTAGTCAATAAAACTTGGTTGCAAAGAAAAAAATATTTTCGTCTCGACTTTAATGGCCATTTCTGCAATGTACCTGAAACAACAGAGCATTGCTTCGTGAACAGAAAATACGTCATTCTATTTTGAGATGTCCTCCAATGATATTTACAGAAAAATTTTGTAATTATTTCGTACACTGTTCGTTATATCATGGCAACATCTCTTGACTAAGTGCCATTCGATATATTCTTTTCTCATCAGTATACACAGTCTATGGAAGACGCGTATGCGGCACCGCAATGCTGACCCGATCACCTCTTCACGCACACATTTCATTTGAATGGTTATTCGCTTAAACGATGTTTAAGAGAAAGTTGACTTTCGACCACACTGGTGCCCCATCCTAATGAGGTTCTTAGCCCTGGCACTATTGCTGTGCAGCGAATGATGGTGAACTCTTCCTAGACCATATGAACGGCCACCTTCCAATTTCTTTCTCAGCAATTCTTGTACGTTCATGGTCGCTATCAGACTGCAACAGAGCAACTCTGTGCGATATTGTGTACTATTTACAACGCATTTTATTAAATACCCTGTTGAGTATAAAATAGATGCGTGGCTGTGTAATAGAACATCTGCCTGCTACCCAACGGAGCCAGGTTCAATCCCCACTCAGATCCAGAAAGTTTTATTGCTAAATTTATTTCCATCCTTCTCGATTTTTCGATCACCAAAGATGATGATTTTTTTTCTCGCCACTGATGATGCCGACGCCGGAATTTCTGCTAAACAAGCTTTTTAACGCTATCTCATTAAAATGTCCTCCCTGAAAAACACAGGGCTTGGCGATTAGGTTTCCAATGCAAAGCATTTTTAGTGAACTTCAGCGACTTCGAGCGTATCTCTTTCTCTATCTATCTATCTATCTATCTATCTATCTATCTATCTAACTAACTAACTATCTATCTATCTATCCAGCCACCTATGACTTTTAGCTCTCCTGGCTGTTTTGATATTGGTATCAATACCAAATTTATATGGCATAACATGACTATATGATGAGCATAACTGACTAGTCAGAACATAAAAATTATGATACGTAAGTCATGAATGTCATGGTTTACATTTCATGCTCTTGCTGCTCTTGCTGTGGTTATTTTCATATGACATTGCAAAACGGATATGGTATGACATGGCTGCATGACAAACATAGTGACAGACTCAAAAGTACAAATCATAATATGCATGTCATGTAAGTCAGGACTCCTGAATAACACTACGCTCACGGTGCGCTCACGGTCGTTTCGCTAGCCCCACATATACCGAATTTGGTATCAGGAGAAGTGAATGAATGGCGAAGGTAAATCACTAGTGCTAACATGATAATCATCAGATGCGTGTCATGTATGAAAGTGGCTACATGCCATGCTCGTGATGCACTCGCGGCTGTTACGCTAACTTCACATATACCAAATTTGATATTAGGTGACACTAACGGACGACGAAGTTAAAGAACACGTCCAAGCATTATAATCGTAACATGCGTGTCATGTAAAACATGACTACATGCTACGCTCATATTGCGCTCGCGGTCGTTTTGCTAGCTTCACCTATACCAAATGTGGTGTTAAGTGACGTCAATGAATGACGAAAGTATACCAATGGTGCAAACATCATAATCATGACATGTGTGTCATGTAAAAACATGACAAACAACATACCACGCTCGTGATGCACTCGCAGCCGTTTCGCTGGCTTCACATACACCAAGTTTGATATTACGTCGCGCGGATGGACAACAAAGCTAAATGACACGTCCAAACTATATAATCATGACATATGTGTCATGTAAAGCATGACTACATGCCACGCTCATGACGCGCTCACGGCCATTTCGCTAGCTTCGCATGAAACCAATTTCGTATCACGTGACATGAATAGACGACAAAGGTAAATGACGCGTCCAATAATGATGATCTCGACATGCGTGTCATGTGAAACGTGACTACATGCTACGCCGATGGCGTGCTCACAGGCGTTTTGCTAAGTCATTGACGGCGTGATTTACGTCCACTCATTATCTGATTTTAAAGTGGCATATCAACCTTCCTACTTCATGCTTCGCATATCATTGATTTTCCGTGGGATCTCCTAATTGTTTTTGCCGCACCGCCGTATAACCGTGCTTTTTCTGCTTCCTAACTGGGCGAGGGACAAGCATGCACATCTAAATATGTGCTGAAGCTTATTGACACACGCCGTTGCGTTGCTTCAGTCAACCTTCTAATTTCACATTTTACACACGCATATTTAGCGAATATAGCGGAAAAATACAGTTTCGACAGCCTCAGCGATGCCGATTCATGATGGCTGGTGTAGAAGGCCGTAGGCGTCTTCAAAGAAGGTACCCTTGATATGTCAACTCCGCTGAGAACGCGATCAGAGACAGGTAGCGTCCGACGAAGTAGAACAGGACGTAATCACTGGCTGGGATATCGAACACAGCCAGAGTGAGGCCGCTGCTGCAAGGCCTCCATCGAGTTCTAGTGTGATGCAGAAATTGACTGGATTCTTTCAGTGCAAAAATTAGCCTTCGGTGCTGCCCTACTGAAAATTCCTATAGATAAGACCCGTATCAATACGATGTTATTGGTTTCAGGTGATAAACGGATTATGGCCCATATAAGAAGTATAAGGATTACGGCCCATATAGGGAATATAGTACGTATAGAGAATTTTGGACCATAGAGGACGTATGGGGTATATGGGCCATACAGGAGTTATGGGGTTTGTGGGTAGCCTAGGTGATATGGGTCCGATGAATTTCCTAGATCCTGCTAAAAGTGTAGCAGCTTGGGCTAGTTGGTATGGCATGATGATAGTTATAGCGCGAGAACAAAACGACGACACAGAGACAAGAAGGACACGTGTCTTTCGTGTCCTTCTGTCTCTGTGTCGTCCTTGTGTTCTAGCGCTATAACTATCATCCTGCTAAAACACATGATGTAGTGCGAAAAAGAGAGAATGGTCACAAAGAACCACACATCATATAATTTTAGGCAAACATAAACTAGCCCAAGGACAAGTCCTTCTGCAGAACATCCCCGGTTCCTATGGCCAAGTAGTAAGAGTGATAAGTAATGTTTGCCTGGGTGTATTAACGAGGCAATGCCAATTTATAAAGTGTAAAGAACACGAATATGCCAAACAGGCCATTTAATGGCGCTTTTAAAGTTCAGTAGGCTGAATGGGTGAAACAACGTGTTGTAAATAGTGTCGTATCGGGACATTGGAGAAAAATGGCAAGACAAACATTTTCTCATCATCAAATGTTTATTTATACGATAAAACATTTTACAATGAACTCTTTATCTTTCTCAGCCAACTAGGTGCATGCATACCTGCTGGCTGCTTCATGAATTCGACAAAGCCATCCGCATTTTAATGGGAAAATACATGTAGCACTTATTCTATATTTTACTTATTTGTTTACCTGTAAGTTAAAACATTAAGCAATTACCATAGAGGGTACTGACAGAAAATTTTGTGACTAAGATAGCCTGCGAGATTGATTCTCTTGATCATGTATGTATCGAAAAATATGATGAGCAATTATACCTTAGTAGGCCAATTATATCAATATTGAAGTTTTTCTGCCTGATTCAGTGCTACGCACCGCACCTCGCATCATTGAATCACTGAAAAAGACCTGAAGCTGAGTCTCAACTTACAGGCGCCACCATTGTGTCCAAGCTCAAAGTTTTCACAGCTATATTATTTACATCATACTCGTTGTTGTCCTTTGGCCACACTTGTGCTAGCAGGCTACTATTCATTGTGTTGTGTTCATGCCTGATGTGAACATGTGGAACGTGAGGAAGCCTCAAGGAAATCTTTGCACCCAAACGACATTGATTAAGTTGACGGCAACGACATTGTGCTGCATATGCAGCGGCAAAAAAATGTGAGCACACAATGCAGGCAGCACGGAAGTGCGTCAGTCTTCTGTGTGAGGAAGGAGCAAAATACGCCTTAGTGGGCCATCTCTCAAGCCAAAAGCGCCGAGCTCGAGCTACTTGCCCCAGCGTTTCGATTCCTATGTTGATTGTCGCCGCCTGTTTTAACTCTCAATAGACCTGCTGTTCAATTACTATTCATGCCAGGAAACCCCATTTCATGTGTACCATTTTGAACACTAGCTAGCATTCGTTGCACTCGGTGGCTCATGTTCTCGGAGCCGTGCCAAACTTAAACTAGTCTGTAATTAAAAGACAGCCATTGTCCATCTGTCCCATGTTGCAGCAAGCAATTCGCTGCATCGTGACTCATAGGCTGTCAACAATGTTAATGATGCAAGACAAAAATTTGGGTCCGTACCTCTTTAAGGAGTAATCACTACTCACAACCTTCCAATTTTTCACTGTTAGGGCCCTGTTCAGGGGCACCTATTTGCCCTCTTGATTGGCAAAAACCCCAACACGGGGCTACTATCGGGCTCTTGTTCTGTAGCTGAAGGACACTCCACGGGAGCTTTGTGGCCTTCTTACGTCACGACAGCAGCAAAGACCGCTGCTCCTTCTTCTGCCTCTCAGATGAACCTGCATAGGAAAAATGTCTCTGTTATGCTTTTTTGTGTGAAGGAGGAAACGATATGTAGTATAGCCAATTAAAGGCACAATTGCGTCAAAGAGGAGACCTCTTCATCTTGTTCTTCGAGTGCCTTAACGATAATAATAAATGTCCCGCCATTTAGGGGCTTGGGTCATCTGTTGTCATCACATAAATTGGTTTCATTTTTTTATAAAGTGTAGCAGAAGGCGGATATACAGGAATTGGTCATGCTAAAATATGATTCACATAAAAAACAGCACCAATAACGACGGACAAGAAAAGAGGGAGACAGACAGCGGCACTGACTTACGACAATATTTATTTGCTAGAACTGCACAATATTTACTTGAGTAGTAGTATCTGACAAAAAAGAGAAAAATACAAAACAGAGAAAACAGAATTCACCTAACAACCGAGTAATCATCGTGGTAACGAACCATGAACAACAGGTGTGCCAACGTTCTGAAGAATGTCTTTTTGTGATAGAACAATCGAGGACCTGCTGACACATGCACTGCACAGCCTTTTGATTTCTGCAGCCTCATAAATTTCGTGTATCTTCTCATCCCGATGACGCCTAATGACGGTAAAATGATGAAAATTGGCGACACAACCGCAGTCTCGACAATGAATGCCGAGGTGGCCCGAAACTGTAGAGGAGACGTTGTGAGCGTGCTCTTTCAGTCGCTCATTTAAACACCTGCCTGTTTGGCCGATGTACCACTTGCCGCAGGACAGGGGTAGAGCGTACACCACCCCTTCGATGCATGGAACGTACTTCTTCCGATGCTTGATTTTGCAGCCTCGCTCTCCCCTGGAACCAGAATTTACGGCCTTGCACAACCTAGCCAGCTTTTCTGGGGCAGAAAAAAACCAGGTATACATCGCACCTGCTTGCTACTTTTTTGAGGTTGTGGGTGACGCCGTGGATATAGGAAATAATGGCAAAGTTTCGTTTCTCCCGTCCCTTATTCTTTGTATGAGTTCTAGCATTATTCTCTGGGCTAATTCTGATTTCTCAAAGTAGACACTCAGCAACGGCGGTAAAAACGTACAAAGGCAAACCAGCTTCAGTAAGGCGTTTAGTTTGCTGATTAAAGCTTGACTGAATCGTGTGATGGCTGGACCATCGCAGAGCGTTTGTGTAGCAAGTCTTAGCCATAGTGCGCGTCATCACTTTTGAATGTGCTGAACCAAAAAGGATGACTGGCTCGTTAGCGCGTGGCTCATAAGCCCAACACACGTGGGAAGGACTCAATGTTAACATCAAATCTAGGAACCTGATGGCTCCTCTGTCCGGAACTTCATGTGTTATAACAAGCGGAGAAAGGCACTTACTGAAAGTTTCCAAAATACTAGTTGTTTCAGAAGAACCAGAGAGACCACAGAACCGATACGTCTTCGGTTTATTGTTGACAGAACACGAAAAAAAATATGCAGAGCGTGCCCCTAGCTACTTCTTCTTCCTCGCCTCCGAGCTCCATCTTCAATCTGTTTTCTACATCATCCCGGCGGCCAGATTCAACCGAAGCAACCTTCGAGCGAATACAACAGTTGAATCGGCCTCTTGACTAATTTTCCTTCAGGTGTACGAAGCAAGCATGTTCTCACTAGTCCATCCTTGCCTGGGAAAATCTTCTCGACCTTGCAGAGTTTCCACTGAGTTCTTTTTCGCGCTTCTCCAAGCGGAAGTACATCTCCTTCTTGTACATTTGTGTGACGCTCTGTTTTTCTGCTGGCACACTTAAACTCCCTCAGGTACTCTTTTTTTCCATCTGGTCCACCATGTTATCATTGCCCGTTTTCTTGCACTCCAGTAATTCAGCAAACTGTGTTCTTCAAGTCTGTTTTCTTCCTGCTTGTTCATACCTTGCCTGCCTCCTATAACGTCCGCCGGTGTGATGGGTTGTGGCTCGTTAGGATCGTCATACACATAAGTAAGAGGCCGGTTGTTAAGTACTCCTTCTGTTTCAACAACCACAGTCCGTAGTTCTTCTTCATCCAAAAGTCGAGCACCTATAGGTTTTGCCATGGATGTCTTAAAGCTTCTCATCAGTCTTTCATAAAATCCTCCCCACCATCGAGCTAACTCTACAATAAACTTCCATTTTATTTTCGGGTTACTGGTATACTGTTGAACCCTTTCATCTTCCATCTTTAATATCTTGTTCATCTCTTTCTCAGATTTCTTGAATGCCCTTGCATTATCACTGTAAATAGTTGTACAAATTTCTCTTCTAGCTACGAATCTTCGGAACGCCTAATAAACGCTTCTGATGACATCTTCTTGACAAACTCGAGTTGTATGGCTCTTGTTACTGCACACGTAAATATCACAATGTAAAACTGCAATTTTTTCGCCTTTCTTCTCTCGAGCATTTAGCGGTCCAGCAAAGTCTATACCAACTGTGTCGAATGGCCTTGTCTGTGTTATCCTGTCAGCTGGTAGTGATAGAATTTCTTGTGCCATTGGTCTAGAATTTAATCTCCTACATGTGATGCATTTCTTTATCACATATTTCACCATATGTCGGGAACGCAGTATCCAAAACTTCGTTCTTAGATGTGTCATTGTTGCCGCAACGCCGCCGTGCATTGTCACTTGTAGCGCGAACAGAACTAAGAGTTCTGAAAAGTGACTTTCTCTTGGTAAAATAATAGGATGCTTCTCGTCAAAGCTTAAACCACTCCACTGAAGCCTCTCTTTCACTCTTAGGACACCTTGATCATCTTCGAAGATGTTCCTGCCGTACAGATTCATGTTATATATTCGTGTCACTGCATTTTGTAGCGTTTTCTGCTCCTGCTTTATCAGCACAAACTCTACCTTGACCAATTCTTCTCCTGTCAGCGAACCTGTTTTCCTTTCTTTTCGTCGGTTTCCTATATAACGCATCACTCACGCGGTAACTCGTAACGCTTTCTTGTATGATCCAAATCTACTCACATCAATTATCTTTTCTTCACTCGTAGTGGTAGTAAAGCTTGCCACTGTCTTTTCTTCGTTTTGTTGTCATCACTGTTCGATTCTTGCGTGATGTCATAATCAGGCCTTTGTTTTTCATTCTTGATCCACGTGGGGCCTTTCCACCATAATTCACTGTCCAGCAAAGCTTTCATCTTCATCCCCCTTGTCATCAAATTCACAGAATTTTCATCACTTTTAACCTAAACCCATTGACTCTCATTGGACTTGCTCTTAATTTCTGCTGCGCGGTTGCGAACAAACAGATCTTTCGCCTTGCTAGACTTTATCCAGCATAATACAATTTGAGAGTCAGTCCAGAATTTCACATTCCTTAGTTTACTGATGAAATTCTCAGTTATATGACTGGCCAATCTGACTGATATTGTGGCCGCCAACAACTCCAATCTTGCTAGTGTAATCTTTTTGATTGGAGCGACTCTACCCTTTGCAATGATTAAATTTGCTTCATTGCTTTCATCGGAGTATTTTGTTACAATGTATGCTGCTGCTCCATACGCCATTGGACTCGCATCGGAGAACACGTGTAGAGTCGATGCTTTCACTTCAGCTTGCCTGTTGTCATAGCATCGGTTGATTGATGATTGATTTGTGGGGTTTAACGTCCCAAAACCGCGATATGATTGTGAGAGACGCGGTAGTGGAGGGCTCCGGAAATTTTGACCACCTGGGGTTCTTTAACGTGCACCCAAATCTGCGCACACGGGCCTACAACATTTCCGCCTCCATCGGAAATGCAGCCGCTGCAGCCGGGATTCGAACCCGCGCCCTGCGGGTCAGCAGCCGAGTACCTTAGCCACTAGACCACCGCGGCGGGGCCATATCATCGGTTAACGGTGAAGTCATCTAAGTGCTCAAGCTCCTCCGACCAGTCCTGCAAGCTGATCTATGCTGGCTTGGTGACGGGTCATCCCATTTCAGTTTATCCATCCATATTTTTTGCAGCAATATTTTTGCTCTAACTGAAAATGGTGTCAAAAAAGCTAAAGGGTCATATAGCTTTGCCGTCGCCTGCAAAACCTGTCTTTTTGAGAGTTGTCTCATGTCCTTGTAATTTCGCCATGTAGTGTCGGGAAAGCTCAACACGTCGTCTACGAAATTCCATTTCAGTCCCACAATCTTGATTTGTCCTTCTTTTCTTATCCCTCGATCCAAATCCTCTCCTTCTTCATCAAATAGTTTTCTTAGCTGGGCGTCATTTGAAGCCCATTTTCTTAAATTCATTCCCGCATTGCGAAAAATATCTCGTGCTTCTTTGTATATCTTTGTCGATGTCGAGTATTTGTCGGCTCCTAGTAAAACGTCATCGACGTAGATTCTTTTCCGGAGTTGCGCCACAACTGCAGGATATTTTTCTTCGAATTTATCCAAATGCTGATGAATCGGGGCCGCTAGAAGGAAGCTACTTAGTGTAGTTCCGAAAGTAACCCTCGTCATCTTCCACGTTTTTATCTTCGGGGTTGGCATATCTTCGCTGGGTATTCTTTCCCACCACATAAATCGCAGTGCGTCTCGGTCATTTTCATGTATCTTGATCTGCAAGAATGCTTTTTTCACGTCGGCTGACATAGCGATCTTGTGATGTCGAAAGTTCATCAGCAAGCTTCTGATGTCGGGGTTTAGGTTTGGCCCCTTTTCCAAGTTGTCATTCAAGGATTCATCTGGATTCTGGCTTGACGATGCGTCAAAGACGATCCGTATTTTGGTCGTTGTTCGGTCCTTCTTACTTACTACTTGATGCGGCATGTAGTATACAAATTTATTCTGTATATTGAATACAGCATCTTCTTCGACGTTTTCTGCTATTTCTTGCTCGAAGCACTCTCGAATAGTTTTGTCAAAGGCTAGGAGCACATCTTTATCCTTGCATAATTTCTTGGTCACCTGGATAAGCCTCTTCTCTGCAATGATGTTATTGTCGTCCAGTGTTACGTTTTCCTTCCATGGTAGCCACACTTGGTAACTTCCTGCCTTGAACTCCATTGTTTGTCGGACGTAGTCTAGCACATGTTCATCGTTCATCTTTGTTGCAGGTTTCTCCTTGATGCCCATGTTTTCCAAGTCCCAGAATCTCTGCAGTTCGTCCACAGTCGGGCCCGACTTGGCACTGACCTTGAGTACCATAACCGTCGATGATTTCATCGGCACACAATGAAGTCCTGCAGGACCTTGGACAATCCATCCCCATATTGTTTCTATTGCCATTACTTTTGGATGAATCTCGCAAATGCGACCAGTGACTACAGTCCAGTAATAATCTGCTCCAATTATTATAGAAGTTTCCATATTTTTCTTTCTTTGTCCGTCTTCTCGTTGTCATCAGCCAAAGAAATTTCCAGCTATCTTGCTCTTTCGTGTATTGTCAGCGGTGGCGATGGTAGCACGTCACAGGATATAACTTCTATCTCCAGTGCCTCAATCGTGACTGGCTCCGATGTGGGATCCTTCCTTACGCTGACCTTGACGACTTTCATGTCTAGTTCCATCTCTCCTCCTCCAAATGATCCAACAGTAATCCTTTCGGATCTTTTTACCTTGCACGCTAGTTTTCTTGACAATCTTTTGAGGATTAATGTCCTCTGACTCCCGTTGTCCAGCAGAATCTGTGCGTAGCACCCGCTGTCTTCTCCCTCCGTCCACGAAAAGGCTGTCTGCAGTAGTATGCACTTGTGTTCATCAGACTGCTGTGCATGCATGTTGCAGGACTTGCTGGTGTCTAACCGGTCAGGTTGCGCGCTTTTACGCACTTGCTCAACATCACCACTTTGCTGCTGTGCAGACTTTCCTGCAGGCGTACGTGGTCGACACATGGATGTCGCGTGCCTTCCCTTGCATGTTTTGCAGCATACGTTAGCGCAGAATATCTTCGCCGTGTGGTGAGGTCTGGTGCATCTGAAGCACCTTCGTTCCCGTCGCAAGGCTTCTTTCTTCTGTTGCATACTAATGCTTCTTCTGCAATCTTCCGTGTAGTGTCCAGTCATCTCACAGAATGTGGAGTTCTTAATGGAGGTGCTTTGAAGCGTAGATGTTCTAGTCCACCTCATACTGTGCGGTGACTGGGTCACTTCGTATTTTTCCTCTCGAGTTTCTTCTCTGCTGCGTATATATATGTTTGAAAACTCCATAATTTCTTTCAAACTGCTCGTGCTGTCTCTTGACGCTGAGTCCGATTCTGTAGTTGCTGGTCTGTTGTCACCTTTCTTTAACTCCTTCATCTTCATCTCAATCCTCATATCAACCGGTAGCGCAGATTTTACAACAGGAGCTATCACTGTGGCATAACTATCCATTTCCACTCCTAACGACTGCAGTGCTCGTGTTTTCACTTGCAACGTTTGGAAGAGTTTCTTCAACCCATCTACATCTTTAGGACTCTTCACTGCTTCCAAGTTTGCAAGCTCTTTTATGTAAGTCTCTCTTAAATTATCTTCTCGTCCGAAGGTTTCTTTCAGAAGAGCGACTGCATGCTCGTAATTCTGATCAGAAAACTGCAAACCTTCTATGAGAGACGCAGCCTCCCCGCTCAGAGACGCCAGAAGATAATTAAATTTTCGATTCTTCGGCATGTTCACTCTGTTATGCACCGATGTCTCGAACTGATGCGAAAACCTTGGCCATGCTGTTTTTTTCTCATCAAACTTGATCATTTCGAAGCGTGGCAACTTAACAAGCTCTTGCGTCTCCAAAATTTGGTTAGTACCTTGCACTCAGCTCGCCTGTTCTGTGACTATTCTCGTAGTCAGTTGCGTCGCTCGTTCTAAATCGCGTAATTGCTCCTCTATTTTTGTCGTTGCAACGACGATCTTCATCTCATAATGCAAAACTCTTTCAAATTCTGCCTCCGCGTCGTCTTCTTCAATGAACGGTTCAATCTGTTCGTTAACTAGTCTTAGCGTCTGTGACACGCTCTTCATCTGGTTCAGAAGCGTCATAAGTTGCGCTCGATCGGCGTCTTCTTCTATCTTCTTGTCGATTTCGCTCATAAGCGTCGTCACATTTGCTCGAAGCGTCTTCCGCTTCTTCGATAAGACCTATTTATTCCTGCTTAAAACGTGTTGAAAGAGCTCTTGCCTGTTTATGTGCGTTGCCAACAGTCGTCGGTCGTGGTCCTTCTCTCGACGGTTCGTCCTTGAGCCAGACGCTGCTGCTTCGTTCTTCAACCCGTTGTTGCGAATGGGGTTGAAGTCTCTGCGTCTGTTTTCAGATCATCCTGGTCACGGCGCCATGTTTCAGAAGGACCAGAGAGACCGCAGAACCAATACGTCTTCGGTTTATTGTTGACAGAACAGGAAAAAAAATATGCAGAGCGTGCCGCTGGCTACTTCTTCTTCCTCGCCTCCGAGCTCCATTTTCAATCTGTTTTCTACACTAGTCAATCACGAACCGTCCCACGAGGTTCCAGCTTGAAACAACACGAGGAAGTCGTCAATATAGCGTAATACTTTTTTAACAGTTGTCAATTCCAAGCAATTCTGAGTGGCACAGTCACGGCTGGCTAAAAATAAACCACTCAAAATGGGCGCAAGGCAAGGTCCTATGCACACCCCTTGACGTTGCAAGTAAATACGATCATCCCACTCTGCAAATGTCGACCTTAGGTAATACTCTAGCAGTTCCATAAAACCTTCAACAGATATGCCTACTGCATTCTGATAATTCACTTCGCCAAAACTGTCAATGCACCCGCAAATGCAAGCTCGAAGCTCATTGTGTGGCAATGAGTAGTACAGATCTTTAATATCTATTGAGCATGCCTGGTAGCCAGAAAATTTGTTATCTTTAAGAACGGAAATCAAATTATTGGAACTTTTAGCTAGGAACGAATCGTCTATGCTTATTAACATCAGTTTACCCTGAAGAAATTGTGCCAGCATTTTTTGCCACGAGTTCGCCTCAGATACTATAACACGAAAAGGACAGGTAACTTTGTGCGTTTTCGCGTTAGGAAATATTTCCATGCTAAAGTTTTTCCCGCCATCCATCTTTTTTACCAAACCATCCAGATTCAACGTTTTACAGACACTTTTTGTCTATGTTTTAAGCTTTGGAAGCGACACATTAGCTTGGGGCTGAAAAACAGAAAAAAAGTGCTTCACCACCTTTTTTTTTTTATAGAGTTCACTCGGAATAATAACAAAACCTCCCTCCTTATCTGCTGCTACCAAGTTCAATGACTTATCCTTCAAGAAGGATTTTACTTTCTTTACAGGAACCCAGTTTAAGCCTGCTCTATGGTTACAAAGAATGTCACAACCCTCGGAAACACACCCCTTGGCACAGTCAGCAGGCACCTTCTTGGAAATTCTGTGGACCAGGCTCAAAAGTTCCGCCCTTCACCTTCTTGGTTCAACAGCATACTTGGGGCCACGGCTAAGCACACTGCGGATGTTCTCAGGCAAAGACACTGTCTGTCTGTCTGTCTGTCTGTCTCCTTCTTTTCTTGTCCCTCGTTATTGGCGCTGTTTTTTATGTAAATCATGTAGCAACTCGCCCAAGCAGCCACGTTAGCTAAAATATGAATTTAATTAAACAATTCAGTAAAATATACAGAGCACTCTCCAAAAAGCAATTGAAGTGGCCCCGCTACACTTTTCGTACATGGTCAGAAAATGTTTTTGGGGGTAGTCGAGGCACCTGAGAGCATGTGAGACAGACATAATAGGGCAGCACGCAGCCTGTAATCTATAATTTATCATCAGTCGCCTGAAAGACGCTGTTTTTTCTCAAAAAATTAGGCTTCAAATCCAACTGATCACTCTTCACTTCAAGTACAATGTCTACAATCGCAACGATAAGCTGCCACGTGCCAGTGCACCTGTTCGTGATTACACTGAGAAGAAGCCCATGTTTAAAGAAAACAAAGCGAATGAAAGCGCTCAAGGTCATGATGCACGTTAATAAATAGGCATAGCTTCTTGCCCCCTAGTCCTCCACTCCTGCGCAGCTTTAATTGCGCTCACTCGAACGAAAGCAGAAAGAAAGCACGTAAACGATGTGACAAAGTCCTGTAGCTCCACTAGTACTTCGCAGATAGCAAAAAATTTTGCAACAGTCAATTTGGGATTAAGTTTCTCTAATGAAGGCATTCGATGATTGCTTGGAAAGGTTTTCAGGGCTTCTTCATTACAAGGCAATGCGAACATGTGCCTGTAACATGAAGGTAGGCATTCTTCCACCTGATATGGTTTGGTTATGACACAACTTAGCCATCACAATTCCAGCTTGCTGTTTCACATTTAGTCGACCTGTTCCAAAATTTCACCCACTCTACAGACCACCCCTTTAGATCAGCCAATTATTTAACAATGAAGGGAATTTGATAATTATGTGAGCAAATATAGCACATGCATACAAAAAAGATAAGTGCAAGCAGCAGCAGTGTAGACGGTATATTCAGGCCGTATGAGGAATGTTGGGGAACTGGTAGTGATACGTACTAATGCATCAACAGCAAAGCAAAATGTTCAAAAAAAGCGCAGCTGCCTACCTTGTTATTTATGAGGGCCAAACTGTCAGCAGCAGTCCCCCACTGGCACCTGCACACCAAAAAGAGAAATTTTGGATAGTTTAGTCAGCCATAAGATAACGTGATTCCACACAAGCATGCAACCATAGTTGACACAGACGAGCACTTAAACAACATTAAAAAAAGCCCTTAAGCACAGCCCCTAATGAGCCCTTCGCAGCTACACGAGCCACCAACAACCACTTCTCCGAAGCATGCACGCTCTTGCACCCTCCTCCGAAAGAACGCACTGCGTCACTAGCCAGCATGCTTCACAACAAACGCTGGTGCAAAAGCCCGAAAAATTGAGAACTCAGGACACAATGTCACGTGGAAGCCGCTACAGTGCTATCAGACAAGCATGCAAAGAACTTTTTCCTTTCAAGGCCTTACCTTTGTTTTGCTATGCATGGATGAGTCATGTCAATAATCCTCGAACCATGGTGCAAATGGCAACTATTGGCACCCTTGTTCAAAAATTATAGCAATGGAGAATCGAGATTAGCAGTTACTTCTTCTGGATTCAATCTCACTTAACTCTACAAAACAAAATGCTCGTTAAAGCAAATGTGAGCGCTTCCAAGAGTGAAGGGATCTTCGTGCTGTTAGTAGTCTCAACAAAACCTAAGCGCTGAGAGCACACTATGTAAACAAGCCGTCTAATGATAGTTAATCAAATGGCAAGTGCTTGCACTCGCACCGGCGCGTTTATGTCCATATTGTTATGTCCGATCGCCAGTGAAATATTGTATTGTAAATGAATAAAGTATTAACAGCTCACTGCGTGCTAGCCATGTTTTTCAGGACTATAAAGTTCTACCATCTATCCATCCACCCTTCCACCTCACATACATGCACACACATAGTTAAATCACAATACAAATCAGATGTGTTAATCAATAATGGGAAAAATATTATACTGTACTCAGATAAACTCAGGCACTCCAATATTGAAAAACACTTCAACCAATAATTTCATATTCGTCAGCGCGACCAGTTCCATCATGTAGGTTGCATTGCCAAGCACGGGTTTCCTTTTGGCAGTTGTTGAATACCTGTTTGTCCTCAGTGTCACTGTCTGAGACTCTTTTTCAAAACACTTTCTCTGTGATTTCGCAGCGTCGTGTCTCCACACTTCTTCATAGACAGAATGCCTGACGCCTAAATATAGCAGTAATAAGGGCTAGTTTGTACATGAAACATCACCCTGCGTTTTTTTTTCCTGATGCGTGTATTATTCCTCAGCACATCACAAGTATGATGACCGATGTTACTACATGAAATAGAGCACTTCTCTGGCTGACCGAACCATTTCTGCGTTTTCACTGTCTCTGTTCAGTCTTGGTGAGCAGTTCCCTGCATAGGTTAGCAAAAAAATCTGGAAATAATTTATACTCACTCATGAAATATATTTTGTCTTTTGGCCTTATTCAGACTTGCGGCTCAATGCAAGTCTGACCAAGTCTGGTGAGTGTACTTCGGATTCCGTTAAAACATGATTATCTTTTTCACCTATAGTTTCGTCGCCCCTTAAAAGCAATATATTGCATAATCGGTGCTCCAGTTGGCATCTCGCAGTGCCTCGTGGCAGTGTAGCGGCCTTCATCCGCATGGCATTGTGACTTGACCTCTCAATTTTCACAGCTCACACATACCTGAATGCACAGGCATTTGTACACCTACTCAATATTTTAGCTGAGAGGCAAGAACTGCAAGGAGGGTGAGGGAAGAGTCGAGGTGCCTTAACATGCCCTCCTGGAATTTTTCCCGGGACGTTCTAATGAAAATATCTGAGGCACGATCTCTTTGAATACAGATTACCTTACTGAGTTTCAGTCACTCTTTAAAGGTGCGAGATTAAAAGATTGTAACTGAAGCAGCAATTATGCAACATATTGCTGTTAAGGAGAATTGAAACCATGTGTGAAGAAGATCATAATATTTTAACGGGCTCAGAAGTTAACTCACCAGACTTAGACTCGCATTTAGGCGCGAGTCTGAGTGCATGAGTAAGGCCTAAGAAAAAAATTATGTTTTTTGAGTGAGTGTGAATGACTCCCAGACTTCTGTCTAACCGATGCAGGGTGCTGCTCAAACTAAAAGCACGCAGAGCCAGGGTAAATGCAGAAGTGGTTCAGTTCGGAGGAAATGTGTTATGATGTAGACGAGTGCTTCGGTCGGCCAGATAAGTGTTGCATTATTCAGTAGTGCCATTGACCACCTTACTTGTGACGCGCTGTAGAGAGAAACACTGGTCAGAAAAAATTAAAATTAACAGAGCGTTATATTTCGCATACCAACCAGCTCCTAATGCCACTTTATTAGGCATCAGTCTGTCAGTCTATACGAAGGCTTAATATATGATGCTGGGCAGTCACTGAGGAGATGTTCTGAAAAAGAGCGTCACACAGTGACACTGAGGAGAAAGAAGTATTCACCGACTGCCGCAGGGGATCCCCTGGTCCACACTTCAGTCAATGTGGAGGGACTAGTTGGGCTAGTGATGAGTTTGTTACATAAAATGAGACGGGACGTGACTATTTGCCAGTGTATTTACACCGATAAAATCGGAGCGCAGCACACAGAGTGAGCAAACCAGTCCACTTCATCATCTTCTGTCGACAGAATGATTCACCCTCTGTGCGATAGCTACGTAGCATTACCCCCCGGTAGTAAAAGCACCGGCTCGGTGCAATTTATACGTGTTCATCAGAAGGAAGGTGGTATGGTTTCAACCTACTGACCTGTACTACGTCACTGGGGGTGTTTGCAGACAGGTTAGTGCCAGAGACTGGAATGACCTCATTTGTAACGTCCGTTACCCGTCGTATGATACGGTAAGGTTCCTTGTGTTGAGATAACAACTTCTCTGACAATCCAACGCGACGAACTGGGCAGTAGAAAAGAAGTAGAGAACCAGGTGAGAAGTCATTGTCGACATGCTTGCCGTCGTAGAGAGCCTTCTGGGTTCCTTGTGAAGCCAACAGCCCAGAGCAGGAAATCTGACGTGCGTGGTCGGCACGAGCGATAGCATCACGTGCGTATTCACTTGGAGGAGGTATAGTAGTCGGTAGTAGATTGTCCAGTGGTAAGGTCGGATTACGGCCATTGAGCATATAAAAAGGTGAATAACCTTTTTGATGAATTGTAGGCGAACGTCACGTCAGGTAGCGCTAAATCCCAGTCATGGTGGTTAGGGGGACCTACATCGAGAGCATGTCCGTGAGGGTGCGATTTAGCCGTTCAGCAAGGCCATTTCTTTGAGGATTGTTGGAAGTGGTCAGGTTGTGTTGCGTTAAAGAAGAGCGCAAAAGGTCGTCAAGTACGCGTCACAAAAATGCGAGTCCAAGATCGGTGAGCAATCGCTGAGGAGCGCCTTGGTGTAGAATTACATCGTGGAGCAAAAAGTCGGCAACGTCAGTAGCAGTGCTGGTGTGGAGTGCTCTACTGATAGCAAACCTGGTCACATGGTCTATAGCAACGGCGACCCAGTTGCTTTTAGAGTTCCATTCAGGGAACGGTCCGAGTACGTCTACACCAACGCGAAAGAAAGGTTCGGTAGGGATAGAGATCTGGTGAAGGACAGCAGGGGTAGCGGCAGGTCGTGTTCGACGTTGATATTTATCGCAGGAGGCCACGTGGCGTCGAACGGACTGCCCGAGACCACTCAAAAAAAACTGTGCCAGACGCGGTTGTACGTGCGAGATACGCCCAAGTGGCCGGCAGTTGGTTCATCGTGAAGCTCATGCAGCACCGCTGAACGGGGATGGTTAGTCACGGCTATACGTAGCTCAGGGCCATCTGGCTGGACGCTACGACGGTACAGTGTGTCATATAGGAGAACGAACATGCGGAGTGACAGGTCATTAGGATGATATTCCAGAAGGGCAATGAGTGACCGCAAGAAAGGATCGCGACGCTGTTCGTTACCAATCTCACAAAACCTAAACATGAACATGGCACTGCAGGGGCCAGGCTCACTGACTAATTAATCTGGTTGGTCAACATGGCAACGGGACAAGCAATCGGCGTCCAGGTGGAGGCGTCCAGACTTGTAGCCAACTGAGTAGGAGTACTCCTGCAGACGCAATGCCGAACGACCAAGTCATCCAGAAGGGTCCTTCATTGAAGAAAGCCAACAGAGGGTGTGATGATCTGCGACGACAAGGAACGAGTGGCCATACAAGTAAGAACGAAATTTCCAAACTGCCCAGACAAGGGCAAGGCATTCTCGTTCTGTTATAGAGTAGTCATTCTCAGACTTCGAAAGAAGACGACTTGCATATGCGATCACACTATCAGTGCTCCGCTGAGTTTGGGCCAAAACTGCGCCGATGTCCTGACCACTAGCGTCTGTGCGCCCTTCTGTAGGAGCATCTGGGTCGAAATGTGCAAGTATCGGTGGTTTCGTTAGAGCAGTGATTAGTCGAGAGAAAGCGTTGGCCTGAAGAGGACTCCAACAAAACGGGACGTCGTGTTTGGGAAGGTCTGTGAGTGGGCATGCGAGTGCCGCAAAGTCTTTCACGAACCGGCGAAAGTAAGAACATAGACCCACAAAACTGCGAACGTCAAGGAGAGAGCACAGAGCAGAAACGTTCGTTAATGCGCGTACTTTTTCCGGGTCTGGTCGTACACCGGAAGCGTCAACAAGGTGGCCAACACAGTATTTTGACGAAGACCGCAGCGGCACTTCGAAGAATTCAGCTGGAGGCCGGCTTGTCGGAATGTTGATAGAATGGTCCAAAGGTGTTCAAGGTGGTTGGCGAAGGTGGGTGAGAAGATTATCACATCTAAGTAACACAAGCACGTCAACCATTTATATCCTTGAAGCGGCGTGTTCATCATTCTCTCTAAGGTTGCTGGGGCATTGCAGAGACCAAACGGCATGACCTTGAATTGGTAAAGGCCGTCGGGGGTTACAAATGCCGTTTTCTCACGATCCATTATGTCGTCTACAGCAATTTGCCAGTAGCCAGATCGGAGGTCGACAGAGAAAAAAAGGTGGCGCCATGAGGACAGCCAAGTGCGTCGTCAATACGTGGAAGAGAATACACGTCTTTCTTGGTTATTTTCTTAAGGTGCTGATAATCATTACGGAAACGCCAGGAGCCGTCTTTCTTCTTTCCCAAAACCACTGGGGAGGTCCAAGGGCTTGACGATGGTTTGATGATGTATTTCGATAGCATGTTGCGCAGTTCCTTCTGAATCACTGCTCGTTCTGAAGCCGACACGCGGTAAGGCCGACGGTGGATGGGCGCAGAGTCACAAGATTAGTCTGGCCTAAGGGACGATCACAGATATCAAAAATGGCACCATAAGAGGCCAAAACTCCCCAGAGAGCATCGGCCTGATCAGGCGAAAGGTTTGGTCCAATCATATTTCGAAAGATGGCTTCGGCAAAATCGGGTAACCATGAGACTTCGGCTTGGTTCAGGACCGTTACAGCAACAATGTTTATGTCATCCTCTCTTATGGCAGTAAGTTGAGCAAGTGACATCTGGTAGGGCAACACTTGAAGAATGAGGCTGAAATTTAGGAGTGGAAGAAACACACAATTGTCCACTATGGTGGCGATGGTATGCGGCACTGTAACGCTGCGCTTAAGTCGTGCGTCTGTTATCAGTGTAACGATGTAGTCTTCGTCGGGAACTGGAATGGTCGAGACAGGCTGACGTATGTCACCGCTCGAGGCGGCAGGCGGGCTTTTCACAGGCATCAGAGAGCAGGGGATGGTCGAGGCTGAGCGTGCCAGAATAGTCAATTAAAGCCGAGTGTGCCGAGAGGAAATCAAGGCCTAGTATGAGGTCGTGGGGGCAACGATCTAGTACGGCTAAAAGGACTACGGCCTGACGACCAGCAATGTTGACACGAGCAGTGCACATTCCGACGACTTCTACAGCACCGCCATCGGCAACACATTGGGCTTGACTCGTAGAGGGCGTCATGATCTTCTGCAAACGGCGGCGTAGATATGCGCTCATAATAGGAGGGCACCTGTGTCATCAAGGGCAGTAACAGGAACATTGTCGACATTTACTTCATTGAGACTGGTATGTGGGTAGCGTCAGTAGAGGGTTTCCGGGCGTCGTTGGTATTGCAGCTTCACAACCATAAGCTGCGATATCTAGTTTTTCTGCTGCGATCACCCGGAGAAGCTCGGCGATAAAAAGCGCCGAGGCAGCTGAGAGCGGGATTGGTGGCGTAGCGGCGACGGGAAGCGGGAGTAGCGGCGACCGGAAGAAGGGGCATAAGTGAGGAGAGGTTCGTGAGGAGGCGACGAGTGAAGGTTGGACGGTGTAGCGGTTAGACGTCCAGAATTGGTAGGACGCATATAAGTAGGATAGCTCTGACGTGGTGAGTTGGACCAGCACCGACGACAATGAGAAGAAATTTGTCCAGGTTCATGACAGCAAAAGCAGATAGGATGGTCGTCAGGGGTTCATCATTGTGTAGGGTTCTGGAAGCGCAATGATGGAGGAGATCGCCGAGCGTTACCTGGGGGGTATGGGCGTACTTTAGGGTGAGTCACGGGACACGCTGACGGAAGGCCAAGATTAGCGAACCACAGCTTGAATTAAGGCTACCGATGGGTGTGATGGGTCAGTGGCTAGGGTTGTAAAAACAGGCTGCAGACTAGGAGCTGGACAGCCAGCTTCAAGCTCCCGACGAACAATTCTTGTGACGTGGTCGTAGGTAGGTTGTTGGTGAGTGGCTTCACACGATGAAGTTTCACACGATGAAGTGTTAGGCAGTCGCGTAAATCTCTACGGGATACGGCGGCTCTTGTCGTGTTCAAACCACCGGCACTCTTTGGTGATTTCATCAATGGTGGTGACGTTAGTGTATACAAGCAGCTTGAAGGCATCGTCGGCGATGCCTTTGAGCACATTCGATACCTTCTCAGGCTTGGGCATGTGTTTGTCAACGTGGACGCAAAGGGCGATGACGTCGTGAATATATGTGACGTAGGATTCGGTAGGCGTCTGTGCCCGAGTAGCCAACTGATTTCACACAAATATCTGTCATGCAGCGATGTTCCCAAAAGGGTCACTGATCTTGTCCTTGAAAGTGTCCAAGCTGGTTTTGTCAACTTTGTGCATCTTGAACCACACCCGCGGAGGGCCATAAAGGTAAAAAAGCACGTTGGCAAGCATGGGTGTCAAGTCCCACCTAAAGCTGGCGCTGATCCGTTCATACACGTTGACCCACTTGTCAACGTCAAGGCCATCCTGTCCGGAAAATACACCAGTACCACGAGCAGGAGGCAGGACAACGTAGGTAGGAGTCACAGAAGAGGCGGGTTGTGAAGACGATGTTTCTTGAACCTGTAACATGGTAGGACGCGTGATGATGCGGCCGTTGCGGAGCTTCGTGATGGGTACAAGGAAGGACCAGCACATCCACCACAAATATTTTACGTAAGACGATACGGGACGTGCCTATTTGCCAGTGTATATACAGCAATAAAATCGGAGCGCAGCACACAGAGTGAGCAAACCAGTCCTCTTCGTCGTCTTCTGTCCACACAGTGGTTCACCCTTCATTCGATAGCTACGTAGCCATATCATTGCTTGAAGTGTTCATTATTCTGGAGTGCCTGAGTTTCATGCTTGTGGTAAGCAATACACGATTGTTCTGTCCTTATCTTTAAATCCATCTGAGTTGTTCAGTGATTTGACAACCGTTTATTTAGAATAAATTATTGCAATAGTAATTATGTTGTTACGAGGCAGTGGGCATGGCTCCGCCGTTGTAGATGAATCGATGAAGAAGAAACGGACTCAAAGTGCGAGATCCTACCAGCCCCGGGGTGTCACACCTGCCTGTAAATACTGCAAATACACTCGTTCCTCTCTTCCGTGTGTTTTTAATCCTCGTAAAAAAGTGGTGGAGGTGCTGGGTACTGATCCCAGTCCGATGGCAGTACGCCTGGGTTTTTCACGCAGTTATCACCGCGTGTGGCAACGGTTCTTTTTGTGTGGACTGTATAAATTTATGCGCCGCTATGTTGCTGCTTGCGAGCTCTGCCAGCATCGCTAACATCCTGCTCTTCGTACGGCTGACCTGCTCCAACCTATCGACATTCCCCCGGAACCATTCTTCGGCGTCGGCCTCGACTTGCTCGGACCTTTCCCAACGTCCGTGTCAGGTAACAAATGGATTACTGTCGCAACTATGTGACCAGATACGCTATAACTCATGCCTTGCCAAGTAGCGGCGCAACAGACGTCGCAGACTTTCTACTGAATGACGTCATTCTGTGACATGGGGCTCCGCGCCAGCTTTTGGCGGATCATGGCCGCTGCTTCCTCGCAAAACTTATCGACTAAATTCTCCGTAGCAGCACTACCGAACATCACCTTACTACTGCCTACCATCCCCAGACCAATGGTCTCACAGAGCATCTCAACCGAACTTCTACAGACATGTTGTTCATGTACGTCTCTGCTGATCACCGTGACTGGGACGCAACGCTCCCATACGTTACGCTTGCATACAATTCGTCAAGGCATGACACCGCCGGCTATTCTCCGTTCTTTCTTCTGTACGTATGCAACCCTGCGTCGCCATTCGACACACTCCTTCCTTCTGATACTATCGATCGAACGGTGTATGCTCAGGACGTTGCTTCTCGAGCCCGCGTCACTCGCCAAATCGGCACACTAGGCTCACTGCTTCTCAGGCCTCGCCAAAAATCCGTTACGATAACTGGCACCGCGACGTTGACTACCCTGTTGACTCTATCGTCCTACTTTGGACGCCACATCGGCGTGAAAAATTGTGCGAGAGAGAGAGCGGAAACTTTATTAGAACTTGGCCGGCAGCTTGGTCTTGGTGGCCTCAGATGGCGGCGCTGAGTCCCTGAACTCGGGCGGCATCTTCGGCCTGCCGGACAGCCCAGAGCTGGTCGTTGAGCTCCGAGCTTCTGAGCGCCGCCTCCCAGCGGCGGCGTCGCCGACGGAGAAGGTCCTCCGCGGCTCCCGCAGACGGGACGGCGGCGGGAACGAGTGAGCTCGAGGCTTCCTGTTGCCTGGTATTGGCAGCCGCCATAGGCGCATCGCGAACGGCGGCCGTTTCTCGACCATTGTTATCGGCGCATTCCCAGAGCATGTGGCGCAGCGTTGCTCTGTGCCCGCATGCTTTACATAGATCGGTAATGTGTAAGTGCGGGTAGCAGTGGCGTAAGACGACCGGGCTGGGGTAAGAGTGGGTTTGTAGTAAGCGATAGCTTACGGCATCGTGTCTGTTTAATTTGTCATGCGGTGGCGGGAACTTTCGCCTTTCCAGTCTGTAGTGTTGCGTAATATCTCGGAACGTGATGAGACGATCACCCCACGACCATTGTGGTCTGTGTTGTCGCTGCGTGTCTGTCAAAGTGTCTCGATCCGGCAGATCAGAAGCCCCGCTCCCGGGAGCGGAGGCGGCAGCCACGGAATGTGCCGCGGCTCGGCGAGTGAGACCTCGAGCCGCGGCGTGGGCCGCCTCGTTGCCCGGAAGCGGGGCATCGGTGTGTGCCGGGGTCCAAAGGAGGAAGACTGTTAAATTTTGTTGTGGCGATCGCGACGCTGAGTCACCATCACCGCACCTCTTAAGGATGCGGGCCGCTTCCCGCGAGACGCGGCCGCGCGCGAAGCCGCGGATTGCTGCCTGCGAGTAGCTGATTACGATCATAGCGTTCGGCACCGTGGCGATTGCTAGGGCTATCGCGGCTTCTTCGGCCGCCTCCGTACGTCCCGTGGTCGCCGTGGCGCTCGCGAGGCATTTGCCCGCACGGTCAACGACCGCAGCGGCGTGTGCGTGTCTCCCGTCCCCATATCTCGCGGCATCTACGTACACAACTTCGTCGCTAGTGCCGTACTTCTTTTGAAGGTCACTAGCTCGCTGGTTACGGCGCCCGACGTGGTGCGCCGGGTGCATATTCTTAGGAAGCGGCGGAACAATTAGGCGGTCGCGAACCGAGGCAGGAACATCCGCTTTTTCTCCCTGCTGAGTGTGGTACCGGATGCCAAGTGACTCGAGGATGTGTCGACCCGTCTTAGACCCCGACAAGCGTTCGTTTTGCGAAACGACATGGGCCTCAATTAACTCGTCGAGTGAGTTGTGCAGTCCAAGTTCTAGTAACTTTTCAGTGCTCGCATTCAGTGGAACTCCAATTGCTCTCTTGAAAGCCTTTCGTATTATACATTCGATCTTGTTTTTTCTGAGCCTAGCAATTTGAGGTAGGGGGCAACGTATGTTATACGGCTTATTGCGTACGCCTGCACTAGACGGATCGCGCAGTGTTCGCGCATACCAGTACGTCTGTTCGTGATACGACGTAGGAGTCGGATCGTGTCGTCTACCGAACTACGCAGTCTTCGCACCGTCTCACCATTATGGCCGTTTGCCTGCAGGTGTAACCCCAGAATTCTAATTTTGTCTACGTGTGGAATGGGAGGGCCATCTGCCAATAGAACGCTTATTTTGTAGCACTCCCTTTCCTCGTCGCGCGGGGTTTTGCGACCTCTACTTGTAGGTTTGTAGATTAGAAGTTCCGACTTGGTTGCCGAGCATTCGAGGCCCGTTCCTCGCAAGTACTCCTGAACTTCGTCTACACCTGCCTGGAGCGTACGCTCGACGTGACTATCACAACCTCCGCCGGGAACCCAGAGGGTGATGTCATCCGCGTAGATACTGTGATACAATCCTTGTATGCCTAATAATTTCTCGGGTAGCCCCAATAGAACTAAATTAAAGAGTAATGGCGAAATTACGGAGCCTTGTGGCGTGCCCCTCGAGCCCAACTCAAATTCTTGCAGTTCCACATCTCCAACGACGACGCGTACGCGTCTGCCGGCAAGTAAGTCACGTATGTAATTATATGTTTTTTGTTCTAGTCCTAATGTTTGAACTCTGTTTAAAATTGCTTGGTGTTTAGCGCTGTCGAAGGCTGTACGAGAAGCATTTTTGCCCTACAAAGTATACTCCGCAAGGTCACCGACGTCGACTACCTCATCACTCCCGTTCAACCACACTCATCTTCTGCCACAACACCTACTGATGTTGTTCATGTGTCGTGACTAAAATGCTACTACACTGCCAGTCCTGATTGACTTAGCGGTGCCGTGACGGCGCTTCGTCCACCGGGGGTGATGTTACGAGGCAGTGGGCATAGCTTCACCGTCGTAGACGAATCGATAAAGAGGAAGCGGACTCGAAGCGCGAGATGCTACCAGCCCTGGGGTGTCACACCTACCTGTAAATATTGCAAATTCACTCGTTTCTCCCTTCCGTGTCTTTGGAATCCCCGTAACAATACGGACACTTTCAACATTGATTGATATGTGGGGTTTAACGTCCCAAAACCACTATATGATTATGAGAGACGCCGTAGTGGAGGGCTCCGGAAATTTAGACCACCTGGGGTTCTTTAACGTGCGCCCAAATCCGAGCACACGGGCCTACAACATTTCCGCCTCCATCGGAAATGCAGCCGCCGCAGCTGGGATTCGAACCCGCGCCCTGCGGGTCAGCAGCCGAGTACCTTAGCCACTAGACCGCCGCGGCGGGGCGGACACTTTCAACAGCTGCTACCTTTGAACATAAGGGCGCAGTTACGAGTGCTCGTGCATGCTACTTGGATAACTATTACTGCACGGCTTGTTTACATGGTGTGCTCTGAGAGCCTTTGAAATAGTAGCTGGTGCAGACTGCGTGCATCACATGAGCCTTTGCAAGTTCATGCCCAACCTATTCAAGGGACGTGTCGTTGCCCTCACTGTAGCATTGTAGGCCTAACTCTCTAATGCCTACACAGTGTGATTAAAAATAGGCAAAGAGAGATCTTGTCATAAGACACGGTCTTTTTTTTTCAAAAAACATGGAGCCACAGAGGAAGCAGTGGGAAGTTTTTAGTCACCCATCGTCATACAGACTGGACTTAGCTATCTCTAATTACCATCTCTTTGCTAACATCAAGTGCTGGTTAGGAGGCCTGTGCCTTCAACCAGTCCTGTACTCCACTCTGCTGCTTGCTGCAGACTGGCTTACAGAACTTCTAGGTGGAGTGTAAAGGAAGTTGCAACGCAGACAGTTCTGATGAAGCCCTTGATCCACATTTGTTGTGCTGATTACTAAATCACTGAAACTCTTACATTACTAAGTCACAAGTCTGGTTGCTAGCTATTGGCGCTGTTCTTTTTTTTCTTTGTAAGAATCATCCTGGTAAATTGACGTATTTGCGTGTGGTTCCAGCATTGTTATCAATTATTTCTGTACTATTCTCCTTTCTTGTTGTTCTACTGCAGATGGGGCCATGCTAGCCTGTAGTATTGTTAAATAAATAAATAAATAAGGTGGTGCTTCACACTGACAGATGTCTGTATCGAAATGGCAAATATGTATAAATGTAGCTGGCATGTGTACCTAAACGTTTAAATTAAGAAGTCTTCATTTTCACTCTAGTTACTACTTCGCGACCGAACAGAACTTGAAAGCCCCACCGCGGTGGTCTAGTGGCTAAGGTACTCGGCTGCTGACCCGCAGGTCGCGGGTTCGAATCCCGGCTGCGGCGGCTGCATTTCCAATGAAGGTGGAGATGTTGTAGGCCCGTGTGCTCAGACTTGGGTGCACGTTAAAGAACCCCAGGTAGGTGATCAAAATATCCGAAGCCTTCCACTACGGTGTCTCTCATGATCATGTGGTAGTTTTGGGACGTTAAACCCCACATATCAATCAAACAGAACTTGAAAAATAATGTAACATAGGATGAATGACGCTTGCCTAGGAAATTAGCGCTAATGCACTTGAATGAGCGACTATTGTATAGATGTGCATCTTTAGAAATCAACCGTGACATTGGAAGTCAGCATTTTGTATATATTGCTACATGCATGTTGACACTTTGTGGGACGATGTGCGTTCGTGCCTAACGGACGAAGGGTGGTCTCCGCTCGTTCGCGGAGACCTAGGTTCCTGTCGGAACGTTGAAGCTTGCTCTCGTGGTGTGGCCAAGAATTAAGTAGCTGTTGTTGGTTGATTGATCTATCATCGTTTCTTATACCGCAATAGTTGTTTGATAAGTGTTTTTGTGCAGTTCAGACAAGACAAGATACCCTTATCTTCGCCAGGGCAAGGGACTTTTCTTTGGTCTGCTTCTACAGATCCGAAGGAGGTGCCAGTGTATCTTTTCTTGCGCAACGGAATATCATCGGTTCCAGTGGCTCTAGTTTCGACCAATGACGGCATCATTCGGATGAAAAACCCGAAAATCATTCAGGCGGAATTACGGTCAGTGACGGCCTATTACCAGTCCATAACGGAGGTCCGCCAGTTCGGCAGAGGAGGCATACTGTGTTTTTCGCCAGACCAGTCCTGTGTCCTAGATCTAGTGAAATGCTCGATGTTTGCATCCCAGCCGGTGAGCGCGTTCATACCTTCTCATTTAGCATGTACCCGAGGTATAGTGCGTGGCTTCGATGCCAACATGCCACCCTCCGAAGTACTAGAGCTGTTTTCGCTAGCAGGTGCTATTTCAGTCTATCGGTGTGGACAGGTGGTTGATAAGAACAAAATACCAACTGAGTCTGTAATTGTGACCTTTTCGGGATCAGTCCGACCATCAGAAATTAAGGAATTAAGGCTTGGCCTTTAGCTTAGAGAGTAGAGCCCCTCTCTCCTCGTCCGCTCCAATGCATAAAGTGTTGGCGTAATGGTTACACAATGAAAGGTTGTAGGTCAGCGGTCAGGTGTAAGGTATGCGGGGAAGGTCACAATTCTAGCGACTGTCAGAGTAATAAAGAAAAGTGTTGCCTATGTAACGAAGCTCATGCGGCCGATAACTGTAGTTGTTCGGCAAAGGTGCGTGAACTGCAAATTCTAGAGATAGTAGAACGAAGACGATGTTCACGGAAGGAAGCAGCACTTGAAATACAAGCATGAACACAAGGTTACGCCGGTGTTACAGCTCGTAATATGCCAACAATGGAAGCTCTCTCTGTCCCTATTGCGGAAGCGATTGAGAAGGCAGTGGAGAAGGCAATGGAGCGCATCGCTGGGAATCTTTGTGAGTCCTTGGCCCAGATTCTATCAAATCAGATGGCTCAAATGTTGGGTACAGCGGAAAACAACTTCAGTGCACCACGTAACATTAGCGACTCCTCGAAGTTTGCAAAGGAGTATGACTCTGATACGCCACAGCAGGCTCCAGAAGCCCTTCACATTCGTGACTCCCCTGAAATTTTAAAGGAGTATGGCTCCGATACGCCACAGCAACCTACGGTAGCTGCAGATTCAGTAGAGGAAGGTAGCGTATCTCAATGCGAGCTTACCAGGAAAGCGGAGGACTCAGACGAAATGGAGATGGGTCCCCGATCGCTAAAGCGCTCGAGATCCCCTTTATACAAAAAAGGCATCGCACCTGTCAATTCAAAAACCAAAAAGTACCAGAAGAACACCCTATCTAAAGCTTATTTTCTGAAAGAAAATATTCTAAACAAGGCCATCGCTGAGGCTATTTTAGTGCAACAATAGGGTCACTTAAAATCCTTCATTGAAACAGCCGATCGATTCACTCTGCAGTAACTGATCTAATGTATTTGGCATCGAAATTTTCTCCAGATATTATTGCACTACAAGAAGCTTGGCTTTCAATGCATCAGTCATTTCAATTAAATAGATTCAAATCTTCCTGTCTAGACCGTCCATCGAAAGGTGGAGGTGTGGCATTTTTTATTAATAATAGAATAAGTCTCAAAGCAAAAATTGCGTATAAGCTCATGTCATCTGACAGTGAAATTTTCGCCTTAGAAATAACCTTACCGGGCTGCATGCCTTTTTTGGTGGTGAATGCATATTTTCCTAAAGGTGTAATAGATACTCGATGTTTAGACGCTGCAGTGACTTCTAGTTATCAAAATGAAATTCTAATCGGCGATTTCAATTCTCATCATATATGCTGGGGTTTCCAAACTGATCAATGCGGTAAGAGATTGTGGGAGTGGACAGTGGATAAAAACTTGTGTTGCCTGAATTCAAGAACACCCACTTACATTAGTGATAGGTCTCGTTCAACCTTAGATTTAAGCTTTGTGAGTTCATCACACACTAGTTTGTCGTGGAGTGCGTGTGATTGTGCAACTAACAGCGATCATTTGCCTATATTATTCGAGATTGCTTGCCAAGTTATAATGTCGGGCTCTCAGACTCGAGTGTTTATTAACTACACCAAATTTAAGAAAGATTTAGAATCTGCTTTGGCTACTCATTCTGAAGAGCAAGAAGATACAAAAGCCATGAGACTAAGTGCACTGATCAAAAAAAACATATAAAAATGCAGAATTCGTTGTGGAATCCGCAAAGAGCACAACCCACAGTCCGTGGTGGAACTCGGACTGTGCCCGGGATTTCCGACGAAGAAAGGCAGCTGGGAAAAAACTTATGTATAACCAGTGCCCCCAAAACTGGTCTCATTACAAGTATCACGCTGCAAGTTTTAAGCGCACAGTCTCTTTAACTAAGGAACAATAGGATAGAAAACATTATGATCACCTTTCAAAAGCTTGTAACAAAAAGGCGCTGTTCAGGTTCATGAGATCACGTAAAATGATGCCCTCTCCAAATAATATAGCGTTTGAGATTATGTCCTTGGAAGAAACAAAGAAATCCTTAGAAACCATGGCTAAAGTCCTGGAGTGTAGATTTACATCAACTAAGCCTTACGATCCACAAAAACTAGCGTTAACGATTGAAGTTACTGAAGTTACAGAGGAAGAGTTAGCACAAGTGATACGAGGTTTGCCCTCGTCAGCTCCTGGTCCGAATTGAATCACAGCTGCTGTGATAAAAATATTTTTCAAATTATCACCATGTGACCTACTAAACACTGTAAAGTATTCGTTGAAGTATGCCGGAATTCCGTATGAGTGGAAATTAGCTAAAATAGTGCCGATACAAAAAAGACAAGGATTCGGATATGTCATAGAAAACATTCGACTCATTTCTCTTACATCTAATATAGTAAAGCTCATCAAAAGAGTGCTCCATAAAAGAATTCTAATATGAATGAAGGAAAATTCAATATGAAATCCAAATCAAATTGGCTTCAGAACAGATTGTTCCATCTGGTGTGCACACGCAGATTTAGAAAGCCGCATTCAGCTTGCTCGCAAAAAAAGACAACATGCGGCACTAGTGACATTGGGTATAGCTAAGGCATACGATAGTGTAGAACATTCAGTTTTATTACACATATTAGAGAGCCACAATCTCCCAAAACATATATTGGCGTGGGTGAGGGAATTTTTGAGAGGAAGAGAGTTCTATTATTTTAAGGATGGGTGCGCATCGTCAAAGTGCAAATCTACAGAGATATGTCAATATGCTGGAGAAATGGCTTGATGCAGTCTGCATGACCTTAAATGTAAATAAGAGTGCAGTATTGATATTCCCGTTATCCAATCCCATCTCAATTTCAATATGTTATAAACAAGAGCCCATTCCGCAGGTGGAATCTCTTAAATATTTGGGAGTAATTTATAATGCGAACCTAAACTGGACTCCCCACATAGAAAGCATGGCATCTAAAGCACAACGCGCTTTAGGAATTCTTCGTAGACTGAGCAGCCGCCGATACGGTCTACGCAGAAGCACAATGGTGATGATATATAAAATGTATATGCGACCAATCCTAGAATTTGGGTTCGTATTGTTCTAAGGTGGCCTTGGTTATAAAATAAAGCCTCTGGTTATGCTGGAACGAGAAGCCTTGAGATTGTGTCTAGGACTTCCTAGGTTTGTAACAAACGATGTTTTGTATCAGGAAGCACGATCACCTACATTGCCTTGCCGTTTTCGTATCCTAACGGTTCAGACGTTTCTGAAATTATATAGCTATGCGCCAAGATGATCTGAATATGATTTTATAAATGACCCAGACACCTTTTTTCTAGCCCATTAGCCACGGTTTCGAACACCTCAAATTGCTTTTGTTCAGAAACAACTAGATAGGATAAATGTAAAAATTCGAGATGTGATTGCGGCGCAGGTTACAAATCAAATTTTTAAGATACAATTTGATGAGATTTTTCTCTCTAAACCCAAATTGCAATCCTATAGGGTCTTAAATAGCCGACTGCAGGATTATCTTGCACACGCAGAAACGAATAATAATATAGCCACAGATGCTTCAGTAATGGATGAAAAGACAGGTGTAGGTATATACTTCCATTCGCTTGACTGGTATTTTTCATTAGGACTACCGGATTTCGCCCCAGTTTTTGAAGCTGAACTGTTGGCAATAGTTCTAGCGCTGCGAAAGCTACTTTTTAATGCCGCTAACGCGATCATAATCACTGATTCCCTGTCAGTGTGTACGTCTATTACGGCGTCAACAAAATCGATGGCCTTAAAGACACTCCTTATGCTAGTTTCTCCTCAGCTGCAGGCACTGAAATTAGTATGGGTACCTGGTCATTGCGGCTTAGAAGTAAATGAAATCGCCGACTCTCTAGCACGAGCAGCATTGGAAGGGCCAGTACTATCAGTCCTTCCCGAAGTGGCTACTATAACTACGACAAGATACAGAAAACTTGCGCTTAGTGCAGACGCTAAGGAAGCAATATTGTCAACACCAGAATTTACTCACTTAAGATTTCCATGGAAAATTTATTGGTGTCCTACAAGACAGTTAAAAACCATAATAACCCGATTTCGAGGTCGTGTCCCCCCGTTAAATTTCTATTCACATAGGGCTGGTCTGGCGATATCACCACTATGCAATTTTTGTTCAGAATTGGAAACAATAGAGCACTATTTTTTATCATGTCGCCGATACAAATTGCTCAGGAAAACACTCTTAGCCCCCATTCGCCAGCCCGGGGCTGAATTTCACTATAGAAAACATACTTTCCTTCGGTGCTTACGATCTGGGCTTCAGCCACGAGAACGCTTTCTATGCAGTTGGCAAGTACCTTAATGAAAGTAAAAGAACTGAGCTTTTAATTGCCTAATTATTATTTGTGCGAAAAAAGAATTCCAACATACACAAGAGCATTGTTTAACTATGCTGATTCCTATTCAAGGTAATCAATAATTGTCTTATCTGAACGAGTGACAAACAACCATTGCACTCCTTTCGTTCTGCCTAGGGTGTCTTTTCTTTTTTCTTTCCTTTTTCCGGTGGGTGGTTTCGATATTGAGAAAAAATCTCACCGAATTAAGTCATAGATTCTTGGCCGATCCCCCTGAGCGGGTACGAGCCATGGCTGTGGAATCATCATCATCATCATCAGCTCGTTCGCTGGTGAACCGGTAATGCCATTACTGCTGGTTTTAAGTACATCTCATTCACAGCTTCGTCGACATGGCGTCGCGTCTTATCCGTAACATATTTGGTGCAGGCGGAACGTTCCCCATCCTCACCGCGAAGCTTCGCAGTGGCCGCACCATTCAGTCTTCAGCCATGGCTACCAATGACAACAACCCGTCAACGTCTCCGTCTGTAGCTCTAGCCACTACATACCTGACGATGCCCTACTCGCGTGATCTCGGTATATTCTCCACACATCCTGGGCATGACGCTGACTACTGGCTCCGTATGTACGAGCGTGTTAGCCAGTCACACACCGATGGGACCTAACCATGATGCTCGCCAACGTAATCTTTTACTTGGACGGCACCCCACGTGTTTGGTTCAACGCCAATGAGACCGAGATTACCAGCTGAGATATCTTCAAGGAGCGACTACGCGACGTCTTTAAGGACCCGTCCGGTCGCCAAATGTAAGCGCGAAAAGAACTCGCCACTCGTGTGCAGTCCTCAGCTGAGTCGTATTTCTCGTACATACAGGACGTGCTCACGTTGTGCTGGAAAGTGGAAGAGCAAATGACAGAGAGTGACAAAGTGGGTCACGTACTCAAAGGCATTGTGGACGACACCTTCAACTTGCTCGTGTACACTAACGTCACGACTGTCGGTGTGAATAATAAAGAATACCGCCGCTTCGAAAGGGCCAAAAGCCGCCGTGTCCTGCCTCAATTTACGCGACTATCAAACACGGCTGTTACATCTGTATGCACCGATTTCAGTGCTGCATCACCAATGCAGGAGAACGTGACACGTATAGTTCGAGGGGAGCTTGAGGCGTCAAGCCCGGCGCTATTTCTTGTACTTCCACTCTACCAAGGCGCCGCACAAACGCCTCCGGTGGTCTCTATTATTCAAGCCGTCGTGAGGCAAGAAATCGCAAAGCTCGGTTTTCCTGCTGTGTCTCCCGACCCGCCTCCAGACCGATGACAATAAATGCACTGCGCCATGACTCATATTTTCTTCCGCGATCCGGCAATCCGACGGAATGGAGAACAGCAGACGACAAGCCCATCTGCTTCCGCTGTCACCGAGTTGGCCATGTCTCCCGCTACTGTCGTAGCATTTGGACGCCCCACCGTTGGAAGCAATTTTCTTCTTCTCCTCGGCCATACGCGGACCTTAGTGGGTATTCGCCCAGCCGTGAGTATCCTGCTTCCGACGCACCTAACAGCCGCTCTACCACTCGTTCACCATCACCACAACGCCGCCGTTCTCCGTCACCCCAACCCCGCCGCTATCCATCGCCGACTAACTATGGATCTTCCCGGACGGAAAACTAGATTATCTTTCTCCTGGAGGTAGTGCTTCATTAAGTGCGAGTGACCCAAATCCTCCATTCACGCTTCCTACTAATAAGAACTCGCGGGAAGTGCATGTGGACGGTCTTTGACGGCTTTAGTTGGCACTGTAGCTTGGGTGTCTATAATGAGTGCTCGTCTTTGTCACCGTCTCAAAAAAATACTCACGCCTGCCACAACACAAGCCGTCCGTGTCGCCGATGGTGAACTGTGGCCGTCTTTGAAATGTGTACTGCACGTAGCCTTGCCGGCCGCTATGTTCCTGTTTTATTTACCGTGCTCGACAATTGCCCTCACGACCTCATCTTCTGGATGGACTTCTTATCGACGCATTCTGCCCTGATTGACTGTTCCGCCGGCACTCTCTGTTCAGAACTTTCTCTTCTTCCAGATTCTGGCCCCAAGCTGCCGGAAAGCCTCTGTACCACAGACTTCAGTCAGATACCGCCAAAAGCCCTCAAATTCATTGAAGTGGCAACAAGTTCACCTGTTGTTGACAGTGATTATGTTGTCACGCCTATTCCTGATGTTGTTCTGGCACGTGAAATCACTGTACCACACTCCTTTGTAACCATGGCCTCTAACCGAACATGTCTGCCAATTATCAGTTTTGGTTTCATGCAGCAAGTACTACCATACAGAATTTTAGTCGCAATGCTTCGACCCCGAATAGACGCCCACATCACCGCTTTTGTGGCAGACGCATGCTATGATCTTCCATGTCGCCCGCAGGATTCCACATCCCTCGATGCAGCCTTGCGCCCCATGATTGACCCGAAACTCAAGCTTGAGCAGTCCGACGCCCTATTCCGCCTTCTGGCTTCCTACAGAGACATATTTGACATCGACAGAAGTACACTTGGTCAGACTTCCTTCGTGAAGCACTGGATTATTACAGCTGATTCTCCTCCCAATCATCGCCGAACATACCGTGTGTCTGCCACTCGGCGTAAGGTAATACAAGAAGTCAACGAGATGCTAGCTAGAGGAATTATTGAACCCTCCTCGAGCCCTTGGGCATCTCATCGTGTGCTTGTTAGAAAAAAAAGATGACACGGGGCGCTTCTTTGTTGATTACCGCAATCTTAATCAAATCACAAAAAAGGACGTTTATTCTTTGCCCCAAATTGATGACGCCCTCGATTGTCTTCACGGCGCGTGATACTTTTTTTTTCAATTGACCTGCGTTATGGCTATTGGCAGATTGCGTTGGACGAGAAAGAACAAAAAATACGGCATTTGTGACTCCCGACGGCCGATAAAATTCAGTTTTACTATTAAACCACATTTACCTTCGGAGTTCTGACGTTCCTTTCACAGTCACTCTGGTAGAAAAATTGTGTTGCATGGCTAGTCGTTTTTTTCTCCATATGCACGAAGTCTTTGAATATATTTTAATTAGAGAACACATAAAGTTGGTAAGCAGGCTACTATAAATACCCACACATAAATTAAAACCTAGAATGTGTGGCTATTACACGCAAACATTAGGTAAATGCTATATAATGCAGGTTGGTCGACAGGAATAGCGATGTGGACTTGTTCGTATATATATTAATAACTTTACAGGTGTCACGCCGGACATTTCGAGCGCCATCAGGGCTGACGCGAATGAGGTTTTTTGATGGCGGTCAACAGTGGCAGCTACAACTTATGTCACCGTGCAGCCGCAAATAATAGAGACATTTTAATTCAGATCAATCGTGATCGCGATCACAGGATTCCATGGTACACGGGCGTGCGGTATCAGGTGCAGGACGCCAACATACACAACACACGGACGAAATGTGGCACACAAAAAATGAAACGCACACACACACACCCAAGCATGTTTTGTTGTGCCTTTGTTTGTTCATCTAAACGCACGCCAGCAAAAGCGTCTTGGAAAATAAAATACCACTCACCTTGAACTCGAAGAAGATGGATATCCCTGTGAAAGTAGCTCTTCTTGAGGTCCTTAGCCGGCTCACTTTGCTGATATACGCCTTTTTTGCCATATTGGCAACGCTCAGCGAAATGAAGCATTTTACGAGGTTGTCCACAACAGCGGGGTAACCGTCTCCTGACTTTTGGTGCACCCCACATTTCAATTGAGTCTTCACGGTTTTACTGAACCCCATCTGTTTCACACCTGCCACACAATTCGAAGAGGCATAGAAGCTAAAAGTGAAAATCCACAACACCGTACAAACAACGACATTAAATTTTAGCCTCTTTTCTCCTCTCCTTTTAATTCCAATTCCTCCATCCCCTGCGCAGAACTATGAAGGTGCCCTCGTTTGAGAGAGGCAGTAACGAAACTGCACTTATTTCTTTCTTTTTCCCTTTTCAAAGTCAATTGTCTAAACCACCCATCAATCAAAGCATATTGTAGACAAAAAGATTGACATGAACTAAATAGAAGGCCATGATTCACAATCTGATGCACACTTCTTCATCAAAATTCACTTCATGAATGAATGAATGAATGAATGAATGAATGAATGAATGAATGAATGAATGAATGAATGAATGAATGAATGAACAGATTTTATTTCTGGAGAGATACAGAAAAACGAAGCGAAGCTACAGGCCATTTGACCTGACGTGGCTTCGCTACGCGAAAAAAGTTCAGCAAACAGTGCTACATTGAATAATAATTATCACAATACAAGGAGCAGCATAATAACAGAACGCAGAAATGGCATAAAAGCAAAAATAGGTGACACATAGGTACGAAAAATAGGCTGCATAGACACACAGAATCAGACATCGAGGCTCTTTTCATTACATATCTAAAAAAACACATACTTACATATTGATGTATTCATATAATACACTCATATATTCATACATACATCTGCCCATGTATATACAGTAGTATATACAGTGTATATAGTATACAGTAGTATATACATACTATTGTATATACACGCGTTTTGTACCTAAAGGTGAGAGTATATGTGGAACCTAGCCAGACGTTTATTGGAAACAAGATGTTTACTATACTCAATTAATGAGGAGATGTTTTATGTTTTATTTGAATTCTGTTATTGAGATGTTAAACTTTAATTATTCACCTAAATGATTTATAAGCTGTGGGGAGCGGTATGCAATCAGGGCTCTACCATATCCAGTCCTAGTAGCAGGAACGCGAATTTGTTGCCTGTGGAGCGAGTATTGGAGTGCGCCTTCCTGTGCCGTAATAGTGTGGAGTTTATTTTTATAAATGTAAAGTAATAGCTTGTATTCATACAACTGTCTTGCTTTGAGTATACCATGTTTTATGAATAGTGAACCACTAGGCATCTCCCTTGGGTTGCCATAATAATCATCGAATAGGCGGAGAACTTTTTTTCTGTAAGATTTCTAGTATATTTACATTCTTTTCCCTTGTAGTGCCCCATACTAGCATACTATAATTTAAACGCGAATAAAAAAGAGCGCAGTATATCTTTTTTTAGCCAAACTGCTATAAATAAATTTATTTTAAATATACACCCAACAGTCTTACTTAGTTCGGATGCGAGACTATCAACATGGGTTTTCTAACACAAGTTTTCTTGGAACCACACTCCACGGAATTTTTGCGATTTAACCTGCTCCAGCCTTTGCTTTTTGAAAAAGATGTTAATGTCGTCCTCGTAGGGCTTTGATAGGCTGGAATACTGTGTACTTACTTTTGGATATATTAAGCATGAGCTTATTTTGATGAAGCCAGTTTTCTAATTTGAGTAAGTAATCATTTACTTCAGTTTCAAGGTGCATGAGTATTCTACCTGTAAAAAATATGTTGGTGTCATCAGCGTAAATAATTATTTTGTGGATCGTGGAATGTCACACAGATGATTATTATATCTTATAAATAGTAACGGTTCAAGGATTGAACCCTGCGGTACACCATTTTTTACAGTTTTTGTTGGGGAAATAATGTTACCCACCTTAATATATTGTTTTCTTTCGGTAAGATAACTTTTTATTAATTTATCTGCCGTGCCCCTTACACCATAATCATGCAACTTAGATATCAGAATATCATGTTTCACTGTGTCAAATACCTTCTTCAAGTCAATGAAAAGACCTATGGTGTAGGTTCTGTTTTCCATGTTTTTTTTTTTTTTTAATATCTCCTCTTTCGTATTCAATAGCGCCGACTCCGTAGACTTACCCTTTTGAAACCCATTCTGTGCTTTATTGATTATCAGGTGCTTAATGAAAAAGCATTCGTCAGGAGTGTATTATTCCTCCAAAAACTTTGGAGAGTCCCGTTAGAACTGATATCGGGCGGTAGTTCAATAATACATTTTTGGCACCCCCTTTATGAATAGGACAAACGCGGGCTATTTTTCTCTTTGAAGGAAAAATGCAGGTTTCTAACATAGTGTTCATGATGTATGAAAGAGGGTGTGAAATTAGTGACGCTACATATTTTATCGGGCTGGCCGCTATTTCGTCAACACCTGCAGCAACATTGTCACGTATTTTACAGATTAATTTTTCAACTTCACAAGGGGTAACCGGAGTAAGGAAGAGTGAGTGTGATAGACGCTTTCTATCTGCTACAGGTGGATCTGTCACCCCACAAGATGAGTCTGTGTAGTCAACAGCGTTAACAAAATACTCCTTCATGGCTGATAGTGCTTCGAAATCTGCCTTATCGTCTGCAAAATCAGTGATATTAACATAACATGGATCGTGGATCTGGATTTGTATTCTGATTGGCCCTCAAGAGCAGCTTCTTTCCACACTGCACTGAAACGGAGAGCACACAAAAGTTTGTGCTGCTTTTCTTTTTTATTGCTGCTGAGCTTGTCCAAAATAGTTTGCGAGTGCCTCTCTCACACGTTCACTATCACCATTGAATAAATAAGTGCTGTGGGTTGGCTCAGGATACGTGTTTAAGTCGTGCAGCTTCTGCCCCCAATGGCGTTTAGCGGTTCCTTGAGTGTCTCACAGATGTTGTGCAGCACACATGCAGCTCTGATGGCTTGTTTAGCTGTCTTATTCTTGCACTGTATTTTCTTGGAAGTGTATCTGAAGTGAGCCTTCAGCCTCCTGAAGGTGTTCCCCATTACTCTTCTGGTTCTTGAGAGCTGATAGTTGAACATCTTTTCACGAGTCCCCGTAACTGCATTTGCAAATGGCTTCGGGGGGTTTGCGGTTAGAGGAAACGCTTGATGGAAACGTGATTGGCGCTGCTGAAGTTCCCTCAACTACAGAGACGGAAGTTTTGATAAAGCCACTTTCCGTATGCTCGCATAAATCCGACTGGCCGTACACGAATGCATTGCGACACCTCCGGGCTTCCCACGTCGACGTACGTGAATTGGTACGGATGGTCCACGAGTGCCAATAGTGTCATGCTGTACGTGCATGAGAAAGAAAATCAAAATATATGCAAAGCGAAATTTGCTAGTTATTGAAGTAAGGTGGACGATCCCTTCAATCGTGCTATCTCATTAGATCATATCACGCTTATTAGTGACTGCGAAAGCTACGCAGCACGTCGACCACAACCTATGCGTAAATGTTAACTTTGCCTACTACAGGTGCTCTCTTATGCAAAAAAAAAAGAATATACATATATATTTCCTCCAATCATGCTTGCTCTTTTACGGGTGTTAAGAACTCCTGTATGTTTGAGACAGCCAAAATTCACCTTACAGATACTCACTTCTTCGTATCACTCGTTTAGGTAGTAAACTCGAGTGTACCAAGAAATTTTACCTGTAGTCTTGTGACAGCAGTGCCTAAACAAGTATTTTGTTCTTGTTCAGAAACAAGGAATTTTCACCTTCCCATGAGCATACTTACGTTAGCAAAGTAGAAGTATACATGACGTTCGCATGAAAAAAAAATGCTATTCGCAGTTGAAGGACTTGCGAAACACTTCTTCCCTTGGGGTAACCATTCCTTGTAGTTGAAGTAGTCAGGTGCATGCTCCTCCGGTGGAGATACTGGTATATGGCAACTATCTAAAGCACCGATCGCCTGCGGAAAGCCACTGACACTGTGGAACTCCCTGATATATTGCCCCCTTTAAGCACGATGGATCAGCCAAAGCCACAGGCCCTCAAGTGTTTCAATCACTGCCTCGAAAAATTCTCGGCATACCACGTTCACGGTCGACCGACCGACCCCAACCAAATGAGAAATAGGGGCGTTTTCCGCCTTCTAACGCCGTCGGCACCATTTGCTGGCTATTCGCTTCGCCACTGACACACCGCAGAACACATGTTCTTGTCTGCTCGTTCTAGCACAGGTGTCAGCACGTTCACAAGACAGCTGAATGTTGCAGGCGTCACACATAAGCACTGCCTGAAGTGCGCATCACCCAAGTTTGGCAGCTTGTCTTCAAACCACATTTCGTTCGCACTGAAAGGCCCAGCACTGTCGAGGGGTGAAATGCAGAAGCTCAATCGCAATAGCCGTCGTCGTGAACAAGGTGGCGAGTATTACGACCCCACACGCTCGAATAAAATCTTCCTGCATTTCAAGAGCAAGGCGCGAAAGTATTTCCTCGTTTCAGTGTTTGGCTCGCATGGCCATCTAGGTGGTGATTGGATGCAGCAGCCGACGCCGCCTTATTCCGGGAGCCAGAGCGTCGGTCACGTTTCTACTATCCGTGATGTTGTCCGCCATGTTGCATATTGATTAGCCCTGCTTGACTTCCTTGACATTATGCCGCGTAGTGGTGGAAAATTGTGAAAGTGGTGGCGCATATATTCTTGCAGCAATCTTTAGCGATACTTTAAGTATTTTTCAGGATACGAACGTGTTAGATGCAAGATTTTATAGTTCTTGATTTCCTCAAAGCCGCGGCTTGAGAGGTCTAAGGTCATGGTCGTTATTTTAAAATGACACCTTATTTTGTCGTGCGATAGCGCACAGGTAAAATGACATTAGGTCCACCTATTATCATTCGTTGTAAATGTCATTAGATTTTACGTGTGACAAGGGTATTAAACCCCCTCCAGGCATCATTATACTCGACATACCGTCTCGTTCCTTTGTAGGAGAGGGCAAATTATATCTGGCTAGATTTGCTGTTTCTTCACCATTTAACGTAAGCTTTCAGATGTTAAAAAGACTGGTAGCTTGGCAAACTGCGTGCTACGAAATCCGGCCGCTGGACCCACTGTGCTGAACCCGTGCCAACTGCATAAGCAGCAGAATTGTCCCTGTTTTTCGTACAGCCATTTATTTTATTGCGATATAAACTTCAGTAGGCTAGTGTGAATGTATGGCGTTTGGTGGATGCAGCGTTTATCAGATTACACGAAAGTCTTCCGATGAGGTGACAAACCATTTTTGTGAGAGAGACGAAGAAATTGCATCTTGCGGGGCAGCATATGAATGAGACTCAGGTACGCGTGGAATGAATGATCCTGGTGCACTATTCTCTTGTCGGAGGAATGACTTTTCTACTCGAGTACGCCACTTTAATACCTTCATGAAGAAGGATCGTTTTGTATGCTTTTTCAATATTTCATAGCAGGCTCGCAGCTTGCAGGCCGTTACTTCAAGCTTTCTAAAAACACTCGCAATAGAAGCCACGGCGCATTCATACTATCCTTCCGTTATTGAAGAGAGTAACTCATGGGCCATTTCTTAAAGTTGCATTGCCCACATTACTCTGTATTTCTCCTAAGTCGTACCAACGGAAATAGCTCGCCACGGCCAAAACATGTCGACTTAAAAGCTCTTGTCGCTTCCGCCCTAAGTTCCTAAAAGAAAGGCTGTCATGCACCAAGCAAGAAAGGTCAGTATATCTAGTTGTGACTATCTAATACAAAAGTAGCATCGACAGCACTTGGTTACAGCCACAAATATACCTGACTATTATGTACACACACACACGCACAAAAATCAGAAATATACATGGCATGCATTAACAAAAACTTGACAATCCTCAAGTGCCAAGTGCAGTATATATGTTCACGAATGTCATATCAGGGCTTATCACAGCAGGAAGTGAATGTATACATTTCATTATTATAATTATTGACAATATATTATCACACGCAAACTTTCCCAAAATTCTTTGGTGCGCCCCGGGCATTCTTCAGAAGAAAGCTAGTCAATGTCTTATCAAATGATAAAGAAAACCGAAAGACGTACAGCGAACCTGACATAAGAAGGTAAAATGCGAACTCATGAGTGGTTTATGTAAGAATGTATGCAATTCTCAAACCACTAGTTTGCATTTGGCAGTTGATGGCTACAAGTTCCCTCCACTCATGAATACTTTTTGACAGAGCATGTGGCATCAGTTCTAGGATTCGAGGCCGTGGGAAATATCGAATTCGCCACTGCCATTTGCCTCTTTGCTCTTAATCTAAGCTCGTTGAGACAGCTGGTGTGATTCAATCGCTTTCTAGTTTCACTGTGGTCTTCGGATGGTCATGCTGCGGGTAGTATGGGGATCTACGATTTTGGGTAACAGGCAGTATCGGTAAAACCTGTCTATTTATGGCAACATTTTCGTTTTACAAAAATTGTCTCTTTTGATATCCACCTTGGGACGTGTATACGACGAAGTTGCACAAACTCTTAGTGATAAGGAGCTCACGTAGCACTTGATAGTTGTAGTAATGAAAATGGCTTAATTTAGTGGTTCATGTATTTTGTTTCTTTGAATTTTTAACAGTCTCGTAAGGCTACATGTCCTTCGCACAGAACGGACACTTCCACTATATTTAGTAGCTCCCAGCTAGTCCGTCTGGTGACACAGCCGATAATTCGTGCTCTAAATCAACAAATAACTAACAGGGTTGCACAGTAGTCTTCATCTCGTGCTCACATAGCCGCACTGCGACACGCTCCTGCTGTCTTCTACGCTCAAGAGTAGAAGCGGTGAAGTTTTCCTTATAGAGCAGGACCTTTAAGAGCGTGTCGCATGATGTTCAATTTCTTCGTCAAGAAATTTGGCACTGTTAGACGCATGTTTCTTTAAATATGCCACATTAAATTGCTTGCCTGCCCTGGAGTAGCTTTCTTGATTGTGATCTGCTCTTTTTCATTCACCTGTAGACCAGCTAAAACAGTCTTTTCTGTCCCAGAGTGTTTTTCACTTGGCATGGCCGGCTGCTGGCCGTTCAGAAAATCATGAAGCGTTGACTCTCTCAGCTTGTGTTTAAAGTTTTCTAGTTTATTTAGCACAGCAGAAAGACTTCTTGTGTACTTGTGGCCATTTTTTTTCAAACAGTTCTCCCTTGGGGATTCCTTGTGTGATTTTAACGAGAGCTTTTGATAGCGAAGTGTTTCAAGACTGCTATAAGGCTCGTGCAGGTCACCACCTTAGATATGGTGCAATGCCACTGTTGCTCCAGCTGAAAGCTGAGAGATAGAGAGAGAGAAGAAACTTTATTGAAGTGTACCTGCTGTGGTCAAAGGTTGCGGGGGGCCGGGAGACGGGCCCCTCTGTAACCCATTTCCTCAGGCGGCGGCCAGGCCTTGAATCCTGGCGGCGTCTTCGGCCAGCCGGACAGCCCAGAGCTGGTACTTCGGGCACGTGCTGAGCAGCAAAGCCTCCCACTGCTCGGCCGTGGTGATTGTGAATGTAGGGTTCGTGCTGTGTTTAATTGAGGGAATAGCTGCGGAGCAGGCCCATATATTATGGTCAAGCTCGGCATTAGGTTCACCGCACGCTTTGCATCGTGGCGTGTGAACAGTGGAGTAAATACGGCTGTGCAGTGACGGACAGGGGAAAGTGCGTGTCTGTATGAGACGCCAGGTAGTGGACTGCTGCTTACTAAAGCACCTGTCTGGCGGTGGGCATTTAAATCTGGCCTTGAAGAAATACATTAGGATTTCTCCAAAGGTAACCATTCTGTCCCTCGCATTGTCGCGAAACGAGGAGACCATCATATCTCGCTCAGCCACGTCAGGTCGCGAGGGGTGGTGCTCTGTTGGATCACGCGCCCGATGGACGAGAGCTCGGGTGGCGTCATGAGCGTGTTCGTTCTCCGCGAGCCCCGAGTGGCCCGGAGTCCAGATGATCTCAACTGGGCGACGACGTAACAGAGGTGTACTTGTGAGAATTCGGAGTGCCCGTTGGGAGATCAAACCTTTGGTAAGGTTGCGGATGGCAGTCTTGGAGTCACTGATCATGCAGGATGCTTGGGTTGAAGCGTAGGTGAGAGCGATGGCTGCTTCTTCACCTTCTTCGGGTTTGTTTGCGTGAATGGTGCCAGTTGCGGTAATTATGTACTGCGGCCCAGTGGCGACAGCGAGGGCCACTGCCCGATGCGTAAAATATTCCGCTGCTTCTACATACGCCATGTGCGTGACTTTAGTGTAGCGCTTGCCTAGCTGCTTGGCGCGGTCTACTCGTCTTTCCGCGTAATATTCAGGATGCATATTGCGTAGTATGGGGGGAATCACGAAAGTGTCGCGAATTTCCGAAGGAATTGGGAGTTTCTGGCCAAACTGGGAGACGTAAGGTATGCCGAGTGCGCACATGAGATGACGTCTTGTAGGAATTTGGCCTAATCGTTCGTAGTATGATATACGTTGGGCTTCAACGAATTCATCTATAGTATTATGAAGTCCTAGGTCATTGAGTTTCGCATTGGGCGTAGACATGGGGAGATGCAGCTAGCACTTGTAGCAGCACCTGATCATTATGTTTAGCTTTTTTTTTTTTGTCGGTGAGCGCAAGTTTCATAAATGGAGCAACGTAAAGGATTCTGGTTATGAAGAAGGCGGTCACCACTCGTAGGATATTGGCCTCTTTTAAGCTGAAAGCTGAGCCCAGTCACAATGTAATGGCGTTCATAAGAACATTTTTGATATCTGTTTGCTTGCAGCAGCTCACACTGTCATAAACTGTTCCGTGCGCACCTCCTTTTTTTACTGTCAGTATATGCAGTAACACATTTGATATATCTCTAGCTGTCTATCACAGGCGCTTATCCAGTGCAGTCTCCACTAATAAGTCTGTCAGGAAGACGTCTGTCTTTTCCGAAGATGCATCTCAGGCCATGGTCCAAGTAATTTCTTTAATGTGAGGGGCCTGCGGTCCAAACTTGCTAATTGGTTCCTTAATTTTTCTGTTTCATTCGCTTATTTAACGCTCTCAAAAAGAATATGGCGAACATTTTCTTCTGCATGACCACAATGGCATTCCGGGGAGTTGGATTGATGTAAGTTGTGCAGGAAGCTTTTTGTGTATGTCGCTTCTACGCGAAGTCTGTGGAATAATGTCTCTAAGTGTCGTGGGAGATCTGTCACTATGAAAACTTTTCTGTGTGGATCAACCTCATAAAGTACTGATTCGTTTAATTTAGGGCTATCAAATCACTTCTTCATCGAACAATGGTTAGCTCCTTGCGTTATAAAATGTCGAATATCCGCCCCAAACATAAGATTGGCGCAATCCCATCCTTCTTTCTATGCTTTCTTGGTGAGGCTGTCAGTCTCTTCATTTCCCTTTATACCAATGTGACTGACTATCCATTAGAATACGATGTTGTGACCCTGCCCTGAGGCATATTCCACAGTTTCTGCAATACGCTCCGCTATTTCATCATATTTGTAAAGTGATCTCGCATTTTTCATTAGCTGAAGGGCAGGTTTGCTATCCGTGCATATCACCCACTTTCGTAGTTCAGAATTCTCGCATGATATTTGAACTGATTGCAGTGTGCTATTATGTTTTTTTTTTTGAATTGGTCATTTTTTGGGTACCATTCAGTATTATTCTTTTTTTGCTGCAGAACTTTTGGATATGCAGTAGCCGAGTCAATATGAATCTCAACTTCTACGCAGCACAACAGTTAGAACAGATGAGAAGAGACATCTGTTTGCCACCGGATAATTTCGCAACCAGGGACATGACAGCCTCTGCAAGATTACTCGTATCGTGTACCACAAAATGGTCAGCTTTTCCAGTAATAATATTGTAAAGTTGTAATGGATTTATTCACAAGGTGAAAAGTCAGAAATGCGTAGCGCAGCGCAGGGGACAGGATGATCAGCCCCACAACGACTCGCTGCTCGCGCGTGCTTCTGCCTCCTCTTCTTTGCTTCGGTGGACTTCTGTCACGTGACAATATTAGCAGCAGTAATATATCTTTATTTGGAGCACCTTGGGTATCTTATCATAAGTTTCGTGGCTTTTGGAAACATTAAAAATTGCCTTTGCATCTACCTTGACATATAAACACATGTTTTGGGTGATTTCTGAGTTCACCTGCAAGCTGACACATAACCTCCGCTTTCTGAGCTTGCTGTTCTTCTGTATTACCCTCTATATCTCTAAGAACGTTCGCGTGATGTTTTGTGTCCTTCCATGCACCATTCTTTAGCCGATTAATCGTACGACAAGCCCCGCCGCGGTGTGCTAGTGGCTAAGGTACTCGGCTGCTGAACCGCAGGTCGCGGGATGAAATCACAGCTGCGGCGGCTGCATTTCCGATGGAGGCAGAAATGTTGAAAGCCCGTGTGCTGAGATTTGGGTGCACGTTAAAGAACCCCAAGTGGTCGAAATTTCTGGAGCGCTCCACTACGGCGCCTCTCATAATCCTATGGTAGTTTTAGGACGTCAAACCCCCCAAATCATTTAATCAATTATTCGTACTGGTACTTAGAAAGGTTGAACTATCATTTCTTTTCTTGGTTGTGCCATAGAGGTGAGTGGCGTAGAATTTCGCAACACGATTTGCACATTCCTTCTTTTTAACTGAGCAAACGCACTACACATTCGTGAGTACTTGATATAACACGGAGAGATCTCTATCCCCTATGAATGTCCGGTATTCAACACCATGCATTCGCATGTTTCCCTGGAGTCCTTCAACGATAATATCAGACTTCGTTGCCTTTGAACGTTGGTGCCAATTCTTGTAGCACAGATGGGTTTTCTCGCCATTTCCCGTCATTAAATAGTGCTCACAGCTACTGCATAACTTGTTCCGAACCCTTCTCTTATAATCACAGCTACACTCGAGTCGGTGAAATACCGGTGTCCGTGACTTCGATGGGACCACTCACCATCGACAGTCACGGCAACATAAGGGGTAACGTCATCCTCACAAAAAGCCCCCCCCCCCTCACCCTTTCTTCCTCAAGTATTTTTCTTCCTTTCCAGCTTCAGCCATCTGTTCAAAAGGGTGGTTCTTCCAGCACTGCAACAACATAAAAATTACAGCACATTACAACGCCGAACTCATTTTAGCTATAGCGATGAGGGCTTTGTAACTACATGGTTGCGTGAGTGAGCTCCCAAAAAAGGAAGATTGCTGCCTCAGTTGTTATTTTGAAATCTCACAGTGAATCTTTCCAATGTATGAGATAGATGTAGATCCTAAATTTGTGGATCACACCCACCCTGGGAGATTGGCCAAAAAGCGGGTGGCTTATCAAAAAAGGAATATTTAAACACTAGCGAAAATAATAAAAACAGAAATATTATTTTCTTGTAAATTAATTTTTAGAAAAATTTATATGAGTCAGTTCCTAATGCAGGAGCAATAAATCATTGATATCAAAGAAAGTTTTTCTGTAGCCGACATTGGTTAACTGAGAACCTTTTGGTATTGAGTTATTGAGTAAATCTCTTCGACTGTTCAATGAAATTTTGCATTGCCTTGCACACTTTCCCATTGCTATGCCCAAGGGTAAGTGCACGTAAGGATACTAAATTTGACGCTGTCAAATCTGAATAACCCCAGGTGGTCAAAATTTCCGGAGCCCTCCACTACGGCGTCTCTCATAATCATATGGTGGTTTTAGGACGTTAAATTCCGCATATCAATCAATCAATTGTCAAATCTGATCCAACGATTTGTAATGGTATTTCTAGTGATACCTTTCTTAACTTTGAAAACTTCCCACAATAGGTTAAAAAGTGTTCCGCAGTTTCCTCTTCACAAAAAGAACACAGCGGGGAGGGAGTTAAGCCTGCTCTAAACAAATAAAATTTAATGGAGGAATATTACAGGGTAATCGAGTGAATAAAACTTCCAGGTATCAGTTGTGACACAAGGAAGGTTTCCAGGGTGACATTAGATAGTTGAAGTCCAGGAAATTTTTATAAAAATGGCGTAGAGAATTCTCGCCACATCATTTGCCTGCGAAATGTAGACGCTACTATAAAGGCTGTTGTAGGTGTAATATGGATAGCTGGTCTGTCTAACGCCGCTTTCACTGGTGCATCAGCTGTTTCATTTAGGGCTATGCGTCTATGCCCCAGCACCCATACTAATCGCACCTTAGTCACGTGATTCGGTACTATGGACTTAAATTCGCTGAATGCTTTCAAATCACCGGATGCGGTGAGCGCACTGCCGACCGAAAAGGAGTCCGTTATTATTACAGCGGAATTTATTGAGGTCAGCAGTTTTATACACCTACATATTCTGCAATAAAAGTAGGTGTGAAATCTGGAATTCGGAGGGAAAAGACCTGTCTAGAACAAGGCAGAATATTCCACTGCCACTCTTTTCACCTTTCTCGGAAGTGTATGTGGCAATGATGATCTGTGCTTACATTCCTAGCAGGTAGTCCTGTAAAGTAGCTCTTTACATATTATCCGGTAGGTGTTTAGCACTATTAGATAAAATGTTATCAAAGTATATTTGTAGAGAACTTGTCGAGCTGCAAATTGGAACAACCTCCATAATTTGCGCGGACAGTGGGTAGAGGAGAGACTGTACGAACTTTACTTGAGGTGCATGAAATCTAGGCCAATGACAATTAAAAAGTAAACCAGGTTGCGCAATGAATACCATTTTTTATGCCTTAAAGGAGATTCAAATGCCCTTAAGTACGTTTGCACAGCCAATATTCTGAATCTGGTGAGGAGTGAGGGAATTCTAGCTTCCATACATAAAACGTTATTTGCTACAGATTCAGGTAGCCCTAAGCACATGCGCAGAGCCTGCTTCTCCAGAAGAACAAGAAGACGCAGCTTATAGGCTGGTGCTCCGGAGCCTAAGACACATGCAAATTCTAGAATCGGCCTCACATAGATGCGGTATATTGATAATAACGTAGCTCTGCGCATTCCTGATCTGTTGCTTATCCACCAGCTGTAATATGCCGGCTGCCTGAACACCCTTTGCCGCAATATTTTCGATGTGGTTTCGCCATACTTGAGAGCTGCCATATATCACACCTAGGTATTAGATGCTTCAAACTTGTGGAATAGTATCAGTTTTGTATGTGAGAGGTATATGTACTGGGTCTTTCATAGGAAATACTAACAATGCACAATTTTTGTACGTTTAAAGAAAGATGAATAACGTCGAGCCAATGCTTCTATTAAGATAAGTACATTTGGAGGTTTTCATAGCCTAAGTGTTATGAGTTACCAAAAATAACGCTATATCATCAGCATATACATATGTATGAACATTCTGATTACTTAGGATCGAGCTTATTAAAATACTGAATAGTATCGGAGACAGAACAGCGCCCTGGGGAACTCTTTTTTTTATGTTTATAAGTACTTCACGAAACATCATCTTGTGAAAAGTAAACTTTTCTGCTTCCTAAAAATGCCGTAATCCACGCTTTTAAATGATCTGACAAATTTATTTCTCTCAGACGACTGACTAGTCCACTATTTTCGACACTATTATACGCTTTTGTGATGTCCAGGGTAACTAGAGCTGCATATTGCTCTTGACGCTATGCTATAGATGTATGCGACTTTGTAGGTCCATATGTACTTGCCATATGGAACATACCTGCCTGAATCCAATATGACATGGGCGAAGAACACTTTCTTTGTCTACAAATTTGATTATGCGAACATGCATTCTTTCCATTATATTGACAAAATCGGACGCTCAGAGTGCAGTTAGTCTGATATTGTCGAAAACGTAACCCTCACCTGGTCTTTTAACACATATGATTTTCGCAATTTTTTATATAGATGGAATCCAAACTTCTCTTATTGAATAATTTATTACATTAGGTACATCTTCCCGTGAATCATTGAATAAAATTTTTAACATTTCTGAAGTGACTTCATCTGGACCTGGAGCCACCATCGGAAGTTTTCTTATAACCTCTAATACTTCCTCCATCTAGATTTTGGTAAACCTGTCGACTGAGCTTGAGAGTACTAATGGGGGATAAACATTAGTTCAAAATCACTTTTCCAGACCTTAAGCTATGCTTTCCAATGCCTTTTTCAATTCCTGAGGTGATAAAACTATAGATTCAGGATTTACTGTTTGAAGAATCAGTTTTTTTAATGTCTCAGAAATCCAAATAGCACTCTTTTATTGTTGTGGTTAACAGATTGTCACCATGCCGTGCTTCATCGTCTTTAAAATTGTAGTAACAACCACAATTCAATATTATTATTATTATTATTATTATTATTATTATTATTATTATTATTATTATTATTATTATTATTATTATTATTATTATTATTATTATTATTATTATTATTATTATTATTATTATTATTATTATTATTATTATTATTATTATTATTATAGACAGCATGATTCGTAGCCCTTCGTACCGCGTTGCAATTTGTCATTGATCAGCCTTACGCCCGTGGACCGTACGAGCAGCTGGTACTAGAGATAGCAGAGATTATACACCACCTGACAGAGAAAGGGCACCAAATTATATTTCAGTGGTTACCCAGTCACTGCGGAATCATCAGCAATGAACGGGGCGATCAAGCTGCCAACTCAGCCCACGCAGATGGCCATGAAATGCCACTACCACTTTCTAGGACAGATGATGCACGAAAGCTCCGCTGGCTTGCTTGCCAGAAACCACATCACAATGAAATCAGCCGAACTTCAAGCATGCCCTACTGTACTTGACATTACGTTGTCTTCAAGTCCCATCGAGGCTTTGCCGAGCAGACCAGACCCTTTTATGTCGGCTGTGGTTGGACGTTGCGTTTACCAACGCCTGTTTTCCGCATTGGGATGGCCGACACCGCAACCTGTGGCCACTGTGGCAAAGAAAGCATCCAACATATCCTTTGTGACGGCCTAGGGTAAAGTAGACGACGACTATGTCTTCGCAAGGAACTCAGCAAGCTATATAATCAACCTCTATCGAAGGAAAAAAATTGGCAACATCGACAAAATGCAACTTCACAGAAGAAGGCCCTGAAAGCGCTGCTGCACTTTTTCCCATCGACCGGCCTTTCTGAACGATCGTAGCCAGACGCCCTTCTTGTGCGTGTTTTCGTTTTCTCATGAGTGCACGTGCGTTTTTCCTCCTCTCTATCTACCCCCACTTTCTTGCCCCTATTTCTCCACCCCCAGTGCTGGGTAGCAAACAGAATGCCAATATCTGGTTAACCTCCTGGCTTTCCTTTTCTCTCTCTCTCTCTTTCTCTCTCTCTCTCTCTCCTCCCGCATATAAAGCCTCTTTGATATTGCCGGAATTTCCATCACAGCCCTTACTTCTGCGAACTGTGAGTGACCTAATCCGATACTCATGAAAGCCCGAACAGCAGCATCTATAACTCCTCATTTTCCTTTGTCAGCGAGATACGTTAGTTCTGTGACGGGATTAGTTGGCAACTTTTTTATTTTCTTACATTCGTTGCCGGCAAACGTAAGCTCTGACCAGAAACCACTCTGTGTTCATTTACGACTACGAAGCGTCCACTCAGCATATAGGGGTACTCTGGTCGTCGAGACTACCAACAGCGTCCCCGAAACCGGCACGGACACAACCTTTCTTCCGGTGATGCTCGGCTCCTCTGGCTGAGCGGAGACGGTTGACCCTAGACTCAGGTCCAGCGAATACTCTCTATCAATGCCGAAATTATCCAGTATTCATCAGTTTCGCCATCCGCTCCAACTGAACCTTTGTCGTCGAAGCACGGTGAACAGGCGGTGCTCTGATGTTGCCATCTGCAGCTCTCCGGTGAATTTGCTTCCCCGAAAAAAAAATTCAGTGAACTGCATTGCTACTTGTGGTCTGTGAACTAACCCCAGGTGCGCAGGCATCGTGGCAGCATTTCCAAAGGTGGCCCCACCGCGGTAGTCTAGTGGCTGAGGTGCTCGGCTGCTGACCCGCAGGTCGCGGGATTGAATCCCGGCTGCGGCGACTGCATTTTCGATGGAGGCGAAAATGCTGTAAGCCCATGTGTTCAGATTTAGGTGCACGTTAGAGAACACCAGGTGGTCAAAATTTCTGGAGCCTTCCACTATGGCGTCTTTTATAATCATATGGTAGTTTTGGGAAATATCAATCAATTAATCAAATGTCTTCTACCGTGAAGCGCTATCTTTACAATTCTCCATGACTCAAGTGAAACTCAGCTAGGTTCTGGTACACCAATTACATTCGCATGAAGCCACAGCTCCCGCTCCACAAAGCCAAAAGATGTTCCGTACGCGAGCAGGGGGCACAAGAGGTTGCATTGAAGGCGTTTCTTTGTCTGGTGTCAGACGGTCGGTACTATGCACAGAATGCCGGAGTTCGTGCTTCAGCACACATTTTTGTACGGGTCCTCATCCCCACTTAATCCCCCCTCTCCCATTCCTCACGCTGCTTCTCACCTACAGGCTTGTGCTGTGAGTACTATGCTACATCTGTCTTCGTGCAACGCCTCCTGGACTATTCCAGTCTTGGCGGTTTAACCCCGTGGAACCCTTCGTCTTAGGGAAGGGTTGCACTAGTCTACAAACTTCCTGGAAACACTTCTCCCCCCCCCCCACCAATGCAATTATACCGCCTCCCCGCGGGAAACAATATCGTGCTCGAGCTCCGTTCACATCACTTTGACAAAACGCAGAGATAGCGCGTCATCTTTCCTAGTGCTCCAACACTGATGCGATGCGCCGCCGTTTTCATGAAGCTCATGAATTCTACCGAATAGCTCTCGCTCTCTGCCTTCGCAGCTGTCATGTAGCATAACCGCAGTGTTGTACCCGTTGCCAAAAAAAGTAACTAAATGCGTTACTCGTTACTCAAACAAACAAGGAACGCGTTGCCACCCTACGTTACCTCCAAAAGAAGGTAACGCGTTAACGCGTTACCGTTACCATTGCCGAAAAAAAAGTAACGAATGTCACCTCAGCCATTACTTTGCAATGATAAGTTTTATTCGGTGTGTTTTTCTTCCAGCAACCAACAACAAAAATATTCACATATCAAATTTATGACAGAAAGCGTCTGATTCTCACAAGTGTTCTAGCGAAAATGCTCAATTGACGTGAATTATTTATACAAATTTGAATGTACCAGACCTTGTTCATGTTAAAAGCTTAATCATGCCTGAAGAGTTTTTATGTGATGGATTCTGACTTTCTGGCACATATTGAAGCCATTTTTTGCTACGGAACAGTATACAAAATGTGAGATTCAATTATGCAAGCTATCCGCATAGAAAACATAACCAAATTTTCAAGAAAATTACAGTGGTCGCTCTTTTCCGGATTCGGACACCACCTCAAGTAGAGATGGTCGAAATTAAAACTGGTGGTCATAATCCTTTCAGATCGTCCACCACACGCCATTAGGCGATCGCGGAGGTCCGCATTAGCACCCATTTTTAGGGGAAATATTTGGTTGTTTCTGACACCAGATGTCCTTTGGTGCATGCCGGTCATTGCGTTTTGTCCATCGATTATCATTGGTATCCTCGCGGTATACCTACATGAAAAAGTCCTACTTTGACGGTGGGCTTGTACAAGCAAAATAGATGCGCAAGTATGTAGTATCAAAAAAATCTTTAATGCCTAGTCAGAGAAAAAATATGTGATCATTAACATCTCTTGTTGACATAACCTGTATACTTATCGCAAAAATTTGTGAGCATATTTGTTAGGGTATTCAAAAACAGCCTCACTCAATCAGGATCTCAGTATAACGAAAAGCATGGGCTTCAATGTAGAAAGAATGAAAGTAAAGGTTGTTTCGAAAAAATTGTTTATAAGCGTTATGAACTTTTCAGCAACTGCTGGGTTAAATGAAAAGGTCTCAGGCTATCATAAAATCTCCCGCATTTATACATTGTGAAAAGTACTTTTCTTTGTTTAAACAAGCTTCAAACAATGTTAGTTTGCCTTTTGTAGCACTAACATTTTATACACGAAGCGGCTTCTTTGTAATGGTAATATTTATGTGTTACACTGTCCCGAACATTGAGAACTACACTAAAATTGGTTCTTTTGTGTTAATTATGTTCGCTATTTACTACCTCATAAATTAGCTACTAAAAAAGCTAAGTTACATTTTGGACTCATAGGTCGTATGTGCAAAAATTACAAAATACTCAATTAAATGTAACATATGCACTTTGTATCCGTGTCAATCTCTCGCGGAATTTCTCGTCAGTGATAACCCAGGTTTGAAGACTAACTGCAGTTATTTGAGCTGTATAACAATAACTGCTACTCTGGTTAGCCGTAGTATTCATGAAACAGCGGCATTAATCAGCTGTAGTTAAATCAAAGAGACTCCAATTTCTGTAGCGAGTTGAAAACAAAGCTTTCTTTTTTTTGTTTTTGCACTGCAAGGAGAACGTTTTTTTTTTTCAGTCCCACCTCATTCTTTTTTTTAAGGTTCCTCTTCCTGCTATAGGTACATGCCTATTCTCCACGATGCGCGAAATTCCGTTAAGGCCAGTAGGCTACTATTCCATTCTAGGAAATTGGAACTTGCCTCTGTTCCGTTCGTTTCAAGAAGTCTGACAAGGCTATGACGGAATTCAGCAAAATTTGTAAATATCCCGTGTAAACAATTTTTTCTCTCAAATGGGCTATAGATTCACTGTTTTCAATCTAGTATATCTACGCAACTTTTTTTTTAGGGGCGAAGCTTTTTATAGCGGCACTTGTTCGTTCCTCGTAGTCGTAGTAGTAGTGTGTAACCAGTCTTACATTTTGACCTCCAAGGTGGTGCCGGTGGGAGATTTCTTCTGTGCGTTGTTGAACAATAAAAAATTCGCAGCGTGTGTGTTAACTAAAAGCCGAATTCTCCTGTCTCTCATTCCCCCTTATCAGCCATTGTCATGTACATTGAGCACTATCTGACAAGAAAGGGTTGCTACGTTATACTCGCTGGAAGTAACCTTCTTGGTTTTAGAAAGGTTTAGCGAGCGTTGGGCCGCAGTGCCATGAACACAGTGAACTAGTATATACCATGAACTCGAGGTGGTTAAAGGTTGGATGTAGACCCGAAGTGCAAGCCGTAAGAAAGTGTGCATGTGCCTCCTCTCGTTCCGTCCTTGGAATGTCCGCTGGATGTCGGTGCTTCTATTTGAGGAATATATGATGAAAAGATGCGAGATGGCGGTACTTGTGCTGAATAGGTGGATGAACGGACACACAGACAGATGCATAGATGGACGCACGGACGGATGGACGCATGGACGAACGGAGGAGCGGATGCATGCAAGAACGCATGGACGGACGCACAGATGGACGTGTGGACGCACGGACAGATGCACGCACGGACGGGCGGATGGACGTACGGGCGGCCACACAGACACACGCATGGACGGACGTAAGCAAGAACAAATGGACAGACGGATGCTTCGCCCCACTCTCTATCATTCACTCCGTGGGTATGCTGACTTTTTTTTTTCAAAAGATTTGTGGTTATGGGGCAAATGGCTGAGAGCTTTGGCGTATACAACAGGAAAAACAAAGGGATAGTAAAAGAAAAGGATTGTGCTACTATTTTAAGCATATGCGCGCTTTGTATATAAACGCTGTGAAGAGGCACAACTTGCTGAAGACGTATTTACAGCCCACTAAATCCATCAGTATGAACTTATACACGTAGTACAATATACCCTCATTCAACAAAATAATGTAATTAGGATTACATTATTGTAATGTGACCGTTCATGCATTTCTACATTAAAAGATTACAGCTCCTCACTGCTACTTGCACAGTCATCTTCAGCTGCTGCAGAAGTGGGATTAGGCTGTTATTTCTGTTCAGTAAATTCATTCTCCGAAACCTAATATGAATACACAAGATGAAATGATACTGAGCATTCGGGTGACGTCTCACTCACTCTGGTAACTGCATGCTGTATTCACGCCTGGCATTTCTTTTTTCTGTTTGGTTGTTCCTTGCTACATCGCAGTCACACTGTCCCATAAAGACGAGTTGTTGGCAGATGGCAACGAAAAACGTGGACCATGAGGCTGCACGATGCAGAGGACATGCAAGCAAATGTGCGCAATCAAAAATCGGTCACACCGCCATGCTCTAGAATGCTAACATGGTACAAGGATTGCAGCGCCATCTAGTAAGCAATCCTTCAAGCAATCCTTCTGCCGCACCGTAATTTGCAATAGCTGTGAAATGTTTCATGAAAGTATTCAATATTACTTTGATATGAAATCTGCCAGTTTATAACACATGAACGCACTTGTTAATGATTTTTATTGCGAGAATTCATAGTGTTCTAGAGCGCTATATGTAGAGTTTCTGTAAATTATTGTCACATAATAGCGAGCACTGAGAATCAGGGGGGCGGTGGGGGGGGGGGGGCTGCCTTCTTTAAAATGTGGGGTGCGGCAAGTGCGCCCTGTAATTTGGATTTATAGGGAGCTGGGTGCAAAGTCTGCCTCATACATTAACCTAATAGAGAGGGGGTGCTGCGTCGAACCCCACCCCCCCCCCCACCCCCCTGAAGGAAAATCCTGTCTGTGCATTCCTATGGCAATAATCACAATGTACCAGCATGTCGCGGATCATGTAGTTATAACATAGTCGGCCCAGTATTTCCTCAAGGTCTTCTTATATTACCGCTGTGGGTGCGGGCAGGTATTGTGACGTCACGATGGCTATGAGCAGGCCTTTGGCTAGTCTAGGTGGCATTGAACCAACCCGCCCTAAGCAAGTTCTTCTCAATTATGCCAGTCTTACACGGGCACTGGCGAACTTTGTTTCACTCACTCGTTCCTGTATCAACGGAGATACGTTTCTCGTCATCCGCTCTTCATTTAGTGTTGCGGAATGGGCACATCCATTCCATTCCAGTTTCATTCCGGGGAATTAGGACTTGCCAGAATTCTATTGCTTTCAATTCCACGCGATGAGATAATTTGACCCATTCCCACTCCGGCAATGGCCGGGCAGTTAAATTCCGTTCCTGTAATTCCTAAACATAGGAAATGCATCTTGATAGTTTTATTGAGCTAGTAATGAGCATGCTAATGAAGCTGGTCACGCGAGATGCATTAAGAGCTGCAAAGGTACACAAAGCCCGTTGCCAAGGTCGACGGATAGTAGCTTGGTGACATATCTCGCTCAATACAACCACTCTACTAATTATCATAAAAGTGGTTCTCCTTCTACATATAGTGTTTGCATGCTGAGAATGTTTGAATGAATGGGATATTTTATTATCGTTTTTAAGCAGAAATGTGTTAATGTGTTACTTAAGGTTTGCTAAAGGGTAACGAAGCCACATATCCGCTTAGCCACTTAGATCGAACCATGAGACTCCAAAGTGAAAATTCTGTTGGTTATTTTGAGTCCAAATGAATCCAGCTGAGAAAGTTTTCAGTGAGTCTGAGTAAGTCAAATGGAGGAAAATGTTGGTGAGTCTCAGTCAGGTTGAAGGACATAATTTATATCATTAGTGAGCTCTACATTTTTTCTTCCGGCCTATGATTACGCCTAATAACCGTCATTTACACTCTTTTATAGACATAAACCCCTCAAAACTGCACGCTGAGATTGGAGGCATTCTTGCATTATTTTAAGTTTGCAGGCGCCTTAGTCAGGCCTTTTTTTTTGCAGTCTCTCAGACAAATCAACTTTGTTGTTGCCTGAAATTATAGTTCACTATATCTGAAGCAAAGTTCAATTTCAAAGACGAGTTTTGCTAGAATTGGTCGCACTGAGAATCTAGATAATGAATTTCGTTCCCTCGTGATTCACGAACTGAAAATTGTCATTATAAGCAACGAACCTGCGCTAGGCTCCATTCCTTGCTTATCTGCTACTTCCCGTTCAAAACGTGTGCCGACTTGTCCGGCGTGAAAGTAAATAACTCATGAGAGAAAGAAGGGGTATGAAGAGAGAAAATGAAAAAAAGAGATCTATACCACGCTGAGGCCAATCCCGAAGAAAGTCGTGTGTCTTTCCTGGTTTCTGTCTTTTTCTCTTACGCAGTTTTTTTTTTTCCTTAGCGAGGGGAATCTGATAAACCCGAATTTTTACATGCGTTAACTTTTCGGGGTGATACCAAAGAACCTACACGCTTTCACATCGACCACCACGGTTGCAAACGTTCGCCGTTCTACACATCCACCCCCTCCCCTGCCCCGAAAAAATGTGCCTATGGTCCTGCCAAACAATAATTATAAACCTGCCACATGGGCCCAAGCGAGCACCGTTTGGCTCCCTCGTCCTTACGACAAGGAAGCTGTGGTCAGTGTAACCCTTACGCAAACGAAGCTAAACGGAACATTTCGCAAAAGAAGTTAGGGGAACAAGGTTTGCCGTGGAATGAGGTACTCTTGTCCTCAGTAGTCCGCAGGTCAGAAAACAATTTCTAGTGCTAAATTGCCGCAGTGAAAACAGTAACACATTTTAGCATTGTCAAACGTTGTTTCCTTACAATACTCATTCGTAATGCGTGTTTCTTTAGATATATATACGCCCAACAGAGTGCAGCTACTCTCTCTCACCATGAGAGAGGGTAGCTGCACTTGAGAAGCGATTGAGAGCAATGGGGGAGGAGCATTGGGCTAGGAAGGTTTTCAGCTACTTGTACATGAAGATTGTCGATACAAAATGGAGGAAACGAACCAGGAAAGTGACAGGTAAATACTTAGAAAACAGCAGGTGGCCAAACCAAAAAGAACTATTGGCTAAGAAGAAAGTGAAGGAAATGGAGACTGACATGTGGAGAATTGACATGATTAAAAAGTCCGCACTAGAGATCAATCGAACTTTTAAGCAGGAAATTGCCAAAGAAAGGATCTATGATCATACTCGGGGTAGTTCTCTACTGTTTGAGGCCAGGACGGGAGTATTGCGAACCAAGACATATCGGGCCAAATACGAAGGGGTAGACACAGTATGCAGTGCGTGTGGAGAGGAAGAAGAAACTGCCGAACACTTGATAATGTTCTGTAAAGGGCTTCACCCTATAGTTCAGGATGATGGCGCAGAGTTTTTCAAAGCACTGGGGTTTAGGGTCATGGAGTGCAAAATAGACTTTAAGCGGGTAGACTTAACTAGAAGGAGGTTATCTGATTGGTGGCTAAAGTCAAGGCACGAGTGAAAATTAAACCCTTCACTACGAATCCTCAACCTCACTATTTAAAGGGAAAAAAAGATAAATGTAATGGTTAGTTCACTAAGTATTATGGCTAGGTGGCGTTAGCCGCCACCCGATCTAAAGGGTACAGCCACATCCATCGGTCCATCCATCCATCCATCCATCCATCCATGCATCGCGTGAACCGGCGCACGTAGACGAAAAACCGGTTCTCAAGGCGGCGCTGCTGTAGCATGGGCTGGCAGGATTGTCAGCTTCACGCCACTCTGCGCCTTCTGTTGATTGGGTGCTGTGTTCGCGCCCGCTCAACGAAAGTTTTTTTGGCAATGTTTTTGTTCGCCACGCGACAGTGAGGCAATGCCGAGTCGTCGGTGGCAACGACACTGCTTTGCATCTAGGTTCGAAACAGGGTATACCATTGAAAAAAAGGTGAGCAGCCATTGCTTCTTGCTGCACCCAAAGACGAAGCACGGAGGAAGGTTTGGGAACGGAATTTACATCAAAAAGATGGGACCTTCAACGAGAGCTGCTTTGTATGTGAGCTACACTTCGAGCCTTCATATGTTCTCAGAGACTACGTGCACGTTATAAACGGCGAAGAAGTTCGCGTACCACGTAGGAGACCAGAGCTAACGCCGGATGCCGTGCTGATGTTACTGCCAACGCGCTAAGCTACTTATCGAATAAATTTAAGCGCTGCATCCAAGACCTACGAGGAAGCGGAAGAACTCGGTGGTCCAATCTACCATCTCCAAGAAAACTGGAGCACCCTGTGCAGTGGCGTAACTAGGGGGGGGCAAGGGGGTACAAGTGCCCCGGGCGCCACTAGGGAGGGGGCGCCAAGCCGAGTCCTCGGGTTGGCGCCCCCTGGAAAGGTTGTCAATGTTTTTTTCCGTAAAACCGCCTGGAAGGGGGGAGGGGCGAGGTTGTAATGTACGACTGGAAGTGGGGATGGTGGTGAAGGAAAGGGTTGCCGCAATGGCTTTTGCATCGGGAAAAGGATCCTCTATTTTCATTTTGCTGCGCTACCTCCGTGCCTTCCCATGACCCTCGGCTAAGCTTTGTTTTGTGCTCCGCAGCACTGGGTTAGATGAGTTTCAGCGAACCCCACCAGCCTCCCAAACCACTTACTGAAAGCTTCCCTGAAACCAACCACGTACGTAAACAAAATAAAATAAAAAAGTTCGAATGCACCTTTTTTGAGTAAGAACAGAAAACTCCAACGAAATAGCCGATCGTCCAACGACTAATCGTCCACGCAGCGGCGGAAGGAAGGGCGAATATAATCCGTGACCTCGGCACCAAAGGCTAAACAAAGGCGTTTATTCGCAGAGTTCTCTGGAGGAAAGACGGAGAAAGCGTGACACGACGGCGACGTTTGTTGATTCCCTGCATCGCGGGCGCCAGCAAAGCAATAGAAGGGCGGGGGTCAACGTTTCCCACATGCCATCCACCGCCATGGGCAGGTTCATCCTTTGGCCCAAAGAACACGCACCTGCGAAAAAAGCGCAGAGCGTAGTGTACCCGACAGCATGTGCCGACTGCCCCGCTTCGTACGTTGGAGAAACCAAGAACTTCCCTGAAAGAATGCGGCCGCACAAGGATGACCTCTATCAATGGAACAGCGAACGGAGCGAAACGGCAGAACACTCCGACCAGTTTAACCCCCATACCAGACCCGAGGGCGCGGTGTCTAGCTGGTTGCTTTGTTTTGTACTCACCCTGCATTCCTTGGGATGCACAAATAGCGCGAAAGCTTAGGTACGAGAAACTTGGGCCTGGGAAGCGCCCGTGCCGTCAAGATTTTTGCAGTGTGGACTGGAAGAGAACAATGACGGGTAAGGGACTTCCGGAAGTTTGAATAAAAAAAGAAAAATACTATACAAAAACGCGGGCGTAGCTCATCGAAATCAGAACTGGTGGCCCTTGGCCTCCGAAATGGCCCGCCGCGCGCCAGTAGGCAATCGCGGAAGCCTACATTAGCGCTAATAATAATAATAATATAATAATAATAATAATATTATTTAATATTATTATTATTATTATTATTAATATTATTAATATTATTATTATTATTATAATTAATATTATTATTATTATTATTATTATATAATAATAATAATAATAATAATAATAACAAACATTATCACGGGCATAATGAGGGGCGCGGAAATATATTTGCCCTGGGCGCCGTCCTATCTAGTTACGCCACTGACCCTGTGTTGACGGTGGGGCCACTGATTCAGGTTCATCGATGGACCTTCCTGCTGACTACGAACCCGAGGTGGCGAACACTACGGGCACTGCAGCTTCGCTGGAACGCTTACTCAAGCTTTGTTTACCTTCGACTTATATGAGCTCGATCTCACCACATCTCGTGTGAACGAGAGCAGTAATTTAGGTGATTTCACGAGGTTATCAGCTGGTCTCGAAAGGCGAAACAAAAAAAAAAAAGCTGCACGCGAAAATCAGTCGGTACTCAGAAAGGTGGCACTGTGATGAAGCGATCGTGAACTGATAATTCCGCGCAAAGGCGACGAATTTGATCGGTGTTACTGTTCACTGCAGTAAGTGCGCTCGTAAATAAAGTGTTTCTTCTTAGAGTCTGACAGTGGTGCCAAGTGATGTTTCGTTTTGACTGTACAGTGCAATATCCCGGCCACAGCAGCAGTATTTCGGCGGGCGTTTAATCGTTTAACCAAGATTGTCAAAATTATTTTCTAGTCTTCAGCTACGGCATGCTTCTCAATCAAATGACAGTTTTGTCACCTTAGCCACATAATTTCAGTCGCATGATGCAACTACCGACAAGAACGGTGCCGTGCGCGTGACGAAGGAAGTCGAGGCTGTCGCAGTGTGCAGACTACGACACCATATAGCAGTAATATAACAAGAAACTTTGGGGTTTATAGATGCTCCTTCGATACCTCGATCTTCCTAATTTTTTATCCGTTCACCAGCAGAGCTTTAAAATCTGCAGGCAGTTTCCCGAGGGATGACTGCTTCGCCGTCGTTTGTTAATACCTGCATTCGGACCATGCATTGCAGCTTTGCAGTTTTGAATGCATTACGAATGCACCCTTTCAGAAAGCTTTTCGCGGACGTGTGAGCAATTAAACGCAAGACTATTAAGCGCGACGTATGCAAACGCATGTCACGGGATCGAATCCCGGCCGCGGCGTCTGCATTTTCGGCGGAAGCGCAAATACTGAGGTGCGTGTACCTAGATTTGGGTGTACGTTAAAGCACCCCAGGTGGTCGAGTTTCCGGAGCACTCCTCTACGGCATCTCTCATAATCATATAGCGGTTTTGGGACGTTAAACATCTGCTATTACTAATATCAAAGCACAGAAGTGCATAAGGGGCAATGCGTGAGGTGACAGCCCCTGCTAAGGTGATGCGATTTCGCAGCTGTCAATACCAACTGCGGCAGCCACGGCTCCTCCCTGAACACACTACCCCATATTCTGGCACACTGTATCCACACGAACTGAGCCGCGCGATGTCCAGTTCAGTACAGTCGTTTCTTTTTTTTTTTTTTTCGTCGTCGCCTTCTTGTTAGCGAACGGCCCTTTTCTGGTCTGGCAACCCTTCTGGCGTGCGGGAAGCTCGCTGTTTGCATAGACGGTAAATGTGCGGCTGTGGCTTCATTGTTCTTCCGTTTTTAGGGGCGAAGCTCCTCAAGGCGTGGGCTGTGCGCCCCCTCTATGTAGCCACACCTTGTTTAGTTCTTGCAGTGCTCACTAGATGGCGGTACCATTCCCTGTAAGCCACGGAGGAAGGAAAAAGGTAAGGAGAGGGCATGCCCAGCCAACGCAGGGCGTGAAAAATGTGGCGGAAATGACATCATGGCGGCCATATTCACTAGGCACAATGGCGGCGTTGCTATGGTTACGTGCTGCGCAGTGGAGCTGGTCTCGCAGTGAGCGGCCGCGGCTGGCGGCGTAATGTGTGCTACCCCAGGTCTCGTGCTGAGCCGTGGCAGACAATATCTGTGCTCTGCGCCGCGTTATTGGTTACGCAGTGTTCTCCTGGCAGTTACATTACTTTTAGCAACGTTTACAAATTCTCGTCCATCACGGGGTTTCAACAGTGCGTAGAACAAGTGCATATCCATGAGTCGTGCGGCGGATGAAGCAGTTAGTGTTCAGCGAAATTGCGTTGGGCACCATGACGAAGCTCAATGACGACGAACGCCTTGCAGGTCAGTGACGGTTGAGCAGTGCTCCTGCTTGTGACAACGGACGACGCTGTTGGGCCCAGCAAGACGCCATGAGGACCATGTGCACATACGTAGTTTCGTGTTGTTGTGTGTACAGTAACAACTTGCATGTGCGTATTAAAACACCTTTTCTGTTCCGCTTGGTACACTCTCCACCAGCATTGCATGTAGTCTCAACGTAACAGCAACCACGTTCAACTGTCACTAGCACCGTGCTCAAAGTCACCATGGTCGCAGAATGCTGACGCCGGTGAGTTTCATGCGGAACACGGACACAGTGGCAGGACGCTGCGTTGGCCGCGTGGCGGAATGCAACCGTAGAAGGCGCACGACCGATCGTGTTGTCTGTACAGTTGCTGAATTAATGACATGAAAGCACTCGCCGTTGTCAGTGCATCTAGCGCACATTCTCTCGTAGTTGCTTCGTTGTCGGCGAGCTGTTACTCCCTGTTATTACTCGGACGAAGCGATTTCGCTGAGGTGTCCCGCAGGCTCAGTGTAATGAGCCCCGTTCCATTAGTTTCGGATCGTCACGACCCACGCGCTGCGCAGCCCACGTGCTTTCCGAGCCGGAGAGAGAGTCGTGCCTTCTGCTTTACATTCGGATGTAAACAAGCGAGGAGAATTTGCCTAGTCAGTATGGCCGACTTCCGGCTTCATCTCGGCTTCACAACAAGTGACGTCAGGGCCTCTCCTTATCTTTCCTTCCTCCGTGCTGTAAGCCATTTTTTGTTTAGTTTTTTCATTATTCACTAGATGGCGGTACTCGTAGCTGATGATGGAAAGATGCAATATGTTATAAACTAGACGGCGGTACTTGTAGTTGATGATGAAAGATACGAGATGTTGTAAAATAGGAATGATGTCACATATAGCGCGTGTCATTGAAGGAAGGCAATCGTTCGATTCAGTGCGGCGACGTACGCTAGAGGGAATGTTGTAATAATATTTCTTGTGTTTTTTTTTATTTTTTTGTTTGTTCTTTTTTATATACCTAGGCTGGAACACAACATGTATCTATTCACTCGTTACAAAGGGAAAAGCCACAAATCACCATCATCATCGAGTGGGCAAAATGTGCGGAGCATTCATGGTTTACCTGTTTACTCCGGAGCTTCGCCCACTCAACATTCCCTTCGTGGGTATGGCGGCACATTTTTTTTTTATTCCGAAGCATTTCTTAGCTTACTTCGTTGAGTTTGAGCGTATCTACCTATCTAGCCACCTACGACTTTTAGCTCTCCTGGCCGTTTCGATAGCACTATCAATACCAACCCTGGTATGGCATAACATGACTGAATGAAGAACAAATTTGACTAGTCATAACATAAAATTATGACATGTATGTCCCGAATGTCATGATTTACATTTGATGATCCTGTGGCTCTTGCCGTAGTTTCATTCACGGGACATGTTGCAAAACTGGTATGGTATAGCATGGTTGCATGGAGAGCACAAGCGACAGACCCTAACAATAAAATCATGACATGCGTGTCATGTAACAACATGACCACAGACCACGCTCATGATGCGCTCGCGGCCGTTTCACGGGCGTCACATATACTAAATTCGGTATTACAGTACGTCAGTGGATGACAAAGACATGTGACAGGTGCAAACATTATAATCATGAGATGCGTGTCATGTAACAACATGACTACACGCCACAGTCAAGGCGCCAATACATTTCGACGTGACGCGGTGCGCGTGCTCGCCGGCGCTCATTTCGTTCCGTCATGTTGGCGTTGCCACGCCTGCGCTGGTCCTGCTATACCTAGGGTTCCTCGATGCGCGCTCTCCCCTCCGCCGCCTTGGGGGCGCGCGCATCGAGGAACCCTAGCTATACTCGCAGGCGCGCGCCACGCTGCGTTGCTTTGACGCATGCGCGTTTCAGCGCGTCCGGCGTCCCTCCGTCAAGAAAAGAGGGAGACGCAGTCTTGTCTGGGTCAAAGCCGAAGCTCATAAACGCGAAAATGCACGCGACCCCGCACGGCGATGCTATGAGCGACGAAACGGGGCGTTCGCTCGACGTGTCGCGTGGTAGTTTACGCGCGATCGCTTGGTTCTCCAGATTTGGAAACCGTCAGCCGGAAGGGCTGTGGTCAAAGCACCGGAACAGGATTTACATAAATGACGTACTGCCGGTTCTCCTCATGTGCCGCGAAATCGCGACCTCCTCTCCACCCGAGTCACGCGTTTACAACGAAGAAATAACGTATTGTTTATGCACGTGCACATAAAAAAAGTACTGCAAGGCAATCATAAACACTTTCCGTTTCAATACACAACAATATATCTTATTTTTAAATTGCATACAACTCATTACGCGGTTTTCTTGGTACGAGTAGACGGCCTCATGCAAGCAACAGTGGAGTTCGCTCGCCGAAGCCGTCGCTAGGGTGCCCTACCATCGCGTTACAGTGTACTTCTAGTACACTCTAGCAGGGCCGCAGGGCCCTGCATGAGTGTGCGCTCTTTATGTAAGTATGTTGCTCTATGGCTCGCGCACAGACGACCAGCCAAAGTATACCACTCTGAGAGCACGTGCGTGCGCCGCGTGCTGCGCTTCATTTTGGAAGGAACAGCTCGAAAAGCCATAGAGTCAGTAAAACCGCATTGTGGTTTAGAAAATTAACTTAGTCCGAAGGCTACTCTCACATAAAAAGCACTCCAAAGTGGAACAAAGCTCTGCAAAGCGGACTGCATCTATGCATATGACATGAAAAGAACAATTTTGTGTCATGATGGTGGCTCCCTCATCTTCATCTGCTGGTGGCGTGCTGGGTTTTGTAATAAGCTAGTGCAGGCTCACATGCCCCATTGATTGCGACGATACGACACTGCCAACTTCTAGGGTGAAAAAAAAAAACAGGAAGTGCTCACTGCAATGTACGCACGGGAACATTGATCAGGCAAAGCGCTGCAGCGTAGCAGCAGAGCACGTGTGGTGTCACGCTGTTGTGCTTGAGGGCGCAGGATATATTCCCGACTACAGCGACTGCGTCTCGATAGGAGCAAAATATAAAAAACGTCAGTGAGCATAGATATATGTTCACACTGAAGAACTCCAAGCGATCACACTTAATCCTGATACCCACAATACAGAGTGCTTTAATATCAATTTTTGGCACATGAAAGAAAATTATTGATGCTGAACAGAAACCTTTTTTTCAAGCGTACACAGGCAAGCGGAAAAACAAACAGCATGGGTGAACTAAACGTCGAGTAAAAATTCAAGACATTTCATATTTCTCTAGCAAAGCATAAATTCCGGTGCTTACCGCATCGGCTAACTCTAGAAAGCTAAGCTTCTAGTATTCCGCTGCATTATTCGCAACAAGAATCCTGTCTTTAGCAAAAACTAAGTTAAACAGAGGCATAGCATCAAGTATTCATTGCGAGCCTATCCTTTGTAATAATTCAGTGGCTTATAAGCGAACGTGCCCCCGTGCGAATCTTGTGAACAAGGCAGCTTTCATTTTCCGTACCTGTTTAAAAATAATGTACATTACGTACTTATCTTATAATTCAATCATTCACAGGGGGGAATGTATTAGATGCATTGGGTGGTGGGGGTCAGAAAAAAAGTTTACATATGCCATATGTTGCATAATACGCTTTTGTTATTTCCGACACAACGCCTTAAAAATTCGGCTGTCTCCTCCTAGTTTCCACTGGTGGCCGTCTTCACTATCGAATAAATGTAGCAGACGCGCAATTTTCTTTGGAAACAAGCCCGATAGGGCTATACCGGAGAGCAGAACATACTTTGCTCGTCTGACCATTTGGATGCAACGCCACCTGCTTTGTTATTGGTATGATTAAGAACGGAAAACGCACAGAGGTACGTCCTCCCTTATTTAGACATACTGTGGCACTTGAATGCCAGCAGTACCGCCAACGCCATTTGGTTTGAGGCGCACCCACACCGCCTCTACAAGCCGCCATTCTCGTCGGCGGGAGACGCTGAGAAGTGCGTGCTTTAACCGTCAGGGCAGCGCTGTCTGCATCGTGGAATCGTTCTGATTGAATACGGCGATATCCACCCCAGACATACGTGTGGGTACAAGCCTACATGATGCTTTGGGTTTTAAGGACAAACATGGAAAGCTCTAAAAGTCCGCGATAGAAGCAAGTAGGAGACGGTTTGAGCATTGGGGGCAGAAAAGTAGAGATATAGGACAAAAATAGTGGGAAAATGAGGTCATTCTGTCTGAAGAGGCAGAGAGATGGAACATTAATTTATATTTTTCTTTGTTATAATAAGATTGATTCAAACGAAGTAGATCAGAGATTAGGCAAACATAAAAAAATGTTTTCTTTTCGTCTTTTTTTCTTGCGAGCCTGGTGCACACTAGTCACCGGATTCATCACCCGGTTGTAAAGGGGACGCTCATAGCATCCATCTATCTATACTTCAGCGTGGGTTCCGTATTGAAAATCCCCACAGGGTGCTCTGCAGAAAAAAAAAGGGAAAAAAAGATCAAACCAGTATTTCGTGCACTGGTCCTCTGCCACTGCAGATGTGAATAATGTGGTTAAAGGATTTGGTTATGCTTATTTCGACAAAAGGCCGGGGGGTTCCTAGTACTGGAACTGGAAAGGAGAAAGTAGCCCGTACAGTAAATTCATCTTTTATTTTTTTATGTTTTTTTTTGAAAAGTAGTTGACTCGGATGCATTTCCTTCCTTCCTTTCGCTGATATGGCAGCGAGAAAAGAGCTTAGTCATGCCCACTACTAGCAGTGGTTTTGAATAGGCTATTCATCGGCAACTCTCAGCCCCGTGTCTTCATTGAAGATGAACCGCCACCCAAGAGATAACGATAACACTCAGAGCATATCGACGTGACTCATTTCCACTACTCACAGGAACAGCTAGTTTTTCATTCATATCACGAGTTGCGCACATTCGGACCCCCAGTGAATTCATCAAAAATTTCTTGCCGTCTATGTTCCACATTGTGCAAATTAGAATATTTTTTGTTTTTATTTGTAAGGTGAAACCTAGAGAAGCACCATAAAAAGCGGGAAGGGTATGAAAATGTTGCGTTAAAGTGACACAAATTTAGTTATCCCAAATGCACACATCAGGCCGTATAAATTGCGTGTAATAAGACAAATTCATTGGAAAATACATATTTCATTTTTTAACTTGCTGAGGATGGCACTTGAATTCCTATAAACATGTATACCATAATGATCATCTCTCTTTTCGTGATGCTCATGGGTAAGGGGGCTCGACCGGTCGCCAGCAGACTTCGGGATCGAATCCCGGCTTTGGCATCGGCTTATCGACGCAGGCAAAATCGGTTAATTTAATTGTTCCGATTCAACATTCCAAAACAACCGCATTATACTAAGAGAGGCCGTAATGGAGGTTTGCCGAATTTTCGACCACATCGGGGTTTTTTAACGTGCACCTGAATCTAAGCTGATGGGCCTCAATCATTTTCACCTTTATGAAAAATACAGCCGCCACGGCTCGGAATCAATACCCTGACCTGCGGGTCAGCAGCAGAGTGCCTTAGCCACTAGATCTCCGAGGCAGGTGGGGCAAAATGGCGGAGGTCTGCTTTCTTATGTTAAGGTGCCCGTTGAAAAACTCCAGATTGTCGAAATTTCCGGAGCCCTCTGCTACGGCGTCTCTGATAAGCTTATTCAAGACATCATGCCTACAACGTTGAAGGGGTCATGACAAGGTCATGAATCCAGTACGACTTCAATGTTTAACTCTTCAGCAACTGTTCCATTCAAGTATAACTTTTTGTGTTGAGCCAGTTGTAGCATGATTTACAGAATATGGCGCATACGAGACGAACACAAGAACGGACACGCAGGAGTGCAGACTAACAACTGATTTTATTTCAAGAAAAGATGAATACATATAGGCTCGCATTCAGGCAGCACTAATCGCATGGTGTTCTTAAAAGCGATAAACGTTGCTCGTGATGGCATATCTTTAACAGAAATAGAGATATGATAGATAGCTATATGATTTTAACCCAATGCGAAAAGGTATTTCAACCCAGTGCTTGTAAAAATGACACTTCACGTACGCGTAAAACTTTGGATGATTCCTCCATGTCTCTTCTTGAGTTCGTCTGGTTCGTAAATGCTACTTTTTCAAGTGAAATTTAAGTTTTTTTTTCTTTAATGATATATGAACTTAATGATCTATATCATGGTTTTCAAACGTGTTTCACCATCAAACAATACAGTCCTCACATTTATTTGGTTCATATACGCATAGAAAAGCCGATGAACGGTAAGAGACTGTGCAAGTACTCTGTAGTTTTGACACAAGAAGAAACATAATATCCTCATCATCATCATCAGCCTGACTACGTCCACTGCAGGACAAATGCCTCTCTCATGTTCCGCCAGTTAACTCGGTCCTGTGCTTGCTGCTGCTAATTTATACCCGCAAACTTCTTAATCTCATCCGCCCACCTAACTTTCTGCCTCCCCCTAACCCGCTTGCCTTCTCTGGGAATCCAGTTAGTTACCCTTATTAACCAGCGGTTATCCTGTCTAAGCACTACATGCCCGGCCCATGTTCATTTCTTCTTCTTGATTTCAACTATGATATCCTTAACCCCCGTTTGTTCTCTAATCCACTCTGCTCTCTTCTTGTCTTTTAGGGTTACACCTACCATTTTTCTTTCCATTGCTCACTGCGTCGTCCTAAATTTAAGCTCAACCCTCTTTGTAAGTCTCCGGGTTTCTGCTCCGTAGCTAAGTACCGGCAAGATACAGCTGTTATATACCTTCTCTTGAGGGATAGTGGCAGTCTACCTGTCATAATTTGAGAGTACTTGCCAAATGTGCTCCACCCCATTCTTATTCTTCTAGTTACTTCAATCTCATGGTTCGGCTCCAAGGTTATTACCTGCCCTAAGTAGGCATAGTCTTTTACAGCTTCCAGTGCACTATCTCCTATTTCGAAGCACAGTTCTCTTCCGAGGTTGTTGTACATTCGCTTTCTGCATATTTATTTTAAGACCCACCTTTCTGCTCTCCTCGTCTAACTCCGTAATCATGAGTTGCCATTCGTCCCCTGAGTTACTCAGCAATGCAATGTCATTGGCGAAGCGCAGGTCAGGTACTCTCCATTAACTCTTATCCCTAACTGTTCCCATTCTAGGCGTCTGAAAACCTCCTGTATAAGCACGCGGTAAATAGCATTGGGGAAATTGTATTTCCCTGCCTTACACCCTTTTTGATTGGTATTCTCTTACTTTCTTTATGAAGCACTACGGTAGCAGTTCCCCTGTAGACACGACTGTTCTTTTTCTGCGTATATTGCTTTTTATTCTAGAAATGTAGCCAAATTCTGTGTTTCAAAAAAGTTACTTCTTATATAGGCACCCATGATGACCCAGAACGACACAAAAGTGAAACCACAGTCGTTGGAATGTTATCCAGTATCGAATTTTGTGCACTTAACGATAAAATAATCTTGGCACATGTATGAAGGAGCTTAGCAGTACATGCACTTCATGGATATGAATTGATAAACTGCCAGCTAATTTCTGCACGTGGCGCAATCATTTTATCGTTAAGTGTGCGAAATTTGATATTAGATAACTTTTCAGCGTTACCCTTGATCCAAACAATCACTTCCGATACCTACCCCTCTTATTTTTTTTTTGATTGGCAAGGTAATGGTCGTCTATTCTCTTATAAATGCGTTAACGTTACGACCATTCTTTCTGAAGTAACGCTCAGATGCGTCCTAAAGCGTATTTTTTTTATTTGAGTGCGATATTTCGAGTGAACTCACGACTGCATTTCTGAGCAGTTAGCTGCAGCACCGCACCTACATACTACTTAAAGTACGATGAACTGACTCGTGCAATCTTCGACACTTGTAGTCTGAAAAAAATAGTTATCGAGAACGGGAGGATAGGCGGGCGATAAACGAAGAGGAAAGGCAGCTTATAATGGCGGGGGTAGCAAAGCGGTGTCTCTGGCTTTTCAGCTTGGATGAGTCAGAAATCTTCAGCGCCATTCCTTCCCCTCAGATAACCAGTGAGCCAAGGCAGATTTAAAAAAGTAGTTGGCATGGGCAGTAAATCACTGATGTCGTGGCTGTGCACACCGTCGCTGCACCGGCCATGGAAGTCTTCACGGCTGCCACCATATACTCCTTCACCATCCTGGTCTTTTCTGTGTCGGACGTTGACGTTACATCGGTCGCGCTATTCATCGGCTTGGTCGTCGTCTGCGCTTTCGATGAACTCACCATGGAGCGCCCGGCGCTCGCCGGTAAGCGCCTGTTCAATTCCCTGACGCTATAGTGCCTTAAACAATGGAGAATGTCGATGTAGCTTGTTATGCTACAAATCATATGCATCAAATCACAATTAGTACTTGCTGCTATTCGTAATATGTGTCGTTTTATTTGACATTATTAGCGAGCCTACGCGTCGAGTGTGTGCTCGAATGTTTGAGCCATGACTAACATCATACACCGTGAAATTAACGAGTCATTAATTTTCTGTTGTATTTCTGAGGTCTCTACTATATAACCTTAAATTGGCTGCAAGCATGACTGTCGCCCTGTGGCTCTCTTCCACTGGTGCATGCTATAGACAGCTATCTTTCATTATTCCCACAGATTAGAAGAGCGCACGCCTGGTTTGACGGATGCAGTGATGGAGTGCGTCGCGCTACCCAGGATCGTCGAAGCGACTTTCGGGGTCCGTCAGCTGCCAGTAGTGTCACCTGAAGTGCTCGTTCACGACGTCGCCTCACCCTTTATCACTGTTTTCGGTGCTGAACTATTGCAGTATGGGTTACTCTTCGCTTTTCGAATTTCACCGAGCCAAGCAGGAGAAACACCTAGTCTCCTGATCTATTGTACACCAGCGAGACGTACCACGATTGCCGACGATGAAGAGCGTTTCGGATTCGCCGATGTCTTGCACAACGTCAAGCCATGGTCGGTCTCCCCGATGCAGCGCTGCAAGGAAGCATCAAGTGTCAGCCATTGCGATGATTTCTGGCGGCCACGGTATTCGGATGGCCAGGTGCATTTCACTCGCCATAGTCACAGCCTCGATCTAATGTCATTGCTGTTGTCCCTGAGATGCACTTCAACGAGGTACATCGTTAGGACACACTCTGCATTAGCGACTCCCTTCATTGTGGGAATGTTGTATTCGAAGAGGATTTAGTGCATTGTATAAGCGTGATGGAACTAATGCATGTAACTTGAAATGTTGTAATATAAGGGCTTTCCTTTGGTGTTCCATTTGTATCGATTAAATTTACGTTTCATTGCAAGCTCTGATCGTACTTTCGCCTCCTTTGTGCTTATTCATGTTATTCCTTTTTTTATTATTTCAAATCTAAGTTGTCAGGTGATGTTGTGTTGAACACATTTGCAAGTAAGCGCACTGGGTAGATTGGTGTATTACGGAGCGATAAAAAACATGGAGGGCAATAAGAGAATGACAAACGCAAACTATAAGCTGAAGTGTAGCTTAGAAGCGTGGTGGTTTGGGCTATAGGTGGTATGTCATGACGATTGTTGCAGCGCGACATCAGCATAACGACAAAGGGATAAGAAGAAGTTGTCTTCTTGTCCCTTTGTCATCATTCTGATATCGTCCTACAACGATGGTCATATCAACTGAAGGTTCATTCATGACGCACTGCATTTATATATGACAAACTGGAAAAGTAAAAAAAGACACAAATATTATCAATTCAACAAAATTCTTACACCCGAATTACACCGGCATGTGTGTATTGAATAGCATATTGAATACCGGTATGTGACATTTGCCAGATGCTGAAGCTGTTCATCTAGGAGAGCAATCGATGGTTTGGTCACGCAGTTGCAATACAGCTCTATTTTTGAACTGCGCATGACAGTACAGCGCTGACATGCTGAACAAAGAAACCTTGATTGTCATTGCGTACAATGCATGCGTGTTCACGCAGACACTCAATAGGGAGTTTTAGTGCTGGGTGCCCAAGTGGCTTGCATACCCAAGACGTTGGGGCGGTGGTATTGCGCATGCGCGAAACCCCAAACAGATGCGTCGCAAGATAGCTGGGGCGATGGGGCCATGCGTCCGCACGGTCCACCTTCGCAAGAACTCACGGTATTCGCACTGCGGATACTCTAGCCGTCGAGTTAAAATATGCCAAAGTGCGATCACTTATAGCGATTACACGGTTTCAGCAAGATTTCCAAAGCTAGAATGGCCTGGAACATAGAAGCTAAAAAGCATATGCCAGCCGCCGACCAGCTGAATAGGTCGCGCCATCTAGCCCGGCCATAGTGAAACAGACAACCCCAACTTTGTTAATGCAAAAACATTGTGCATAGCACATCTGATGCGAAAACTGCGCAGCGACAATAATACAAATGAGTAACCTTTTTATTAATTTTCACCTCAAAAATATTACGCGTAAGCTAACATGTTCATGACTGCGGTTGCACAAAGTGTCACAAAATGTCGCCACTGTCATTACAATAAACTTGTATTTTTACTCTTTTTTGCGTATACCAGATTACTGTACACAACAAAAAAAATGTCCTGATTACTATGTATGTTTAATTTAACATTTAAAATCATAAAAAGAGTTAAATAATACTTACGCGACAAGACGCTATGGCGCTGCGAGCGCGTGTGAACTAGGGTGCCTGAATGGTTTCCCTCGCCCGCCGCTCCGTACAGGGTGGGGACAACCGCGTCGTCTGCTAGAGCGTCCGCCATTACATATCTCACCCCAACGAAACACACTGCCTGCGCGCGCGTATGAGGAGAGTTTGAGAAGAGTTTAGTGCGAGAAATGGTATTTCGCGCTATAAAAAAGCAGTCTGAATATGTGCGTCTGTCATTGGAGACTGTTTGCAGGATAAATCTACATTAATTCATGAAGCGCACGCCTTTTCCTGTTACCTAAACTCACCGCACTCCTCAGTGGCTGTGCAGCGTGCCAGCCACTCAGTAGTGCTCGCATTGTACGCGTTGAACTTACTTCATCCTGCTTTTTCCCCCGCCTTGCGTGCCCTCGCAGCTCTGAATAATCTTGCGGGAATGAGATTCAGATTTGTTACACAGCTATTTTTCTGTTATAGCTGGTTGAGATAGTGAAACAGCGTAAACATCAATTGAATCTCTCGTTTTTATGTGACCACTGAGAAAAAAATCTTACTAAGTTATTGGAAAATACAAGATGAAATGCAGTAATAACGATTTTGATGCCCTATACCTGTTCAGTTTTTCTACTTTCCATAGATATATGTAAGCGAGCAATCTAATTATCCGAGAAGTATCACTCTCGTATTCTGCCTCTGTGACGCTGTGTCGGTATTGCTTCGACCGCAATAATATTAACTTACCATAAACATTCTCCAAAGATCACAACCTTAGTCAGCTTAAAGATCACAACGCTGTTTTTATCTAAGAATGTGATATTGTATAACAAATAAGAAAAATGTCTATGAACTTAAGGAGGAGGATGAAGAAAGGACAGGGAGGTTAGCCAGTTCACAATGAACTCAAAATATTTTAATCAAACAATAAGTGTTCTGAAAGAAAAAATAATAAAATTTATAAGTGACTGGTCCAGTTCGGCTGGTCACGGAAGGCTTACCCCAGCGCACGTCTTGCTTCCGTGTTCATTGACGCCGTTTGAACTAACGTGGCGCAAATGCACGCGAAGCCTCAGTCTTGCATAATTCGCAATAAGGAGTTTTGCTACGGCGTCACTGTGCTCGGAGCAAGTCTTTACGCAAGGGCGCACCATCTCGTTCAAATAATCGGTCACGGCCTTCAACGGGGACCTTAAGCGCAGCAAGCCCTCACTCCAACTTATGATGCCCCTGAAATGCTCTTCACACGACTTGAGTGTCAGCAAAACATCCTTGCTGGGATATGTGAGGTTGCCACCTTCACTCCTGTACTCCTTCAGAATAGTCAGAGTTGCGTGCTCGCTTTCAGTTGAGCCTAACAAGGCAGAATTACAATGCCCGCATCCCGCTACAACACTCAGCATACCTTTTAAAAGGAAGCCGCCGATGTAGAAAAGGATGTTGCATTCGTTTTCTTGAAGTTCTTCAATGAACAAAATTTCCGAGTCATCAATGACATCAGCTTCCACCTCCCCGTGCTCTTGTTTGCCTTTTGCAAGCATGTCGGCGAGGTACTTAGCATCGTCGACTTCGTAGCTTGACGTTCCGGGTGCATGAAGGAACTGACTCACGCACACAAGCTTCAGGGCACACTTTAAGTCATATGCGTTAGGAACAGGCTTCCTGATGCGCACCACCGAAAACAAATTTTCGAGGCAGTCTTGCAAGATTCTGCTCGTGAGGAAGAATTCGTATCCTTCACTGCGCAAGAGAATGTCTTGGAGACGAAGAACGACTTTTGTTGTTATTAGTAAACCTGCTTGCGAAGGCTTCCACTGTGCCTTGCTTCCCATCTTCATTCCTTGAAAAACTTCGAGGGCCGAGTTCAGTAGCTCAATTGATTCGTGGTACCTCCGCATGTCTCGAAGGCTGAGAGCAACTGATGGGTGGCGGGAAGACATTAGCGTGTACCAGTTGAATACTAATTCTAGAAACCAAGCTGTTGTCTCTGCCTCCGGCTCTATCGCGTCCTCTTTAATTAGGTACCGAATCGCTGCAGGAGCTTCCCTGAAGAAGCGGACAGCAACTCCCACTTTCATTTTTGTGAAATGGCCTCGCGAAATGTGTAACTCTGAGAGCCTCGGGGCGACTTTCAGCTCTCGTTCAGCATCATACTTAATTACACTGCGCACATGGTCCACGTTCACTTCTTTTGATGGCAGATTGTGCTGGCATACTGTTGCATCACTCAGAAAGAATACTTCCGATGAAAGCAACTGTGACTTGACATTCTTCAGCACGTGTGCAGCATCTGCTGTGAAAAACAATTCTTTGTCTTCCAGACAGGGGTGAGGCACTGAACATACAGTAATGGAATTCCTGTGGCTGGAGAATCCGAGCTCGCGCCACATAGCCCGATTAGAAGCCCCCATGTCGCAAGTGACGACACGGATTCTTAAAGAGATTTCCGCGCAGAGCTGCACTATCTTCATGACGTAGTCCTTGAGGATACTACCCTCTACATGACTTCCGGTGAAGTGGTAGGCAATCACTTGCTTCCATCTCGTATTCAGGCCTCCTACCATGAACACTAGTGCGTGATGTGCAGGTTCGTCTGGATTTTCTGGCATAGTTTGCCCCCCCAACACCACATCCTCAGCGCGATCGAGCTCGTACCCGCGAGCAATCTCCATTTCATCCAAGAACAAAGCACAGTCTTTTTCAATGTCTTGCATGTTCTCTGCTTTGATTTTGAGAACATCGATGACTTCCGTCAAAATTCCGGGAAGAAACTTGAGGCCCTGAAGGCGACGTGCAAGGGTTTTTCCGGATGGCAAGGGGTAGCCCAGATTTCTTAGTGTCTGGTAACCAGTTTTTCCACAGGAAAACTTAATCTGAAGCGCCTGCTTGATTGTTTCTGCAGACCAAGTGCTTCCCTTATTACTCTGGCGCCCAAGAGCCTGCAGCTGGTCATCATTGAGGAATTTCAAACGCTGTCCGAATAATTCCATTTTGGTTTCCAATTTTTTCACCTGTTTTTTTAGTGCTTGAATGGTTGAGGTGGCTTTCCGATGGACTTGATGTAGCTGAGTGTATTTTCTGCCCATATCGGAGAGCTGCTTATTTAACTGCTTGTTTTCACGTGCCCCGTCAGGTGCATCGGCCGAGATCACAACTTCTTCCCTTTCCATAATGTGCGGTACTGAATCAGGCGTCTGAGAATTGCAGCTTTGCGGTTGCTGTGCGCCAAGACTGTCTGTGCGTGAATTTAAATTCGCCTGTGCACTTGTGAGTGGCGTACAATTAATGGCCGTAGAGTTGTCACCGCGTGTTTCTTGGCATGCATCAGGCAACACAGCAGGTCCTGCCCTGTCCTTTGGCGCCTTCCTTTGTGGAGGCAAGCCTGCAGTGCAAAAAAGGACAGTCACAAGCTGCAAGTATTACAAGGTAGCCAGCTCTAATCACAGGCCTGTACTGGATTTTAGCAGTATTATAGGTTGCAGACATATGCCTTTTCTCAGGTCGCAGGCACGTACCCCGACTTTCTTAATATCCTCAAACGAGGAATTCCACGGATCATCCTAATTTTTGAAACTAAATCATTTTAGCCTTGTACTGTTGCCACCTGTTAGGTTCATACAGAATCTTTGACGCACAGTGAAACAGTAACTTACCCCTGAAAGGGAACACCGTTGGCACAGCGTTCGGCTTCAGTTTTATCCACTGGTCAGCTCGGTGCTGCTCGAAATGGCTTGCTTCAAAATGTGCCTGTAAGTCCGTTATGAACCATGAATTTTAGCTTAGCTTAGCCTAGACAGAATTACTAGAAAGACACAGTATACCACACAACTTTTATTGAATTTCGTGATTTGCAATAAACGAATGAAAAACACTTTTCTGTAAATACGCAATTTAATAACAAGCAGCCTATTTTGTTTATACATATAGTGACTAAAAACTGGTACAAACTTCAAATACTGCGGCTGCGCCACACGTTTCCATAGCTGCACTTTTAGAGATCGCAAAAAAAGAGAGAAAAACTGCAACTTAGACGTGAAGCGTTTACAGCACCGACAAAGTGACCCACAGACACGTATACACATTTAAAAAAACAAGTTTCAAAGTTCTCGACGAGAAAAGAACACATGTCGGGATACTCACACTGCATACACACGAGGACTTCGTAGGCTGCCACTTGTCTCGCTTAATCTTCACCATCCATAGCAGCCTTCTTTTGGGCTCTGTCGGAAAATGGTAGAGTTTCCAACCATTTCTGGAGTTGTTCGTGCACATGGGCACGCAGCACCCAGTCATTTCCCTAAAAAAGTATATGACAGAGCGGCCACAGCTCCTTCTTTGCTCCCGTCGCTATGCGAAGTGAGATCTGCAATGGCGGCGGCCGTCAGGAAAAACCGGTCGCGGCGGCGAGCACCCCGTCAAACAATGTCCCCACCCTGCAAGGAGCGGCGGGCGAGGGAAACCATTCAGGCACCCTAGTGTGAACTTCGTGCGGCTTGCGTTTGCGTGCGTGCCACCGTGGCGCCAACTAAACGGCATTCCGGTTGGGTATGGGTTGGGCACGCAACGCCGCGCGCTCCCAAGCCCGCAACGCCCCAAGAGAATGCGCACCCAGCACTGAAGCTCCCTTATGAGGCACCTCCCAGTCTGCCCGATGTAGCCCGCATAATTCTGCACACTAGATTCGTGTCACATCGTATACATCCTATATCGCATCCTATACGATAACGAAATTTCGTGTACAATAGTATACAGAACTTTGTTATCATGTGGCGCGTGCTACCTCGGGTAGGCCGGGAGGTGTGCCTACGTGAACACGCACGTATAACGTACGCAATTGCAATGGAGGTTCCTCGGTTCAGCATGTCAGCGGGCATTCTTGTTATGCATACTTAGAAGATACAGCTGTATAACATAAGCACAAAGACGATCGCTCCCGGATGATTATTGAAGCACAGAAAATGGGGGTGGGGGGGGGGGGGGACCTGACAACTGCGTGAGCAAACCAGACAAAGCGCTTCAGTATCTGGCAACAAATGGCGCATGTCTGTAATGAATCTGCTATTCTGCCTCGTGCGTGTAAATTTTGTTGTTTGTTGAAATGGTAATTTTTCTATCTTTCTTCTCTTATATATATATATATATATATATATATATATATATATATATATATATATATATATATATATATGGCACAACGGGAGCGTTGTCAACAAGGATAAATGTATTTATTTCCCAACACCTTTAGTTTCGGGAGGGGTCCTCCCTTCATCAGGGGATAACTCATCCCCTCATGAAGGGAGGACCCCTCCCGAAACTGTTGGGAAATAAATATATTTATCCTTGTTGACAACGCTCCCGTTGTGCCATATCCCATACCTTCACAAAGACTAACTGGCCCATTGAATTATTACTCCCACTATATATATACACTATATATATATATATATATATATATATATATATATATATATATATATATATATATATATATATATATATATATATATATATATATATATATATATATATATATATATATATATATATATATCGAGAGAGAGAGAGAGAGAAGAAAGAACTTCGCGGCTGTCTTATTTTTATAACCAACGGTTTCGACCGGTCGTCGTCAGGGTTCGCAGATATTTAGCCTTTCGACGTTGTTATGTTTTCTTTCTGCTAGAATGTAAAATAGCCTAATATTTGTAAATTTCAATTCAGGTCTCTGGTGAGAATATCGGTCTCCCGTTGTCAGTTTTGAAAACGCGTGTCGTCGTCAATGAGAGCACTAGTTTATTCCTCTATATATCGCTGTTCCGTAAAACAGGGGGCAGGATAGATGAATGTCAGTGCCTTCTTCATTTTTTTTTCTTGCATGTGAGTGAAAAAGAGCGATACGAAAAAAAAAAGAAATACAAGGGCTGCCGCCTCCACAAGAAAGAGTTGGCGAGTGTTTGGAGATGACGTTTGGGTAGGCTACAAGTGTTAAACAGCATGGGTATTGTTAGAATGACTTTTTACCATGGTCGACAACTCCGATTGTACGTTAACTGGCACACTGCGCTGACACACTGAGTGTGTCAGCGCAGTGTGTCACTGAGTGGACACACTGCGTAGTGAGTGTGTCCACTCTCACTTACTCGGATCGAGCGGTGAGACTGAATTCGAGTGAGTCGAAGTGATAATTTTGAGTTTAGGAAAATTTTTAGCGAGAATACAAGGGGGTCAGATTGTGCGAAAATGTTGGTGAGTCCGAGTTCAAGTGAAGCTCAAGAACAACGTTTATTTCATCAGTGTGTTCCACGTCGTTTTTCGATATATCCTTACATCAATTAACTAATTAACTGCCATTTAGTCACTTTTATGCATATAAATTACTAATAATCATATGCTGACTCAGATTTGCGGCAATCGTGCGTCATTTTGGGCTTGGAGGTGCGCATTAGCCAGTCCCCCCCCCCTTTTTTTTTTCTTGGTGGTCTGACAAACCAATTTTGGTCTTTTCTAAATGTATAGTTTACAATAGCTCACATAACGTTCAACTACAAAGACGAGTGTTGCTAGCAATGGTCGCACTGAGAGTCCAGAATACGGACTTCTATTCCTCATGATCCGCAAACTGAAAAGTACCATCATAGCCAACAAACGCTCAATATATCTTCCCGCCCTTTACTTTTCAGGACTTGTACCAATTTCTTCGGCGTGAGATGGAATAACTGATGAGAGAAAGACAAAAGGAGAGAACGACAAAAACTTCCAGGTATCGTGGCGCCGCTGTGCGGTGGCGGACGGAGACACTGTTGAGATGATCGAAGTTTTGAACCTGCTTCATAGAACAGTTGTTGCTGCTTGTTTCCCCGCTTTTGTGGTCACTATGCAACGTTGTGAACGGCCTGGTTTTCTCATATCCAGGCCTTTCTCTTTAACTTGACAAACTTTTGGTTTCTCAAGAAGAAATAGTAGAAAGAAAAGGAAGCATCCGACTGATTTCAGTCGACAAAAACCGACCGATTGCGAGCCTTGATGTTCACAGCCTACATACAGCGTGAGTGAAAGTTAGCTTCCCATTCAAATTAGCGCCCCAAATAGCCACGAGTAGTTAAGAGGGTTGAATTTAGCAGGCAAATAACTAAGGACGGTGAATGTATGCAGCACCCATTTTTTGTACGGGTACAGCAACGTTCAGGTTCGCAGCTTTCACTCTTAGATCATCTGCTCTACATGATCGTCTGCAGTCTCAATACTAAACTAGAAATGCGTTCCGCCTCTAGTATAAAATGAAAGGACCGGATGCAAAACGGTCGTCGTATTGTTACACATCTGGGGCGTCTGCGAAGTGCCTCCATGAACTTTAGATCAGCATTAATTTGTGCTCAGCCGTACTTGCTGAGGGCGTTTTTTTTTTTTGTTTGCGTTTCTGCCCCGTACCATGCTATTTGTTTTACTTCTCAAATACCGAAACATTGAATAGTAACGAGAACAACCCTTCCTAAACGAGAAAATTGTATATGTATTCATGCTGCTTACCGAATTTATTCTTTTGATATTCTGAAGAAAGCACCCTAAAATTATACTCTTAGTAAAATGACATGATGCTTGTGCTTTGATATCGAAAAACTACAAGTTTTTTTTTTTTCGTCAGCCTACTCTGCTTCGCGCTTTTAGGTGAGCTCAACAAGCTTTGCGCAGAATACAATGCAAGCAAACTTTAAGGCAAAGCGCGTATGCGAAATTTTTCTCACATTTCTGAGAAATTTGTACTAAGACTCATATTTATTACTTTTCCGACATGACACCAGGTGTTGCGCGCTTATGGTCAATACGCGTGATTAAGCGTATTGATAATTTAGTGCATATTTATTTACCCAATGTTTTAACCACTTAATGTATTATGTTAGCACTCGCCTACTTTCTCAAAAACATATATCGAAGGACCACCAAAGTGCGAAAAATTGCAGTCTTCACTAAATGTGCACTTTACGGTACTGTCTCTTTCGGGGCAATCATTTCAACGACAGCCATGTTCTGTCGAGAATAAAAACACGACGTTGGGAAAGAGAGACGATTTTATGCAGTGCTTCTGGTCTAAAAAAAGAAGTAAGTAAATACATGAATTTGCCTGTTCGCATCTCGGCAGCTGTAGTGTACAAAAGTTGCAGTCAGCAGTATTGGAAAACGTAGGTCGATGCACGAGGTGGTTAAATGCGGCGTACAACCACGTACAGAACCCGCACGTCACCGTGGCGAGCTGTTGCAGTGGCGTCCACTCTGGCGAATATTTCCTTGTAGGCCATCTCCATGCCGACTGCTTGGAGGAGCTGCGCAAGAGGCGCGAGGTCAAACTGGTCAGCGCTTGGTGCATCGATAGGACCGCCGAAGAACGTTTCCAGGGATGCTTCATTGGCTGCCGTGAGGACGACATCCAGGGGCTTCCCGTCATAGGAGGAAACTACAACATGCGTGGGCAAGCCAGCATCGTATTCCATCAACGGACCCTCCACGAGGACCACCAAACGCCCGTCCCTGGTGACGTCGAAATTGAAGTACAGGCCGCTGAAGTCAATCGTCATGGCTGTTACAGGAACCGCCCCGTCCTTGACAATGTCGCCGGCAACGCTCCACCCGATGGGCCGGATGCTGAGGGTGGGTCGGGCATGGGTTTCTTGAGCCGGTGACGGTGGTCGGAGGTCCCTGATGCGCTGACGCACAATTGACTGAATACTGGGGAGAAAAAAATGCAGTGTTGTACTGGTCTTACGAAACAAACAGAACAACAAACACGCTTTCACAGTGCGATTGTTTTTTTTTGTTATTAGAACTATTTCTAACCCAATTCATGTGAAAACGTGGGATATGACAACGCTTCAAATTTCATGTTCAATCACATGGGGAACTTACGTTACCAAGTAAATTCATAATAAAACAAATGTCACAAGTATTCGCAAAACACACTAACCTCCTCCCTGGATCAGCGTTGTCCCGACTCTCCCTCGGAGGCTCTTCCGAGGTGGTGGCGCAGCAGAGCTGGTTGCTGTGGATGCAGGCAAGAGCGCTGATGGCCAAAATATGAGCCCCAAGAATCCATGCAGACGTGTCTGCACCCCCAAACTCGCCTTGGTAGCACTGCGATAGCGCCGAAAAGTTGACTACAGCCGTCACAACGTTGATGGCTCGGCAGGAATGGCTGGTGCTGATCAAGGTGAGTGTCCTCGCGACAACCCGCATTGTGGCGAGAAAGCCAGGTCTGGCCAGGTACCAAGCGCCCACGAATGGTGCCGAGAGGATTCGTATAGCGAGTTTGGCGGCTGTAGAGACCTTCATGGTGCCGTTGTCAGATTGTAGAGACCTCCAGATGCTGCCAGGATTCGTATTCAGGACGTAGTGAGGAACTGTTCCCCAACCTTGCCTTTTAACCTGTCCGCCCTTGCCTGATTGGTCGCGCGGTCCGAATGACGTCAGAACAGCTGGGGTTGCCGATTCGCCACTTTGTTAACCTCCTCACAAGTCACCTTCTCACCTACTTCACGTCTCTCTTATCCTCACGGAGTGTACCCCTTTCCCAGACTGCTTTGAAGGCTTTGGTTATTTGCGGCCAAGTTGAAGGGAAGCTGAGTGATTCTAGAAGGGAGGGCAAAGCAGGTTGCCCTGTGAACCTCGGTTTTGTACCGGTATGCCTACCCTCTCTCCAGCAGACACGGGTACTCTTTGCTCGCTATCTATCAGGCCCTTCGCCGTGCTCTCTACTGGGTTGCAGGAATCAGGCGCCTTCTTTATCGTCTAACCACTACCACCACTATCTATCCATGTCATTCACATGGCCTCACAGACAAGTTATCCGCATGGGGCTCGAAACAGTGGCGGCCACTGAGACTTTTTATCTAATTATAGAGTGCCATGGGGGGGGGGGGGGGGGGGGAGTCACCTGGTCGTTTCATCTCCGTTTTCTGTAGATAACCCCCACGCCATAGAATGAATACACAGTATGCATGTACCATACGATATTAATACCATTGTTTACTTCGTGCGTTCCTGGTTGACATTCTATATACTGTTTTCTTTATGTTTCCACTTGCCATTCTATGATTAGTTTGTTTCTACTTGTGCCTGTAAAACCTTCACTACTCCTCGTAATAGCTATCAATCGCGGCTCGTTTTCTCGCCAATGTGTAAGGGCTGGAACTCATACAGTGTATCTGTTAGTAAATGACAGAATAACTTTTCTTTTTATATGGTCCTATAGTCCTCTTAAGAGTGAATGGGTGATTTTTCATTAAAATCAAACGATGGCCACATTACTCATGCCTAACATCGGTAACTTACACTCAACTCACTTGTTCGCCATCGCGCTTCACAATTCGCATTTTTCGATCACAACCTACTTTCTCTCAATTAAACAACTTATATTGTGAGGAACTTTTCAACCCATATGTTTGGGTGTTTCTGGGGGAATTAAAAAAAAAATGAGTCGCAGTTTGCGTCAGGGCATGCTATTAGGTAAATTGATAATGGTGGCTCTCGTGAAAATATTGGTTTCCTTTGTTTGCTTCAAAATCGTGTTCTTGTCATTCCACAAGACAGGTGGGGTGGGTGGGAGGAGTGCTTCACTGCGCTTTCTGTTTTATTTGAGAGAAAGGAAGCTGAAAGGGGGAGGGGGGAGCTTAGGCTTAAGCACCCCCTCCCGCCCCATTCAGTAGCAGAGGGAGAAGCAAGCCTATGCTCCCCGGGAAGACTTATCGCAGATGTTCTTTTTTTCTTATTTTTTAATGCGCATCCTTTTTTTTTTTACGGCATTCTGGGTTGGTTTTAGTTACTGAGGACCCTCGGGAATGGAAAAAGCAACTTGAGCGCTCCGCGCACCTGCTATGGCTCCTCTCCGGCACCCGCGATTCTTCTCACCAATCTGGTCTCCTAGGTGTGACTAAGTAGGGTCAACAAGCCACCGATAATCCAAAAATGGGTCATTCGCAGTGTCATCCTAAGTCTCATCTTCAACCTGTAAGTCGTACGTTGTCAAGGGTACGTTGACTTTTGAGCCTGCGGATGTGCTCTTGATTATGCAAACCCGCCAGTGGTACATGATTGGTGGAGTGTGAGTGTGTTACGAAAGAAGACTTCGAAAACAACGAAGAGCTTCACGTTCGTTGGGCGTACAAACTGTTTTAAGAGCGAAGCAATTCTTTGCTTACAGCAAGCACTTCATGGGTCTGTCTACGTATCTATCTATCTGACCACGTACGTCTGGGTGCTCTCGTGATCACCCCATTTACTTGCGGTGAACTGAAATTTGCATGCGACGGTAAGATGTTTTGACTAATATAGGTCGCTAGTCATGACACCGATAATGTGGCAATCTTGTCACGTGCGTCGCCGAACCTTTTCTGCCGACGCGCCCTCGTTTCATTCACATATATACTCAATATATGCCCAACACTCACACGTTTAATTCACATATATATTCAATAAAGTTGAGGGGGGGGGGGGAATAGCCGCTGTGGTAGCTCATTTGGTAGAGCATCGAACGCGTTATTCGAAGGTCGCGGGTTCGGTCCCTGCCCACGGCAAGTAATCGTTTCATCGCCTTTTCTTTCTTCGCATTTACAATAAAATTGCTTAATTTAACATCCCCTGTATACATTTCTTGGTATGATTGCCTGTTAGATATCATTATACTGTGGCTAACAAAGAAAAACGAGCCGTTAAGTGTACACTTTCTTCCTGCCCATTAGCGCAAGGAATACGACGAACACCAGACACAGGACGATGCCACTGTGAAAATTTCTTTAGTCCTCCACTTCAGCGAGCTTATAATAATAAGGTGGTTCTGGCACGTAAGACCCCTGCCTTATTATTATTAAGAACGAATATTTTTATCGTGTCTATATAGTTCATTCGCTGCAATTCAGACGGTTTTCGAAATTTTTACTGCGATATAGATTTGGAGGTGTTTTGGTGCCATTAGCACTTTCGCAAACAAATTGTTGGAGCAGGCCCAACACTCATGTCTGGAGCCAAAAAAAAAAAAGTTTTTTCTCAGTTTTGCCAAATAACAAAAAAGAAAAAACTTCACCCTTGTATTAGATTCCCGCCGCGTTGTGCATTAAATGAAGCAATCTCCAATATGCTTGCTGTAATATGTCAGAGGCAATTACTCACGTTAACTAGGCCAACAATTAATTGTTTAGTGGTGGATGGTTCTTTATGCATGCGCTCAATTAGATACACGAGGTGAGTTTGGCTGTCCGAATGAAGCAATAAATAAGCACAAGATGTTCGTCTTGCTCTCGCTCGTGCAACCAAGGGCATCGATTTTTTTTTTTTTTTTTTTTTTTTTTTGCTGGCGATGGTAGAAAGGGGGTACCTTTTTGAAATGGTCATTATTCGCTCTGTACGCCATGACGAGAAGAAATTCGGCGGAGGGATGCCTGGTGGGCCAACCTTCTGTCTACGCCACCGCGTACAGCAATAATGATGTGAATAATATTGAAATTTACCGACTCCAAATTCAGTAACAACTGAATAGTTGAGCTTAATGTGTCTTGTGTTTATAAAAGTATACGAAGAGCATTTACTTCTGCGTTACGAAGTATTCATTTCTACGGCACATGTTTGATGTTTTAATGTGAATCGGACGATTATGAGAAATGATTCTTCTTAATAAGGTATACTGAGCACATTTATTGGCGTGTTATGACCTATTATTTCCGTGACGTACATCTACCAGTAATGCCGCAGTTATGAACAATAATTCTTCCTATATAGTCTCACATACATATCATTTATCTCTCGAACCTTGCGAGATTTCACAAACGGAAGACTGCGGAAAAAGTGGTTTCCGAAATATGTTTACGTTTTTAAGCGAGCTGTCTCGCTCAATGAAAAATACACCACAAGTACCTTCTCTATACTCATTCTTTGTATAGCATCGATTTCGAAGGCACGTGGGATCTGCCGAATTATTCAAGCATGTTCTGAGTATCGACAATCTGAGTATCGACCAGTGCGTATCAACCACCGGGACTATCTGTACTACGAAACATTTCTTCCCAAATTATTGAAAATAGTTAGCAGAATAAAAAGAAATGGCAACAATGGCCATGGGTGATATTCCCATCTTAATCCTAAAGCTGACAAATCCTCGTGAATCTAGGTATAAACAAATAAAAAACACGTGTGTGCACGTGGGCTCCCTGCGCGTGCGCACTTGCTTGTGTGCGCGCGCATTCGAAAATGGTTCCAAACGTTATCTTAGGACCAGCCTAAAATCGTCGCTCAGCGGGTATCTCGGGCCCCGCCAACCGCGAAAGGCTTCCGAAGTCTCTCGTTGAGAGAGAAAAAGAGTGATACATTCTCCACTGCGATTAAATTTCTAAGGCACTTGGTTGCTGACACGCAAGTCACGAGATTGAATTCCGGCCGCGGCGGCTGCATTTTTGTTGGCGGCTAAAAATGCTTGAGGCCCGTGTGCTTCTATTCAGGTGCTCCTTAATTCTCGGAATGCTCCACTTTGGCGTCGCTCACAATCGCATGGTGGTTTGAGGACGTTAAACCCCAGCAAAAAGAGAATGAAAAAAAAAAAAGACTTACAACCACTGATACCCAGGAAGCAAGTACGACATAGCCGGGTCAATGAGTGTTGGGAAAGGAGGTTAGAAATGATCAGCAGTGAAAAGGATTGCGACCCTTCAACACTGCCTATACTATGTTTCACACGCCAGGTGCAAAGCGGGGGAAGCCATGCTAGAATTTCGGGCCAGCAAGATCTACAACTGCGTGCGGATCGGGGGTCACTGGCGAGCCATCTGACGAGTGCCAGAGCACCATCGCGGTTCTTAGCGCTCTTCCTCGGAGTGAGTGGCGAACAGAACAAAGCGTGGAGAATGCGAAAGAACGCAGGAACCAAACGACCCAGGTGTCGTCCGGAACACTGACACTGTCTGATGCGATAGAAAGTCCAGGTGGCCGCCATTGTGACCTACCCAGAGCAGAGAGCTTGTGTGGGACCGCAAGTGTAAACTGTGCTATCTAGCCGCATACTAGGAGACGTTTAACGACGTTTTTGTTTCCAAGGCACGAAATATTTTCTATTCTCGCCATAACGACTAAAACATTCTGTTACTGGTCGTAAGAACATTGGAGTTTTCTGGTTACGAACGCATTGACTGCAAGTCGCATTAGCATGCATTGCAGATGATGTATTGAAAGAAACTTCCCTCCCCTCCCACCCCCCAACCGGCCCCCAGATGATGTCCTCAAGCAAAAACACCAAACCCATATTTCGTGCCCCGGAATCTGTCCCTCTGCCGCTCCACATCCGTTGCAAATGTGAAAGGTGCTGAAGTATTTGGTCACGCATAATTTGGCAGGTGGCATGGGGTTTCAAAGTAGGGGAACTGGAAAGGACAAACTAACACGTGCAGTAAAGTTTTTTTTTTTTTGTAAGCTGGTTGACTCACATTCTTTCCTTTTTTTCCCTGATATGGCAGCGAGAAAAGAGCCTAGTCGTGCCCGCTGCTAGCAGTGGTTTCGAATAGGATATTCATCGGCTACTCTCAGCCCCATGTATTCATAAAAGATGCATGGGCACCCAAGAGATAACGATAACACTAAAATCATATCGGCATGACTCATTTCTACCACTCACAGGAACAGCTGTTTTTTAGTCACACGACGAGGGTCACACGTTCTGACCCCAAGTAATTTAATATGAACTTTTACAACGTCCATGTTTCAACTTGTGTAAATTCTAATTCCTTTTTTTTTATCCGTAAGGAAAAATCTAGAGAACGCAACAGAAAAGCGCGAAGGTCATGAAAATGTTGCATAAAGGCGACACAATTTTGGTTATCTCAAATGCACACATCAGCGCATACGAATCGCAAGTAACGAAACAAGTCGAGTCAAAAATACATATTTCATTATTTCATGAGGGTGGCACTCAAATGATGATGAACATTTCTAGTGCAATGCCCTCTTTTTTTTCTTGTTGCTCCATTATTCAGAGTACCAGTGCTGGGCGGCAGTCTTTGAGATCAGATCCCGGCTGAAGACATGGCATTGACACGGAGGCAAATTAGTAGAGATCTGCTTACTTATGTTTAGATGCGCGGTAAAGAACTACAGATGGTCGAAATTTCCGGAGCCCTCCACTATACGGCGTCTCTGATAAGCGTCTTCAAGGCATCCTGCCTACAACATTAAAGGGGCCACGGCAATGTCACGTAGAGAATCCAGTACGATTTCAAAGTTTAACTCTTGAGCAATTGTTCTATTCAAGTATAACTTCGTGTGTTGCTCCAGTTGGCGCATGTTTCACGGAATAAATAAGCCGCAAACGAGACGGACTCAAGAACAGACATGGACGAACGCCTACTATGAACTGAGTTTATTCAAATGAAAGGGAAATACATACAGGCTCCCATTGGGGCAGCAATGATTACATGGTGTTCTTAAAAGCGATCAAACTCGCAAGCGATGACATATCCTAAACGGAAATAGAAGTATAATATAGAAAGGTGGTGCAAAGCCAAAGTAACGTGGAAATTAAACAAATATTGTGGTGATTACAACAACCATACCTTGAAACAGGTAAAAAAGCGCCACCCATCAATAAAAAAAACATCTATTTCGTTTTCCGTAATGTGTGGCATTAATTCCCTATAATGCGAGAAGTTATTTCAATCCAGTGTTTCTAAAAATTACATTTTGCATTTGCATTAAACTTTTTATGGTTCATCCATGTCTCTCCCTGAGTTCGTCTTGTTTGCGCCTTATTGCTCAATTCCATAAAGCTGTTTCTATGCAATTTACTTCGTCACTTTTTTTCTTTAGTGCTTTGTTTTTTTTTTTGTTGTTGTTGTTGTTGTTGTTGTTGTTGAGATCAAGTGTTGCATTCGGTGGTGCCACCAGCGATGGGCTGCTGGGGCTTCCTCAAGCTGTCGGCTAACAGCTGTCCTCACGGCCCCATTTGTTCACTGTAGACGCTGCTGTTCGATCATCTTAATGATCGATACGGTTGTTATGAAACGTGGCTCTCCATGAAATAATGCAGTCCTCACTTTACGTTTGTTCGTATACGCATAAAAAGGCCGAAGAACAGTAGGGACCTGCAAGTACGCTATAGCTTTGACACAGAAATGAACATATTCTATTTTCAAGTAATTTCCTACCGGAAAACACTGACCAGGCATCATGAATGCACTTCATTCTTCATTCAGGTATTGCTTGGTACAAGTGCACAACGCATGAAAGCCTGTTCTTTCTGCAACATAAAGTTGGTTAAATTTCTGCATTTTTATGATTCGTTCTTCTTACGTATATTGCTTTTTATGCCCAAAATGCAGCAAATTAAGTGTCCCACTTGATCTAGCCAATCACTTCAGGTACCTACTCCTCTTTTTTTTTCCTTTTTTCAATGGGCATGGTGATGGTCGTCCAATAATTGGTCAATTCGTAAATGTTGCGACCATTCTTTCTGAAACAATACTCAGACGCGTTCTAGAGCAGTTCTTTTTTTTGGGGGGGGGTGGGGGGGGTATGGTGAAATCACGATTCTAAAAAAAAAATCTTAACGGAAACACGAGGATAGGTCGTGGTAGTGGTTGGTCATTTATAAGGGTATAGCGCACCACGACAAGGACACAAAAGAGAGACGCACACACACACAGCACTAACTTGCAACTATTGTTTTATTTGCGATCACAAATGCTATATATATATATATATATAGTAATAGTGGACTGATAAAACCTGGAACATATCATGTTAAGATAAAGCACGCCTCATGCACGCGACATCATCAATCGCGGCAATCTGAACTCGCCAACGTCAAAGTGAAGATTCCTGATACTTCTTTTCTTTAGGTGACAAAGCTATTGAAGCTACACTCACACATTTATCTTTCATTTTTTTCAATTTCAAAGGCTTCAATGATTTTACGCGTAGTTCTGTCACGGGCCCTAAAGAGAATGCCGGTGTTTTGAAACACAGGGACGCAACCACACCTCTGACAGTGAAAGGCCAAATCACCATATATAGCTTTTTCTACGTTGTATTTGTGTTCCCTAAGCATTTCGTTCTGTTCCCTGAACCTTTCGTGGTTGGAAGAAGTATAAGGAGGCATCTAATTTCTTCAGCCCGGTAGGGAGGGTCCTCGGCACTAGGGCACTGTGACAGGATCAATTAAGAGGTTATATTTAATTATTTAAAAGAATCAAAGAGAATGCCATGGTAAATTATCAAGGCATCTAAAACAATATGTTTCATCTATCCTTTCACCTATACTCTATAAATTAATTATTTCATACTTTTACCTTTACGTGACATTGCACTGAAAGAGACGAAAATTATCACGAATATTTCTGTCCCTATTTATATTATCTTTTTTTTGGCATCTTCTCTCCCTCTACTTCTTTTCTCCTTTTATTATTACATTGTATCTTGTTTTAATTTGTTTCACAAGTTCAACTGCCGCATGGCTCGTGGCCACTCTTCCGGGAGTCATCATCATCCTCGTCAGCACGGAGCAGCCCCGAGGATAGGAGGGAGGTAAACGAGGAGGAAAGGCCGCCTCTGTGGAGAGGGCAGCAAAGCAGTAACTCAAGCTTTTTAGCTTGGATGAGTCAGAAGTCTTCATTGCCACCCTTCGGCCAATCGGCGAGTGACGGGAGGTTTAAAAGCAGAGTCGGCATGAACGGCGAATCACTTTTTTTGCGGCTGTCCATACCGTCGCTGCACCGACCATGAAAGTCTTCACGGCTGCCACCATACTCTGCCTAACCGTCGTGGTCCTTTCTGTATGGGACGTCGACGTCTTCCCGCTCGCGCTAATAATCGGCTCGGTCGTCGTCTGTGCTTTCGATGAACTAGCCATGCAGCGCCCTGCGCTCACCGGTAAGCGCTTCTTTCATGCCCTGACACTGTAATGCCCGAAACAACGGAGAATTTCGTTGTCCTTCGTTGTGCTGCGATTCATGTTCTTCAAAGCAACAGTAGTACTCCCTGCGATTCGTAATGCGTGCCGCTTTATTTTACATTATTCGCGAGCATACGCGCCGAGTATGTGCTTGATTATTTGAGGCATGACTAACATCACACACTTGTTCTTGAAACTAACGCGTCATCAACTTTCTGTTGCATTTTTGAGGTCTATACTCTATAACACTAAATTGTCTGCAAGCATCATTGTTCCCCTGTTGCTCTCCTGTACTGGTGCTCTCGACAGCTATCTTTCATTATTCCCACAGGTCGGGCCTAAGCGCACGCCTGGTTTGACGGATGCAGTGACGGCGTGCATCGCCCAGCCCAGCATCCGACGCATACCTTCCGAAGAGCAGTGGAATGACTAAGTGACGTAGCCAGACGAAGGACCGCCAGGCCCGTGCCCCTCCGCCCCCTTCCGAAATCACAAAATGAAGTTCGACCACACCTGACTACCCGGTCGCCACTTCAGTTTAGAGTGGTGCACCTCTTCCACCCCGAAAGAGAGGAACTTTTCTGCGTATGCTCGATCCTGAAACAACCGTGTCCCGCCCAAGCTGCGATTCGCAAAAGCATCACAAAGGTGGCTGCCTGTCATGCAAGAGGCTTTGATTCCCTGTGCCACTTGACTCCGTGCACTCCTGCTTGTATAATAAATCTCTGTAAAGCCTTTGTGGAAGCAGTTTATTCAAAAGAGGAGGCACTAGATCCAACCGGCGAAGGCGGCCTGTGGAGAAGTGTTCTCTCTTTCTTGTTTTCCTTCTTTTTTTTCGGTCGGATCACGTTCATTGCATGTTTTCACTTGATTACGGTAGTATAAAATTTACTTACTGAGCAGTCTTCAGTTGAGAGTTCATTGAAAATGCTTCTTGGTCGGCCACTATATACCAAAGGCCTAAACTCTTCAGCAAAAATAAATGGCACCACCTGCATTAATAAGGCGTGGCTAGAATAGGGGGTGGGGGGGAGGGGTCTCATTTTTCTAACAGATACGAATATGACTTTCTCAGGCGAATCCCAGCCACGTTTCGACCGAGTGAAAATTCTGGGGGTCCTTGTTCTTATATCGAGTGCTCGTGAAAGAAACCCTAGAGTACCCTAGCTCGTGGATTTCAGATGTCAAGACCAGACGACTACTATTAACTAGTAATAACAGGTGAACCAATTAAATACGCCTGCGCGAATCACGATACGTTGCACGTAGTCTGAATAGGGATGCTCAACGGAGCTTAATAGGGCATGGAGTTATGTATGGCGATGAAATAGATAAGGTATAGTGCCAACTATATGTAATCACTACGCACGAGTTGGAATAGATTGAAGACTATCGGTGGTAATCTTCATCTTGCTGTGGACGTACAAAAGACTAAAAAAATATTTGTTTAATCATTGATAATATTTTATGGTGCACATTGTGCGACTTGTATACAAATGTACTGCGATGTACTCATCCTTGCATGCTTCTGACGCAAAATGTATTTTTTTAGCTATTACCAGTGTTTACAAGGGCATTGATTCGTGCCAATTTGATGAGGGATAGTTGGTTCATGTTTCGAATAAAGCTGGCGATAACTATGGAACGTGCAAGGCTTTAACTATACATTGTGATGAAGGAAACGAAAGTCCTGCTTCTGTGATTTAACGCTCACAAGTGCAGTCCTCATACAACTACTCAAGGCTGTCCAGAAGGCCGACAACGTGGCGGTGAGGCTAGGCCTCCCCGTACCCAAGTGGGAGCGGCCCGCGATCCTACTCCTATGAGACGGGGGTGGAATCCTGCAAGACCCCAGTTTAGTTTTTCATCCATCCTTCCGTGATTTTATGTCTTAATTTTACCCTTGCTTATATTAGTATACGTTTACCCGCGCAGGTCGCGGGATCTCATTCCCGCTGCGGCGGCTGCATTTTCGATGGAGGCGAAATTGCTGTAGGCCCGTGTGCGCATGCATATTTGGGCGCACGTTAAAAAACCCCAGGTGGTCGAAATTTCCGGAGCCCTCCACTACGGCGTCTCTCATATTCACACGGTGGTTTTGGGACGTTAAACCGCACATATCAATCAATCAATCATTTATAGTATACCTTTAACATTGAGCTACAAAACAACAAGTCGTGCGTGGTTCACTACGAAACCGAGCATGAAAATTGTTGCTTCTGTGTTGTCTTCAAAACCTGTGGGTGGTTTAACAAACTGGGAGGTTTCCCAAACCAACCAGTAGCCCGACAAACAGCTTAGTATCAAGCTTAAAGTTTATTTCAATTATTAGTACAGAAAAAAGGCCAGTATACAGAGTCTATATACAGGAGGAAGTCCAAAACCACAAGGCTGCAGGGGGACCTCCTGTTTGAAATGGGATTACACAATTTACTAAATTAGCAGTAACAGTGAAAACAGAGATGAGTACATTGATAAAACCAACGTTAACAAAGAAAGAAGTAAATATAAAAGTAGAATAAACAATATAACAGATAAAAACATCTAGTAATTTATCAAATACGAATACAATGGTTTTTTTTAATGGGCCAATCGTCGAGCATTGCTTGATGTGAGATGGCAATGAATTCCGTAATGATAATGCTGAAAATATGCAGTGTGGCGTCCAAAATTAGTGCAGATAGTAGTATAGTAAAAAAAACATTCATTTCAAGCGAATCTAGTTCGATTTAGGTTAGACAAAACATAAGGATAAAAGACGTTTGGTGGGACAAGATGGTGCAATGACTTGAACAGCACTATAACGAGGTGATATTTAAATAAACTAACAGTAGAAAGTATTTCGAAGTTACGAATTGATGACGATGCACTATAACATTATGAACTTAATGTTATTAGTCTGATGCCTTGGGTTTGAATGTGCTGAATGGGAGGTAAGTGGATGAGGTATGTATTTCCCCAAGTGGTGATGCAATAATTAATATGACTGTATATAAAAGCATATTATATTATATATAGGCAAAAAACATCGAACGTACTCTACACGGAGGGGCCGGTTTTGTTATCTGTCGTTCTATAGAATGTTCCAGACAGTGTGACACTAATAATACCATTACAAAAAAGAGATTCCGTGTATGAAATGTATGCGCAACAAAGAGCAAAGTAACATTGCGAGAAACTTGGAGAGCAAGAAAAAGTACTTAAAGAAAACCTAAGAATTCGACCTTTTGCAATAACTCCTATGCGGTAGTTGCTACAAGAATAACACTTATAAACTTTGTTTTCGACACATGTTTTTGTTTTTCTTTCTTCAATGAACCATTTGCAGAAATCCGCAAGGCGGCTTTCCTGCAAGAGTTGTTTCCCACCAAAAGTAAAAAAACAAACCCCTCTCGTGTCCAGACTCCTTTTCTTGCTCACTGTGCTTTTACCACTGCTATTCCGATGAAGGCATGCGAGTACGACAAAACGACTTTTGCCCCCAACCCACCTGGAACAAACCCTCAGATCGCATGGCGGGCGAAACACCTGTCGTTCTAAAGAAGGGAGTGGGGGAAGACAAAAGCACGATGAGTGAGAAAAGCAGTCTGGAAACGAGACCTTTTGGTCGGAAAACAACTTTGCCCGCGGCCCGCCGCTACCTCAAGGGATGCTGCGCTTCCCCTGCCTGCAGCCGCTGTGGCGACCCCGAGACCCTCGAGCACCTCCTCTGTGCCTGCCCTGCCTTGGCCCAGGAACGCTCGAGGGTAACCGCAGCCTACCGGAGACATGGCCTTTCTGCCACCACCCTAGAGCACCTACTGTTCCCATCTCGTCCCCATCTACCAGCACTCCGGAGCCTGATGGAGTTCCTGGACGAGACGGGAATCGTGGCCTACCGCTGAGGATGGGCCCCTCCACCCCTACCCTTGCTTCTGGACTGCTGCTTCTGTTGATGACGACCGTTCCACTGCTCACTTAATCTTTTTCTCTTCTTTCCACTATTCTCCATTTTCCCTTCCCCGCAGGCACTGCGCCGTGCTCCCGACCGGGTTGCAGAAATTAGGTGCCTTTTCTCATCTTCTAATCACTACCAACATCACCAACTTTGCAGGAAAGCCAGTTTTGAGATTTGTGCAAATGGTAAATTTCAGCCAAGTTTTTAGTTCTTTAGCTCCTCGGTGAGCGATATTGATTTTAAGCACACTCAACAATTTTTTCGCAGTAAACAAAAACTGCTATATGCAATACATTTCGGTGACTAGGTAATTGAAGCGTTTCTCCACAACCAGAAAATTTCAGCGTTTATTTTGCTATTACAAACCTTTTCTGTGTAGGTATTCAGCTTTTTCCGTTTGCTAGTATATACAGGGCTTTTCTGGCAATTGGCACATGCACGCTGGTGTCGATGAGGCACGTGCCATGATTCTTGGTAACGAAAACTCGACGACAGGTGCGAAACAAGTTACAGACGGGGTCACCATCGTGCAAATATTCGCTTCTCTTTCCCCTTCCCCATTAAAAGTATACATGCCAATGAAGGCGTCTTGCTGGCATGCAGCGACTGAATTCGGAGGTCAAGAACCACCACTTTTGATTTCGACTATCTGCAGATGCTGTTCGGACAAGCAGAAGGCTGATTACAGTAAATTGCTTGAGATTTCTGCGATGCTTTGTTTGCAGATGGTGTGTCGGATTGAATATGATATTATGCACAATATCGCATTGAGAAAAATGGCTTCACCATGAGACACAATCAGAACCCATCCCATGTAACTCAACAGGAATCTTTAAGCAACTGTAAGGTTGATGAAAAATCCGGTACATTTGTACGAATATTTTCATTAAATGAGCAGTTTTGTATGTATCCTTGTTTAAATTAGAAGCTTCATGTGAATCATAAATCTGAGATATCAGATCTTTGTTCAGAATTGTCAGTTAAGAATCGCCAGTTCTACTTATGTCAAGTTCGTTTGGGCTTATTTTCTTCGCCGAGTAGTTTATAAAATTCCCAGTCGCGTCACTTTTTTTTTCGGGCTGCGGTGGTCAAGGTGGGGCTTTATTGCATTGTTCCAGCAACCATAGTTACATTATCTATTACCGCGTTCAGCAATTACTCGTTTTCCTATCACTCTGAGTAGTGTAGTGCTGACGCTATACATACGTTGTGGCAACGAAGAAGTAACGATGATGATGCATTGGTAAACATGAAGTCAACCAAATGCAGATGTTTTTTTTTTCGTGTTTCTGATTATAGTTGCGCTTGTTTTCGCTGTACAAAATACAGCAATTTATAATAATAATATTAATAACAAAAGATTATATTACACCTTATAATACTATTATTAATAATATTATCTGAGGTTACTTTTCAGAGGAAAGATATTCCGTGAAGCAACACTGAGCCGCCTAATTGTATTCAAGAGATTCAATTTCTACACGTACTTCGTTTACTTTGTAAGCATGAAAATGCAGGGGTTAAACGCCATGGCATGTTTGTTACTTTTTCTCATCTCATCATTTACACTGTACTGTGTCATGTCAACTGCTAGCCTGAGTTTTCCGAATTGCGAATTCCATCCAAAGCTCTCTCCACAAGTTTTTGAATGTCGACGGCGCACATAGCACCCCCCCCCCCCCTTCCCGCATTGTGGCTCCCCGGATACAAATCACCTACTCAAGTTTTTTTTTTTTTTTTGTCATACTCAGAAGAGTTCCTGTACATCAAGAATAACTTCTCATACTGTATTCGTAAGACATGTGGGCGCCACCATTTTAGGCTATTTTTTGTTGTTGCTGTTGGATATGGTGACATCAATTAAGAAGGCCATGTATCATCGTGAGCACCAATCCAACTGATATAACAGCCCAATATGGTGGTACTCAAACCCATCTGAGAAATAATCTGTAGGATGTGGTGGTGTTTAATACTGCGTGCACACCGAGTTTGTGTCATGCACTCATTAAAAAAGAAGCAGCGAAAAGTTGGAACTCTGAACGATCCACGTTCCGTCATGCAGATATGACAATGCTTGCGGCGATAACATAATTATCAAAGATTACAATTTCACCATGATGTGCACCCAGTATCGACTGCATTTTGAAATGGCACAGTTGATGTGAGTGGACATTCGTACGGCTCGTCTCAATGCATTGAAGAATAGTTGGTGCAATCTTAAGAGTGGCACTTGTGTTGACGGTTGATTGAAACACGAGTTATTTACTGCGATACTCATCCAGCTCCTCGTGTGTACGCATTGCTAATGAAGCGCAATCGGTAGTTTTCAGGGCGTATGTGTGTATGTGACTGCAGGAATACTACTGGTGTACATGTGTCAGTATTGTATATACCGTAACAATCACCCGACACCTTAGTGGTAAAGATAGCAATCTAACTACAGCGGTCTCTCATTACACCAAGTCATGTGCACAGACAGAAGCTGTGACGCTGGCAACTATATATTCGTTATACAAGCTTTTCAACTACTGGTTGCTCTGCCAAAAAAGTCCAACCTTTTTTATTTCTACCATTTGTTTGTCGATAAGTAAATTTTACAATATGCGAATTACAATAGTCGGTGGCACTTATAAGTAACATATATTCATTTCCGAATAGGAGATCTTCCTGTAAGCTTATATTTCGGGATTTCTGGTTAATTAGTCACACTCTCAGTGTCTTTACACATTGCAAAAAAGATATACTTGGTCATTGATGCAAAAAATAAGTGCAAATGCTACATTTCACACTCCCGTTGGGATCCCGCCATGGTGGTCCAATGGTAATAGTGCTCGAACACCGTCCCAAGATCACGGTATCGCATTCCGGCTGCATTTCGATAAAGGAAAACTACTTGATGCTCAGTATGGTCTCCCCTACGCCATCTCTAATAAATATATGAGGCTATGAGTCGTTCAATGTTAAAAACTATATTCGATGTTAAACTAAGAACAACGAGCCCTCAAATACACCTTGTTTTTCAAATAATTGCTGTTTACGTGTTTTTTGTTTGGCGACTTCTTTAATTATGATGAAACATTGAAAAAAGCTGATAGCTTTTATATGGCATATCTACATATTTAAGGTGAGTAATGTGTTAACAAAAATTTGCCCTAGTTCACACTAAACGTATAGGCATCGCACTTTGTTCTTTTTTTTTAAATAAACGACACTTCTTGGAATCGGAATGCTGGTACCCCTCCAGTTAAACAACAGCCACCCAACGGTGGCCGATGAACATTCTTCGTACTACCGCTGAGGACGAGCCCCATGCCACCCCTGCCCTTGCTTCCGGACAGCTGTTGGTGCTGATGAAGACCGTGCCACTGCTCACTTAATCTTTTTCTCTTCTTTCCACTTTTCTTCATTTTCCCTTCCCCGCAGGCACTGCGCCGTGCTCCCGACCGAGTTGCAGAAATTAGGTGCCTTTTCTCACCTTCAAACCACAACCACCACCACCACATTCTTTGAAAGACCTTTTTCTCGTAGTTATGACTATCCGGTTTTCACGTAGCACGACAGCTTCAGGCAAGCACCGAAGGCGTGCATGGTTCTCAAAAAAAAGGGGGGGAACTTCTTTTTTCCAAGAGCAGGTCTGCTTAGTTGCACTGTAGATAGAACCCTCTTCCACACGGTCTGTGAATGGAATGCGACCACAAAGGCTCCTAATTACTCAAAAAGGCGTGAACGGGCAACTTAAGGCAAGGAAGGGACGAACTCCATAGACATGGTGGGTCATGCCTCAGCGTACGGGATGAATGGCATTCTTGAGCCTGCCGTCAACCCCGTTGTCCACACGTGTTGGGGCGCAGTACACAAGAACTACAAGTACACACACGATAGCCCCTGTCGTGAGCATTTGTTATTGTGTCCCGTTTTTCCTCGCCCTAGGCTTGGACATGTAGCAAAACCATCGGGCGACGGGATGGACGTCCAGTGGGCGGCTTTTCCGTAGTTCATTTGCTCACTGAAGCTTCTGCAGAAGGACTGCAACATCTTAACTTATCGTTGTCACTCCCATGGAAGGCACCGAAAACACCTTTAACCGCAAAAGTGTCCAAGTAGGACACCTGATCTTGCTGTGGCGTAATGTGAACTACGATCTCACTAAAAGTGCTGTAAAGCCTAGAAAAGCACATGGCCCGCCTCCACTATAGGGTCCCCCATGATCATCCATGGGCGTACGCAGACATATCGATCAAGGAGGGAAGGGGGGGGTCTTTTTTATTGTAATAAAAAATAAACGAAGCAGTTGTTCTCACCGTTATTTTGTGATGGATACCCCATTCCACTTGTGTGTTAAAGTTTAAAAAACGAAATAGCATATATGCATATCCTCTTTTATTTGAAATAGGGGCTCATCGGATGGATGTGGTTATGTGTCATGCACTGACAAAAAAAAACGTTTCGGCAATGGGGAAGGGGGGGGGGGGCGCACGTACCTGGTGTGCAAGAACCTGGCTACGCCACTCTCATAATGTGGTGGTTTTCGAACGTAAAACTAAAACAATGATTATTATGAGGATGGCCATAATCTGAATCCTTCCTTCCCGACCTTCAGTGCCGGTGTGAAAGGACGCCATTTTTCGCACACGTGGCCCCGAGCTTGCTGTTTGACATTTCAGCCTGCTGTCTGAATGGTCCCATATCTGGAACGAAATGCGTCTTCTAGGAAGCTCCCAGATGAAAAGTAGCAAAAATACACTTCACATGATCCCATGTGTGATCTTTCTGCAAATGAACTTTCTTTGTGCCGTAATTCTGTGTTCGTGTTTCACTTCTTTTTTCGCGATATCGCCACCGAGTTCATAAAAAGCAAAGTTGGCGACTCTTGGCTTGCTTGCCGGAGAAGACACAAGCTCTGAGCCTAATGAAGTAGTTGGGTGCAAAGAAGTAATTCATAGGAGGGGGCAGGAAAGATAACACTGATTGAAGGTGTGCGAACGCGTTTACTTCTTAGAACGGAAAAAGAGGGAGATGGTTCTGAAAGTTGTTCCTATAAAATAAAATAAAAATTCTTCATCTCGTTAGCAGCTAACTAAAGGCATATTAACAGCTTAAAATAATAAAAACTACACAAATTTTCTTCAAGCTGAGCTCTTCCTTAGAGCATTATTGGTACATCTCTCTCTTAGGCAACGTTATTCTACGGTCCACGAAGCTATTCCGTGATGATTATCAAGCAGATACTATGCTTGGACAATTGAACATTGAGGCAATTTCTGGGTTATTACATAAGTTTATCAATTGAAGAAAGGTTTTTAATATGGCATATTTGCCGGTCACCCACCACGGTGCAGGGGGGTTAAGGCACTCGTTTGCGATCCCGGTTGTGGCGGTCGCATTTCGACGGAGGAAAAACGGTGGAGGCCCATGTACATTGGGATGTGTGTGGACGTAAGGCACAACCAACGGCCGAAATTTCCAGAGCCTTCACTACAGCAGTCTCAATTCTATTGTGGTTGTAAACCTAACTCCCGAGAGATTATTATATTAATAAACAATTTCATAACAAGCTCCGTAGAACCATTCTTCTAAGAAACCATGGTCACGTCGGAAGCCGAATGCGCTGGTAAAATTTCGCTTGCCCGAAGAATCATGTTGTTGCGCTTGTGTAAAGCAAGAGAATACATAGCTGCAGTTTAGAATTATCAGTTCCACTTAATAAAAGTTTACACGGTTTATTTGTTTTCTTTTCGCCAAATCTTTGATGAAATTCAATAGTGACGTTTTGCTTCTTCAGGGCTGAGGAGGTAGGAGGTGGGGCTTCAATAGCGCGCCACTCCAATAGCGCGTTTCCGATCACATTGAGTAGTTCAGTTTCCAAGTCAGTTACACGTTGGAGCAATCAGCCAGTAACTTTGTTAATGTACCACTACACGCGCCTTGAACCACATGTAATTTTTTTTGCGTTTGTCTGTTCATGCATGGTTGCGCATATTTTTACTGTACAAAATAAAGCAATTTTTTTAAGCTTCGCTTCGTATTTGAGTGATACTTTCGGTACAAAAATTTAACGATTGCGAAAACTTACTACTTACCGCTTTGTTCGTGCTTCGCCAATGTCGCGCCACTCTGTTGTTGTGGAGGGGGGGGGGGGGGGTAGTCTTTTTTTTTATTCGTGATGATAATTCGTTTGTTAGGTCGGTGACATTTGGCCACAGTGCTGTATCACGTTGTTGCAGTAGGTTAATGCTGTGTCATGTCAAAGGCTCCTTGAGTTTTAGCTGTAAAAACCGCAACATTATTATGAGACATACTTGATAAGTTTCAATGAGCTGAGGCTTGAACGGGCTTGAATCAGCTGGGGTCGGCTTCGAGGTGCAGCCTAACCACCGAATGCACGGGTGTTTTTTTTTTTTTTTTTTGCATTTCGTACCCATCGAAATGACCTTGCTGTGGCCGGGAATGAAACTTGCTCACTCAAACGTACTGCAAAGACACCTTACGTACTGGGCTACCTCTCCGGAGGTGGCTTTCGCAGGATTGACATTCCGTGTGCTGTGATGCTTCGCCGCTTGCATCTATTCGATAGATTCTACTTCGTTCGATACACGTATACTTCGTTCACCACGTGAGCATGAAAAAACACGGTTTCAGGGACATCGCACGTCAGATGCTTCGTTCATTTTATCATTTTTTCTGTAGTGTGTCACGTCGACAGCTAGCATAAATTTCACATTGAAGATATATTTGTTTTACCATTCTAAGCTCTTTTTTGCGAATACGCAGCTTGCGTTAGCCATTATTCCAGCATGGTGGTTCCCCAGCCGCGAGTGCTACTCTCAAGTTCTTATTTTTCCTTACACAGAACAGTGCCCCTACTTCCATTTCGGGTATCAAGAATAGATTCTTATACTGTGTTGATATATGTGACGATGGTGCCTAATGTTATGTGCAAATTAAATTGGTGTCATGTCCACACTGAAAAAGCGGTGAAAGGGTACACCTCTGAACGATCTACGTTCCGTCAGGCACATGCGGCAATGCGTCTTGCGCTAAAAGTATCAACGTAGCTTACAAGCTTACCACGGTGAGCATCCAGCAACAACTGCCTTTTCAGACTGTACAGTTCATGTGAATAGATGTCCATAGATGCTCATCACGAATAAATAAAGAATAGTTAGCGAAGTCTTCAGTATACAGGACTTCTTTCGACGGTTGATTGAAACATCCTAACAAGGCGGCAATAAGGCAGCATGAAGACTTACCAACCACCATGCGATTCATCTAGTTCGTCATGTGCAAGCATTCTTAATGAAGCGCTGTCGGTGGTTTTGAGGCATTATGCTTGCACCACTGTAGACATTATGTGTGTACTTATGTCATTTATCAATGTACCGCCACAATAATCCCCCCGCACTAGAAGTAGTCACCTATATATTTATCTAACTAAATACAGCAGTTCCTCACTACTCCAAGTGATGTACATAAAAAGAACCTGGAACCATGGCACCTGCCCTCGTTATGCAAACGTTTCAGCCAATATTGTTCCGCAAAAAAGTTTTAGTTTTCTTTTACTTTTCTATTGTTTTATCACATGCTTTTTCTATAATATGCTAGTTTTGACATTTATTAGCGCTTGTACTAACATTTGTTGATTTACTATTAGAAAGTCTTCTTGAGAACTCATATTTCCCGATTCATTTGTCAAACCCTAGGTATGCTCTATGCCTCACGCAAACATATTTTGAAATTGCGGTAATAAATTTAAATTACATAATAAAAGCTTGTCATGTGAGCCCGCCCCTGTTTTTATATTGCTCGAACGCTGACCCCAAGATTGCGGTATCGGATCCCGACCGCATTTCGGAGCCCTGTAATATACACCGGTTCTTATAATCATGTAGTGGTTGTGTGGTGTTAAATCTCAACAATTGTATCAGATATTTGTAATTAAAAACGAGCGCTTGAATGAGTTTTTTTTTTATATTTATTGCTATTCTCTTGTTGTTCTTAGCAATTTCTTTATTCTTGATATAAGATAGCCAGGAGTTGTAAAACAATTTATGAATTTAAACAGTCAATAATGAACATGTTTCTTGCTTCGGAATTGGATGTGTTGTGTAAATGATAATATCTTTGGTTACTGCATTAGCATTGGTACTAGTGTTACTGTAAGTAAGCATTACTGGTCACTGCATCGTTATGTTCTTGTTGCTTAGTGATTATGTTCTTGCTGTTACTATATCATTACTGTCATTACGTTCTTACTGTATTTAGTGATCATGTTCTTATTGTACTAGTGATTATGTTCATGTTGACTTATTGTGTTCTAGTGAAATTGCAACTTTCGAATCCGCTGTCTCTGCTGCCCCAGCGAGGTACGGCCTAGTCAGGGGGTTTAAGTCCTCCTTTTGCCTTACCACGCGGGCAAACCCTGGATGTGTTATGCCCTAAAATAAAAAAAAACACCTGAATGTAAAAAAAAAAAAAGATTGACAAGCGCTGATTGACTTTCCACAGGATCTCTTTATGCTTAATGTTAGGAATGTGTAGAGCAAAACTTGAGTGAGGCACAGCGAGCGTGTAAGCGTACAGCTCCTTTTTTAAACACCCTTTGCAATCAACACATTCGTACCCCACCACTGACTGTGTCAGCGCACGCGCGCCCTTATCAGTCTCGCAGCTGTGGCGGACAAACATTCTTTCGAGCATTTTTGTCTGGTAGGTATGACTAAGCCATTCTCACTCCGCCCCGACTGGTTTAGCCAAGTGCAGAGAGCACGTGTCCTTCGAAAAGAAAAAAAGAAAATAAACGTCTCCTTCATGAGAAAGTCAGATTGTGATTGTTCCTCTGCAGACGAACCCCCTGCAGCTCTTTCCCTGAATCGGCACGCGACCACAAAGGTCCTTAATTGCTCCAAAGGCGCGAAGGAGCAACCTAGCGAAAGAATGAAGGAACAGGAGAGGAAGTGTATTTCACAGGGGGCAGGAAAGACAACATTCTTGAGCCTAGTTAACGCCATTGTCAGGACGTGGGGGAGGGAAGTAGATACGACCTGTAAGTACACACAGGATAGCACCTGCCACGAGCGTTTGCTACTGTCTTTCGTTTTTTAGTCGCACTACGCTTCGACATGTAGCAAAATGAGTGGGCAAACGACTGAACTGAGAATCGGCCACTTTTGTGGGATGCTTCTGTGCAGTGAAGCCAGGCCGGGCCGCGTTCGTTCCGACACTTTTGCAAAAAAAAAAAAAATGCAGGTACTTATTATATCTACACGACTAACCACAGAGGCCATGAAAACACCTTTTTTTTTTTTTCAGCACGAAGTGCGGAGCGGTGTTTTGCGAAATACGGCCCTATCGATTCTGAGCTGTAATATCAAGAACCTCACACAGCAGCGCTTTACTACACTGTCCCCAATAATCATGCAGAGGCGCAGGCAGACATTTCTTTCTGGGGGGGGGGGGGGGGGGCAACTTTTTTATTTTAAATGGGGGTTGGTCACGTTGATATGGTGGTGTGTCATGCCATGACAAAAAGAAAAAAAAATCTGAAGATTTGAGCACGTGGGCCCGGTGTGCCATCCGCCGCCAGCTCCACAGTAATGATATGATAGTTTACGGATGTAAAATCACAACGATTCCAATAAAATTAAGATGGCCACTCCCTGAAGGCTTCCTTCTCTACCTTCGGTGGTGACTACAAGGGGCGCCATTTTTTTGCACCTGTGGCACCGAGTTCCCTGTTTCATATTTTTGGCCTGTTGCCTGAATCATCCGGGTCTCGTGAACGAAGTGTGTCTTCCAGGAACCCCTCGTATGGACAGAGGACGCGATAAACTGCTCTATATCCTGCGTGTCATCTGTCTGTGAATGAACGTTTTTTTTTTTTTTTTTTTGTATTGTAATCCAGTGCTCGCCTGTCGCTCCTCTCTTTCGCGACAGCAAGTCAACGTGCCTTTAGCCGGCAGGGTGGGCGACATTTGGTTTCCTTGCCACGGAGATTGCAAGTGCTTAGCCTAATGTCGCGATGGGTTACAAACAGGCGATTAATCGATGGTGAGGGAGAATGATAACGCTGCTCCGAGATATGCAAACACGTTTAGTTTTTAGAGCAGCAAAAGAGAAGGGGAGGGAGGGCTGTTCTTGGGCTGCTTTGATACAAAAGTGCGAAGTTTCTCTATTTGATGAGCGGTCAACCGAATGCATACCAACACCTCTAAATGATCAAAAAGTAACAGATCAACCTTAAGCCAAGCACTTTGTTACTACATTAATAGTAGACCTCTTTGTTAGGACGCGTTATTGTATGGTGCACGATGGTCATAAAGCAGATGCAATGTGTGGTGGCTGGGAATCGATGCGGTTTCTGGGTTACAGCTTTAACAATAGACGAATCGCCATGATTTTGCAGTATTTGCAAGTCGTGGTGGAGAGGTGGTTAAGATGCACGGCTGTTGGCGGGTTCGATCGTGGTCGCATTTTGATGTAGACGAAATGGTAAAAGGATTCGTGTACTGTGTGATCTCAGTGCACGTTAAATAACAGCCGTCAAAATTGCTAGAGCCCTTCACTACGGCGTCTCGTAATGATATTATGGTTGTGGGACGTAAAACCCCAGATACCACCTTTGCAAGTTCAAGCAAGCAATTGTTCATGGTATGGCTCCATTCCACGCAGAACACTGGCATAAATAATATCGCTTTATTGCAGACACATTTTTTTTTTTCTTTTCTCGAAATGCGTGCCTATGGCACCTTTAAAAGAAGCACTTACAATGTGTGTCCGTTTAGGCCCCTAGCTTTTAACGCGATAGCGTTAGAGAGCTCGTGTCGCAGAAATTCCGCCGTAGGAGTCAGCACCGTTGGTTGTGAGCGATAAATCGTCAGTGAGTGAGTGAAACAACTTTATTTGGTCCACAATAAACGCGAGTAAACTCAGCGTCACCTGGCTAGGCCCACTCGGGGACCATCAGGTTAAACCTGACGGCCCTCGCGCGAGCCCTCTGGACGGCCAGGATTTGAAGTGAGCGAAAAATTGAGAAAGCAGCAAATATAATAAAGAATAATATTTTCGGTCCCATTGAGGATTGAACCTGGGCCGTTCGTGTGGTCAGCTGGTGTCCTACCACAGAGCCATGATGTTGCTTGAAGCTGCTTCGGTGGGAAAAAACACTACATAAATGCCATGTGTTGGAAGGAATCTCCTGAACGTATTTTGATCGACAGGTGTCACGATGAACACGGGCCCATTCATTCGGCGATTTGTAGGCGCGTTTGGGAGGCCATCAAACTACGTCGGAAAAGGCCGGAATAATGCAGCCATCGCCGCTAAAAAAACACACAGGAACTTTCACACAGCTTTAAAAATGAACAACTATGTCCATCTAGCGAAAAACATATCGTGCCTTTCCAGAGGCGTTGATCAAGCAAACAGCCAACTCTGGATAATGTGCTGCCATCTGTAAGGCATCGTGAGACTCTTTAAGCCCCTTCAAGAGAATGTCATTTAAACAAACCACAACACTTGCATAGCTTTAGCCTGTCATTCTCACGACACCATTAACGAAGTGAAGTACTGCAGTTACCATGTCAGCGACCATAAGGCGATGCTTGTTGCGGTTGACCGGAAGAGCTCTCCAGAAGGACAAGTCGAACAATTGCCAGATAACTAACGGAAAACGGACGACAGATGGGACCATTCACAAATACAAGTGTCACGCCAACGCGCAGAATACAGGACCATGCGATTATATCACCATACAATATATTTATGAAGTTGTTATAAATAGATCGAAAACCTGTACCATTACTATAGATACGCCACGCTTGTGCGTGCGCTCGTTTTTGTGTGTGTGTGTGTGTGTGTGTGTGTGTGTGTGTGTGTGTGTGTGTGTGTGTGTGTGTGTGTGTGTGTGTGTGTGTGTGTGTGTGTGTGTGTGTGTGTGTGTGTGTGTGTGTGTGTGTGTGTGTGTGTGCGCGCATTCTGTCTGGCCATAACTTATCGAGGACAACACGCGAAAACAAGAGTGGGCTTAGAATCTTGCGCTTGTCTCATGAAGAACACAAAGCCCTATCAAAATAATAAATTATTTTTTCTACCGCGTGCCCTTAGAGCACAAAGATCCTTCCGAATTATTCGGAAAATCGCTGGAGTGAGTGCCGACTGTGGTAGCTGCATTTTCGATGGAGGCGAAATTATTGAGGCTCACATAATAAAGTTTAAGCACCCGTTCAAGTATCTGGGTGGTTAAATTTTCTAGAGCCCTCCACTGCGGCGTCTTTAATAATTACATCGTGAGTTTGCGACGTGAAGCTACAATTGTTACTATTGTTTGATTCTCAATATGTCTGCCTGTTTTTACAAGCCTTTCTGTGGCAAAGCACCAAGCGAGTATAATTTGTTGCGCAGCACTTCCACTCCTCAAACCAACCTCCGTTCTTGGTTAAAAAAAAAGTTAGTAATTTCCATGATGAGGTTGACATTAGGACGCAGTAGGTTAAATTAGGTTGACATATATGGATGGTTAAATGCGAGGAATGATTAGGCAAAATAGCACACTGGTTGTCGTTTTCTCAGCGGTATCTATATATGCACACCCTCACGACAGCTTGAAATAGCTGTACAACACTCACTACCAGGCGTAACAAGCTCCGTCTGTGCTACCGTTTGTTAAATCATTCATTAATTACACAGGGGCAAATGGCTGATAGGTCGCGACACCAGTGACGTCACATGCTGGTGACATCACGATTGACGCGCCAAAGGTGTAGGTATGTGTATGAGCCACCAGTGTTAACTGTGTAATCATCTACATATGCAATATTTGTAACCAGAAGAAGTCGATGTGAACTTTTCAGTTTTCTCGGTTGGATATTGAGCGCATCTCGATGATTTCTTAATTCAATGTGCACATTATTGTGCACGGTTTTTTTTTTAAATGCTGTACGAATTGAACGGGGGCAGGGGCCTCGTCAGGCAGTTTAAACCTTCAGTCGTTCTCTCCGCAGGAAATGGCCTGACATGAAATGATTTCATTTGAAAAAAAAAAGCAAAAACGTGATGACAAGAAGGATGCAAAAATAACACAAAAACAAAACATGTGAAAATGGGAAGCAAAAACAAATACGAAGTATGGATAAATTACATGCAATATGTACTCGCGCCACACGATACACGCCAGACAAACAGTAGAATCACCTTTATTAATCTATATACGTATTGCTTTTTGCACGCCTACGTATCAAATGAGGAGCCGGGTAGAGTAACATAGCACTCACTTTAAGAGCTAACCACTTTGTACTGCTTGATGCGTTTAGCTTACAAATGGGCTGCATAAATAGCATAGTCATGTGTTATTTGTTGAGTGCAACAACGAAGGCAGTGTAGACGGTGTATGTCGAAGTTTGTTGCCGTGTCAACAGAAAGTAGAAAAATTGTTTTTACGTTTGTGCAGCGCATATAGCCAGCGTCAGCTGTGATTAAGGTTTTGAGCCTGCTGATGCAAAACAGTGCTTTCCGACTGCAATTGTCTTTAATATTTTTATATGGGCTGATTTAACACAACAATGCAAGTATTGTTTGAAGGAAAACTGGCTCGAAAAACGAAAGAAAACGTACACAAGAAAGAGAGCGAGAAGACACGGGGCACTGTCATCATGTTTTCATTGAGCTTCAATCAAAGCCACAACTTTCCTCCCAAACTAACATTTCTGATGAAAGTATCCGGTGAAAAGGCGTTACGAGAATCACTCTTGTTTAAAAACATAAGCTTTTTTTTTCCTACCACGTCGCAAGAGGTAAACCTTCCTTTCCCCACTCCTTCGAGGTAGTCGGTGAAACGGTATCCCGTTAAGTGAAGGTGAGAGGGAAGTAACTTAAGAGAGGAGGGGGTGCACAAGACTTGCGAGGGAGTTCGTGAAGCGACAAATCAGCAGTGTGCAATATCTGCCACGTCATGCACTGCTTTGAACCAATGAGCGAGCATCTGGGGACGTTAAAAAGCGGGGTTCCAAGCGTGGACACTTCACTCACCTCTTCACTGGCGAATCTCTTACATCTATAACTCTCACAACGGCACCATGAAGATCTCTGCGGCTATCGTGGCCTCTCTAGTCGGTGTCCTGATCATCTCTATGGCCAATGACTCTGAGGCCAAGCTAGGCCTAGCCTTGGCGCCATTTATTTGGGTGGGAAACCTGGCCAAAGAAGCGACGGAGACCCTGGTGGCCTACAAGCTGTCTCTGGCGACGAAGGCCCTCGCCATGATCACCGGTAAACGATCTTTTCGGGCCACCATCGACTACGACTCTGGGCTCGAGCAGTACGAGAATGCCCCTGCAGAGAACGTTGATGACAAAGTGGCCTGGAACAATCTGAAGAGCTCCGCGCAAGTTGCGTCCCCTCCGATACCTGAACCCGTCGATATCGATGTGAGTTATTACTCTTTTATAATTTTTCCTACGCTACGTAGAAGCTTACGCACATTAGATCTTGCTAATGGGAGCTTTCTGACGAATAAAGGTTAATGTAAACATCGCTAGAGTGCACTTTTTTTTTTTTTGGCGAAGTCCTGCCAGCACTGGTGTTAATCTGCGTCCCTTCATTTCCTTCACTTCAGGTACCCGCCGTGACGAAACCTGCCCCGATTCCTTTCACCATGGCCCCGCCGTTGCCGAAACCTGGGGTGCCTAAGGTCGTCGTCCCTCAGCTGCCGAGGATCGTGGTTCCCAAGCTGATCGTTCCCAAGCTCATCGTGGCAGAAGTCGCCGGTCCCAAAGTCGTGCCGTCCAACGTTGACTTGCTAAGGGCCATGATCAACGGCAGGCTCAAGCAGCTGGGTGGCTACTCCGCCGGTCTCCTCGCAGCCCCAAAGTACGCGAGCGACTACATCGAGGGCGGCTTCCGCGTGGGCCATGCACGCCCAGCAGCCAAGTTCCAGCTGCGTTACCATCCTTCAATCGTCGCTCCAGCAGCCCAAATTCAGTTTGGTTCCAATCCCGCCACCACTACGGTTCCACCCGACGAACTGCATCTTTCCGCCGACAACGAGACGGAACAGTACGCGACTCCCAGCCACAGCCGCCCGGTCCGCTCAGTTGACGCAGGCGTGGTGGGCCGCTACTTCCAATTGATCCAGGCGAACGACGAAGGACGCTGCGTGGCGCTCATGGTTTGCTCGATGGCCACCCATCCTCAGCAATTCGGCGCCTACGGCCGCAAGGTAGTCGATTTCTTCGACGACCTTCAGCCCCGGGCGTTCTCCTCTGCAGCCGTCTACAAGGAAGCATCGAGTGTCGGGCGCAGCGGTGATTCCTGTCGCTCCCGGTACCCGTCTTGCCAGGTGGATCCCAAGTACCTCGCCCAGCTTGGCGAATCTCACATTCATCTGTGAGAATGCAATCCCGGAAACTGAATCCTCGTGAACGAAGAATGTCGCTGACCGGCACCCCTTTCGTTCGGTTACTTCTAGTCAATGATTGTAGATAGTTGTGTATTGTTTATCAAGCCTTCAGGTTCGTTTTTGTAAATAGTGTAAATAAAATGCTTCTATACTTTATCACGTAGCCTTTCTTCCCGCTGGGCCAAGTGTGCCGACATGGCGGCCAGCTTGCTTTCGAACACGAACTGTTGCATGTGAGTATGACTTCTTAGTCACTCATTATAGGGGGCAGCACTATGTAAATTTAGTGAAGCGCAGGAAACACCCGTTTTTTTTTTCGCTTGTAGCGTCGCATTGCCAACGCCGCGTAATAACCACTGTGGTCTTTATAATTGCGTATCTATACAATTTAGAAATGAAGTAACGCACAACCTAATGGCCCCATACTCATGCGTCAGCATTGCATGATATTTATTTTTTTTACTTAAAATATCAGCACGTATGAACGCGAAAGCCAGATCACCATGGCGGTCACTTGGGAATTAAGGATTTAAACTTGCGCCATTCTATACTGAATTGGGTGACAGCAAAAAAAAAAAAAGAAAACAGTGATGTGCATGTTCGTCAATATAGTAGCACGTGTTACGGAGTTTCTATAGAACTGGGCATTTTTATTTTAACGCTTCATGTATTCTGTGCTCAGTCGTTTGTGTGTTTATTGCTGTTCTTAATGTTGGAGCACTGTTTCCTATAACTTGTTTCATATACCACGATGGAATTTTTTTTCTCCAGGAGAAATTTTCTACCTCTTGCAGATATTTGGCGCCTTCTTTGTAGAATCTAGGGATTCTCGGAAGGCTCTGGAAATGTCACATTGCGTGGCTTGATAAACTTTGTGATAACGCTCTTTCAACTAAAAAGGCTGAAGAAAACAACGATAACTTTCGCTATTTCACGATCTTTCTACTTAAGACAATCTTGGCATTCTGTTGACCCAAGCGAAGGGGATTCGGTGAAGCGAAGGAGTTCGGTAGCTCGAGATTATATGCCCTGAATATTGGGGGAAATGAGGTTGCGGCCGTAAAAGTTAAGCATGCACACGGATATCATGAGTGAATGCTGCTTTGCGAAACGATGAGTTTTGTTTTGTAATGCCCCTAAACACGTCTTTACACCTACTGCGTCCCTTCGCCGAGCAATGTCTCCATATGAAGTGACTTAACGAAGTGGCTGACCCCCGTATTCAAGAACCTAACTTCACCTTATACTTATGACTTAAATCAACCTTAGCCATAAGTTCGCCCTTTACGTGTTTCAAGAACCTAAGCTTGTAATTATCACTGAATTTCGTACATAAGTAGTCTTCCTGAAGCAACATGTCGGGGGACGACAACTTTGCGTATTCCGTTTATTATGTCGACCGCAAAGAAGAAATATTTAGCGGCACAGCGTACGCGGCGAGTCCCCGACGATCGACAGAAACCGGTTGAGACGTATACGGCAAGCAGAAATTTTTGTGCCACCCCCACCTCACAAAAAAAAAAGCCGTGAGGAATCTGCTCGCTGTGCTGTTTCTGCAGGAAAATATCCATCCATGGACGTGGGTTTGTTGTGCCCCGTTTAATGCACCTGCTAATCGCATCGCACTTTTATGGAGTTAGCACGTTTGAACTTGGGAGCGATGGTCTTGTCAGTGTCTCGTAGCCGACCGTGTCACGAATATACAATCGAGTGGATGCCCGCTATGCTTGCAAAAACACTTCCTTCCGTACCGGTAAAACTTCTCGAAGTGGCGCTTACACTTTTCTAGTTGTTTGGTCGGCCTTTCACAGATGCACAGCGGGTCGGTTGTTGAATTCTATTCGCAATGCTCATAGAGTGTCGCGCGGCCTAGCGGAATCCAGGAGCGTCCTCTCAACGATGATCAGTAGGCGGACGCTCCTTTGTTCGGCGGTGGTAGCCTCAGTGTTAACGCGTTAGTAAGAAATGAACACAAATAACTTCGTATTTTGCGTGCATCATCATCATCAGCCTGACTACGTCCACTGCAGGACAAAGGCCTCTCCCATGTTCCGCCAGTTAACCCGGTCCTGTGCTTGCTGCTGCCAATTTATACTCGCAAACTTCTTAATCTCATCTGCCCACCTAACCTTCTGTCTCCCCCTAACCCGCCTGCCTGCTCTGGGAATCCAGTTAGTTACCCTTAAGGACCAGCGGTTATCCTGTCTACGCGCTACATGCCCAGCCCATGCCTATTTCTTCTTCTTGATTTCAGCTACGATATCCTTAACCCCCGTTTGTTCCCTAATCCACTCTGCTCTCTTCTTGTCTCTTAAGGTTACGCCTACCATTTTTCTTTCCATTGCTCGCTGCATCGTCCTCAATTTAAGCTGAACCCTCTTTGTAAGTCTCCAGGTTTCTGCTCCGTAGCTAAGTACCGGCAAGATACAGCTGATATATACCTTCCTCTTGAGGGATAGTGGCAATATACCTGTCATAATTTGAGAGTGCTTGCCAAATGTGCTCCACCCCATTCTTATTCTTCTAGTTACTTCAATCTCGTGGGTCGCTCTGCGGTATATACCTGCCCTAAGTAGACAAAGTCTTTTACAACTTGAAGTGCACTATCTCGAAACGCTGCCCTTTTCCGAGGTTGTTGTACATTACTTTCGTTTTCCGCAGATTCATTTTAAGACCCACCTTTCTGCTCTCCTTGTCTAACTTCGTAATCATGAGTTGCAATTCGTCCCCTGAGTTACTCAGCAATGCAATGTCATCGGCGAAGCGCAGGTTACTAAGGTAATCTCCATTAACTCTTATACCTAACTGTTCCCATTCTAGGCTTTTGCGTGCATTAGTGAATATACCGGACCATCCGTGGCACGATAAATCTGATTCATTTTTGCGAGAGGCGAAGTTTTTGTGAAAATACGTGGCGACTCGTGATTTCAATTATAGCCCACAGAGTACACATATCAGCTTCGCGAGATTTTCTGCATCCACGTTGGATTGTTAAATGTTATTGTCTAACCTTTGCAGTTGAAATTCACTTTTTTTACGTGCGTACAGCATTCGTCAGTGCCTTCACAGCGCACGAATCCCATAAGATGCATTGCAAGTGTAAGGTAGCGCATGCTCACGATTTGTGTTTCGAAACCTTGGCCTACGCTTCGCTGCTTGTTTTACACCTTCGTTGATAGATGGCAGCACACTGCAAGCGATTCCTTTCTTGCCTGGTATCGGAACGAAATGCTCTCCGCACTCGCAGATGAACGTCGTGAGTCGAGCCGTGTTGAGGTTGTGCAGTGACGTGTTGTTGGTGCTATCGAAGTCGTTCGGCGGAGAGAATTCGTCAGACTACTTTTAGCAGTGATGTTAAAAGAAACCATCTTCACGTCAAGGATTTTTCACTGAACGTAGATGGTTGTCAAGGCGCTGAGAGTGACAGCGACGATGAACGATCAGCTGCTAGCTCACGAGCAGCGAGTTGCACTTTCCGTGCCGTCGTGCGTTAACGTTTTTTGTTTTTTTTCACGCTTTTAAGTACCTTTGATTGTATTTATTGCAAAATCACCTTGAGCGAGCTCAAAATAAAGAAAACATAGTTTTTCCTGTGCATTGCATGTAGCCCAATAACAGTGAATATTACAAAACGCCGCATGCCACCAATACGCCCAAGCTCGACCAGCGAAGCGAGATGGTTGAAATATAAAGTTATGACTACAGTTCACGCTAAGTTTTCCTGCGCTTCACTGGTGCCGTTCAAACTACGTTATTGTTGTTCGACAAATTTTCACAGTTTTGACGTCGCGAAAAGCGTACGCGTGTATTCGTTTCGATATCCTTGTTTCGATCACGCTGATGGAACCTGCAACATTCGAGTGCAGCGAATTGAGCACTGTTGGAGTATGATCATGGCTGTGACACAGCCGCCACTTAATCGGAAGTTAAATGCTTGTGCTCCATTGGAGAACAGTGCAAGTAATGACGATGGCGTAATGGCGTGCACGATGGCGTACAAGTAATGACAATGGCGTTTACAGTGCAAGTAATGACGATGGCGTAATGTGCTTGCAAACCATCGCTACAGTAAACATTCGGTCTTGTGCAGCCGCGACGGCGCACTATTCGTTAGTGACCTACTACTGAGGCAAGTTCGCCAGGCAGGCTCGGCTCAAATTACCTCGGAGTACCATTCAGTTCATACGTGAATTCTAGTTCGCGCAGTTTTCTGTAGTACGCACAAAATTACGCAAAGTATCGTTGACACACGGACGATCAGCTGACACCACCACCCTTGGCACTGGGACAAGAAATGAGGTAGCGAACATTCTCCAGTTTCTATCAGTTGGGAAAGTACCTTGGTTCGATGTAGAGTCATTTGACGATCAAGAGTTCATCTGGTGAAAGCGGCATGGGGAGTACGTCCGTGTGTCCTATGTTATGCGAGTTCACGGGTTGATCATCCTTGCACAGCCATCTTGGATTGCACGGCGCGCCACCTATATGGGGGCATTACGAATGACAAACACGGCACGAGGGTAAAAAAAAAAGAACAAGAAGACTTGTTCGGGTGGTGTCAGTCCTGCCGTCGTGCCCTCTACATTAGAGCGTCAAGGTGACTGCAATATTTGACCAAACAGGGAGCTGATTGGAAGTACCAAGGAAAGGTACTTCCAATCAGTAAGAGTAAGATAGTGTGCCTTGGAGCACACAATCTTACTCTTAGTTAAGAGTCAATTAGCCGGAATAATGACATTAAACATAACCTAGAGAATTTTCGAGGCTCAACTTAGACATGAAACGTTGTCTTAGGTTGAGATCACTGGTATAAAGAGAAAATAACCAAAATTTCTGCGTTGACGTATCCCACGAAAGACTATCGTCGTTAATACAAAGTGCACGCCTGTCTAAAAAAAAAACTGCACGTGCTTCTCAGCCAAGGAACATATTATAGTACGAAAACGCGTCGCAGTATTTTCCAGTGAGAGCCTCTGATATTGAACTCATGTATTGCTTCTTCACTTCTGACGGCCTAGAAAGTAATTAGGTTCACCTTAATTGCCTTTGAGCATCGTGTGACCCAAAAGCGAGACTGTGACATCTAGACAAAGCTTGCTGTGTGCAAGTCCTTCGCTTTATTTATGAACCACTTTTACAATTCTCTATTCTGTGTCAGATGTGACATTCAATGCGTACCGTGATGACGGTGCGATTTCGGACGTGGTTGGTCCCAACAGCAAGCGGAGTCGGTTCGCACGCCGCGCGGCTGTTGCGTCTTGTCTTGTCTTGTCTCCTAGGAGATCTTGGCTTGCGTCGGTCTCATGGCCGGTAATCAATGGCAGCGCGGGAGGCGTCACGCCGCTGGTGGCGCTCGTGTCGCTGATTCGTGAAAGTAAGCGAATACAAGTACCTCGAAGTAGGCGTGAATGAGGGTGATACATGGAGGTACAGAAAAAAAGTGAATGAGGGTGATACATGGAGGTGCAGAAAAAAAGTATCGGGCAGAAAAAAGAGTAAATCTGCGGGACGCCTTACGTTGGGCGCTCACTGGAAGACGACGAATGAGACTGTAAATGGCAACATGGGGTGGAGACTTTCTTTTTTCAATAACATTGGTAATGTTTTTTTCTATTTATTAAAACGATTTAGATTCTACGGCTATCAAGATCAAACATATTCATTAAAAACTATTACTCTTTATTTCTTTGCTTTTCTTTGTTCTTGCGAAATAATTAAACAAGTGATATCAAAACTATCTATTGTTTAACATTTTGAAATTATGAACAAATTCTTTTACATAGAAAGGTACCGCTCATTTTATGGCTGATCCCCCAGAATAGGTTGCGCCAAAATAAAGGGGCGTTATGCAATTAATTAATCAATCAATCAATCAATCAATCAATAAACATTGAGGCCAGGAAAGCTCGGAGCAAAATAAGGTAAGAAGGGAAGCTAAGTTATATGAAAGATGGTAGATAGGCAGAAAAGGTGTTCCATTATTTTTACATGAAGACCGTCGACACGCATTGAAAAAAAAAAAGAAGTAAGAGTGGGACTAGTATATAAACAAAGAGCGTTAAATGAAAAGTGAGAAAGGCGGAGAGGATTATCTAAAAAAACGCATCTGAATAGCTACCAAAAGGGCAAACATAAAATGACGAGGTAGCCATTTTATGATAATTTAAGGAGAGGCAATTTTCGAAGTGAGATCGGGTTGCCTTAAGGCGTAATTATAGAGATTTGGTAGAGCAATTCGTATGCTGTGGGCGAGATAGGAAGGTAACGGAGAATGTTTTGAATTATGGGGAGACATATACACCCAGGTGTAAGTTCGGCCACGAGCCTACAAGAATCCTTGAGTTTCGGAGAGCACAATGGAAAGATGAACACGCCCGCGGTAGAAATAAGTAGAAGACGGTTAGAGTAATGGTGGGAGAGTACTATATACAAAGGACAAAATTAAATAATGTGATTTGTAAGGGCATGCTCCCGTAAAGGGCTGAAAACTGGGCTATGAATTTTCGTTTTTTTTTATTCCTTCAGTAAGATATAGTTAATCTGAATAGACAATAAAGGCAACTATAAAAAAACGAAAATTTTATTTTTTTTTATTGGTCGAGCCTGGTGACACACAAACACTTGTCACCACCCCGTTATACAGAGGACGCTGATATCATACAGTTACCGATCATTCCTCGCCGTTCCGATGGTTGTGAACATCCTGGCATTTGCCGACATTACTAATGTCCCCCAACTGCGCCGAATGATGGGGTGTTGGGCACTCTGTCCACCTCTCTTGTGTTAGTGTCCTGCTCTCGGCGATGCGCACAAGAGGCTCGTCTAGCAGTATCGTCTCGTCGGACTGTCATGTGCGACCCTGTAGGAAAAACCACATTCCACTGGCTACGAGGACCATCGCCGCTCTGCCCTTACGGCCCTGCTATAGCTTTCTGAATGTCGTTAGCTTGACCGAGTGACTTTAATGAGCTGCTCGCCCCGGTGATTCGGATGTGTCTCTCTTCCTGCCATCATGCTATAGTTTCTTTCCCTCCTTCACTTACCCCTGGCCCGTTTTTTTTTTTTTTACCTCACATGTTTTGTCTCCTGTCACATCTTTTCTGTTTTGCCTCGCTTTCTTTTCCACACTCGCACGGTCTCCTGAATCCCCTTTTTCCCGCGAGTGTATCGGTTGAGGTGTCCTAACACGAGAGACAGTTATCGTGCACGTCACACCCTATCTTCATACTTTTCTATCTTTTCCTAAAGAACCACCACCCCTTGCGCGGTATCGCCGTTGACGGCGATATGAAACGCATTGGACAAATTTCGTTTTCGGGGTGAAATAAATGAGAAAAATGTGCTTTGAAGTGTGCTACTTCTGCAAGGCGATGCCCGTTTCCGAACCACTAGCAAGCTATTGAGCAGCGACAGAAGGCCGTTTCCAAAATAACATCTTATGCTGATGTTGTATGACTCTTTTGTAATGACAATGAAAAAAAGGCGAGACAGGCATTCGTGTTCTGTTGCCTCTGAGGATGAAGATGTGCGCGAGGTCCTGATAATGGTTTTAGAGTGATCATTTTATTTCTTACCAAGAACAGCATTGTTGGTTTGCTGTCAATACAGAATGTTGTCCTCTGTACTCACTCGTGATATTTTTTAGTGGTACAACACATGCCATCAGTTTTTTTTTTTTGTAAGCTATAGGTCAGCGTGTAAATGCGTTTACAACAAACGATTCAAAAAGTATACGAGACACATGTTGCCCTACGTGAATTTCGGCTTCTTTCTGGTCACGGGTGCACGCGCAAAGAATACGTACGTTAGAGAGAAAAAAATCGCTAAGGCGTTAATTGTTTCAACCTAAAAAAATAGCAGTATGAAACACTTTTCGTTACCGCTTCCTGTTTTCGCTGTGCAATGTATTCGTCATAACACTGCAACTGAATCCTACATGGACGACTTCTGGACGGTTTCTGTGGTCAATATATTCTTTAAAGAGACTACCCATGCCGAACCCTCCATGACGTCACAGATATCGATCATAAGATTGCAACTGAACCCAGTATGAAAGGCGTTTAAACGTTGTTTGCAGCTGAAATGTCCTCTAAAGCAAATCAAAAGCATTTTAACAGTAATATCACAATACGTGCACCAACAGACACAAATATCGATACCTTCCGAGTGTCGTCATGTAAAAAATGAAAATAATAACATTAATACCATACAAGTGCCTCCAAAAAGTCTGGCACACAAGTTTCACGAACCAAACCAGGTAGATCCTTCCAGCGTTTGATAGCACTATAAAGAAAACTCCATTTGAACACGCTTTGAGCACAAAAAAAAAGGCTCTAAGTTAGTTTGCAATTGAAAATGAGTCCTGTGTTGAAGACTTTTGCACTTTGTTAGTAGTTTAAATATCCTTTAACATTTACAAAATGCATCTGAAACTCCTTCACGCGACAGATGTTGGTTTCAAGATTGCAGCCAAGCACTGCGCGCAGAAGGCCTTCGCATGTCGTCGGTAGTCAAAAATACCCTATAACGTAATGAAGCATGCACTAAACTTTATTTCGCTACAGATATCGGTCATGAAATTGCTCGAGAGCACTGTATAGATGTATCTGGCAAGTCTGCCATTTAACTGATTATCTTGATATTTCAAATATTTTTAAGTGCATAGGTAGTCAAAGTTAATCCATATACAAAAAAGCTGAACAGAAATGAAACAGTGATGGCAAATACATACCAATATTTTATTTTCGAAACCGTTCCATAATTTGTTCAGCTCAAATCAGTCTGGAGGAACAGGTAATTACGTGCACAGTTCTGAATGGTCTCATAAGTCTCTGTCGTTGCAGATGAGACACTGTTTGCATTGCTTCTGAACAAAGTGCAGTACAGTACCCGTGTGCTTTTATTCATTTTGTACATACATGTGGTGACACCCTCTTCTCTTCTTAGTATCGTGCCATCGCGCAGCCGATTTCAAAACAGGTCACAAGGTTTTCGGCTAATTCTCTGTTCCGCTGTAAACAAAATGTCTATTATATCATAGTAAACTGTAAAAAGGTGGAGAAGTGCCATGTTTTGCTTAGCTATGAGTGCCATAATGAACTAGAGAGAATGTATTTGTTAGAATGCTTCCAAACAAGGTATGGGCTAGTGAGCGTGGCAGACAAGCAGAACAATTGAATCAAGAATTGAAACGACAGGTAACCCGAGCAGCACTTAAACATGCAACTTTCTTTTTCGATCACCACAGTAACACACGTTCAAGTTTCTGTGATATACATGAACAAAAACAGGACCACTGGTAGCTGAATGCATGAGCGTGGCTGGTACCAGCACGAAATCATATATGATTTTCTGCTGGTACCAGCGACGCTCACCAGTGCTGGTACCAGCGATATCACACTCGGCGACCAACCAGCACACGCCTGTGGCTATAGCTTGGCAACACACGCGAACGATTTGCATCGAAGCCAACGAATGCTTCCACGTCGTACAATCCGCAAATACACTTATGTACGCACGTTTTCACATCACCGAAATATGTTGGCTAGTGCGAGGTTCACTTTCAGCGATGATGAATACCGGTGTCGAAAACAAACATAGTGCGGATAAAAACTCCTTCATAGGCGACAGGCGATTTTCCGGGCGTCGTATATAATGTCTACGTTGCGACGGAAACTACCGTCAGCTTATTTTAACCCACGTTCCTCACATGAGCTGTTTCACGTGAACTCAACGGTAATAGCGGGTGTTATTAGCTTAGGCGCCCTTCGCCAACCAGCTGGTCATAGTCTCTTTGACGGAGGAACATCTACAGGTCATGGTCTGACTTATAAAAAAGCCTTTCTCTCTCTCTCTCTCCCACTATCTAATACCATAGTCCTTCAAAGCTACTGAGCGACTATGTTATTATCATTCTCTTTTGATTTATCTTAAACAGTGGGTATCCACCACGTTTTGATGCAATCATCATCGTTCTTTTTTTTTCTTGTGGGTACGTGCCATTGACCATCGATCGAGATCATAGAGTCAATATTGAGGACCAGACCCAATCGACTAGCACCCTCATGGATCGTCCCAAGAGACCTAACCGCCCGAGTAGGGGCACCCACAAGATCGCTGCGCGGTTTTCGGCGACTTCGTTGTCTCAGGACACTGATCAAATCGTCTCCTCGTGGCACCGGTTCGTGCGACGTCGGGACCTGGCCGAGAACCACGCTGCGGCCGCACATAGGAACCGGTGGCCTCTACCACGCACAAGGGTGACAGCAGCATCTCAGAGGTACACGGTTCTATGGTGTACTACTTCGAGATTCTTACTTGAGATATTCCAGCGCCACTTTTGACGAGCAGAGGCCAAAGAAGTACGTTGATGAAAAGCTTCGCTGGAATAATTTTGGGGATGTTTGGGGGTGTATTTCGGAGCTAGCCCCGCACTGTATTTTGTTATCTGATTCCCGTCTTGCATATCGTGAGTCATAGCTTTTGAGACATAACTGCAGCGGCCTTTTCTTCCTTGTCTTTGCTTCAGCACTGGTATTACTTGTCAGCGTAAGCAGACCACACGAGACAACAAGCTAGCATTTGTCATTGGACCTGAAGATTATTCATTGGGCCTGTGCAGTACATTTGTTTCCGAAAAAAAAAACTGTTGCTCAGAACTTCTACAATTACCTTTAACCATGCCGAGGAGCTCAACGTATAAAGAATGAACTTTGTGATGCGTTTCGTAATGCGACCAATGAGACCGTATGCGACTGTTTGTGACAATCGTAGTTGACAACTGTGAATGATAAGTAAACATCTGCTCGTGACTTCTCATGTCTCTTCACTTCCATGACATCACAACGGCGATGGCATACGAAGGTGTCCTGAAGTGTTTTTAAATTTCCTACTACAGTGTTACATACGCCCGCCAGGAAATCAACAATGCTGATGCGTGTCTTTCCGCATGCAGCGCATAGCCCGTACTTCTTATTATTACCGAAGTACCGCACAGTTTCACTAGTCGAGAACTCCATCTACAGAAACTTGAGGTCTTATGTGCAACAGGACGAGTTTAACCGACTGCTTTCTACGGAAGTAATTTCTCATCCTTCATACAGCACCGGGCACACCATAGCAGGACTAGCCTGCAACTGCTGTGCGTGCATGCGCGTGCGTGTGTGTGTGTGTGTGTGTGTGTGTGTGTGTGTGTGTGTGTGTGTGCGTGCGCGGGTGTGTGTGTGTGTGTGTGTGTGTGTGTGTGTGTGTGTGTGTGTGTGTGTGTGTGTGTGTGTGTGTGTGTGTGTGTGTGTGTGTGTGTGTGTGTGTGTGTGTGTTTTGGGTGACGTATATATAAATTCATGGATTACACACCATGAACTCCGACATCATTATTTGTGCGAAATGAGTTGTGACAGCATTAATTGTCACAACACTTACTGTGCACCGAATTCTGTTTAGACTCTTACAAGCTTTACGTTTTGTAGCTTCAGCTGCAAGCTACTTGTAAGAACCATATACCGACGAGGTTTTCAGAAGCGCAAGCTCTTTTGTAACATGTGCGGAAAGAGCATGCGTATGGTCACGACAGCCTCGAGGTTATTTTCCAGTAACTATTAAGCATCCCGTGATAATAAGAATCTCACTGTAATATAGTTGCGCCGAGCTAAGTCCACTAAGAACTGACGTCACAAGAGGACAGTACAAATGATGCTCAATGATCCTGTACTCTTGTTCCATCAGTCTTTCGTGAATTTCACTCAGCGCAGCAACATTTCAATGCCATACCAACTAGCCCAAGTTGAAGAATCTCGATCCTTTTCACCGCAGAGATGCTGCACTTCAGTACCTCTCGGCGTTCCCCTACCCGGGAGAGCGATCGTCGCAGGACGGCACGCTCTCCTCTCCATGCAACGCGGATGATTCCGACGTTCCCGAGGTTTCCTTGACTCAGAGCCTCTGCTACGCGCTCCTCGTGGTTCTTACAGGAGTGGTGGCCTTGTCCACTGCTGCCCTAGTTGTCAGGCTTGTGCCTGCTGCAGCTAACTCGTCACGGATCTCTTCTGCACAAAGACTGAATGCCCCCAATGGTGGGTGCCTGCTTAGACAATAGGCTAAAGAAACAAACTTGGAGGACGGTTGAGCTTCGCATTCAAGAGAACATGATCGTATAATCGGGTCCCGTTACATTTGTGTTGCTCTCATTCGCCAGCCAGGCTTCGTTTCTCAGTATTCACGTACACCGTGTCGCGAGGAAAGAACGTTTTCGTGATTTTAAACTATCCTATAATGTCTGTGGCAACTAGTTTCGGTTGCTATCTACACCACAATTCATCTTTCTTCGGAATAGCGAAGACCGAGTACATGTCCGTGTGGCATTACGTTTACTCACATTCACGTTTAAAGCCGCTACAGCTGTGCATGATTCTGGCCGTGCATGCTCCTGGACAAATCACGTCAGAACCCGCGACCAACCCGTGGTGTCGCCCCCTAGAGCTACATTGGCTTCTTGCATGCTCTACACAGACGTGGACAAGGCCTCACATGCTTCATCAGTGAAATATGTGTCCTGAAGAGTAATCGCGTAGAGTCTTCTAAAAGCTAAAACCAGAAAGGCTAAAAAACAAATCTTCGCACAGGAGGCGCTTGTGAGCCAAGAACAACACCGGTTTATGGAAAAAAAAAATGGATTACGTCTGAGCTTCGCCTTCAAAAGCAGGCCGCGATCGCGTAACTTTGCTTTGATTCTCGGTGCATGCTTCAACCGTGCTGCGAAGAAACGAATGACCGTGCGCATAGCGTTGGTCATTTCAAACTATCATTGGATGCCTATTGTAAGCAAAGTGGTTAAGTGCCCACTGCACCATAACTATTTCTTTTGCGAATCCGTGACCGGCTTTCTACGCGTCCATGGCGCTATAGGACAATACGTGAATCTATACGCAGCTGTTCACATTGTTGATAGTTTTGGCGTGTCTGGCACGATAAGCCAGGCAGTTTTCGTGGAAGGTCCCAAACCATATCCGGAGTGTAGTAATCACATCAAAAGGCGGCATTGCGAAATGACATGCTTCCACATGACACGCGTGCCATCGTGTATAACGGCACATGTTTTCGTCGTTCTCAAAGCAGCCTTATTGCCACCCGTCTTGGCGTAATCTCCACCGTGGCGGGTGTGCGGACGACAGAGCCATCTGTTGACGTTCAATTGTTTTAATGTCGACGGTCGTGGCCGACTGTGGACAGTGAAAACATCTTGCGGAACTAATTCCTGGCACATTTTCAAATCTCGGTGTCTAAAAGATGCTCACTGCATCGACACAGCCACCTGGGCTAAGATGGATGGGCAGTGCAAACAACGACATTCCATTTGACCGTTAATTTTTGCTTCCGCGCCAAATTATACCGAATGACACGAGCCGCACCTGTGCTATGACCCACATGATTCGGTATGAGTGATCTAAATTCGAATGAAACTTGCATTAGTCTAAGTTCAAGCGCAGAAATGAATTGTACACCTCATGCAGTGCTCCAGCCCAAGAGTGCAAGATCATCCCCGAAGGCGAATTCACCCGTCAAAGCAGCAATGCCAGTGCGACCTTCCGCATCTCTTCAAAACGCCCCATTCTCGGGCAGCAAGGTCCGAGAACAACCTAGGACCAGGCGAACCAGCTCCGCGAAGGTAACTTCAACAAGCAATGACACTCAGAAACAAGTGTCTGGGACCACGGCCAAGCCTTTGACGGCCCACATGATTAAGCATTCAGTGTCTACCAGTAGCGATGAAGGGTTCGAAGAGGTGAGTGCCCCGAGTTAAGATAAAAATGGTGCCATGAAAAGTGAGTGCGAACTCTGAACTGGTGCAATAGTAATTCAAAGGTTAACAAATCAGCATCCACAGCACAACGTTGGTGGACCTAGTGAAAGTGCAAGGGCATCGGTGGATCTGTATGCAGTAAAAGAACAATATTTTCATGATTATAAAATAACCAGCTTTCTGCCCTTCATTTACACAGCGGAGATCCTCATATTTAAGAGTCCACTGCTTCCGTGCTCTGCCAATTTGGGTCACTTTCTCATTGTTATTCAATGCGTCTAACATCTCCGTAATAGTCACCGCAAAATATCTAATGGAGATCCCCTAGCATCCAAGTGTACCCAAACGATGTTTTCTCGTGAAACTTGTATTTTTATGTGTTCTTATGCAGTGATATATTTATTCTGAGGTCCATTGTCTATCAGTCTCTCACTACAATGCCTCCTATATTTCTCACTAACATCGATCCTTTAAAAAGTTACGTCAAAAGCTACAATGTAATATTGCTACCAACTTAGTGATGAAAGTGGAAAAAGTAGGTTGGCCTGCGTGTGCCATTAGGGTTGTTAAAGAATGACAATGATGCGATCTCAACCAGAGTATAGTTTCAAGCATTTAAAGCCGCCCTTGTAGTTTCCGCGAACTGCCATGCAAGTACACGTTGCAATGCCAGCATGGCAACCAAATGCACTCTATTGCGTCTGAAATTTTGCTTTTATAGACATTCAAACCAAGTTATTTTACTACAGCAAACACCTCAACTCGATTAATATGCACATATTTATGCACTTAAAAATATCTTTTCTAGCATCTGACACTGCTATGTTCATCAAAATTGAATTTTAAAATATCTATATTCCGGGTCGGTAATATCTGATTTGAAAAGCAAGCATATTTCTGGGCAGCCGCAGTGTCGGCAAAATGAAATGGGGGTGAAAATACAAGTGTTGCTGGTCTTTACATTTCTGCTATGTAAACATGGCATGGAATTTCCCAGATTGACGGTCATTTTATTCCAGAAAAGGTATTATTCTGTAACACCAATTCGACAATGAGAAATTCTGTAAATGAACTACATACTGTGCTGAGAATTCCGCACCAGCGTCTCTGCGTCTCAATGGGATAGTATCTTCTTCATTAAACGTGCTTATTTCACTTGGTTCAGTACTATAGCCACATACACAGACCACCTACGACCACACCCCAGTTATTTGAGATGATTGCTACAAAAATATTATTGCGGTGTCAATTTGAACGGGACGAGTGAAGTTGGTATTTTGAACATTAAAAGTGCTCCAGAAATAGTTAACCTTACATTCTATGCAAACATTTTTATGCTACAAGCACAGCGGTATATATCTTCAATAACTTTGACTGCATTTCTTGTGGTTCCCTTTCTGACAAATGTCTTGCATATTTACAGTAATGTCCTCCTCTCATTAGGCCCCATTCCAAATTTGCGTTATTTAGTGTAGCTGTAAAACATCGTTTAAGAAGTATTTCCCTGAAGTAATTCAATTTTTAAAGTCTCTTCAGTACGAAAAATCTAAGAAATTGCAGTTCACTATATTGTGGTACCTCCAACAAGTCAGCAGACCAGTGTTAGCGGACCTTTTTAGCAGACCCTTTAGTTTTACGCTCATGTCTCGAAGTGGTGTTGCTTCACTATATTCTCTCACGTGCACGAGTGGAAAGACCAATGTTGCTTGAATGATTAGCTGCACATCTTTTTTTTATAGTTTGCTTCATGACCCATTTTAAGGGCGTTATTAACGCACCCGTATTTGCATAACTGACGGATGTCACGTACCACCATCAGGGCATTCACAAGCACAGCCAATCACGCGGCATAGTTGCGATTGATTGTGACCTGAACTCCTCTTTAAAGCATTGCCTTGTTACGAAAAAAAAAAAAACTGCATGGGTTTCTGTTTGACATTTCCCCACTTGTACGCCGTGCTGTAGTCTCGTGTTGGGTACACTATGCACAACATGTAGTCCAAAAGCCAGGTTTGTTAGTATCTGGTGCAAAATATCTCAGAGGAACCCACACCTGAGATCATGTGAAAGTCTGCCGCTTCAATTATGCAAAATTTAGGGAAGGCACCGCACAGAGTTAATGCATGTCCACTCATTCTCATGTGTCATTCGCACATAAGCTCTCACATAAAAGCATGCTAAAGCACTGAGACGCAATTACATATCAATGCAGCAATTACCTTAAGGATCATTGCAGGTCGTAACAGCACAAATGTAACGAATCCTTTGTGATAATATTCATCACAACTGTCCACAGTAAACGAACAGTCTTCTGAATGTAGTATTGCTGTGAGTCTGCCTTTAAAGATGCTTCGCATGACAATTAATCCAGCGATATATAGAGCTTTCATTTTTTTCTAGAAAAGCCACCTGTGTGATCTCGCCTTCTTCACGTACTGCCCAAAAGTCTTGCCCGAGTTCTACTTCAACCACGTGACTAATTCGTGTGCGCGGGCAACCTCGTCGTACGGCGTCGAGGTGTGCAACCGCGGCGCCAACAGGTTCTCCTCCCGGGCCAGCTGCATAAGGAACTGCGTTGAGAACAGGCACCCATCGGGAAGATGCAAAGATATGCCTGTATTTTCTCAGTGCAGAAGGTATGGTACTTGACATAGCGACCACTTACGGCTTGTATTTATACTTAAATCTGTACAGTCATGTTACGCGAATTCATGCTTTAATCAAAGATTATATTGGCGAAATAGGAACCGCATCTCTCAGTGCTTCGGCAATGGCATCTTCATTACATGAACCTTTATTGTAATATAACATAATTCATACAAGCCTAGTATAAAAGAATCATACGCATATTTCTACATGAGGTGAAGGTTTCAACTTGCGTGCAGATATCACGAACACATCTGCACGCTTTCAGTGGTAGATATGTGTATATGTAACCATTGATTTCTCGTATCCCTTGTTATGATCTCGAAAAGACAATGCGACAACAGGAGCAATTGAACTGTCATTTCATAACACCCCTCCGCATTTTCAACATCAGCTGATTGGTTTGGGCTATCTGAAAACCACAACAAGAGAGGCAGCTACATAGGCACTTTCAGCTAATTTTTCTTTGCGTCGCCTCTGCAGATCAACAGCTCTCTATATCTCTCTGCTGTCACAATAATCTAGCCCCTAAGTGCACGTCTCCGGGATTGAATTTTTAGGTTTGTCTAATGGGATATCCGTTTTTCCAAGGAGAGTTCATGTAGAAAAAGCTTCTCTGCCCTCTACGCCACACACGTGTAAAACTCCACAGGGAAAGTTGACCCGATCTTTAGGCTTTCGCAAGTAAAATAATTGAGCGTGACCTTGCCATCTACTGCGCCGCTAAGCAGGGCAGCATTGCTGAAGATGATAAATAGCACATCTTCACCCATTGAGAAGCCCTCCCCTACTGTTCCTTGTGCACACTCAAGTCTACTTACCGAACTACTAAGGCTTTCTTCGAGGGGGTATATAGGCCGTGCTTTGTTTCCCAGGTACCTAAGGAATGCGGTTTCTATTTTGTTGCATCCTCACTACTGCAACTACGATTTTATTCCAGGCACCCAGTACGACCTCCCCCTTTTTGCTGCACGGTTACTTGGTTCCGTCCACATGTTGCCTGTCACGCATTGCCGCGGCAGTAGTGAAGTGTTTATATCGTCTGCCTCGAATGTGAGGAAGGCGTGTTTGATTCGCACTTCTGCCAGCACAACTTTTTCTGATAACAGAGATGTAGCAAATATCTCTCAGTGTAACGGCACTCGTATCTCTGGAAGGTGTCCTCTTGTCTTCGCTCTCTTCTTTCAATCCCTTCCCAGCCACCCTCATCCAGGCTGTGTGGTGGACCCTTATGGGTTCCAGAAAAAATCGTTATTCCTCTTCTCAAGCCCCAGCACCTACTGCCATTACACACCTCGTCGAAATATTTAGAGCTCCCTCTTAACATTTGTGGTACTGCAGACGCTAAATGAACGTGGACGCGTAAAATACTCATGCCATTGTGATATCTTTAAGCCAATAATAAATCTCGACTTATTCTCAAACCAGAACCGATAATGCTCGTATTCACTTCTGTGAGCTACCACAGTGCTTTTAGGATATTTATGGCATTCCGCGTGAATTCCTAGCCCACATTTACGTTCATTCATTCAGACACTTGTTCATTTATTTCTCTCTTATTGTCCATTTTCACACGCTCGAAGTATACATGCAATTTCACTTGAATGTCGCAAATGCCACCACGTAACCTAGACGCATGCTCTACATTTGATCAATTTTGAAAGAGCCTTTTTAGGAGCCCTAAATAAAACTCGTAGCATCTAGCCACATTATAGTAGGAGAATTCATTGTCATTTTTATGGCAGCCTATTTTTACACGTATTCTTGATCACCTATATTTTCTTTGCCTAAAGAACGAGTCATCTTTCAATCTCAGCGTGCTTGCAGTTCCTTCTCACCGTTTCGCTGGTATATATTCCTTGTAGATTTCAGACTAATATTGCACATTAAAGGAACTCTTTTCTTATCACTATGCTTGGTTCTTAACTCTAGTTCAATTAAGTTGTTGAATGTAAACAATATAGTATCTGAACTGACAGTACTCATTGAGGAAACTTAACCTGGCTGCAAATAATTTTCTAGTTTAAATTGAAACAAAGGATTCGAACAAGTTTAAAACACGAGCACAGGCAAATGCTATACTTCGTCTTCTAGTGCCCGCGTTTGAATCTTGTTGGAACCCTTCACTTCACATAATGTACCAACTGGCCCAGAAAAACACACTGCTAAACTTTAGTTAAAGGTTCTAAAAATGCTACATAGGTTCAATTCAGGTTTTTGATTTGTTAATTTCGATTTCGTGGCTTGTTTTGTCGTGCATCTTACCATTGTGCTTTGTCCGTAAGCCAGTTAAAAATTAGATTGTAGCAAAGACGGTTATGTTTGTTCAAATATTCTATGAATATGCAGAGTGCTTAGCGAGATATGTGCTAGTGTTGTCACTTGTCATCTTGTTCTCGGCTCAAGCAGGACAAATGCATGTGTTAAAATGCAGGATACACTAAAGGCTCTTTTTTATCTTTTTATGAAACAAGGCAAATGATCATTGATTCAGCTATTGAAGGTAATCAAACCTTAAAATGTACATACATACATACATACATACATACATACATACATACATACATACATACATACATACATACATACATACATACATACATACATACATACATACATACATACATACATACATACATACATACATACATACATACATACATACATACATACATACATACATACATACATACATACATACATACATACATACATACATACATACATACATACATACTGCAATCCGGTTCAGCTACATTTACAAGGTATGAATACTCGCTCATGTTGATAAAATCCTAGGCACGTGCTTCATATGGATACCTAATGATAGATGAACCCATATATGCATGACTAATGTGAGATTTCATGAATCATGCCTGTGACAGCGACTACTTGGCTTAGTTTTTTTGACCTCACCCACATAGTGTCGACCTGAAGCGGCGCCTGTGGTTCTTCGAGGGCGAGGCCTGCCGACCGTGGGACTTTCCATCGGGCAGGTGCCCAATGTCGGACGGTGACCTGTTCAGAAGCCACAGGGCGTGCGCAGACAAGTGCGCCACCAACCAGACGTACGTTCCACTCTGCCGAACTCCGCCATCTGGAATCTGCGCCACCCAGCGACTCAAGTATCCTTACTTCGCCATACAGCCGCTTGGCGAGCGAAAGATGCGATGTATGCGAACGCCCGGACTAAGCATTCACAAGCACCTCTGCTTGGCCGGCACCAATCGGTTTCCGTCGATGGCTGCGTGCAAACGCGCCTGTGCCCATGGGCGTAAACACAGAGAGGCGCGGCTAGGTGGTGCTCCAAGCGTCCCGATTTTTTAATAACGTTAGCTTTCCGACTCATTTGCCTGCTCCTGGTGCACTCCTTTTGTGACTATGTTTCATAAAATATCTTCATCAACACGGAAAGCGGTGTCGCGAATAAACTCTGCTAACAAAGGGGGTTTATAAAGTTTTTTCAGTGGAATATGAACTTCAGATATCAATATATTACTATGAAATCCTTCATTAAATCAAAACATCATTCGCCCGAAAATTCTGGACGGTCTTCAGAGCTAAAAGCTCATCTATGTCCCTAAAATAGGGTTCCTGAGAACTCATAGATTGGCAGCATACGACATCCCCAACACGGTGATAATTTTAACGCACCACTTGCACAGTACCAGCACGGAACTCCTTCTTAAACTAGGCCTTCATAACAACACGATTGAAGAAATAACTGAAGCGCAACAGATCTCGCAGTGCGAGCGCTTGAGCAATACGAAGCAGGTCGCCAAATTCTTGACAGTCTCGGCATTTCTTACCACGCACAGCATGGTATCAAATGCGACATACCACGTGAAATGCGCACAAAACTCATGATACCACCATAGCCAAAGAACATGCACCCTGAGCACAACAAAGGTATAAGAATCAGTAGAGCCAAAATTATGCCCTGAAATTATAGAAACAATAAGGGGGTGGTCTTCGTCGATGCAGCGCGCTATCGAAACTATCGCCTTTTTTTACTGTGGTTGTAGACCATACGCACAAATTCATAACCAGCGTTTTAATCAATACAAATTATGTGGATACAGCAGATAAAGTCGCTATCGCCATAGCTCACACCAATTCGCGATTATATTATCAGTGATTCACAAACAACAGTCCGAAGTTTCGCAAATGGTAGGATTTCTTCGGCGGCGCTGAAAGTCCTTACTAAAGGCAGAACCCAATCTGACGACAAAAATGCATGCATTCGCTGGTTTCCCGCCCACACACCCGTCGACCAAACGGACGGAGGTCAATCTCAACGAGGTGGCGCACGACGTGGCTCGAGGTCTCACGTTCCGCACCACGTAAGTAGTTGACACCACCCGTACGGACTCTCTTGTGGAGAAGTGGGAGGGGGGGGATAGACTTACCAAATTCAACGGCATTACTTAACAATATAGGCTTTAACGATGATAATACTCCCCGGCTCACTCCAAGCTCAACCGGCCCCAGTCCGTTCAATGGCGGCAATTACAAACAGGCACCTACACTAATCCCGTAGTTATGAAACACGTTTACCCCGACTTGTATATGGCCAATTTGTGCAAGTAATGTAGTGATAGGGCCACACCAGCGCATATTCTCTGGGATTGTCAAGCACTAATTGGCAAAACGAGAGACGCGGCCTCAATATAGGACCTTTAAGAGCGTCGGCGGACCGCGCTGCTCAGCTCAGGACCAGATAATCAACTCTGGGTGATCCGGCAGGCTAAAGAAGCTGCTGAGAGACATGGTCTCTCGACCAGCTTCAAGGCGGGAACCCAGCACGGTAACCGGCAGGAACGAATAAAGTTCACTCACTCACTCACCAGTTGCAGTAGAAGTCACATTAAGCATGGCCTCCGAGATGGCGGGTGCGTTTTTCTCCGGCTGTTCCAATCGCACAAAGAGAGCGTGTTTCCAGAGGTGGGCGTAGTCCGCTCTTTTCTCCGCACCACGGCGCTCCTTCGTATGGTCGAAAAGGCTGCCGCGCAAGCGGCGAAGCTTTCATGTGGTGAGAAAAAATAGTTTTGCGCTTTCATATACCTTCACACTCATTTGGGAATGTCGGGCCAAGGTGTACAAGAGGAAAAGTCAATGCTTGGGCGTATATATTCTTAAATGAGCTTTTTTGCTGTATATTTGCACCACCCATATTAGAGCACTTATTGATGCCTCTGCAAGAGGTCCGCATGTGCTAGAAACTTACTCAACTTCGAAGTTTGCGGGCTGTATAGTATGGAGGGCACTGGCGAAAAAAAATCACAGCCCGATCAACAAGCGAAGTCAGAAAAGTTCCATTTTCTACGATCACGGGTTACACTCGATTTTAAGGGTTCATTTTTTTTTTTCATGGAACTAGCACTGCTTTTCATTGTAACGTCGCTTCAAAAATGTTCCCGTCGAGCCGCAGAAGCAGGATACAGGAAGGAGGGAGCAGGCGGTCGCCATATCTATGTCTCGACAAAACGTCACCAGTTAAGCGACGACCACAAGCTGGTTACGGGCACGTTTTGGTCACTTGCGGTCGTTCATTCGCACTGTGTGTTTAATTTTGTTCAGTGGATACGTTAGGCAATATAATGTTGTGACTGGCCCTTGCGGTACCGGAGATCCGGGATGATGACGCCGAGGAAGGGGAAGGGAGACTTAAAGAGAGTTTAATTACATGGTATACATTTCGAGAGCCTTCTCTAAGCCACTAAGGGGCTCATTACATAGAGTACTTTCTCCCCAGATCCCTAGATCGGGGAATGGGTGCTAACCGCGCTGTCCAATAACAGGTCCTACAGTCCTTCCCAGCGTCATCATGCGGGCACCACCCTCAACATACACACACACACAACACAAACACGCAGAATGGTCCCGGCGAACTGCCTCCTCCGGCGATGCTTGCTTCCAGCGAGCGGGGTTCTCAGGTCCACCACCCATGCACGCTTTGCCTGACGGCGGCCGTGGGCTTGGCGTCCCCGAGGGCCAATGGCTAGACATCTGGTGTTGATTTGAGCGTCGGCGGCCCAACAGTCAGAGACGCCCAGCGTGGTGGTCCAACTTCCATCATCGGTGGAAACGCGGTGTTGTGGCCTCCCAGTAGATGAAAACCAGCCGGGCGTCTTCGCGTTCCTCCTTATCTTCACAAAGTGAAGCGCCTGCTTTACTTTGACCCCAGCGCCCGCGTAAAGGGGGAGGGCTCATCGAACGCGACAGTAAGAACGAACATAAAATATTTTGCTTGTTTAAGAAGTATGCAACATGCGTTCGGAGTTTGATGTGCCTTGTCTCCACAAGTGAGAAATTCTAGAATGCCTGTGTATTTCTAAAATCAAGGCCTTGATTTACCGAAGCCTCGATTAAAGGCCTAATTTAAATCAAGGCCTTGATTAAAAGCCTTGATTTACCAGGGCCTAAAATCAAGGCCTTGATTTAACTTGGTATAAGCACCGGTACTTAGCACCGAGTTAAAATGAACCATAATAAAAAAATGAATACTGCCACAGAATTATTGATACCTCCTTGCAATAACCCGTCGGGAAAATGCGGCAGTTATCAAGATTTTCTTCGCAAATTTGGCCAAATTTAATGCATCAAAAATATTTTCCTTCAGTTCAGTCACAAGGTTTTGGCGGTGATGCTTGCTCGTAGGCGAAAAAAAATCATGCACACGCTGGAATCTCGTGCGCTCTGCTGCATGCCATGCTCTCCGCCGCCACCGGAACTCTCACTTAATGCGCCCTCTCTTGGTAGCCGGGCGTGCGAAGTGGTGCTCGTTGGTTTTGCTGGGGAACGCGGCGACTGGGACAGCCGGAGAGAAACACGCCGCACGCCCGCCATCTCAGAGGCCGTGCATCAAGTAATAAGCATATGCGCTCCGCGTCCGCAACAGAAGTGACCCCGTTTAGTAGCAAAACATCATTTTTCTACCCATTCCGACAGAGGGCGCCAAAAAAACAACATATCTTTCTGTTAATTCGTCATTCATTGAAGTTACGTAACACGGAATATGGTATATGTGGAGCTAGTAAAATGGTTGCAAGCGCATCATGAAGTGCCCAAAATACTCCAATGTAGCGTTGACGAGGCCCTCGTGAGACGAGTGAGGACAGCGGCCCGTGCCAATGGGATCCCGGACTAAGGAACCCACTCACCGACAATCCTGCCTCGGTCGCAAATAAATGTTTTATTCTCTCAGTTCAGTTCGGACTGGCATGGTGGAGGGACGTGGTTTCTGAGTGCTCCCGATCGACTGCGCAGATAAGTGTTTTTGCGTGTTTCTAGCTTGCTTTTATAATTAATAGGAGAACAGTGTAAACCTTCATTGCACTTATTGCATTGTACGGCATTTTTGTGGGCCAGTCACCAGGTATTTACTTGTTTGTGTGTGTGTTTGTGTGTTTTCTTTTCTCCTGCCACCCCGTGGGGGTGCATGTACAACGAAAACGCATTTTTTTTTTTTTAGTAGAGCTTAGACTTTTTTTTTTTTGCTTAGTGCAGGGTTCGTCGTACGCCATGTTTCGTAATTATCGAGTGGCACAATTGATAAAGACAATTGTTGTCACAGAGACATGGTTAAAAAGACTGAAAAATGTTTAAGATGCACGGTGGGTTTGAAAATGGAGGCTAGAGTGGACGCAATTGCAGAGAAGGCTGACGCGAAGTGTAGGCAATGTGAGGTCAGGGAAAAAATGGGGAAAATAATGGCTGCCCAAAGTGAACTGCTGAAGAGAATCGCTGAGCTGGAGACTGCATTGGTGACAGAGAAGAAAAAACGAGGGCTATGGGAGAAAGGTTCACGTCAGCCGGCACCCAAAACGGTGGAGAATAAAGAGAAGACAAAGAGAAAGCTCTTACAGCTTCAGAGAACTCTCGAATTCTAAAAACATTCAGAACATTAGTACCCCCACAGTTGAGGCTCCTGAGGTTACTATTGGTTCCGGGACACTGTGGATTAAGATTAAATGAATTGGCCGATTCCTTAGCATGAGCCGCACTTGATTGCCCAGTTTTATCTATAATGCCAGATGTTGAATATATTACAGTAATAATATTGTCACGGGGTCGTTGTCACGGTGATTGAAAATCAGCAAACTCCACTGATATGATAGAAAAAGTAACTACATGGACAGAATATAACCACCCCAAGTTTCCATGGTAACCCCGTTGGGGCCAGTCCAGAAAGCTCGAAGTTTTAATTACTAAATTCCGATGTCTTGTCCCCCCTCCCCCTAAACCTGTATCTACACAGAGCTGTTCAGACAATATCACCCCTCTGCGCAGATTCTGCGGAGAAATGGAACCACTAGAACATTATTTTTTGTATTGTCTCCGATACGCTATACTTCGAAAAAGGTTTCTAGTTATTCCATTTCTGAAAATAGACGTTAGACTGACGGCGGAAACTGCACTAAGCTTTGGTGCCTCAGTTTTGGGACATTGCCACAGGGATGCTTTCAATGCCGTTTGCGATTATATTCAGGCATCCAAATGTGTATTTTTGTGATCTTCAATCAAATAATTATTATCTATCCCCCCCCCCAAATTCTAAATGTTGAGGTGAAGTAAACGCAGCTGAGTGATAATCACAGCACCTGAAATCTCAAAATTTTGAACTTGACTTTTCCATTTTTTTTTTTCCTCGTCTGCTCTCTTTTTATGTGGTTTTCCTTACATTAGTCATATTATAATACAAATTCATTACACATAGTTAAAATGCTCACAGAAAAACTGCACTATGCTTTTTGGTCAATCCCCCTGAGTGGGTATGAGCCATAAGTCCAGGGAAACAAACAAACAAACAAGCTGTACAGCTGATCCTGAACACGCTCTTTTCACTGCCGTAAGCTGCTGTCATCTTTTGTTCGCGTTGCACTGCGACACTGGTGGAGGTGCTGGACCGCGACGCTGCCTGATGTTCACACCCCTAGTGGGAGCCGTTCACCCAGCCCGCGGACGTGCCTATTGCAACAGTCCATCGATTCAGTCGTCGGCTACGAGGTCTTCCTCCAGAGTTCAACCCCTCGCAGAAGCCCTCTACAAGACATTTAGAAATGGCTAACACCAGGCCCCAGTCTGTACTTTTCGGCACCGGTCCTCCCACTCCATCCCAGGTAACGTTTTTTTCGACCACTGGAGCCTGAACGATTTTGTTGTGGCGCACACGAAGACGTAAAAAACTGGTTAAATCACTATGACCGCGTTTGCGAAGATCAACCAGTGGTCTGCTCAGGAAAAGCTCTCCCAGGCCTACTCCTATCTTGATGACAGGGCCCGTACTTGGTACGAGAACAGAGAAGGCAACCTGTCCACATGGACCGACTTTCACCAGCAGATGGTTGAAACCTTTGCCAATGTCGACAGACGTGACCGCGCCCACCAACTACTAGAGCTAAGGGTCCAAAAACCGAATGAAACGGTCGCCATGTTCGCCGAAGACATGGCACGTTTATTTCGGAGGGCTGACCCGCAGATGACCGAAAATAGGAAGTTGCGCTACCTCATGCGCGGCGTGAAAGAGCAGCTGTTCGCCGGACTTCTGTGCAACCCGCCAAGCACTGTAGGAAACTTCATCAAAGAAGTGTCGGCTAGTGAGCGGGCACTTCACCAACGCTGCCGACAATATGACCACTTGTGCAGCAGCCCCCAAATTCATGCCGCCACTGTGACGTTTGACAATCATAGCTCCTTGCGTGACATGATTAGAGAAATTGTTCGTGAAGAACTGCAGAGGTTGCGGACCCCTGTAGTGGATACACCTATGGCATCTGTAGCTCAAGTCGTCCGTGACGAAATCCGTCAAGCATTCTCGACAGCTGATCCTGCCCCCGAACAACGTCCTATGATGTACGCCGCCGCCCTTCGTAGCTCCCCACCCGCTCCGCCTTCATACTACCCGCCACCTGCAACTGTTCCTTGGTCACCACCACAGGGGGAGACATCGTGGCGCCCACCCATTCAGCCCCCATACGACCAGTCGTCTTCTGGCCTGCCATGGCCTTCGTCGCGTGAGGAGTCATCACGGCAACCACAGCTTCGCCGAACAGACACCTAGCTGGCGCACTGTCGACAGGCATCCACTCTGTTTCAACTGCGGAGGTGTGGGCCACATAGCCCGCTATTGCTGGCACCTCGCCGATCCGTTTCACCCTCTCAGGCCATGGTTTGACAGTCGACATGCCAACGACTACGTATCCCGCCGTGGCGATGTCGGTTCTCGAGGACCTCTGGTGCCTCGACCCCCCTTCGGCGGTCACCGTAACAATGATGAAGAGATCGTAACTGATTGCCATCCGGGCTTCCGACATCGACCACGCTCTCCTTCTCCTGCACAGTCAACTTTGTTGCAGCGCCGCACTTTTGCAGGCACCAGAGGAGCGAGGTCACCCAGCCCACGCCGAAGAAACTGAAGGCGGCGACCTCAGGGGGTAAGGTTGCAGGCTGTCGAGACGAAGAAAAAAAGCCCCCGTTACTCACACCTCAGGACGCTGTAAAGCCGACAAGACGTAATACCGACGAAACTGTGACCCCAGGCCTTACCGTTTTTGTGGACGGACATCGAGTTAGATCTTTAGTCGACACCGGGGCTTACTTCTCTATTATTAGTGATGACCTTGCCGTACGCCTCAAGAAAGTAAAGACAGCTTGGACGGGACTTCACCTAAGGACGGCAGGCGGCCAATTACTGATGCCTGTCGGAATGTGCACAGCAAGGCTCGACATCGGTGGCTCTATTTTCATGGCGACGTTCGTCGTTCTCGCTTCATCAGCGCACCTCTCAGCCTATAATTCATCAGCACATCTCGCAAGCCTATAGTTTGTCATAAATGACGGAAATGTGCAAGGGAATGTACCCAGAAAATTTCATTCAGATTCATTTGCCTCGAAAAATAGCCGGAGTTGGCCTTTAAAACCTGCTGCTGGCCACTTTCCTGTCGGGACCAAGGAGGATTAAAGAAAAAATTTAAATCCTCCTTGGTCGGGAATGCTATGGCACACTAGAGTTACTTCATATACTACCTTTAGGTACCATATACAGTAACTCTATGTCACACTGATAACGCGCGCGCCGTTCGCGACCGCGATCTACCGGAACCGTGGTGATAACGCGAGGAAAGTTATCTAAGTAGATAACGATTATTGTTGTGTAAGAGATATATACACTCTCTAAATAATCCATTTTTAAGAGTGTATTTGTGGAACTGAAAAGACACCCTCTTTTTTACATGGTTCTTTTAGCATGCACGCACATAATCAGTAATCGAAAACCTCCGGCGCGTAGCATAACTCACAGGCAAAATCCCCTCTGTGTCTAAAAAGATTAAAAACTTAATCACTAGCATAACTGCAGCGTAGGCGGCATACTACTAAACTGCGAGCACCATAACCAGCGACGTCATAGTCGCTGGTTGACACTTTTGCAAATAAAGTTACTGCATATTTTTTTAGTTTATTAACTGTAATATAAATTTAAAGTTTGTGTGGAACAATTGCGACTAAACTTATTTGTATTGAGTATTGTGTTAAATGAGTATATTGAAAGCACGGTAGGATCTAGGCAGCGGTAGTTGTTGGCTAGCGGTGCGTTATACGAATGGCTCACCGTTTTTAAGGTGCTTTCTAGCGTATGTGTGAAATCGTGCGTGTGTGTGTGTGAGTCGTGTTTGTTGAGCAGCGGTTCTCGCCGAGGTTTCTCTCAAGTTCTCACGCAAACCGAGCAAGATGGGACGAAGATCCATAAACACCACGAAGAGTGGGAAATACATGAACCCCACGGATCAAGCAAGTACGTGCTCTATGAACTAATAACGCTCGCTGCTTGGCGCACATCGTCGCACCGCTGCAACCCGGCAACGATCGTTCATTATAATGTTCTTGGAGAAGTTTAGTGTTTGAGCTTCGCTTACCTTAGGCTGCAATTGAGAAAATGTCATTTTTTTAGTCGAATGAATGTTTGCTTTTCATACGATCAGCTGTTTTGCGGCTGTGTCTACCAACGTTCGACTTCATCAACGATGCTTGTCGCATATTAGAGAAACTTTCGCGGTTAACATCCCATAAACCGAAAGAAAAAAAAAAGACGCTCATATCGCAAGAAAACCTTGGTTGCACTAGTAATCCGATTATGTTTCCGGTTCGGTCATTATAAACTTTGCGCACTAGACAATTAATTCACTTTATGATTGAGAACTCGTAATGTGAGCGTGGCAGAGCTAACTGGCTGCTTTCGGTTTGCTCCTTTTTTGCAGGAAAAGAAGCTAGGAAACGAGAACTCAAGAAGGTAAAACAGTGTCTTTCTTTTGAAGCGGCATCTCAGTAAGTGCTCAAGTGTTGCGAGGGTAAAAGTTGCGGTTACGCATTTCGAACCACCTAGACGACAAGCTTCAAACTGCTACCACAACTTGCTTTTGAATTTGTCGTGACTCGTTATAATGGCCAAGTATTTGGGCTGTAGTGCCTCAGTAGTTGTACGTTAACTACATGTGAAGTTCCGATCTCCTTCATCACTGCCGTGAACTTCTCGAGTGTCCTAAACACCAACGTGTGTGTATCCCCGATCGTTACACCAAACTCGTCCGCGGCACTACAACACATGTTTTCAGTGTTTTGTTTATTGGTATCGAGTTGGAAGAGATCAGGTGTGCGGTGTGTTTTCGCCAGCTCGCTACAGGAGGTAACTCGAACATTTGATGTCGCAACAGAACGAAACTATTAGAGAACTGTGTGTATACAGCCTTCCAGGGATGATCACGTGGTTGCATGTGGGGCTCGAGGCCGTGTTGTGGTGAGGATGGAAATGAAAGAAACTTGAGCACTGGTCTTTCAAGTGCGTTTCGAAAGACTTCAAACATTAAAGGATAATCCTTGATGTCCCACTATGGCATCTTTTGACACTTTTTGTGTTGCCTTTAGATGCTAGATATGGTGACTTGAAGAAACCTTAGCACCTAAACTCACACAGTTGCTAAAGCATTTACTCTATAGAAGTGTAGCACTCGAGGCTATTCACTGTAAACCATGGGTCCGATTCTCGGCTGTTTTCTCCTGACTGTGGAGAACTAATACACAGAACCATACCTGTAGTGCACATCTATGAAGGCTCTTCATCGAAATTGAATAAGAGCCCTCAGCTCAATATGTTAACCCCTGAAGGACAACTGTTCGTTATGAGCGTTAAACTAAGAAATAGATATACATTAGTTTTTTTGTAGAATTGCAAGTTTGCACTTCCCTGCTAAGTGCCTTCAGCCAGTAATTAATCATAGGCAGTAAATGTCACTTGTTGGACTGGAGCAGCAGCAAAGAGTGAGGGTTGATATGTTAAGACCATTATTGGCATTTTTGTTTAAGCGCACTTGAAGAAATATTGATGCAAAATTCCAGCCCATCGTGTTGTCAGGTAGGCATTATAAACAAACGAAATGTGTGCCCCGGTTCCACATATGATAAGAAGTTCCTGTGTGAGCTCCATGTGATGTGTGCCCCGGTTCTAAATTTGGCAAGAAGTTTTTGTGTTAGCTCTATGTGATGTCACGGCTGGGTTGAGCTAAACCTTGCTTCTGGTATTTTCCCTGGTGTTTGTCTCTGCCAAGAACTGGCTGCAGAAGTTTCTGCAAGTGTTAGTTTTTAATTATTTCATGTTCTAATCATTGGTGTATGTTGTACATTTGGATGAAACATCATTTTAATCAAGCTTTCTATCATCGTTAGTGTGTTAAATCCTGTCAGTAAAAAATTTAGTGCAGCAGCAAACCTTGCATCTTTCTGAGCTCACGCAAACCTTATGACTTCTTTTCATTTGTGGTCCTGCTGCACTTTGACTTGAGCGTGGAAATTGGGCATGGCAAAAACATATAACACCATACACTTACCAGATTAAAATGACAGGGTTTGGAGGCAGTAGTAGAGTAGAAGCAATACTGAGTGGTGTGTTTATTTAACAGCACACAAAATAACAATCATGACAGTGATCAAACAGACATTTGATGTTAATCGGGACAAAGAAGAAACATTCTCGTTGTAATTCCAATAGACGAAGGAATCACTGAAATATAGGTTCTCAGCTCTGGGATATTTCTAAAAAAAACTGATATTGTCATCACAGGGGATTTCACTAAATAAATTATCTTTCTTTGCTTATTTGTGTAGAACAAAAAGCAGCGTCAGATGGTGAGAGCGGCTGTACTGAAAGGGAAGGATCCACAGCAGCTGATCTCAGACTTGCAAAGAATCGACGAAATGGGTGAGTTTGGACGTTACAAAACATTGTTTGAATGAAGTGAGGTCTCTGGGTAGTACCGTTTGCAGTTGGCTCCATATCACATAAGGAAGTCACCGTCTGTCACTCATCACTAACATCATGTGTTGTGTTTTGTGTCATCGTTTCAGTGGCACTGAATGCGGTCTGTCAGAATGCTCTGGCTTGTGATACATGCCTTTTGACCCGTGTTACTGACTATGACCAACAAAATTATCTAAAACAACTGTTTCCACTATTCAGTAAACCGTCCTTAATAAGCACAGCCTGAAGAGAAAGAAAACTTGTCCGTTTAACAAGAGTTCAGTTTACTGAAAGATGAACGAGAATGCAGAATACTACTATAAAATCAGTCATATTAGAGGCAGTTGTCTCACTTAAGCAGCAGTTCTGTGAAAGAGATTTCCGTCTACAAAGAGTCTATTGTATTTCAATTGAAGCCGGTTTATTTGTAAAGATCATTCTCAACATCCAGGGCTTTGTTTTCTCAAACGTGCAATAATAATTACACTTTCGCAATGTGTAACCCACTTGTAGCACTTGTTACCTGTTCGCTGATGGGACTTTCTTTGTCACATTGTCAGATTGTTGTGGTAATCAAAAGGCGTGAGGCAGAATGGCTCGAGACCAAACAGCAAACTTGGGTTTGCTAAAGGCAGCAGCTAGCGCATTTTTAGGGCATTGAACAGACTAATGCGGCTCCTGTGCTGCCTTTAGTTTGTGTAAGCCTCATCAGAGAATACAGATTATCTTTAAGTATCCACTAAAGTCTTGGAGTTTTGAACTTTGTGTATATTAGTCAGGTTTATTACTGCGTGCGGTGCCTGGCTGATTTCTTTAGTAAGCGTACAATCAGAGGAAAAGTCAGAAGATTCGCTGAAGTCTGCCATAAGTTTAATCTTTTTATCCACAGAGATTCGCATTGAGTCAGTCATGACGTGACGTTGTATAATCCTCATCTTTTCAGAATACAATGTGGACAACCCACCGGTGTTGAGCGAGAAAGTTCTTCGGGACAAGCGGAAAAAGCTGAGAGAGACGTGGGATCGCGTGCTTCGGCTCTACGTAAGTGACACTCCCGGCACTTCAAATGATTTTGCCGCAAACTCTGAACACTCTCATCAAAAATTTTTTTGCTGCTGCAGCCGGGGGCCTTAGTTTGATATCGCTGTCTCCTAATGAACTTGTTTTATAACTTGCCACCATTACACACCAACGTGTCTAAACACACGTATAGTGTGTTTATGAAGTAACTGCGCATTGAAAAGTGTAATTGCGTTACTGCCATTGCTAAGCCGATAAAGCCAACAGACAGATAAAATACCTATGCGATTCACACTGTTGCATCGTATGTGAGTTTGTAATGTTATACCCAATTGTCATCATTTTTTTTATTTCTTTACGTTATTTTCGCAAACACGCAGTGCTAAAATGAACGTAACTTCAAATGCACACAACTTGAAAACTACCGCAGTGCATAATATTCCGTATACCAATCTACCTGCATTTGTAATGGTGGCTTTGCAGTAAAATCTCAGTAGTTTGAATGAGGGTGCCATGAATATTTTAGAACAATAAACTTTTGAAGACATTGTGGCAGCATTTTTATATATTCTCAGCAAAAATCTCTCAGTTAAGTGAATTTCTTAATAGAACATATTTCAGTTGGATGAACATAATCAGTGGACCGAGGGATCTGGAAGCTGTCGGATATGGAAACCATTTTCAGTATTTATGTCTAACAAGAACAGTGTGAGAGGAAAATCTAATGGCTGTGCCTGATTACAGTCCTTTAATTCTGCATATCTCAGCAACAAGCTTAGTCAGAGACAGTGAGCAAAAACATGCTCTTGAGCAAAAACAGTCAGAGACAGTGAGCAAAAACATGCAAAAATATGCTGACAGCGCATGTCAGCAACACGATTCGCGGGACACCTGCCCCGCGATCGGACAATCACTCGACCGCCTATGTGTTTTTTTATTTAGTCCCACTTGCCTGTACGACTTTCTTTAACAGCAAAAGGAAGACCCAGAGCACTTCTCGGACCTGAAGAAGATGGAGCTGGAGTATGAGGACAAGCGCAACACACTCATCAAGTACTACGGTAAGTTTGCGGGGTCCGACTTGCATCCTAAACTAGAGGGTATCGTCGCACTCTAAAACTTTAGGACCTTTGTCTGTGTAATGGTTATTTACTGCTAGATTGCTGTAAGAATAACTAACCAAAACCGTTCTGGGAGGTATGGTTGAGATTTTTAATTTTGCGGTAACCTCATAATAGACTATAATATGTTCTCCTTATCTTAGTTTGTTCTTAGTTCCAAATAATGTACCCTATACGTGATGAACCCATTTCTATTTATTTCAAACACGTATCATACTTTGTTTGAACATACATGGCATGCTTGCCATAAAGAAAGCAGATGTGTCAGATTTCATTAACTAACACAATCTCATTTGTATTTATTTATTTTCACCATAAGCTGAAAGTGCAGCTTATGAGAGTATGAGTGTCTGTTGAAATATATTCATTGAACACTGTTCACGTGTCGACAAATTATGGCTGTGACGCGTATTTTTAAGAGCTCTTTGTCATTGCATGCTCCGCACAATTCTCACAATGGATATAAAAAGTTTTTACAGATGTGTCACGGTCCCGCTATTTTTGGGCAGTTCTGCGGTGTTGTCTTGAACCGCTACGCGAGGTATCAAGGTTCCAGAGGTAGCAAACCTGGACACTTGCGAAATAATGTCTGATCAGTTTTCTTGTTAGCGAAGCTACAACAAAAGGCTGATTATTAGTACTTTATCACGAACAGTGCTACTTTATAAACACGTTAATGTAACCTCTTTGTCCCACTTTTGTCATCATTACATTCACTTGTTACGTGTGTCTACTTAGCCTTAATGCATAAAAATGGCATTTTACCTTGGAGTCTTGATGAATGTTGTTACTGCAGAGAATAACGATGCTTATCATCGCTCATCGTGCGCCACCAAACCTTTTTCATAGTGTCAAGTATTTTATCCTTCAAAATGATGTTGAACTCTCTCTGTCGAGTTTGCACTAAAATTATTGATTTGAAGAGCTGAGTACCTGTGAAATTGTGCTTCATCATCAGACTGCATGTATGCATGCTTCTTTGCTAAAAAAGCGTTTGAAGAAGAGGCAGGTGAATACTATGAAGCAGTCCTAAAGTTGCAGATCTGACAGTTTTAGTCAATTTCGCCCTTTTATGCAAATTTAATGAGTTGATTGTATTGGAAGGTTGTTTGAGTGATGTGCACAAGGGCATTCTTAAAATATATTCTTGAAACATTTTGCAACTTTTCACAGTACAGTTATGGCTACATTCAAACCTCATCATAAGAAAGTTGCATCCTACAAGTAAATAATTTGGTTATATTAGAAAATTTGTTATAAAGTTTCATTCCTAACGCGATATCTATTGAAGACTATTTTTGATTCACTTTTTATAACAAGTATTTTGTTATATCTGGGTTCGTTATATCGAGGTTTATCTTGGAAGTGTTCGAATGGCACATCTGTGAGCTTCTGCAGGTCTGTACTTATTTCTCCTTTATTTTGGTTTCAAATACTCTTATGTGCTTTATGATATCTCTTTAAGACAAAGAAGGCAAAATGTAGCCTGTGAAGTAATTGCTACTTTTTTTCTATCTACCAAGTATGCAACACTTAGCCTGCTGAATAACCAGTCACCTCCCCCATTCCCGATTTGCAGAGTCGGTCAAGTTTGCCCAGCAAGTGGAGATTGACCAGATTCCTCTGCCAAGTGCACCGAGTACCCCGCAAGTTGGTATGTCGAAGAATGCCAAATTGTGTTTAGTCATTCGTTCACCGTTGTTGCCTCTGACCAAGTTGGCCAGCTGTGCCACTGAGCATCGTTACTCACGTTGATGGAAGGATCATATAGCATGGCAATTTTTGGACCTAGTGATAAAAACCTCTATTTAAAGAAAAATCTTGCTTGAAATATGTCCTCGGTGCATGATAGGCTAGCAGCCACTTCTCATCTCCACACTAGTGTTTATTACAGCGAAGCTGTATATGTCTGTAGCCTGGCAGATCGAGTCTATTGACAGAGGCACTTTGAACAATATTTATTAATGAACAAATTACCAAAACTAACTCAGTGTTCTTGTGTCGAAGAAATGAACATGGCATAAAAGTAAACATACTGGTGTAAGATTTTGTAGACATTTCAGAATGAGGTCAACAATTTCACCTCAACAACAAGACCGCTTGCATAAGAAACGAATGCCATGCCGTTTTCATGCTTTCGAAACAACAGGATTTTTTACGTAATACTACAAGATTTTATTTTAAGACTGCAGCTGACTAAATAATGTGCATTATACACAAGAGAGAAACCAGGAGTTTTGTCTGCATGGCTATTTTTTCGCTCAGCATAGTCCGTATTGATAATATATGTCCAATCACAGTCTTCACTATATCAGACCCACCGTGGTCACAGTTTCACTGGCTTCCATGTTCACAGTTGTCATAGGGCTCTGAATCTTTCTTCTACAGCTTTCCATTTACCGAAATTATTGCGTGTGACACACTTTGCGTTCTGTTTAAACGGGTTCTGGCACGAAATGTTTCACGTATCGCTTTTTTTGCGTAATATGATAGGCCAAGCTTCCGAGAGTGTCGATATACCGGTAGGCGTGAGTGCACCCTGAAAAACTATTTGCAGCGTGCTTTTAAAAGGTAGTGTCGGTTTCTACTGTACCCTGACATCACGACATGGTATGAGCAGAGCCACCAAGCGGTAGGTGGGCACGCACAAGTTTCCATGATGTATCCTCGTCTGCGCGTCGTTTCTTCAATCGCCTGTTTCGACTACTGTGCGCTGCAGTATGGCAACTGTCACAGCAGGGGGAACGACATTGGGATGCTATCACTTTTAAGGCCCAGGTTTTTTTGTTACAATCCAAAGTCGGTCAGCAAGTGCATTATGCGCTTGTAGCATCCCGTGTAAAGTGCAGCAAGCAAAGTAAACTCCGCTTGGTTGGCGTCCAGTCTCTGCCTGGGTCGCGGCGCACGAATTCGACCCACGCTTGTCTCAGTGCTGAACAAACTGGAATTAGTGGAACTTGCACCCACTGTCTCTCGTTTCGCTGGCGCAAGGCAATTCACAGGGCAAAATATTTGTGCCATGACAGCAAATTCGATATCAAACGATTCATTAGCTTTCTGATAAGCGTATATCTTATATTCGCACGCATGTACACTGTTACACACTCCGCTAGTTCACCTCACAGGTACGCTGGATGACACTGACCGCATGGCTCAAGCGTACGATCGAAAAGTCGACGCGCAAGCTGCCATTTTTTTGTTTGTTTCTTTTGGTGTTTGACGTCGTCACAACTAGCCAGACTGCTGCGTGATGTCACAAGGATTAGTCCTGTAGCTTGATATCAAGTTAGTGTCAATGTCGGTAGGTGGACCATAAGAAATTTTACTTTAACATCAAAATAAAATATCTTATTGGCATTTGCTGAGTGTCACATTTGCTCAAAGCCATCTCTGTATACGAGAGATTTCTATGGAACAGTAAAGTCTCCTCCGAAAAAAGGTGTCAGTACCCCTTTAAAGGCAGTGCGTAAGTCCTATACATCCAATTAATGTTTGGCCACTTTGAGGTACAGGAAGCTTTTTTTTTAATGGACAATAAGCATGAATTGAATGTGAGGGGTTCGCCCTAGGGTACATTTTCACTCACTGCTTGCTCTCGGAAGAACTGGTTTTCAGCCACAAAAAATTCTATTTAAGAAAAGCATGAATGTAGAAAATATGCACAAAGGGCTTCCCAAACTGCAAATTTCTCAAATTTTGCCCTACGCTTTCAAGAGAAAACCATGCATTGGTCTACTAATCATGGTGCTTGACTGCTGAAGCAAAGTTCGTAAGATTGAATCCCGGCCACAGCTTGATGGTGCACGTTATGTGCACATTTAAATTTAGGTGCACATTAAAGAACTGCACGTGGTTGAAACTTCTGGAGGCCTCAACTATAACGTTCCTCATAATCATATTGTGGTTTTTGGTCTTGAAACCCCTACAATTATTGTATTGCAACCACCCATCATGACAGATGTTGTGAATAGTCATAGCAGTGGTAAAAACAGAGCAGAATAGATGGATTTGTGCAGAGTCACTTTCTTGTTTCTTTCCCTCGCAGCCCCTTCGCTAATCCCACTTCCTGTCGACGTGCCATCTATACTGAAGAAGCCTCCCCTGTGAGTGCCTTTTGTCTTCTTCGTCTGGCTTCCTGTAATGGCTAAATAAGTAACCTTTCAGTGATCCCCTTTGCTTGCCTACGCTGTCTCGCTGTACACAATGCATTCACTGGGTCATTGTCATTCCTGTGGTTGAACTGATTGGCGGAGATACTGAGCCAAGGGCAAGTAAGCAAAGAGTGGACAAGCGCATTGAGTGTGCTTGTCCACGTCTGTGCTTGTCCGTGTTTTCACTTGTTCTTGTCCTAGTGTTTGCACCAATCACTTCACTCTCAGCTATGTGCCAACTAGCCCAATGGCAGACGCTACTAAAGATCACTTACGTTCCTGAGGTTGAACTGATTGGCGCAAATACTATGCAAAGGACAAGTAAACAAAAATGTGGACAAGCGCGTTGAGTGTGCTTGTTCACGTCTGCACTTGTACAAGTTATCACTTATTTGTTCTTGTCCTACTGTTTGTGCCAATCGATTCAATCTCAGCTATGCACCTACTAGCCCGATGGCCGACACTACTAAGGATCGCTTTCAATAAACAGTGACCCCTCGGCCAAGGCGCCCGGCGTGCCACCCGGACCACCTCCAGAGCTGTCGGACGACGACGACGATGAAGAAGAGGAGAACGGTCAGTCTCGGCACTTGCACTTGCTGCATCTGTTCATGTATTTCATGTCTTTAAAGCCTCAAACTTGATTAAAGTAGTACACACGGTGTCACAAGAAAAAGAAAGTCACAAAAATTCTCGAAAAACCTCTCTAAGTTAGTGCAGACCCCAATATGCATCCTGAAAAGAGCTCGTGCCTTCCTTTGGTCGTATTCGTTGACTGATAAGTTCGTTTCTTTTTGCTTGTGCTTTCTTCTTTTGAAACTCTGCACTCGATACTTTCCGGTCAAGAATTTTGTGACATGCTGGTAATTCTGTTGCCATTTGTGACTTGGAAGAGCCGGGTATGCAGTGTTAAAAATAAAGAAAGACACTCAAGGCAAGTGATCATAAAGTGAGGGAGTGGGGAACCCCTACTCGGAGGATTATCGTAAACAGGTGGTTGGACAGAATATTTTATGTATGTTGAGTGCAGTCAATGACATCACATAATACACTCTGGCTAGAATTAATAAGATAAGCGGTACCGCGTTATAACCAAAGCATGCTTTTTTCGGCTTTTGCCTATGCCAAAAGGGCACCCCACCTTTCAAAAGCAATTTACTACACTTTTCACTTGCAGACACGTTCAACGCAATCACAACACAGCAGTTGTTGTGATTGTGTTGAATCACAACACCGTAACACAATCACAACACCACAGTTGCTGCCGCAGTTGGTCCTTGTTTTTGTAGATGGTCGACACGGTCGTGTCGGAAACGCCGTATTTTGCCGCCACCGACGCCTTCTTCAGGCCACTCTTAATGTCCCTTATGACGCATTCCTTAATCTCCAGCGATAGGGCTCGGCGTTTTTTCACACCGCTTGAAGACGACGCCGACGCCATGGCGGCAGGAGCTACGCAACACACGTGCTCTGGGCTCTCAGACGGCAACAACACGGCGAAGCGCACACAGCAAATCCAAAGAGGCAAAAGAAGGAGGTTGAGAAAAAAAAAAGCATGCTACCACTTTTCTCCCCCACTCCGTGCAGCGCGCACCCGGATTGGACGCTGCCACGGTCGCCACGGTGACGAAAACACGCTCCCTCCTTCCAAGGTCTCCCCGACTCCCTCCCTACTGTACCCTCTCTTCTCCTCCGCAATGTTTGACTTTTCGCGGCGGTCTCCACGTGCGCCCTCCCGCTCACACTCCCAACAATCCGGTGCGCCGGGAACGTTGCCGGGAAACCGTGCTGACCGTGCTCCATTCGCCGATTTTATGGTCGCGCACCTAAAAACTCCGCGCTATAACCGGTGGTCTCCTTCGCGCGCCTACGCAATAAACGGTTGGCCTATACATTGAGTTTTATGGGCGACATATCGGTGGTCAAAAAAACCCACGTTATAACCGGTCCCGCACAAAAAGCGGCTACGTTATAAGTGGTCTGCCCTGTATGTACCCTGAGGCAAATGAAAAATCATTTACACTTTTCATTCTACTGTTTATTAACATGAAGCTAGGGTTCTACTATGCATATTAATTTTTCTTTGAAATGTCCCTCTTTATCAATGCACTTGGCCCCAACGGTCAACGAGCTTACGTATTTTTCAAAATAAAAGATTTTCGGTTAGTCATGGAGCCACTTTCGCACCGCATTTTGCACATCTAAATCAACCACGCAACGCATCCTTGAGTGGCCCGAACAAACGAAAGTCGCATGAAGCTAGGTCTGGGCTGTAGGGTGGGCGTACCAATAGTTCAAATTTCATTTATTTAATGGGATCAGTAGTGCGAATAACCATATGTGGCCGTCCATTCTCATAACAAAACTTTATTTTACAGCAAACGTCTGCGTTTGTGGCGAATTGCTTGTTGCGATTGTTGTGAATAGCAAATTCTTTATCCCCAAAGATGCAGTTTTACGTGATACTGCATTTCTCCTGTATTGCGAAGATAGTCTGTGATGAATGTCTAGAGCTTTGACCCCCTCCGACCAGCGAAAACGAATCACTGCTCATTGTTCCTCTTTGGTGCAAAATTCTATAGGAGCAGCCAGGATATATCGGCTACAAATGGAAGAAAAAATAAGGAATTAAGGACAAACTTTCACATTATTAGCACAGCATTGTAACAATAAAGTATGCAAGGGCAGAAGACAAACTGCCTAGTATCACAAAAGTTGTGACAAAATGGTAGATAATTTATGACTTGCCTTCGTTGTATGCATGGTAATTCACTTCTACCTTGGCCAGAACCCTTTCTTTATAGGCTATCTGAACTTTTAATCAGTGTTAGTAACATTGATGAAGTCACTAATTTTATTGAGTCCTTTCTTTTTAGCAATGTTTAATTTCCTCAGTCCAAAAGAGATTATAATCTTACTAGGACTTTCTAGCAACCAAAGTCTTCGATGCATAGAAATCCTGAGGTCAAAACTCTGCAATTTAAGCCAGAAGTAGCGTATTGGTGAGGGCTGCATTTATAGTTAGCAAAGCTCAGTAGCTGCTGAAAGTTCCATGTCCCAATGCATTATTTTGCATGGTTCTGTTAAGTGGACCATCACTGTATTTTGAACTCACATATCAAGGCCTCTTAACTGGAATGCTGAGGTGCATGAATGCAATTTCATTGCATTTATTGGCTTGAATTCAAAACTTGAGATGTACATTTTGAAGCAGTTAAGCATAATTCACTATAGGTGAAACTTCATTACTCTGCTAACAGGTGGCCACAATTTGCCTTGATAGTGATGTCTGTGTATACAGTGGTGTAACGGATTGAGAAAACACGTCACAGAGCATATTTAATGAAGCCTTTATTGTTATGTAAACCAGTACATCTGCAAGTGGCTACAGCACACTTGTCTTTCATTGGGAAAATGAATGAAGGTTGCCTTACAATCATTACAATGGGCAACATGGTCCTAAATTATAACACAAGGGCTAAGAGTGAGTGAGACCTCAGCGTCATCTGTTTACCGGTCTACACTGGTGGTTTGTGCACCGTGTTCATTTTCTTTTTTTGCAGAACGCAAAGCTCTAGCAATGCTCCCACCCAAGCCAAACAGCAGCCTTCCGCATTATCAGAGATACCTTTACGACTTCAGGGTGCCCTAGTTTTGTAAACTTCAAGAGGAGTTAGCTAAAAGACGTTTGCAAATGGTTGGGATTTCAGAAAGCATGTTTCTGTAATGCTACTGGAATCTTGATACGGGCAAGGAAGACAAATGACGCAAGAACCAATGTTGTCTTTCTTCCTTTCCTGTGTTATCTAGCGCTATGAATTGCTGAAAGGCATCTAACCAAGTTGCCCGTAATCCATACTTTGAGAAATTGCAATGATCTGTGCTAGTTCTAAAACCATACCTAAATGTTATGAAATAACTTCAGATAGAATTATTTCCTTTTTCTTCTGTTGCAGCTTTCGTTTGACTGTCTCTTTTGCAGCAGTCTTGCTGAAATGTCTGCTGTGGTTACCATGACACATGTAGGAAGGACTTGATTGATTGATTTGTGGGGTTTAACGTCCCAAAACCACCATTTGATTATGAGAGACGCCGTAGTGGAGGGCTCCGGAAATTTTGACCACCTGGGGTTCTTTAACGTGCACCCAAATCTGAGTACACGGGCCTACAACATTTCCGCCTCCATCGGAAATGCAGCCGCCGCAGCCGGGAATCGACCCGCGACCTGCGGGTCAGCAGCCGAGTACCTTAGCCACTAGACCACCGCGGCGGGGCATGTAGGAAGGATTTCAGCAACCGCGGTACTACACAGCGGTTATAGCGGTCGGCTGCTGAGCTAAAATTTATTGGTTCAGTCGCAACCGCATTTCGATGGAGGCGAAATACTAGATGCCCGTGCATTGAGATTTAAGTGTATATCAAAGGATGCCGTATGGTTGAAACCTTGTGAAACTACGACTATGTTGCGCCTCATAACCATATTGTAATGAATCTGAATAACGGACGCTCTGCTGGTAATGAAGAAGACGAGGATGATCCGTGGCTGTAGTAGTAGCTCGCTCACGCCGCTCGCCATTAGCCAGACCTGCCTGATAAAGCACATTTTGCCAAGCTGCGTCTGAACCTTTCTCGACGTACAACACGTCTATTCTAAGTGGTGGAGGAGCCGGGGTTCCCACCAACCTAGAACTTCGCAATCAGACGCTACCCTCACCTTTCACCATGACTGCTCCTGGCCCTTTTCAAGCTGCCTTACCAACGACAGTCTACTGTACAGGCGTGCCTCGGCAACGCGACCCACCAATTTTTCGCGGCAACGACGAACAAAACGTCAAGGACTGGCTCGTCGAGTACGAAATCGTAAGCGCTTCCAACAAGTGGAACGCCTGCGACCAGCTCACAAACGTGCGCTTTTACTTCGCTGAAGTGGCCAGCCTCTGGTTCAAGAACCAGGAAGGCGAAATCACCAACTGGTCCGCCTTCAAGACCACCATCGCCGCGGTCTTCGGTCGTCTCGCCGTGCGCCGGCTTCGCGCGGAACAGCGTCTCCGTAGTCGAGTCCAGCGCAGGGACGAGACCTTTACAAGTTACATTGAAGATGTCTTGTCTCTTTGCAAGCGCGTCGATGAATCTTTAACTGAACACAACAAAATCAAGCACATCATCAAAAGAGTTGACGATGATACCTTCCAGATACTCGTCGCTAGGAATCCACAGACCGTCACCGATGTTGTCCAGCTCTGTCAGGAGCACGACGAGTTGCGTAAGCAGCGTGTCTCGACGCGCAGGGCTGCTGAAGATACGGCTGAAGTTTCCGCCCTCGTGCACGACGTCGCTGCTGATCACACCGTCTTACTGCCCCACATCAAACAATTCATTCGTGAAGAAGTTGCGCGTCAGCTTTCTCTTGTGACCGAAGCATCCGCGCCAGTGACCTCATTAGACTCACGTCTATGCCAGGTAATTGAGACACAGGTCACGTAGGCACTGCCTCCATCGCCATCTGTCCCTACGCCGCTGACCTACGCTGCCGTCGTTGCTAGACCCCCAGCCCCGCCTGTCTCTGGCGCGTACCGGGGCACCGGGTCCTCCTACCCTACGACGCTGCCTACATACACGGCACCCCATCCCGTTTCGCCCCCTGCACCTTCTGTCGTTAACCCATGGCGCACCTTGGATAATCGACCCATCTGTTTCGCATGCGGTTTCGTGGGACATATAGCACGCTACTGTCGCCGTCGCAACGTCCAGCCTCCAGACCATGGGAATTCTGCAAATTACCAGGCTGCCCAGAATCGCCAGCGACCATCTTCTCCTATCACCGACTCATTGTCACCACGACGCCCTGTCAATTCTCGCCGGTCATTACCACCTCGTCGCCGATCTGTCTCCCCGATGCTTCGGCGCACGAGCCCCGCTCGAGAGGAAAACTAACAGCCGCAGTTCCGGAGGCAAGAACTGCGTCGTCGTCGAACTTTCTAAGACCTCCTCTTTGTCCGACCAACGAAATTGATGTGCTAGTAGAAGGTGTTGCTGTATGTGCACTTGTCGACACAGGTGCGGTCATTTCTGTAATTAGTGAAAAACTGTGTTGCGATTTGAGGAAAGTTACAACGCCGCTTACGAATCTTGCTCTGCGTACAGCCACCTCCCATTTCATCGCGCCGACAGCTCAGTGCACAGCAAGCGTTCTTATTCAAGATGTTTGGTACGCCGTCAGCTTTGTTGTTCTCCCACGTTCATCTTACGACGTCATACTAGGATGGGATTTCCTTTCTACCCATCAGGCCCTCGTCGACTGTGCTCATGCTGAACTCACGTTGACGAATCCGTGCCTTGATATCGACCACCACAGGCCCTCGAAAGTGTTTGCCGCAGCTGACGTCCGCATCGCGCCGTTGTCCGCCGTCCTAGTACCTGTGTTTTCCCCTGCTGCCACTAGCTCGACGCTCCTGTTCCAACCAACTATACCTAGTGTGCAACACCGAACCATCGTCCTCCTGTTTGCCGTCATCAACTTTTCCAATGGTTCGGCGGTACTTTATGCGTGCAACGTTTCTGCTTGTCCGTACATCCTGCTACGCGGCGAGTGTCTGGGAAGCCTCGAGACCTTAAATTGTATTTTCGAAGACCCGATCTATCCAGGCAAGCCATTTTTACCGACTTGAGCCATTACACCCGCAACTGACGCTAATGAACCTATGGATGTATTCCGCAAGTCCATTGATTGCAACCTCACGCCTGGGCAGCAGGAACCGCTGATCAAGCTCCTACAGCGTTTTCGAGCCTCGTTTGACCACAATCAGCCTTCCTTAGGTCGAGCGTCATCTGTTCACCATATAGATACCGGTCAAGAGACGCCATTACGGCAGCGTCCATGTCGTGTGTCAACTACCGAACGCCGTGCCATCAATGAACAGGTTGATAACATGCTGACACGTGGCATAATCGAACCGTCAAGCAGTCCCTGGGCCTCTCCAGTTGTGTTGGTGAAGAAGAAGGACGGATCCATCAGGTTTTGCGTGGACTACCAACGTCTCAACCGAATCACGAGCAAGGATGTCTATCCGCTGCCACGCATTGACGATGCCTTGGACTGCCTACAGGAGGCCGAATTTTTCTCTTCTTTAGATCTGCGCTCTGGATATTGGCAGGTACCCATGGCAGAGGCCGATCGCGAAAAAACTGCTTTCATCACGCCCGACGGGCTTTACGAATTCACAGTCATGCCCTTCGGCCTCTGCAACGCGCCAACTACTTTTGAGCGGATGATGGACTCTATCCTTCGAGGCCTCAAATGGAACGTTTGTCTTTGTTATTTAGATGACATTGTCGTCTTTTCAACTGATTTCGCAACCCATTTAACCCGCCTCGAGAAAGTCCTCGCATGTATTTCTGCCGTGGGGCTGCAACTGAATCTGAAGAAGTGCCATTTCGCCGCTCGAAAGCTTACGATCCTTGGTCACGTGGTTTCAAAAGACAGCATTCTTCCTGACCCTGCCAAACTTACAGCCGTTTTAGCGTTTCCCAAACCGACCACCATGAAAGAGCTCCGAAGCTTCATAGGCCTTTGCTCTTACTTTCGGCGCTTCGTCCGCAATTTCGCGACGATCATCGCTCCTTTGACCAAGCTCCTCGCCGGCTCTAGAGACCTTTCAGCCTGGTCTGCCACCTGTGACGATTCTTTCAATGAACTGCGCCGCCTATTCTGTGACACTACGACCCATCGGCACCCACAGAGATCCACACCGACGCTAGTGGTGTCGGGCTAGGTGCTGTCCTTGCACAGAAGAAAGACGGCTTCCAAGAGTACGTGGTTGCCTACGCAAGCCAAACTCTTAGCAAAGCCGAAATTGACTATTCCGTCACTGAAAAAGAATGCCTCGCCATTATTTGGGCAATAGAGAAATTTCGACCTTACGTGTACGGGCGCCCTTTTGACGCCGTGACTGACCACCACGCCCTCTGCTGGTTGTCGTCACTGAAGGATCCAAGCGGTCGCCTCGCCCGATGGGCATTACACCTCCAAGAATATAATATTCGCGTGGTTTATCGCTCCGGCCGGAAACATTCGGACGCCGACGCCCTATCCCGTTCGCCTCTACCTCCTGACCCGGACTGCTGCGAAAGTCTAACCTGTGATGCAACTGCCATCACCATCGCCGACATGCCATCTGAGCAATGCAAGGACCCTTGGGTTGCTTCGATTCTAGACATCCTGGCTGGGCGGACGGCTTCCCCCCCTTCTCGCACGTTGCGTCGGCAAGTCGAGTACTTCGCCACTCGCGACGACGTGCTGTACTGACGCAACTACCCACCCGGTGGACGTCAATGGCTACTCGTGATTCCACGTCACCTGCGATCCGAAATTTGTTCCACGTTTCATGACGACCCCCAATGTGGCCACGCAGGTTTCCTGAAGACTTATTCTCGCATACGTCTACAATATTACTGGCGTGGCATGTACCGTTTTATACGACAATACGTTCGGGCCTGATCGACGTGCCAGAGACGAAAAACCCCCCTTATCACGCCAGCGGTACCTTGCTACCCTTACCATGCCCATCCCGACCATTCGACCGCGTCGGCATCGATATCTATGGTCCCCCTCCCAACACTGCTGATGGTAACCGGTGGATCATAGTTGCTGTCGACCATCTCACGCGGTATACCGAAACTTCATCCCTTCTCTCGTCTACAGCAAAAGACGTTGCGATTTTCGTTCTTCACAACATCGTATTACGTCATGGAGCACCTCGGGAGTTACTGAGCGATCGTGGTCGCGTATTCTTGTCAGACGTCATCACAGCATTGCTGCGTGAGTGCCACGTCGTTCACCGCACTACAAGCGCCTATCATCCCCAGACCAATGAATTGACAGAGCGCTTCAACCGCACCCTTGGTGACATGCTGTCTATGTATATCTCGTCAGATCACTCTAATTGGGACCGAGTGCTCCCGTTTATCACGTTCGCCTATAATACCGCCATTCAAAGCACTACTGGGTTCTCCTTTTTTCCTCCTTTACGGACGTGAACCTTCTTGCACTATGGACACCATTCTGTCGTACAAACCTGACTCCTCAGAGTCCACGACTTTGTCTCAAGCCGCTACATACGCTGAAGAATGCTGCCAACTGGCAAGATCATTCACAACCCAAGACCAAGGACGCCAAAAGCACCACCATGACGCATCAAATAACACTACTTCCTACGATGCAGGTTCACTCGTCTGGCTGCATGTCCCTTCTGCTACACCTGGCCTTTCTACCAAGTTGGTCCCAAGTATCACGGCCCATATCGTGTGCTACAAAAAACGTTATCAGTAAATTACCTCATTGAGCCACTGGAACCATCTTCTGACCAACGTCGTCGTGGCCAGCAAATTGTCCACGTCTCGAAACTTAAGCCCTGCTACGACCCTCCCTTGTTTACTTGTTCATAGGTCACCAGGATGGCTCCTTATTTCGCGGGGAGTAATTGTAATGAATCTGAACAACGGACGCTCTGCTGGTAATGAAGAAGACGAGGATGATCGGTGGCTGTAGTAGTAGCTCGCGCACGCCGCTCGCCATTAGCCAGACCTGCCTGATAAAGCACATTTTGCCAAGCTGAATTTGAACCTTTCTCGCCGTACAACACCTCTATTTTAATATAATGGTTTTGGCTCATAGAACCCTGCCCACAACAGCAGGGTAGATTTGGTACTTTCTCAATTTCATCTATCTGGGTCTGGAATGAACAAGATGAAACTATAGCAACTCAGTTTAGCTGAGTTTAGGGGGTACTATTATAAGCAGTGTGAGTTCGAAGACACGAGCGCATGGCCAAGAGCCTCAAAATACAGATAACTTGATAAGATGATGGCGCTGCCCAAACTCGAGGGGAAAAAAAGGCGCTCTTCCGGTGACTGTTGGCACTCCCACATCACCATATACACGCATGATCGTTGCTTTGACAAACGGCAGTTTATCGCGTGTCATTGGCCGCTAGCAGTGATAACAAGTAAATAAAATTCACCAAAAATGAGGATGCATATCAAAATGCTCAGTGAACACCATCTAGATGTAATAAAAGCTACGCATGTGCATCGCGGCCGGCTACGTCACAGCCAAAATCTTTGCGGCTGTATAGCCTGCTGGGTCAGCTGGTTGTGGCTGCGCCCATTGATGTGAGTTCATATCGCCGATGGCAGCCACTGACACACTACAAGCTGTGTTTTACAGCAGTGATATTGAGGAGGAAGTGTCAACAGCTAGCAGAGGCGCGCCGCCTCTTCCACTTTGTTTTCAACAGCAGCCGCTGTCAATCAGCCGATGTAGGGTTCGAGGCTATTCAACACGCGATTGCGTGTTCAAGCTCATATAGCTCACGATAGCACCTTATGCTGAGGACAGAATATGCAGTGCTGAAACAGTAGCAGCAGCGACTCTGAAGTGCACAATGGGAAGCTGCTTACGCTCAAATGCTAAGATTTTTTGCTTGTACATCAAGGTACCACAGATTTGTGAGTATATGCATTGAAATGTTTGACGTTGGAACCATGCCCCACTGTTTGTGGAAATAGTGAAGCATTTTTCGAGACGCTTCAGGCTTGCATCTTGCTTCAGGCATTCCAGTAATGTGCAGGTATCGTATAACACAGTGTTGTTGTTTTCATTCCATTTTTCAGAGCCCCCTGCTACTAACGTGGAGAACGTGCCCGAAGAGAAGGATACAACGGGTAAACGACGCTCATGTTCTGTTACAATATCTTCATTTTTGTTTTTTTAATAGGGAAATTTAGCTTATCTGCACACTCTTCTTACCATTTGCACAATACTGGGTTACAAAAAAGTGAATAGCAGCAATTGTTCTGGTAGCAACATTTTGTGACAGAGCTTTAACTGGAACGCATTTCTTGCAGCAAGGTAGGTAGGTAATCAACTTTATTGATTCACGAAGGGATTATTTGAGGGGGGGTGTGGCAGGGGAAGTGGAAGCAGGATGACGACAGGCCCTCGGGCCGCTCTAAGTGGCCGGACACTGCTGTGCTTCGGCGACCCTTCCCACAATGCAAAAATATATCAAGTTGATTGTACTATAGTTATGCAACCATATCAATCTAGCAGGCACTTAGGTCAAGAAAAGCATAGGAGACAGTCACTGTTGTCTTTTAACTGTAGTGTATTAATTAATACATTAATTGAAAGGAAGTAAAGCGGATGGAAAATCACCTTTGCTTTCGGTGGGATTCAAACCTGCAACTTTCGATCCGGACACACAAATTTGAGTATTAGCGTGTGTGTCCAAAAAGCAATAACGAAGGAGAAACCTATAATAATTAGGCTTGTGCAAATGGTGAATTTTAGGTTTGAAATGAATAGCGATTTTGGTCAAATAATCTCGAATTCGAATAGTAGTACTATATGCTACATATTATCAAGGAAAAATAAACATATTTGTCATGACTTAAGTAACCTGCACAATATTTTTTGAACATCGAAACAAGGCCTCTGCAAATGCCTTTCTTTTCTTTCAAAGTAAGCGCAAAACAACTTTTAATAGTAGAAGGATTCGACTTTTAATAGAATGATAGGGGCAATCTGTAAAGTATGTTACACATTATTATTTACTATACTAAAAGCGTGTATGTTGGTATAACCATCTTTTTTATGAATCGATGCGAGGGTGATATGTTTGACCTTCTAGTGGAGCTTTGCAGCAGTGTGGGTTTCTTGTGGATAGGTGTTTTCACGGCTTAGCATTTCTGCAGTGCAGTGAAACTGTTTACAGAGGGTTACACGTGGATTAATATGCATCTGTTCGCTCATTTGAAATACTTTGAAGTTTTCAATAATTTAAATTCGAATCAAAGCAAATTCGAATACTGTAATGTCATTTGCACATTGAAAGCATTCGAATATTCGCACAAGCCTGGTAATAGTCCGTTGTTCTATGGCCAGAGAGATGAAAGTGGTTCCAGCACACATCTTAGGTTTACTCCTATATATATCGAACAATGTATTTTATTCATGTTTGCTATACATGAGTTGCATGTGATATAATTTCGAGCTTGAAAAGGAAGCTACCGCCATATTTAAAAACATTGAGTTGGGCTGCTCATGCAGCTTACCGTCGCTTCGGAGCTTGTCGGTGTCGTTCGATTTATTCTGCGCAACACGGCGAAATAAAACGTACAAGCGCTTTGACTGCCTAACTTAGAAGAGCTTGTGGAACCGACTCGGGTACGCTGCTGGCATCGGCCCTCACGATCTGCGCATCGGCAAGCACACATTGCACCGAATATCGATCTGCTGCCTGCCATGACACGCGGCGACATTGTGAATCATTTGGCACTTTCAACAAGTCATGTCACGCTGCAACGAATGAGGGCTACAAGTCGCTGGAAGGCCACGACTACTTCTCTAGCGGATGGGAGAAGAACTTGGCATCATAGTAGCTTCTATTACATCTTGTTGTTTCTCTAAGCCATGCAACCCATGTATACCAAAGCCCTGATGTCCTTGGTACTGTTTGCATACAGTATACTCTTGGAACATGAGGGTACCCTGAAAAATTGTTCCATTTAACAGAATTTCTTTTTACTGAAAACGAACAGGGGAGCAGCATTCAAGTATGAAATCAACCATATTAGAGGCAGCTGTTTTTTTTTATTTAAACAGCAATTTCATTTGAAAAATCCCTAATCACTGAGTGTGACTGTAATACATAGCATAGGCCTCCATGGCAAAGCAATGGCATTTTTTTTCTCACTAGCTTTCTCATCTTTTTCTGATATAGTGATTCCCCTTCCCCCTTGTCATGATTTGTTTATGTCACGACAACTTATTTGTAGTTGGATGCATGAATGAACACAACTCTATTGAACATCCAGCAATTGTCTGCTTTATTTTACCCTTGACATTAACGCTGCACTGGTGCTGGCTTAGAAACCACTGATAGCTTGCAACAAGCACTTTTTTTTCACCGGTGCAACAGAGATGAGAGCCATCGTTAAGGACATTTTTATTATCGGTTGTTTTCTTTATCTAGTATTTTCTGAGACTAGGTACTACAGCAGTGTGAGATAACAAACGTCCAGTAGAAAGCACTGGCTATGAGTGCGAAGGGCCGTGCCCCCAACTTAACATCAGTATCGTAGGGGGAAAAAAAGAAAAAAAGGACAGACCTCCGATTAAGAAATGTAAATTCCAAATGACAGACTGCAATGATGTTCACTCTAGCTATAGTAATGTTGTATATTCTGAAAAACCAATTTTAAGTATACTAATTGGTGAGGGCCTTACAGGAACAGGGACCTTCATTGTCGTGTAAGGATTGCGTCTTGTGCAAATTGCACAGAAAAATGAAGTTCAATGCTTACTTGAGTCTATGTGGTATTTTGCTGGTCAAGAAGGGCAGTACTAAAGCAAACGAGAACACTGGTATGTGCATTAGTAATGTCGAATTCTTTTTGTTAAGGTTGCAGTGTTCACCTGAAACAATATTCTGTTGAGGCAGGAGATGAGTACGACATTGGATGAATCAGCAAAGTCTGCCAATATAATGCCAACAAGTGACATTACATTGGTGCCCATCAATACCATTTGTAGTGCTGTTGGCTCATTTGCAATCTTCTTTCTGTCACTTAGCACGTGATGTTGTTCTTAAAACTCCATGCAGCTCCCCCAAAGCCACGCAAGATTCGATTCGCCGATGAGGGCCCCGACCGTCCTCCTGGGGTTGACGACGATTCAGATGTTACCGAGTTCCTCAAAGAGGTCAGCACCCCCCACGCACCTTCATTTCATATACCATATTTACTCGCGTAATCCCCGTGCTAGCATAAGTCTTGCACCACTCACATTGTTCAACAAGGATACGATTTTTTTTTTAGTAATTATTGCACCTCTGAAAATTGCCGCAGTAATGTTGTCTGCTCGTTCTAACCACTGATGATGATAGTGCACGCCATCAAGCGTACTATCAATGCACGGAGCCTCAATCCACTATAAGCCAAGCCAAAGTGTCAAGTGCTTGTTGTGGTGTGTATTCTTTGTTGTGTGCATTATGTTGTTACGCTGTGGGGTGATACGGAAGCTACGCGGCTGCTTTCAAGTTGAAAGTGATTGATTATGCACTAAGCAACGGAATCAGGGCCGCTGGTTGGCTCTTTGGAGTCGACGAGTTATGGGTTCGCTACTGGCGACAAATGCGTTGGGCTTTCCATGTGCCTAAGACTGGACAACGGATGGTAAACTTTCTTAAGTTAGAAGGCAACTGCAGGGGATTCCGTATTAAATGGCCATCAGCCCAAGGTGATGTCGTACACTAACCTTTTGCATAGGCTTGTGCTAGTAGTGAATTTTAGGTTTGAAGTAAATTTGAAACGAATGGTTATTTTGGTTGAATAATTTCAAACTGAATTCGAATGGTATGTATAACATATTAAAAAAAATTAAAATATTTATCATGGCTTAACTAACGTGCACAATATCTTTTTAAATTAAAATTGAGGCTCTATGCAAATGCCTTTTTCTTTTCGTTCAAAAGAGATCAAAACAACCTTGAGTACTAGCGGGACATGAGTTTCGCTAGGATGCGAGTGATAACCTGTAAAATACGTAAAATTTTAAAATTTATTATACTCAGCTCATATAAGCCGTCATAAGAAGCTTTTAAGCTTAATAAAATGATGAATTGATTTTGGGGTAACTTGTTCATTTAAAAGCGCCCTGCAACACTTTTTTAAGTAGCCATGGAGCCAGTAAAGAAGCTTGTTACCTCACAATTTTATCGCCGCAAAATTTTAGAATCAGTCCAGTACGAGCGGAGTTCCAAAAATTTGTTACATGCTGCAATTGCATTCTCTGTTCTCATCCCAACGAGCTGGAAGCTAAGTAGGGAGGGATGGCACAGGGAAAGAAAAAAATATCACGCGTGCACCTTTTCATTTTGAGCACTTTTTCTCTCTTATTTTTTTCTTCGAGTACGCATCCTTTCAGTGTGATCGCGCACATACTCATGGACAAAAGGCTGCCCTTGACTACCGATCGGCAGCATTTTTTTACCATGCTCAGTTAAGCTAAGCACTGACCGCATGCACGCAATTCCCACGTGACAGTGACAAGATTTGCTGCCACGAAGGCCCCTCCATCGCCCCCGCTTATCACGTCATGCGTTTCTGAAAAAGTAGAGAAGATCGCTAGTCGCCCAAAAGCTAGCGTGGCGATCTCTGGCAACATGGCTGTGCCTTTAGTCATCGCTTTGATGGCAATCAGCACTCGATGCTTGTTATCCACGCGTACTTCAAGAAATGCTAGGTATCGACTACCTTTTTTACATTCTCATTTCACGCGGAGAGTGAGAGTGTGGCAGTACAGTCGACTCCCGTTAATACGAAGTTCACGGGAACCGCAAAAAACTTCGAATTAAACGAACTTCGAATTAAGCAAAAAGCACTAAAACGGCACTTTTATTAGTTTAAAAGCGCGACAGTTTTGAGGAAAAATAGTCTGTCATCTTCTTCTGCTTGCCGAATCTGGCTGCGGCTAGCAAGTTTTGTAAGGAATACACGTGTCGAAGTGATTCTTCGGCGTTGTGTTCTCCAACAAAAAACCGCTGCGCAAGAGCAAGACCCGCAGCTACATCGGCAGCCCTCGGTGGTGGCTCATTTCCGATGTCGTCGTCATCATCGTCATTTTCAGGAATGCAGTCATGGGGCCGAACCATCTGCACGATTTCGCTGTCCGTTAGTGGACCGCATTTTTCGACGTTGCTGTCCACAGCGACATACTCGTCAAAACGAACGTCACCGAGAGCGGCACGAAAGCTACCGTCGTCGAGCTCATTTGTTTGCACTTCCACTGGCGCACAAGGAGAAGCATCCCCCGAGTTTTCCATGAAACCACAGGCCCGGAAACAATTGGCGATGGTTTCTTCTTTCACGCGGGTCCAAGCTCGCGCTAGCGTGTTGATGGCACTAAGCAAACTCACCTCGTATCGCGACGAGTTGTCCTTGCACAAAAGCATGCGCTCGACGAGATGCTGCCTATACAATACCTTCACATTTTTATTATGCCCTGGTTCATGGGCTGCAACACGGACGTCGTGTTTGCAGGCAGGTACACAAGACGGATGGCACTCAAAGCAGGTACGTTCATGTGGGCACTACATTGGTCCACAAGGAACAACACCTTACGGCTTGATTGCGCGAACTTGCGGTCGAGTTTGGTGATCCAGTCCTTAAATATATCGAATGTCATCCATGCCTTTCTGTTCGAGGCATAATCCACAGGAAGCCTCTTCACGCCTTTAAAGCACCTAGGCTTGGCAGCCTTCCCGATCACAAGCAGGCGACACCGTTCTGTGCCAGTCATGTTCGCCGCGACTAGCACTGACACTCTCTCTTTGCTTCTTTTGCCTCCAGAACAGTCGTCGTCTTTAAATGTCAGGGTCTTGTCCAGTAGCAGCCGATAAAAAAGCGCAGTCTCGTCTGCATTAAAAATGTCTGCCGGCTGGTATTCTTCGAGGTACTCGCGAAGCTTGCCCGCTTGCCATGTCAGGCACGTTTCCTTATCGACTGACGCCTTCTCCCCACACACGCTTTTAAAAATCAAGTCGTGGCGATGTTTGAAACGCGTAAGCCACCCATCCGAAGCAGCGAAGTCGTTGATGCCCAACATTTCAGCAAGCGATGACGCTTTTGCCGTACCGACTTCACTACTGAGAGGAAGTTTGTTGTTTCGTGCCTCTCTGATCCAAATCAGCAGTGCTTCCTCCAACTCAGGGTAGGCGCTGGTGCGCATCCGCTTCCGCGATGTCTTGAATTTTTCACTTTCAAACGCATCCAATATTGAGCGCTTATTCTTTATGAAAGTCGACAGCGTGTTAGGCTTAATGCCGTACTTTCTTGCAATGTCTTGTTTGGCGGTGCCTTCCTAATCAACTTCCTTCAAGACTTCGACTTTCGTCGCTAGGTCTAGCGTTCGGTAAGGGCCACGAGTTGCCATTATCAAACGTACGTCACCACCACAACACTCAAAATCAGAAGCGCGGAAACACGTGTGGAATCAACCCAGCGCGCGGGTGACGCGGTGACACACTCGAGTCTCGACAAAAGTCAACTAAAAAGTCAGTCGATGCCGCCGATGCGATTCGCCAGCGTTAAAAAGATTGCCGCTTCAAGATCTGTGGCGCTGCGGACAGTAGTGATGGCGAAGACACCAGCGCGGTCAGGCAGATGTTTTGGCATATGAAAAGTTCCCCATTTTACTGTAAAATTACGGTCGCGACGAGACTGTCGATTGAAAAAACTTCTAATTAACCAATATTATGGGTTTTTATCTTCGAATTATCAAGCATTTTTTTCTATATGATTGCATGCAAAACTGATGGGACCACTTGCTCATCTCTAATTAACCGAAACTTCCAATTAAGCGACTTCGAATTACCGGGAGTCGACTGTATTTTGTCTTAAATCTCGTTATCGAAGTTGTCTTTGGATGTCTCGATGGTAGCTTGTAACATTTTGGCCGCTTGCTACTATGCAAAATCGTCATGAAAAGTGTGTCATAGCCATCATAGCATACACTTCTGGGCAGCCTGTCGTGGTTAAATCAAAGATTGTGAAAAAATAAGGTCGTGAAAAGCTTTTGTGGCTTCCTTATGTCACACAAGACATTAATAAACTTGGAATTTTGTCATCGACCACCTTTTCAACTTCTATTCACAGTATGTATTCTTCTATTCACTTCTATTCACAGGGTATGCACCCGATAGTTTTCATTCGAGCAACAATGACACTTTTTCGCCGACATGCGGTTGCAGCCGTCGCGACGTGATGAAGTTTGTCGTTTATCGCTGTCGCTGTTGACCGTAAAGCCATTGGCTAATTGAACCATTGGCTAATTGACAGTGAAGCCAGTGGCTAATTGAAGCCACTACCGCTGTTACGCTAACCATCTTGCAGGCGCAAACCAGCGTTTTTGAGAGTTGATCATTTGCAGCCGTAATGTATTCGAAAAGTCATCTCTGCCGCAATGTCAAAATGTTATGGGATGAAGCATATTGTCACGGGCTAAATAGATGCCTGAGGATGACGACGACGAAGGGCTGAATGTGAACGTGCTCGGACTGCAGCAGCATTGTACCCATTTGCTCGCCAGTATATTCGCCAGTACGCATTTGCTCGCCAGTGTATACTTTATTCCCCGTAACAATATGAAAAACTCTGTGGAGACCAGTATCACGGTACAAGTGCGGTAACGGCCTTACGTATCAGCATCAGGGCTGCATGGAGACATGATAGCGGTTAACATGGCTAACATGATTTAATTATTGATGACCCTTCTATGATAAGCATCTTCAGCTTACTACTTGGCTGTGCATGCGGCCTTAGTTTTAAGCATATAGTATGCTTTTAATAGGCAGCAATTAAATGCCTGCTCTGCCGTTCACGGCTCCCTTCATGTGCAAGACCGCTAAATGTGCTGAACAGATGCGTTGCTTTTGATGATGAAAAGCAGCTCGCCATAGCCACATTCAGTCGAGAAAGAAAAGGGGGCATTACGAACACTCTTCCCAAGTGATTTTTACTGGTTGCTACACATCCCCTGACGACTAAGGTTCGTCACAATCCAACGTCTGATCTTCTGTTGTACGGATTGGAGTGAGAAAATGACAAAAGTGGTTGTCAGGACATTTTTCTTGATTTGCGAATGTCAATGAAATCCAACAATTTCCAACAGATCAGTGTTGCAAAACACACCCAACACTACTGGTGCACAGCAGTGTTATGTAGTTAAACCTGCTACGGTAATAGAAATGATGTGGAATGAAGCGCACTATGGGGACCTGCATCCCATAACAAATTTTTCTTACATCAAAACTATTTCGCTACTTTTTCAGATTTGGCCTAGGCGAGTTTGACTCTGTAGTCTTTTCTATACTCGCATTGCGCAGGTTGAAAAAACTCACAGAGAAGCCATGCCACCCCCTATACCTCCGCCGATGCTTTTCCGGCACCCTCCTCCGGGCATGCCACCGCCGTCGCTGCCTCCGTTAGGCGGTCCTCCGATGGGGCCACCCCCGATGCGGATGGGGCTGCCTCCGCCACGCCCACCACCGCTCATGCGGCCAGCACCGTCAGTACTGTCGGCTCCACCCAGTCTCATTTCGCGGCCCCTGCACGGGCCCGGCTCTGCTGCGGATGGGGAGCAGCAGCGACCAGGAAGCGGTGCTACCATTGAGGCCAAGCCACAGCTGCGCAACCTCAGTGCAGACGTCATGCGCTTCACACCCACTTCGTTGCGGGTCAAGAGGGATCTAGCCAAGAGGGCCACCAAAGGTAACACCCACGGTCTTCACTGTTTGATCCATCAGTCACTTCGTTGCCATTTTATTTTATTGTTGGACGTGGCAACGAGTCAATAAATCTGATGTAATCAAACCAGCCGAGAAAGGCCCAAATAGCTCGACATTCTGGGCAGATTGCATGCATGGGCAAGTCAGGCTGCCGATGAGAGAGAAGCGAGTTATTCGTGTGCAGTAGCTTCCAGTGATATAGTGCTGTGCTGTCAATGCCACATTGCCAAGCAGTGTTGTTGTCCGAGTACTGCTTGGACCTGACTTCACTTCAGGCTCACCACACACAACATTGACTGCGACTAGCATTTTACGATGATTTTCTTAGCCTGAATAGATGCAGTTGAATATACCTGTGTAGAATGTTTATGGAGCAACAATGTCAGTTTTGTATTAAATCAAAAAGATCTACAGTAGAACCTCAGTGACGCAAAAAATAGCTCGGAAAAATTACGGAGTGATAAGAATTTTTCTGTGGACTCTGCCTAGAACTGTTGGCCTGCAACTTGCATGCTGAAGTACAGTTGTGGCGAAGTGGTTTTCACCCCATCATGTCTCATACAAACGTAAGCTACACACAGGTACAAATAGGCGGTGCCCGTACTGCCCCAGAAGACACGGCGCGATTACGTGCACGTGGAACTGAAATGTGGGCATGCACGTTAGGTGCAGACTTAGGGGCACACTAACGAAAACCATGTGGTAAAGTTTAATTCGCAGGGACCCACTACAGCGTGCCCCATAGTCATAATACACTTTAGGCTCATAGAGCGCGAGTAATAAATAACTGCTCACTGAAGATAAAAAGGCTTGTCAAATTTTGAGCACGAGCCCCTCCGCTTGAACTCTTCTGGGGACATTTCTGGAACTGCGCAGAAATGTTAAATTAGCCGTGAACTTAAAGTTCTGCTCGGAATTTTACGATAGGCAAAGTTGACAGGATTTCACTTCAGTAACATGACAGCACTGATGCTGCCTATGCATGCTTTGCATCTGTCACCAGGTGGTGAGAACTCGCACAGATCTTATTCTGCGGTTTATCCTAGGTCATCGTCAACATACGTTTCATTACTTTTCATATTTTTCTGGGATTTCAGACGTTCCCGCGGCACCTACGGTGTCGTCTGTGGCGGCACCCACGAAGGACGACGCCTACGAGCTCTTCATGAAGGAAATGGAAAACCTCCTCTGAATTCCACCACGCGCATTGTAAATAAACTTATCTTCGTCACGGTCTCAAAAGTCTCTCTTGTCTGTACTCTCGCAAGGGCTTTGTTTATTTCTATCCATGTGCTATCGCGAACAAACAGCGATAGCCTTCTACTACTTGCAAGTTCTTTTTTTCTTTTTCACCATCGAAGCTGTACTTTGGTAGGAGACAATGCAGTATGTTTTTGCGACTTTCATTTAAGTAGTCAAGCATTAGAGTAAGGGGACCAGAAGTACCACAGTCCCGTTTTAGGGAGGACACGTCCCTTTCTTCGCTGCCGCAGCTCTACCACGAATTGCACGAAGTGTTTTGTCCCACATTAACCTCTTTGGACCAGGAGTTGTTCCAAGATGCTCAAACATGTAGTAGCACTACCTTTAAAGATGTGTGGCAGGCAGCAGTGCAAGACACAGTAAAAATGCACTCAAACCTCATTATGTCAAAGTTGCATCTTGCACGAAAATAAGTATGTTTTATCCGAAAATTCGTTCTAAAGGTCTACTCCTAACATTATATCGATTGCAAGACTATTTTTATTCACTTCGTTATAACCGGTATTTCATTATATCAGGGTTCGTTATATCGAGGTTTGAGTTGCACAGCACGTTCTGCAGCATTGTAACATTAAGGAAGCAAAGCACTCGCTGGTCTTCATAGGCAGTGGCAGGTGTTGCAAAGGGAGCACTTGCCCACACTCCTTTCCCACCGCGATGCAGCGAAGGTTTCCCTCCTTGAAACAAAACGCTGCCAATGCCCATGCCGGCCTTCGTGTGATTTGTGAGGACACTGCTTTTGCCTGGAAAGTGTTCCTGACTGGTCGTGCCAGGGTAAGCATATGGTCTCCTTTCTAAGGTTGGTTGCAAAAGTGTTATTTGTGTCTATACAGATATATAGCTGGAAACACAATATGAGAAGTGTAGAATAACCAGACGATTTGGCATAATGGACACTTGGGTGATCAGCCAGCCTGTTTATTGGACACTGGCTGTAGAAGGCAACTGGTTGTAAAAAAAAAGTTAATCTTAAGACATTTCAACAGTTATTGACAGCACTACCGACTGCTAAGTGCATCTTTGTCTGTCTGGATTGTTTGCTGTGGAAAAAAAAAATAAACGACAGACATGTGCTCTCCCTATTTATTTGACCAAGACTTCAGCCAATGCAGAGGGTGACGGTCCGTCATGGAGCTATGACAAGAAGTCCTTGCAGTGAGAATGCAATGCAAAAAGGCTCCTCAAGCTCGCCTAGTCTGAAAACGTGATTGTGCACGAACGAGTAGTGAGTATATACTAGGAGTGCAAGGTGAGCTCGCCTATATGTGCAGCTGCCATCTAAAAAGCATCCTGTCGCACTGCATTGTGCTAATGGCACCGAGAGGAGGCTTAATAACACAGAAAAGATGTAAGAACCATAAAGGCCAACAGTATGGATCATCAAGCTGCATACACTCTACAAAAGATCGAGTAAAAAGGCTTGTCTTTTTGTCCCACAACAGTGGTGGCGACAATGCAACGAAACGCAAGATTGATGATTATTGTAGTGGGACAAAAAGACGCCCTTGTTACTCGATCTTTTATTTAGTATTATTATCTCGTGCAACTTGTGATGTGACAGAAAAGAACTGTAATGGTGGAAAATGTGGTGCACTAGCGTTTCGGCAGACTTTAAGACATGAAGCTGGCTGAAGCTCACTTTGGGTTGTCATGAAATGTTTGTTTTATGAAGTTTTCTTTGGTGTTATTTTTCAATGCCTTCCTGAAAACCAGCTTGGCGACCCGAAAGGGGCAAGATGTGTATGTTAAGATGAGCTAACCGCCGCACAAGCACACCACCGTCTCATCATTTCCTAAATTTGGTAACAAGATCTGCTGTTTAGCTACATTGCATCACACAGATGTTTACTTGCTCACCACACTTGCTGCATATAAATTTTACCATGACAACCGATACAATGCTATCATCACGAAATTGGTTGTAACGAGGTTGTAGATGTCGCGAAGGGTCCAATGCATGCACGTGGCGCAATTCATTGAACTGGGCTTATCACAACTTTGGAAGTGTTTCGGTTCCCCCGGTGGCACGAACCATTTCGAGGCAAAACGGTTCGGTTCACCCAATAGCCGCTTAAAACCGGCTTGACTTGGCTTAAAGTGTATAAATAGGTGGCGTTAAAATCGGTGTGTTAAAAAACACTTTTCAGGCGATTTGGGCGTTCTTTATTCCGTGGTTCAGGTAGAGTTCCTCACTAGCTTGTGACACACAGTCTGTGGCGGGTTCATCGTATTCTAGTCGTGATGCTTTTTTCTCCGATGTTGGTGTTGGATTGGACTGTAATCTGTTTGAAATGGCGAGAAGCGCCTCTGCCCGTGGGGTCGTGGTCGCTTTCTGTTGTTAGAAAGTGATTCATACGCAAGTCGCTGCCGCTTTTCTTAATTCCTGTGATGTCGCCGTGCTTATCGAGTAGTTAACGTCATTCGCCCGAAGCACAGAATTAACACCTACCAGCCCGAAGTGTTTGCCACCAAATCTACAAGCAATGACAACGAGCATAAAATAAAGGCCTTTGGAACGCGATTTGTGAATATTGGTCTGATGCATGTACTACGCGGATGTATGGTAGGTGCATGCGTGTTGCTTGAGGACCGATCAAACAGCTGGTGTCACTTGGGAGGAAGTATATACTGTGCCAACGCTTTCATTGAAGCTTGTTCTTGCTTAAGTGCGTGAGATAGATACGGAATGCACAAGTTGGAATTAGAGAACGTTCTTGTCCGAGTGGCTTTATTAAGCAGTCGCAGATGATGGCAATTTGTTTGCTTAGCAGTGTGTGTTTAGATTGGGGTAACCAACAGTGAAGGTAGTTGTGTGTGGGTGAGGAAATTAGTTTTCTTTGTTGCGGTGCCTTCCAAACAAATCCGTTATTTCTTCTCTTCATTGCGTCGGTCTCTTGATGTGGCACTAAATTTTGCTATGTGCTCTTCGTGACACTTCCTCTCGCTCTAGAATGCTCTAGTAAAAGTTGACGCTAAAGTTCAGCTGAAGTGTTTAAAGTTCCTTGCAGCTAACCACAGCAATATTTCTTTGTCTATGTGATCAGACGGACACTCGTTACTTGGCATGCCTTTTATAACGCAAAACATTTCTTCTTTTTTTTTTCATTTACTGAACAGTCCGGAAAAAATCGGGGACATTTGTCCCGACTGGGACAGCGCGGGCAAAGTCTTGGACAGTCCAGCGAAATTCGGGACGGCTGGTAACACTAGTTTAGGCAAGTGTATAACAATGAAAAAAATGTAATAAAATAGAAATTTCATTGCTGGGAGCATTGCCGAGCTTCAATTGCTAACCCGTAAAGGTCTTTTTAAAAGTTAACATTGCCGCAATACACCAGTGTCATGGGGTGAAGTGCTTGCAGTGTATTGCAGTAAAGCATACATTATGCGCGCGTGTGTGTGTGTGTGAAATGGAAGCGTAGCACTGCTATTAGGCCTAATGCGATGCGCCGTGCTTTGTCTCATTACTGGTCATGCGACATACGGCATCAGCACCAACTTCAACCTTTGTAAAGAGTCCATATGTTCCCTCCATAATTATTTTTTTTAATTGTGGCAAGTGATTCACACTGCAGTAAACTTCTAGTATATCGCATGAATAATTTAAAATTGTTGCATGACCCCTAATAAAGAAGTGAAAGATACCTGTGACAGACTCCTTGGTACTCCAGATTTTGTGCCATCAGATATGTGTTCTAAAATGAAAATGATCATTATTAATGAAATATATACTCAGGCTAGGTATTGGAGACGATTGTGCATGTTTTGCAAATTTCCTTTTAAAAGCTCATGCTTCACTTTATCGGGCTTTCTTTAGTTATTAAGAAAAATAGCTCCCCAAGAATGGTCTAAAATTAAACACACAGTTTGTCATGGGGCAAGTTGAGCTTAGCAAGAAAATGATTTATGAAAACTATTCTGTCGCATAACTAAGAGCAAGCTGGTTTCAAGAAACATGTTGACCTGAGATGATGGCACGTTTCCACGCATCTTACAAAGGCTGCTTGTTGTTATAATGTGGCTGTAATTGGACAAATGTCTGTCATCAGGTGTGGAGATACATCGCAACTCTGATGATCAAATTTTTAAAGAATAGGTTTTCAGGGGATGCTAAAAACTTTTTTTGAAGGGGTGAGCATTAGAGAGCATTACTTTATTAAAGTCTCCAATTTCATTAGGTTAGCACTGAGGCTTGCAGGTATGTTAAATGCGCATGGTCACTTGAGTAACACTCAGAGGTCAATAATTATAGGGTGAGCAGCAAGGTATGTATGAAACAGGATTATGCAAATTGCAGAAATAGACCATGAAGTTGTCGAGAAGACTTTGTTAACAGTACATTTACAGGCTTCATGCAGAATTTGCTTTCCGGCAGGGTGCATTTACTTTCGCTGATGCTTTCGATGGCATTATTGCAGTTCTTAAGCACTGGTTTTACGGACTGCACGTGATGATCTTGTTTTTTCAAGGTTCATGTACTGATTAAAAAGTATAGGATCAAGAAACTTACATGCTGTCTTAAGGCATAATCAGGCTCACCATAGAGGTAAGTGGTGACATTTCAGTGAGTTGTATGTGGGAGGTCTGTGTACATACCATCATAGTAATCTTGCAATGCTGTAGCTTTATTTGTGTAACGAGTGAAGCTTCTTTTCCTGTTAAAAATTTCTGCCAAGCAAACAAGTTCCAACAGTAGGATTTGCCCTTGGGTAAAGCAGGTGGTAAGAGTGAGCTTATTCAGAAGCCCTTCAAGAGTACCCACTAAAGGAATTAGTACCTATAGGGCAAAAATTCCAGTGCACCAAGAAGGGCAAGGGAGGACGGTGCAGGTTAACATTTCAGGAGGGCATCTTCTGAAAATCATCCTTCTCTAGCCACAAGCTTGTATGGCCAATGTTTAGCAGACTCCTACTAACATAAACTAGGTATAAATGTTGCTTCTCTATTGCAAGATGACACACCATATACCTTTTGAGAGTCTCCTCACCACAAGCTCTTACATTAGCCTAAAAATATTTTTTTTCTACGGTGCCCTTTTTTTTGTCCTAAACAGTTGTCTGAAGCAACAATATGCACATTGTGATAGTCTAGCTGGTGACCACAGAGATGGCTCCCGCCATCACGATGTATACTCCACTCAAAATGTAAGACACTGCAAAATCATAGTCCGGTGTGCGTGTATACGACCTTGAACATGCAAGCAGTGACCACTTCTCTTGTGTTTTCTGCATTGGCGCATGCTTGTTGCACACCTGTTCAAGATTGTGACAGTGAAATTAGTTCTGGCAATGCTGTCTCAGAGGTAAGACTGTGTATGCCCTTAGGAACACCATGGTGGAGCGAGCAGAGATTCATATCAAATGTAGTAATAAACTGGCAACACCATGGTTATACAAGCACACTTGCATTAATTTATTACATTTTTATTGAGGCAGACATCACACAGCTAAGCCTAGTTGTGATCTCTTTTCATTATTGTCTACATAGTTTTCCCGTTGGTCACAGCACAGGAAGAAAAATTTCTCTGTGGGAGCACCATGTTTTAAGCTTGCATGACTCCAATGAAGCACTGTGCGAACAAATATATTGAAAATGTCAATACTTCGGGTCCTATAAATGGTGAACTGGTTGTCACATTCAGCCGGTGATCCTGCAGGAGCTTTAGCATATACTCTAAGGTCATTTTGCATCAACAATGCCACATACAATAGCTTAACAATGGTTGTTAATGGGCAAGATGATGCATAGCTTCAGGGAGCTAATTAAGCTAAGGGGAAAAATAATAGACGCCTAAGCACCACTGGAAAAATGAAAAAGCACAGAGAAAGAGCATCGGTCACAGCTGAACTACAGTAAATATTTACACTGCACCACACATTCGCATCGTCTAGAATTTTCCCTAATAATGTTATACCAACCTGCCTAGCAGCAAGTACTTCTAAGGTAATAAAGTGCAGAATGACACTTCCATAAGACAGGGAACAGGACGCGAGTTAACTGCCATCTATCTTTGTTTGTGGCTTTGGTAGAAAATATATAAGGAAACAGACACATGTGAAGAGTGACAGTGTGCAATGTCACATTCATCAAAAACATCACTTAACATTGCCTGCCCGAGAAATTTTCCTGGTTTTCAAAGTTTCAACAAATGTGTCACAATTAAATACACCACTTCTTTTCCAGCTTGAACTGCTTCCAACAGTTCACATCTATCAGGACTGCTGCCTGTAATCTTTGTCTGGTATTTAATCTGAACTGACATGCCCTAATACTTACACACAATCAGCCATATTTGTCTATCTACCCTTAACAGCCTGTAAGTTCACGTGTAACAACACACGCTCCACCCTTCCAGTGGTCATAGTCCATACGGGTCATTATATCATTCAGTTAGCTGCCTAACTATACTTTCATTCATTCACTTCATATTTCTTGAAAATAGAGATATGTGAACCCTACAACTGCTTTGCAAAAAACAAATGAAGTACCACACTTGCTATGATGGCTTAATTAAAAAAATTATTTCACGATGATGGCCCAGAAGCTTTCTCTAAAAAACGTGTAAAGCCCATATGGAGAAGTATGCGTCGCAGGGAAATTCTGTAACTGCCAAATTCGAAGAGTGTGCAAAATATTCTACGATTTCACATACCAAGTTGAATACTGTTCTATTTGATTCAGTCGCCATTATTTGTAGAACTAAACATTTTTTACTAATTTAATAAAATTTAAAATGTTAAGTGCACTGAAATAAAGCGAAAATGTGTAAAAGTATCATAAGTTTCATCCCTGGCAGGTGATACGCATTAAACATGACAGCTTATCTAGTGCAGCTGGCTGCTTCGCTCTAGGAAAGTAATTTTGCTACCTATACAATTGTCACTTACCCTTGCTTAACACTTCTGTAGATTTTAAGGGCTTGATGTTTTCGCCAGATACTTGATTCCTACTTTTAAGATTTCTAGGAGTCCTTATCATAGCTGCAAAGGGAGATACAGCCAGTATTTGATGTACTTGTTTTTATATTGCAATGGAAATAATACATCAACTGGGAAATAGCAATTAAACATTTTGTGTTAAATTTTATTTCAAATTCGTTTTGCTGCGCAACTTGTGTACCAAACAGTGGCTGACAACCATTGGGTGTATTTCCACCATGCTCTGCCATGACGAAGCACATGCATGAAACTTGAGAGACAAAAGCTCATGCATGAAGGTGCAATTATTATGTAGTCATCCCTTGAAACATCCTTGGTAATTTTAAATACTTGGCTGGGCAGATGTCTGTTAAATTATTCTCGAATGTCCAGGCTGGCTACAAAATGAGCAATGCTAATAATGTTCTTGGCTTGTGCCACAAATTTTTTACCACTCATTCTTTAAAAATATTTCCTAATGCTGTTGTTGTACAACCAAACAAGAATATGTACATGCTCTTTAGCATACTGTTATTCACAAACTAAATGCCAGTTCATTAAAACTCAAGATAGTTAAACATTCATATTCCATAATTACAATCAAACTGCAGGTGAGTTACCACAACAACCAATCTTTCACTGATCTCATTAAGTTTTCATTATGAATTTAGTAATTTGCATGCTTGCTTCTTTTTTTTAAGAGTATGCATATTATTATACAAGACACCACAACTAACTCATTTATCAACTTCAGTATTTTATCACTTTCAATCAACCATCATATTGCAAAGTCTTGAAACAAGTCACTTTTAAGACCCACAAGTTTTCTTGTGCCCTTACAGTGCACCGAAGGCCCTGAAGTGTCAAACAGGCCAAAAGGCATTGGTAAGGCTTGTTCATAGGCATTGGACAAATCTGTTTACAAAATGTGTTAAAGGCACATGCATGCACATGTTTTGGTTTGATTGTACGTTAACATTAAGAAAGGAAGGAGTGGTGCGACATTTCTCGCACAAGCCAAGCATGTGGTTAGCATTGATAACTTTCACTTCACTTCACTTTTTTATCTTAAAGACCCCGGTGAGGGGGTATTACATAAGGGGTAGGTTAACAAATGGAGGTTACAGAGAGTGATCTTCTGACAAGTAATATGTATTTATATTTTGCGCAAACGTTGATGAACACCTTCCCTCTTCCGTTGTAATAATAACAGACCCTTTGTTATTCAAGACTGCCATTACTCAGCAATGTTTGTAACTATACGCAGTTTCCATTATATATCTTTGTCTTGTATGGGCTTGAATTCTTACTTATACATTTTTAGTTGATTTATGTTGCCTTCCTGATTTGCGCATCTGACACTTGTTTCTTTTCTTTGTCTTTTTTTCTTGCGTGTTATAAAATGTTGTACCCACCCCCTCTGTAATGCCCTACGGGCCCTGAGGGTATTCTAATAAATAAATAAATAAATAAATAAATAAATAAATAAATAAACACGTGATGGCTGCAATGTCACGGGGAAGGCCATTCCAGTCCACTGCTGTGCGAAGGAAAAATGAGGCAGCAAAAGTAGTAGTGCGAGCGCGCATGCGATTGAATAAGAATGGGTTGTGCGGTGAGATATGCGCGTTGGTGGGATAATGTAAGGTGCTTGATTGAGGGAACTGTGAAAGAACTTGTGAAACAAACAGAGGCTGGCGATGCGGTGATGCACAGAAAGATTATCAATATCAATGTCATGTTTTAGGGATGATATGCTTATTTCATATGATTATGAAGAGTGAATGAACCTAGTGGCACGATTTTGTACAGATTCTATTTAGTTTATTAGGTATATCTGGTGCGGGCTCCAGATGGGCGCTGCATATTCTAGTTTAGGTCTGATGAGCGATTTGTAAGCCAGAAGTTTTATGTCTAGTGGTGCGTGACGCAAATGACGCTTTAGGAAACCGAGGGGTCTGTTCGCGGATGATATGATGTTGTTTATGTGAGTGTTCCAGGAAAGTTCAGATGTTAAGGTGACGCCTAGGTATTTATGACTGAACTTGTTCGATAGTGGAATTAGAGATTAGGTATGAGAATTATAAAGGATTACGCTGGCGTTGAAATAAGGCGAGTTTGCATTTAGTAGGGTTAAGCTTCATTAACTAAAGATCACACCACTGTTGCACGAGATCCAGATCCTGTTGGAGTGTAGTTTGATCAGAAATGTTAGTAACTGTGTGATAGATGACACAGTCATTGGCAAATAAACGGATATGGGAAGATACATGAACAGGAAGATCATTAATATATATTAGGAACAAGAGGGGTGCGAGTACAAATCCTTGGGGGACGCCGGATGTTACTGGGAGGGAGCTAGAACGGGTATTTTTAATGGAGACGAACTGAGAGCGGTTAGTAAGAAATTGTGTGGTCCATGCAAGAATGTTGGGGTGCAGGTTCAGCTGGGAAAGTTTTAACAGTAGGCGTTTGTGCGGTACCTTATCAAAGGCTTTTGCGAAGTCGAGAAAGATTGAATCGGTCTGAAAGTGATGGTCGAGAGAAGAGTGTATATCACGAATAAATATAGCAAGTTGGGATTCACTGGATAATGATTTACGAAATCCGTGCTGGGAAAAATGAAAAAAATTGTTGGTGTCAAGAAAGTTCATGATGTGTAATTATATGATATGTTCCATGATTTTGCAGGGGACGCTTGTTAGAGAGATGGGTCAATAATTTAGGGGGGACTGTCTGTTACCTGATTTGTGGATTGGAATGACCTTTCCCTCCATCCAGTCGTCTGGTAAAATTCCTGTTTCGAGTGACAATGAGAACATCATCGAAAAGTACACTGCAATAATTTCCTTAGTATTTTTTAACAATTTAGAGTTAATATTGTCTACGCCAGCTGATGATGAAAGTTTTAATTTGTCAATGAGTGATGAAATGCCACTAACGGATAACACAACAGGGTCCATCGCTGGTAATGTCGTAGTAGGTGGCGTAAGAAATGGTACGTTGGCTTCTTTAGTGAACACTGATGAGAACGCGGTGTTAAAGATATTGGCACAAACAGTGTCGCTTACGTCTTCATTTTTATCGTTTGTAAGCGTGATGTCTCGTGTTAGTTGCAGGTTTATGATTTCTGAGAATTTTCTAGGATTAGATTTCAGAATTTTAGTTAAATCATTGTGATAGAATGTCTGTTTCGCTTTTATAATTTCAGCATAATAAGCATCTTCCGCAGCATAGTACTTGCCCCATGCGCACGCATTACCATTAAACTTCGCAGCTCGGAAGAGGCGCTTTTTTTATTTTCAAATGTTTTCAAACTTGTGGAAAACCATGGTTTATTTTTATTGGCAGTAAAGCTCACTGTGGGGATGAATTTATTAGTCAAGTCAGTTATCTTGTCCTTAAGCATTAGCCAGCTGTCGTTGAGAGAACAGGAACAGAGATTGAGTTCGAAGTATGGTAGGAAATCTCGTAATTCACGATTAATTAATTCATAATTACCCTTATCATACAAGTGAATCGTTTTGCGGAAAATGGAGCGTATTTTTGGGGTGAAGTTAAATATGGTATGGATGACTTTGTGATCGCTGATTTCATGTAAGTATGCAATAGATTTTAAGCTTTCGGGGCTATTTGTTAATACCAGGTCTAAAACGTTTGAGGATTCACTAGTGATGTGCGTTAGTTCGGTTACCTGTTGGAGGTTAAAGTTGAGGCAAACATCAACGAATTCTCTTGCTTCAGTATTTCCAGAGGTTGGTGAAACCTGATTGAGCCAATTAATGGAGGGAAAGTTAAAATCTCCATAAAGCAGAACACGTGCGTTAGGGTGTTTATTAGTTAGCTGGGATAAGATTTCGTTAAGTTTGCGGGGGAAGTCTGGGTCAGTTCGAGGGGGCCTATAGCATACGCCAAGTATTATTGCTTCGGGAGGGGCACGGCATATTACCCATAATGATTCTAGTTGTGAAGATGTGTTGATTAGAGAGCATGATAGTTCTTTTTTAGTGGCGATGAGTATGCCTCTGCCACGTGAATTTTTACGATCGTGACGAAAGAATATGGTATTTATCCTGCACTAACTTTATAGTTAGTGCTGGAGTTTCAGATTAATTCCAGCCTATTTTTTTAGCAATATATCTATAACATGTGGTACAAATAGTTTCTGTTAGTAATTTCACAAATGACAACACTATTATCAGCAAATCATGACGAAATTTAGATGATAGCAAGGAAGGGGCATTGGCAGTTAAAATGAGAAATAAGCTGGGCTTAGCTGAGCACAAAGTGAGTTCAATTTCATACGAAGCATTCAAAGTACTAAACTTTGTTCGGTAGTGCCAAGGTCCAGATGACTTAATTTTAAAGTAAATGTTTATGACTGACCTTGTCAAATGTGTTAGAAAATTCTAAAATAATTCAGTCTATGAATCACTCCATCAAGAGAATGGCACAATTTATGAGTAAATAAGTGGAGTCTAACTTTGAAGCGTAGTTTTAAATCTACACTGCGTAGTGTTGTATGAAATGTAGGGTGATATAGAGGTACTTAGCTGCTGAATAAGCTTTGTTAGAATATAATATTAGTAGTGGTATTACAACATATGTGCAAGTTAAAATGAGGAAAAATAATAATAAATTTTTAAATTCCAGAAGAAAAAAAGAAAATTAAAAAATTACAGCATATTCCTGGAGTGATTGATGATGAGTGGGGTGAAGCGTTCGTCCATGCATGCGTCTATGCGTTCGATCGCGTTTGAGAATGCAGATGACGCATGGGTAACACCGATGAGACGCGTGCCAAAGGAGCCGAGCGCAAGCGTCTTTAACGTGCCCCCCACTCTGCTTCGTTCATGTCCCACCAACGATCCACTACATATGCTGACTATAAAGGACACTGAGAGATCCGCTCATTCTATGCATATCCAGGCACAGCCCCCCATGCAGCCAATCTGAGAGTAGGGGTACAGCGCCATCTAGTTATCTTTACCCAACTGCAGTTTCTATGTAATTCTTAAGAAAGCGCTGTCTAATATACTGTTCGGCAAATACTGCCTTCCTTTCTTTGTTTTCACTCCTCTCGGTTATGCGTGATGCTTGTACCATATCTAAGGACACAGTGAAAGATGAGGCATCAGTACCAAAAGGACTTATTTGGTTTACATTCTTTTATGGTTTGGGGGAAGTATGAATATATATAGCAACTTGATTTAAAAATGTATTTATTATGTGTTTGTGAGTTCCTGTAAGGTGTTAACTTAAAATGACAGAAAAAAATTACTTTTGACGTGTCGATGTTTATGTCACTATGAATTAATTGAAACAAAATCTTTAGTTTTGCTATTTTTGCCCTACCTTGTAGTGTTAATAGACCAGCTTTCGTTTGCAACTTAGTAGGAGAATTCGTTAGATTGAATTTGTTATAAATATACCTCATTGCCTTCCTGTGCACCCCCTTTTAATCCTTGCAATTAGTTACTTTGTATGTGTAAACCCCACAATACTATTATAATCATGTTAATAATATATTAATTATTATTATTATTATTATTATTATTATTATTATTATTATTATTATTATTATTATTATTATTATTATTATTATTATTATTATTATTATTATTATTATTATTATTATTATTGCATTGATAACATTGCACTTGATTTGCAGTTTACTTATTAAATCTGTATTTCACTGTTACACTGTTCAAGGCAGTATTTATAATGTCCTTACAAAGACCTACATATTTTAACTGCATTTAATGGACTCAGATATATCAGCCAGTCTTGTGGCACACCCTACAAGACAAGAATATTTTCGTCATTACAGGACATCCCGGGGATGTTTTGGATTTTTGAAGGAGGTATGTATTAGGGAATGACTGATGCACGGCTACCTGTTTCTCATGCAACCTTACCTTATCTCCAAAAGATCAGGTGATGGCAGTATGAGGCAAAGCAGTTAGACCTTTTCAGAGTAGCTTTATGCCTTTCTATAAATTGCAGTGCCATGTCCTCCTCTAGCAGAGAGGTGCTAGGCAATAGGAGGTAAGGGAGTGCCAGCCCGTTTAAACTTCGATGCAGCACACAGCAATATTTGGTTGTGCATATGTCCTGTGCTTTGCACAAACTGTTTTTAAGTTGTTTGCACTGCTTGAAATACCCTGTGCCTTTTTGAAATTAAACTTGTACTGGCATATCATGAACTGTAAATGTCAGCATTAGATGTACAAAAAAAAAAAACCATCATGAAGGCAATGAGCCCTTATCACTTATTTGCCTTGCACTACAGCTATTCTGGGATGAAGAGAATGGCCATAAGGAAGATAATAATAATAATAATAATAATAATAATAATAATAATAATAATAATAATAATAATAATAATAATAATAATAATAATAATAATAATAATAATAATAATAATAATAATAATAATAATAATAATAATAATAATAATAATAATAATAATTATAATAATAATAATAATAATAATAATAATAATAATTCACACCAACTGGTTTCATTAAAACAAATGATTTCAGCTGATTCCATTTCCAGGCCAGCTGGTTTCATTTTCAGTCTTGAGTGGTTCATGCTGAGACCACTGGAACATGTTGCTAATGTGTTGGCTTGTACTTAGTCCCAGCTGTATACAGCCATGGTTTCAGTTAAAGTGAACTGAAACCATGGAGTATTTTCACCTGGAAAGGAAAGAATGTAGAAAGTGATGCATCCAAAGGCAGAAAAGAAAACAAAGAGGAAAGATAAAACAGGGAACAGAGCAAGAAAAAAAAAGGCGAGCTCTCAAAGAGAAAGAGAGAAGAAAAGAGAGAAAGAAGGAGGCACACGCACACTGAACTTCTCTCGCCTTCATTTTTGAGGGCTCCTCGTTTTTTCCCTATGCGTCACTTTTTTACCGTTACCTGGCTAAATTTTCGCTCCTATACACAGATCGACTGAATTGACGGTGCACTCAGATTTAGCGTACATGCTCGTTGTCACATCCTCTCCCAAAATTCTCATGCCTGTCGTTCCAGAAAACAGCTTTGCAATGAAAATCACTATCGTGCAGCTGAGGAGCTGTATCATGCACAGATCATAATGTCAGCCTGATCGCACGAAGTAACGGTAATAACTTAGTAGTACACCATGCATAACACAAACGTTCAGTGGGCCCTTAAGTTATGTCGTCTTGACTGCAAAAGTGAAAGTTGTGCTTTCCCAGCATTTTCTTCAACTATGAGCCGTACACTACAGCTGTGTTTTGTATGAATATAAAAGAGAGTACTGCTTAAAATGTTCAGTACACTGACTATACAATTAAAAATATGGTAATCAGCATTTCTAAGAGTTACATTTTCTTGTAAAAAACTGACACATACTTATGTCAAGATTCATGCCGAAAGTACGTCTTGCCCAAGAATATTTCTGAAAAATTCAGCATATTCCACGTAGCTCCGGAATCGACATTATGCGAAGCATGCGGAGGCATGCTTAGCATGACCATGTTGTGATTTTTTTATAACGGCACGTCATGAAATTATGCCAAATATACGTCCAAATGTTCCACACACAGACATACATTGAATAATTCCAAGTGTTTATATAACCAGTTGTTTGCACTTGTGCAATGATGCAAACATGAACTTGAGCATTAGGAACACCAGAATCAATAAGCTGGTATGAAGTGCTGGTGCTAGTGAGGATGGTAGTCCTGGACGCTGCTGCATAAATCAACTTCAGTGCATGGCACCTAGCAACAATTGACGTCAACCCGATATCACAGCTGCATTATAGGAGTACATATGTAATGTTTATAAAGCTGGATTGCCACTACTGCAACCACTATTTACGTTTCATGACCATATGAAGGTATTAAGCTATTTGAAAAGTAGGTCCGAGATCTGGCGTGGCTTTGTTGTAGAATATGCTTGAGTGCCGCGCAGAATGCTTGGGTTTGATTCCTGATGGGACCGCGACATTTATTCTTTGCATTCTACAGGTCAGCACTGCCGATGTAAGGCTTTTTAAATGCGAAGCATCTCTGACTCACGTGTTTAACGCCGTACGTACGTCCGTGCGAACGCACCACAGCGCGTTTCTCTCGCCGCAGGTATTGGAGCACTGCCAAGTAGGTCAAGTCGCAGATGCACGTTGACGTCACACCCGCAGCAGCTGCCGGCTCCTCCACCCGCTCATAACACACATCTCTCCCACTTCACCCTCTCCACCACCCGCAACGCTCGACCGCACGTCGAGTGGAAACACTTTTTTAGCTCGTTATCTGCGATGAAACTTACACGAAACCCAACCCGCCTCCCATGTCTTTGTGTTTCAAACAAACGTTTACTTGAGTAAACAATACACCGAGTTCGCTTCCAGCCGTTCTTCCAGCACCCGCGTCGACGCCCGTTTCAACTGGGTCAACGACGTGAGCACCACTGCTGCTTCGCATCCCAGCAGGGTTCTCTTCGGGGAAATGGTTCATAATTTCTCAATGCTCACGCGTCAAAATTTTCCACGTGTGTTCTCGTCATTCCTGGGTAGATGCAAAAAATTAAGTGTCAATTACTTGGGGCACATAGCCGCCCGCGGGTATGTGTCACTGTTCAGCAGGAAGCGTTTGACGACACGCGTAGCATGATTGTGACCTTATTCATGTCTTCACCGGCGCGTCGTATTCGTCAAACTATGGAACTCTCCCATACTAATTTTGGTTCACGCCAAGTTAAGGAGGTGATCACGAGAGCACCCAGATGTGAGCGGCTAGACAGACAGATAGATAGATAGATAGATAGATAGATAGATAGATAGATAGATAGATAGATAGATAGATAGATAGATAGATAGATAGATAGATAGATAGATAGATAGATAGATAGATAGATAGATAGATAGATAGATAGATAGATAGATAGATAGATAGATAGATAGATAGATAGATAGATAGAAGAAATGCTTCGCCTGTAATATCTTTACTCACATTTGTAAAACAGCAACGGTAAAATTAATATGAATTACCTTTCTTAGGTTTAACCAATCACAAGAAGGCTGTTTGTGTATGACGCCTTTTTGTTGATAATCTGCATGCTGTGAAAGAGCTTTTCGTATTGCTCTTCACATGTGCGTTAATTCGTTCCATTTATGCACTTGGAACTGCATGCATGCTTTCATGACGCGAGGACGCGCGTTGCTGTTACATGCAGCGTTCAGTATTTCTTTTGTCGAGCTACACGATAGGACACGGCACAGCGCTTATAAAGCACTGCGCATTGCGCCATGTCCACTTATACTCTATGAATGAGACACTCACTCTAACTCAAACTCATGTAATATTACTCTGCTGTACTCACTCAAACTCACGACTCGATCATAGTCCAAGTGAGCCTGGCCCCATTAACGTCCAATGTGCCATGCTCGAATCAGCCAATCGCTGATACAATGGCAGTAATGGGTAATTTTTGAGCTTGTAGCGCAATTTGTCGAGTGAAAAGAAAGCAATTTTCAGGTGAACTTGAACATTTATTGAGAAATTGTGGCCTTGTGCTGCACAACAATATTTGGCTCACCTGTTCTCGGGAGTCTTGACTACCGATTGGCCGCATTTTACGACCATATTCAATAAGAGTTGCAGTGCCCCTTAAACTTTGAAGAGGTTTTGCGGCAGTGCGAATTCTCTTGGATAGGTGCTTTCACAGCATAGCACTCTATGCTTCAGTGAAATCACCTTCACAGGAGGTTATGTGCAGATCAATGTTAACTATTTGTTCATTGCAAATACTTCAAAATTTTTAATAATTTAAAATCGAGTCGAAGCGAGTTTGAATACAGTACTGTTCCTTCAAATATTCAAAGCATTTGAATATTTGCACAACCCTGCTTTTTTTAGTTAATATATTTGTATTTTTTGCTCTCTCTACACAATTGGTTTCTCCCCTTGTTTTTTTCTCTTTCTCCTCTTTCTAATGGTTCTCCCATCTTCTTTTTCACTCTCTCCTTTGCATCCTCCCTTGCCTTTCCCACCCCCTATACTATTTACTATTTAAGGCTATGATTTCTTCTGTCACCATGCATAAATAGCTGAAGAGTTATTATGCTCAGCTTTCAATTCGCTGGTTCAAATGTTGCCTCGGGTAAGCAAAAAAAAAAAAAAAAAACCAAGAAGTATTCTTGTTTTCTTCTGCTGCTAAGAAGTGGTTCGTTGCAGATGGGACCCGTATTCTAAAGCGGCACAGGTTCGGAGGTGCCAGTTAGCTTGCCAGTATCCATTCAAATGTTATGACTGGCAGTGCATTGGGACCAAGTCTGCAATAGACGCTCATTGGCGTACCAGCCAAATGTGGTACGCGTCCAGCAGAAACGCAAAAGGTGTCTGGGTGTGCTGCAGGGAACACGCATCAGCGTCGCTGGGACAGACAGTTCGTGTTTGAGGAGAGGCGCATGCACGGACCGAGGATATGAAAAGCGCGTCGCATGTGCACTCAGGGCTCTCTCTGTGGCCTTCGTTACGGCCAGTCCTGTCTCCTGTAAAAGCGCATCTCGACGCCTTGTGTTTTTTACACCTGTAAATATGTAAATAAATCGTGTGTTTCTGTCGTCAAGAAGCCTCTCAAAGGTGTCTCCTTCCCTGACACCTGGGTGAAAGCCTGTGCTCCTAACCTCGGTCACATCAAGGTGTGCTTCCCAAAAGTATCGCTGTGGTATGTATTGTGTGCTCACAATTGACAACAATGAAGGCATGGCTAAACTTGTTCCTGGTTTATCAACAGCCTTCTTGCAATATGTGCCTGTTTCAAATATATGAGGACTAGGTTTTCTTTTTTTTCAAGTCCTAATTTGTTCGAGATAAAACTACAGCGAATTCGAGACGCTCATGTTTGGAAGATTTAAGTAGACTTTCCAGCTGCCCCTTTGCATAGTTGCCACTGCAATTAAGGCATCTGTTTTGGCCCTGTAGCAGCTTTTTTTATGCCCCCCCCCCCCACACACACACATTAAAGACAGCCAAGTCAATTCTGTATGCCACTCACTGTCTGTAGATTGTTGTCTACACAACCTGCTTCAATATTTTTAAACTGTTTTCACACTTTGCGGCCACCAGGGTTGCCACCTTTTCTTAAACAAAGAACAGGCCCTTCAACGAGAGGAAGAGGGAGGGCCGAGGATACCTGGAAATTAATGTCCAACAATAGACACTATGTCAGGTATTTGGCATACAGTGCCATTTGAAAATAATATTGCTTTTCTTGAGTCAAATAAACCTGATATATATGCAAAAATGGCTCACTGAGCTAACCTACTAGTCTAATTGCTGGCATAAAAATATTCATGGTTAGAATAATGCTTCATTTCCATCACTTCAAAAAGAAAAATTGGGCGACCCTTAAGGTTCGCTTTCAAGAATTGAACACGATAATGATACCCTGGCGGCCCTAGTGCGTACTTCAAGCGCTTGGTGCATGAAATATTTTCGAAGTATGCGCTCACTATGTGGTCTGAAGGAAATGTGTTCAAAATGTGTGCGTTTTGGTATGGCTGGCCACCTTTTAACTATGCAGTCCTTAAGATAATCACATGTTCTGATGCCTGATTACAATGCACACTTGTATCAAGAAATATTACTGTGATATTACATATTGAATTGTGAAGACAGTATACAGGACACATGTGTTTGCAAAGCCTAACATTATTTTCACTGCATTTTCAAGCAGATGAAGTTATTTTCCTTAATTTCCAAGCAGATGTGTGGCTGTGCGGTTGAACGCCTGCTTGCCATGCAAACGGTTTGGGCTTGATCCTCCCGCAAACTGGGAAATTTTTTATTACTTATTTTATTTGCATCTTTCTTGATTTTTCCGGTTGCTCACAAGGTTCATCACTCACAATCAATGATGCCCACGAGATTTTTAAAACTATCGCGTTAAAACTGGCATAAAAGGGTAACAATGTATGACTGATTGAATAAGCTTTTACAGCTTATGCCAAATCACATTGGTGTGATGTTGAAATCCCTAGGTCCATTGTTAGACTACCAAATGTCATGGTTTTCACTTTTATGTCTGTTTAGGGGTACAGCAATTAACTGGCCAGGAAGTGTAAATAGATCTTTATTTGGAAACATGCAAAAGTAGGATAAAGTCAAGCTCCCTTCCCCTTGAGTAATTTGAGTTGTATATGTATTTTAAAATGGTGTTTGAAAATCACAGCAGCTGTGCCATTACACTGCTTCGTGGCAAAAGCTTAGTATCGTGTTCTGTAGAATTTCTGCACGTTGCCTGCTGCAGCTCAGACAATCGTTAATCTGGCTTAACATTATATAGTATATATATTGCATTCTCACTTTCAATTTTGCTTATTATGCAATTTAACTTACCCTTCGTGAATTCATCGATATTTTTCACATAATAACAGAAATTTGCATAACTTCATGCCTAAAGATAGTGTGACACAATCTTCACTAAAGTATGGCCATCAATTTATGAGAAAAAGTGGGACGCATGTGTCTCATCGACTCATGAAGCATCTTTGAATAAGTGGGGCAACACATGTCACATTGTCTCATAAGGGCACTAAGCTGTAATTCTGCTGCCAAATTTCTTGCCCAAAAAGGCCCAATGGAAGCAGTACAGAGGAACACTTCTAAAGCTGTGGGAGAAAAAGTGCAGTGAACCTTAATTTCAGATTTTCTACGCAATTCTGCGCCTCTGCCTGTGGCATTGAGTCTAGCGGCTCGGTCCCAAGGTCTTCACATACACGTACCCTTTCAGCTTATGTCTGTCTTGTCGGTAGGTGGCGATAATATTGAAACTCGTCGAAAACAAGGAGAAAACAGCAGGCATAGATGAGTGCATGCATTCATATGAAAATAAAGAAAAAGGAGAATATTGCTTTTCATTCACATTTAACGAAGCTGTGTCTATGCATGTCTTGTCTTGTATCTGCAATGAATAAGGGCAAACATCTCAGTTAAGTCCGCATTTTCGCAAATAATTAAAATTGTGGTAATGAATCATGGCAAGCCACTTTGACGTGGTGTCAATGCACTGAATGCTGTAAGTGTGTTAACAAATGCTGCATCATATTCGTGAACTCTATTCAGGTGTGACATATTTGCTTTCCTCATATATCTTGCATGATTTGATGATCTTGAAAATTCGTGTTCTCTTTGGCTTCCTGGCTGTATGAAGCAGCAATTTTGCCATATTTTTCCTTTGGCATGAAATTTTAGCAACAGTGTCTTAGCCACAGCTTTTGGTCTCATTGCCTCTCCTCATAATGATAAAAAATATCAAAGAATGTGCTGTTTTGTGGCATCCATCAAACATGAAAAAACAGTTATGCATATATGCTATGTTGTTAGGCTATGCAAGGAACTGCTTCATTTTTCATTCGAGTGCACTTCCACAATGATTTTAGGCAGATATAATTTTTGCAATTTAGAAAGAAAATCTATAGTTGCATGCTAAAATTCTTTAAAAAATCTGAACAGAAGAATACCATAAATTTGAAACTTTAGCTACCTGGTACGCAATATGACACCGGCTGAAAAAAAATATTAACAAAATAAAAGATTTTAAACACAACGTATCACTGATACTATGCATTGTAAATGTGCAATATATAGTTTCTCAGTTTCCTTAATGTTTCTGGTACACCACAACTGGAAGGCATTGTGCTGATGGCAACGTAAAGTGGTAGAGAAAGTTTTACTGAGGAAAAAGTGGGATGCATTCATCCTATTAACCATAAAGGTTAAGAAATTGATGCTCAGCAGTGGAGCTTCCTCTACAGCAACAAAAAACTTGCATTGAACCACAGTGCATGCACACACCATCTCTCCAGCACTTTGCTCATGCACTCTGTCATGGCAGAATTTGGTACCAATGCAGTGAACAGCTGTAGGCCACTGTTTTCAACATGTGTTGCATATAAGACTCCATCAGCAACAACGGTTGGTGAAAACTATTTCATTGCCTTTTTTGTGTTGCCAATGCGTGATTAGACATTCTGAATTACGAGCTTTCCAGTGACATAAAAGAAATGTACATTAAAAAAATTGATTGGCCGTAGGAAATAATCAGGCCCTAGAAATCCACAGAACCGTTAAGAAAGGGTAAGTATTCATTGGTACAAGCACATTCCTGGAGCTGAGTAGCCAGCTGCGCTACACAGCTTCTCAAGTCTTTTTTCTTTTAATGTGCCAGGGCGGATGCTGTGTATCATACTGTTGCACAAGTTTTCTTTTATTTTGGTGTACTTAACATTTTAAAACATTAGTCAACTTTTAAAACATATACAGTTTTGCAAATCATGACTGTTGAATTGAACACAACAAAATTAAATTTGGAGTGTTAAATCACTTAATATTTCTAGAGATCGAATCCCACTTGTCTAAAACACCCAGCCGACCGCTCCAGTTGCTGTTTTCTGCAGAAATATGTTAATGCCGACGCCGTATGAATATCTAAGATGGCATACGGCGTGCTAGGCCTTTGTGCGATATTTTAAGCGTGAACAGAAGCATGTAGCTAAGGTGACGTAGAAGCCGTCACTAACAAGAGCCATGCGCTCCGCTGCTTTGGACAAGTGTGATTCCACCTGTACAGCTGCAGTGTTGGCATTTTTTTGGTGCACGAAATTCTCCATGTTCACTTTACATCTGGTCTATTATATAAAAACATGGAAATAAAAAGAATAACAAATAAAACCTTCTAGGTCTGAGTGAGAACAGAAGCCAAGTTGCTTGTGTGGCAAGCAGGCATTCTACCACAAAGCCACGTGCCTGCTCAAAAATAATTTTCATGCTTTACAAATACACGCGTCTAGTATACATGCTTCACAATACAATATGTAATATCGCAGTATTTCATGGTACAAATGTACATTGCCACTGGCCATCAGAACATGTGATTATCATAATGACTTCGTTGTTTAAAGCAGCCACGAAAAACAAAAGGCACAAATGCTACTGGAGTATTCTCTTAGGACCACGTACTGGGTGCATATCAAGTTTAAAAACATTTCATGCACATAGCTGCTCGTGGCTTAAAGCATACTACACAGTACCTGTATTGTGTGGTCTATCCTGTGTCCCATCTCTGCGCTCTTCAAAGTAACTATGTGTACGTATCAACAAGCTCGCTTAGCCACCATTTAGAAATCCATTACCCAGACTGCAACTATATGCGAAACCCTTACTAGCACAAGCCACTTTAAACATTGATTACATAGTAATAATCTGCAGTATAAACTTTTCAAGTAATGTTACCCTGCAAAAAGTATGCACTAGGTGGTTGGAGTATGCACTAGGGATAGGATATCACTGTTGTGTTCTACTCAAACCTTGAGGGTCCCCTAATTTTTTTCACCAAACAATTGCAAGATTCATAGATAGTAATGTTCGACAAGCATGGTATTGTAAATAATCACCATTTTGGCCTATACTGGAAGAGTGGAGGGGGTGCTGTTAGGAGTGAATTTACAAGCTGTTAAGAGTGTATGGAAAATTTGACAGATTGTTGTGTAAGTATGCATGCATTAGGGCATGTCAGTTCATATTAAATACCTGAAAAAGATCACAGGCAGGAGTCCTGATAGGACTCTTGAAAGCATTTCATCCTAGGAAAGAAGTGATGTGTCATTGACACATCTGTTGAAACTTGGAAGGTCAGAAAAGTATTTCAAGCGCAGGTATGTGACGTTTCTTGACAATACATGACTGTGACATTGCACACTTCCATACTGCACATGTGTCTGTTTCCTAACATACTTGCCAGCAAAGCGACAACAGGGTGTTTATCAATTTAAATTTTTTCAAATTTAGTGATTTTTCCAGGTTTTTCACATAGATTAAAAGCAAACTCCATGACCATATTGTCTTCTTGGAAAATGTGCGGTGGAAAGAACACTTTAGCAGTAGAAAAATAAAATAAGAGGCACTCATATAAAACAAATGAACACATTTTACACACACACTCATAATGTTGTGAGTGTATGTGGTAAATATGAAAAAATGTGTGTATCTGGTGAAAACAAAACTTGTCACCCAGGCACTGAGAAAATTGGCTGTTTGGTTTTCGGAACAACCAGAACACAACCACACAAATAAAATCAACTGCAGCTGCAAGTTTGAACGAGCCTGCGATAGTCCAACAGTGCAGCCAATGCTGCTAGGAAACGTAAAGGTGGCGCTATCTCGTGGCATTCGTAAAAAACAAGGATGCAACAGCCCTGCCAGTTGGCTTACTGGAGCACATTCTAGTTCATTATAATGGCTATAGCCTGCAGGCCGTTTAGGATTGGATTAGATTACCTTGACCTAGACTGCTGTATTTACTAATGATTTGCATCTCCGTCTCATTTGTACATGTCTAAAATATACTTTTCAGCAAAAAGGAGTACTTACGTATTTAATGCGACCTTGTCTTGACAACAACTAACAACAATGTCGCAACAACGAAACTGTACAGCAAAATTTACTTTATCCTTTCTTTCACTCTCTTTTTTTTTTTTACACAATGCACACATGCTTGTTGGTGTTTTATTTCTCTGGGTTCTGACACGTGGAGCACAATGAAAGTACTGAGACACCTGCAATAAAAGCTGCGGTAGCGTTTGAAGCACTGATGTTTGAATATGGGGTGGAAAAAAGGAATCTGTCAGACCACAACTGCTTCCCCGATTCCATAGGTAAATAAAAGATGCAGAATCGTGAGTTAGGCAAACTGGTGAGTGTTCACCGTAGAATATTTTACAAACGAATGGGTTAGAAGCAGTCAGAGAGGGTCACAGCGCTGATTTCACAACTGAAATTTATTTGGAAAAGGAAAGCACATATATAGAAAATATTGACTCATCAAAACTATGCACATGTACACATGTGTTACGACACAGAATGATTCATGTCTTCTCTAAGACCTTATGTTTTTCATCTAGACGAGTGTTACATGAAATACTTATGCACTTGTTGTTAGACCTAATGAAAATGCTTCGGCTACTTCACACATGCGCTAATCAACATGTCAATATTTGATATTCTACAAGTGGGGCACACACGGGGCTGGGTAGTATCGCAATAGTATTTAAGAGAGACTTTTGAGTGTCTGTATTGCTGTATCGAGGCACTTTTAAAAAATGTATTTGTATCTTAGTAGTGAAATACATTTACGGTGTATCGCATGTATCGCGATACTATCCAGGACACGAGTATCTTGTTACTTTTTTTTTTCGTAAATGAGCTCAGACGTGTTCACAATGGGGAAAAAAATTTCTGCTGTGACCTTGGCAGTCCACGGCAAGATATGCACCCACCATTTCTACATTTCTGCTGAGGGCGAAACTGACTCCTACCTTCTTGAAAGCGAGCTAGTTGCTTTGCTACCCGCATCCCATGATGTGTTTGAATGATGGCCTGCTTCAGCATGACAACAATGTTATGCTGCTATATTGAATTCCAGCACAGATATTTTCATTGTGAGGAGTATTGTATACTGCACAATGGGCGCCATTTTTTAAATGTATTTCCTCATGCCAATTGAGCGAGTAGTGTTTGTTTTTCTCGTTTTTTTTTTACTTTTCTTTTGCAGTGCCCATTTGAAAAACTGGAGCTTATTGCGGAAGCCACAAACCACCCAAAGAGAATTTGGTGCCGTGTGCCATCTACGATACTTCTTTCTGCAGAGCATTCCTGAAAAACGCCAGCATGGCCAAACAGCGATTCGAAAGAGGTCTTTTTGAGTTTCCTTTCGCATTCCTTGTTTTGTCCGTTCTTAATTCTTTCTGCCTTTTCTAAGATGATTCTAGAAAACACTAAACCTTCAACTGGAAGTTCGTTTGTTTATGGTTCCAGCACTTCGTTTGAACTATGCTCCTTCTAGCATAACTAATAGTGTTGCTGTCGAGTTCCGGATTTCAGTGTACAATGCGTGTGACTGATGCTCTCATATGGCATAGTTTTTTATTGCAAGTGATATCTGTAAATATGTGGTTATTAACAATTATGTGCAGTGTAAGCATCCTTTGTAATGCCTTAATGACACTCGGAGAATGGTGAAAATATAATAAATGAATTTCATTTGCAAGTTTCAATGTGCTGCACATTTTAAATATTATGCTGCACATAACAAATGTTTGTATGGAGTATAACTATCCCCGGCATAGACAAAAGTATTTTAGTTTATGTATTCTGGAATACTTTTTTGTCTTTTTGCAAACGTATCTCTGAAATATCCTGTCACATGAGTTACAAATTTATATCAGTATCTGTATTTTATGCTTCCAAACCACACATTTCGATATCTGCATTCCAGAATACTTTTTCGGGCATCTCTGCCCAGCCCTGAGCACACATCCACATGGCCTACAACGAGCTGCCAAATTCAACGTGATTTTAGCATCTGATGGCATTAGCCCATGCTCTCTTAAGCACACGTTTATGTAATGCCCCATTTCACCTCAATATTCACAGCTGCAAGACAGTGGAATCCCATAAACCACGCCAGTAGTGCAAGGAGCATATCTGTGGACATGACTGGAGACACATTTGTTCCCTTTCCCTGGCTGCTGACACAATGCTCTATCCACCAAAGTACACACATTATGCACTTTATTACATAATGAGAATGACATGTTCATGCAATAACGAGCACCAACATTTTTCAAACCATGTGCTATCCTGTGTATGTATGGGATAACTGCCTGCCTCTTTTTCTTGCTAATTTCTAGTGCACTAGAATCACAATGATAAAACTTCTCGATCTTTGAAATAAGTTTTTCCGACAAGGAGCAAATCACGTCACTCGGAAAGCCAGAATTTGCAAGGCGAGCAACTTGTGCATCAAATGCATGCGCCATAAGGTGCTCGCGTAACTTCTGAAGAGCGGCACCCAGCAAAGTTGACACAATGGCTTCCTGTATGGTTTTGAGTGGTATGGTATGGTTTTGAGTGGTTTTGAGTGGCCAGAATTGGGTTTATGAATCTAGGTTGGTATTGCTATATATGTGATCTTTTACGAAAGCCTGTCTTAAATCGAGAAACTGTAGCTCATCAATTTTTTGAAACTCCAAAGTGAAACGCTGACATTTCGTTTTCCTTAACATCTTTCTTCATATTAGCAACCAGTAAAGAGCAATTGTTAATGTCCAGTATAAATAAGAAGTCATGGACATATCAAACAGCGTGTGATGATAACAAATTCAAATGCTTTTGCAGCTGCCCGTCTACATACCCAAGAAAAATATAACTAATTACAGGTATATTCATAATTCAATGCAGATACCAGATTTTTGGACAAAATTATTTCCCTTCCAAAACACAACGGCAGAATTTAGGTGGCCAGCATGAGCTCTAAAAACGATGCAATAGAGATGCCACACTGGCACTGAAACAACAACTCATCATTATCTTCTCTCATGCACTGCTTTATACACTTCAAATCTTCACATTGGGGCAAACAAAAAATAAATCTTTTACGTCTATACCGAATGCATTACGGCACAAAGAAGGTTGTTCACTTAGTGATAAGATGATAGAGACTCTGAGTTAGAAATTCTTAGCGGATCACAAGTCTTCAAACGCTCCGAATTTCTTTGAATATACTCTGAAACATTTATTTACCAAGTGTCTCTTTCTGAAACAACAGCTCTTAGTGGCAACATGAATCTTCACTGAAATAAAAACTAATAGTTTTTGCCTTTTTGCTTTTTTCACACTTGCCGCTACATGTTCCTGATTAAGCGTTAGTAACAGGGCATAAACTTATTCGTTCAGTCACCCGCTTTGTGCATCAACACTTTTTTTTATTAATATATACCCTATAGGCTCATTCAGGCATTACGCAGGGGGTTTTAGTTATACAATAAATTTGCAAATCAGAACATTGCCCATTATAAAATTAAAGTGGTAAACAATGTAAAATACGGTTCCATAGACAAAGATGCAAAAGGGAAAAAAAAATTGTGGCAGGAATGAAAACTCAATAAGAGAGACACAGCTATAGTACAAAAAGTATATATACAGAAAATTGCCATGAAAAAAATTGCCCCCTATCTGCATATTTGACCAAAAATGTCGTCTAAAGACTATTGTATTTCGCCTGAAAAGAGTGAATAGACAGAAATATTTATTTGATGTTTTGCACGAGAAAACTGGTGAATGGGATCCTGAAGGTGTTGCGTGAGACATGAATGCCATCTGGCGGTAATTTCAGAAAACGAAAGGATGGCCTTTGTTATAGCGAGCACGCAGCACGCAGCATGCGTGCAATCTTGGAGGCCATACTTTGTAGATTTCAAGACAGGTAGCAGCACAGTATCGTCTTAGAAAAGCATAGGAGACTCGCCTTTCCATGCGAAGCGTCGCATTGTCAGCTGCAGTGCTTAGAATTACTTATTTATACCTTTTCTAGTATAAATAAACAGAGTGCACAATATTGACGTGTTGATATTGTGCCTCAAATATGCTCAATATTTGCTTTTTATTGACAATCGTACAAGTATGAACGCAGAAACTTGAGCAATACTGGTGGATGCTGTGGATGTGGTCGTACTTGAGCCTTTTTGCTGACAGACAGACCAAAATTTTTGCATTGGAGTATCCCAAGCAAGACTATCATCTTTAAGGAGGAAATATATTTACAATGAAAGAAGAGTAAAAATAAGCACAAACATGCACTTACAAACTCACACAGATAGGTAAGTCATATGTCCAAGAAAATATTGAATTGGTTTACAAAGGCGGCATGATCAATGAATCAAGCGATGTCACCCGGCAGTGTGTTCCAGTGATGTGTGCTTCGAAGTAATGTGAGTGTTGATACATAATTGTGCGTACCAAAAAAGGCTGTATTTTGAATTGGTTGTCAATATGTTTCAAAATATTATGAGGTGTGTTTGTGCAAGCTTTACGAAGGCAGATTTACTACGATGAAATCTATGAAAATGCAACAACAGCAACGACAGTCTGCGTGTTTCAAGAAGGGGTAATGAAAGTGAGTGTGTAATATCTGTAGTGCTGCAGTTGCGAGAATACTACTTGGTGATAAATCCTGCTGCTTCATTTTGTATTGATTCAAGTTAATCGATGAGATATGATTGATGTGGGTTCCAGATGATGGATGCATATTCTATCTTTCAACGGACAAGTGTAGTGTACGCTGGCATTTTAGAGGTATAGTTCACCAAGTAAAGGTTTCTTTTAATAAATCCAAGTGCTTTTGACACCTCACTAGTTATGATATCGATGCGCTTATTCTAAGGCAGGTCAGAAGATAAATGAATTCGAAGATATTTAAATAGGGATACTTTTTAAATGGGGAGAGCTTGAATTTCATATTGACTCAGTTCTGTTTTATGTGCTCTTGTAAACGTCATGGCCTTCGTTTTGGAAGTGTTAATTTGCCATGGTGACACAAAATGCGAGTTTATTGGGGTCCAACAATAATGACTCGTTAGCTTGGGTACTGTCAATTTTTCTATAAATGATGTAGTTGTATGTAAATAATTTGACAGTAGATGACAAACCATGTCCAATGTCGTTGATGTAAATGAGAAACAAAACTGGTCCCATGATTGATCCCTGGGGAACACCAGGCTTTGCCTGTGAAAGTGAAGATGCATGTCCATCCACATAAATTGATTGGCTGCAGTTGCTCAGAAAATGATTTATTCAGCTTTTTTCCAAACCAGTGGCTACCTTATCATTATACATAGAGCCATCTAGAGTTGAAAAGAAGCCTTCCTTGTCAGCAACCAAAACATGCAACTTAGCTTCCAGATGCGTCTCAGACAGCATGAACACCGCTGTGAGGAGCGACCAGGCTATGTACAACAAAGGCAAGCTGAAAAAGCCAGTAGGCTTTTTTTGTGAAGCTAAGTTGCGTGTTTTGGTTACCTTCATGCTACCTTCATTTACGTACTCTTCTATGAACATAGTGATAAAAAATACTCATGGATTTAATAACACCATCTCAAGGAAGTGAAATGAGAAGAGAGTGTGCTACTCTTGAAATATCTGCAATAAGTGCATAGCGGAGGATGTTTGCAGCTGCATCGCCAATAATAATAATAATAGCAATAATATTATACAAGGCAAAACATAGCCCAGCAAACCTCTTGTGATGGCAGTTCTAACATAAGCACCAAACTAAAAGGCCTTCAAGCCAAGCCGAATTTGTGGCCACGACAAATATGCACAAATTTACCGATGTGAGAAATGCTGTGCTTGGAAAGTCAGATATGATATGTGATATGTAGAAGGAACATACATCAAAATAGTGCATGTACCAACATGGAAGCTAAGGAATGCCTTAGTCAATGGGAAGAATAAGCTGCCGAGCGAACTTTCTGTAGTCTTCTTTACACTGTAGTCTGCCACGAGTGTGACAACATGTCAGTCTATGAGACCTGTGATTTCAATGAAAGAGTTAAACAACACAACAGTTCAAAATGAAGTCACCAAATCATGGGTGGCCTTGGATGCCCTCGCTGAACATGCGGAATATACAGGCTTTCAAATCAACTGGTCAAGCAACCGTGTTCTGGTCGAAGAAAACAAGCTTGCATCATGCCAGCAGCTGGAATCCCTGCACATTCACACAGCTGCACATATACTCAATAAGAATTATGGAACGCTCACCATATACTTTTGGTGCTTACATCACGCACCTAGTCATACTTAAATACGATGTACCTTTCTTATGGCTGTCATTCAGAACATTATCAGGTGCCCAAACATCAGTAAACTTTGTGTTATTTTGGTCGGTGTATCCTTTTGTTTGTACACTAAGAAGAAACAGTTATGCATTGCCTTTTTTTAGGCCTCTTCTAGCTGTTCACTGTAGTTGCAGTCGAAGGAGTGACTTTTTGAGTATTGATCAAGGGTAATGCTTATTTTTGTGATGGTGGCACAGACTGCCGCCAGTTTCCATGAATTAGCCAGGTTTTACCAAAGCTCCTACAGTTTTCCAGCAAGGCCCCAATTCCCCGACTTTCCCAAGTTGGTAGACACCCTGCACAAACAAAGATAGATGGCAGTTAACTCGCGTCCTGTTCCCTGTCTTATGCAAGTGTCATTCTGCACTTTATTACCTTAGAAGTACTTGCTGCTAGGCAGGTTGGTATAACATTATTAGGGAAAATTCTAGACGATGCAAATGTGTGGTGCAGTGTAAATATTTTCTGTAGTTCAGCTGCGACCGATGCTCTTTTTCTGTGCTTTTTCATTTTTCCAGTGGTGCTTAGGCGTCTATAATTTTCCCCCTTAGCTTAATTAGCTCCCTGAAGCTATGCATCATCTTGCCCATTAAAAACCATTGTTAAGCTATTGTATGTGGCATTGTTAATGCAAAATGACCTTAGAGTATATGCTAAAGCTCCTGCAGGATCACCGGCTGAATGTGACAACCAGTTCACCATTTATAGGACCCGAAGTATTGACATTTTCAATATATTTGTTCGCACAGTGCTTCATTGGAGTCATGCAAGCTTAAAATATGGTGCTCCCACAGAGAAATTTCTCTTCCTGTGCTGTGACCAACGGGAAAACTATGTAGACAATAATGAAAAGAGATCACAACTAGGCTTAGCTGTGTGATGTCTGCCTCAATAAAAATGTAATAAATTAGTGCAAGTGTGCTTGTATAACCATGGTGTTGCCAGTTTATTACTACATTTGATATGAATCTCTGCTCGCTCCACCATGGTGTTCTTAAGGGCATACACAGTCTTACCTCTGAGACAGCATTGCCAGAACTAATTTCACTGTCACAATCTTGAACAGGTGTGCAACAAGCATGCGCCAATGCAGAGAACACAAGAGAAGTGGTCACTGCTTGCATGTTCAAGGTCGTATACACGCACACCGGACTATGATTTTGCAGTGTCTTACATTTTGAGTGGAGTATACATCCTGATGGCGGGAGCCATCTCTGTGGTCACCAGCTAGACTGTCACAATGTGCATATTGTTGCTTCAGACAACTGTTTAGGACAAAAAAAGGGCACCGTAGAAAAAAAAATATTTTTAGGCTAATGTAAGAGCTTGTGGTGAGGAGACTCTCAAAAGGTATATGGTGTGTCATCTTGCAATGGAGAAGCAACATTTATACCTAGTTTATGTTAGTAGGAGTCTGCTAAACATTGGCCATACAAGCTTGTGGCTAGAGAAGGATGATGTTCAGAAGATGCCCTCCTGAAATGTTAACCTGCACCGTCCTCCCTTGCCCTTCTTGGTGCACTGGAATTTTTGCCCTATAGGTACTAATTCCTTTAGTGGGTACTCTTGAAGGGCTTCTGAATAAGCTCACTCTTACCACCTGCTTTACCCAAGGGCAAATCCTACTGTTGGAACTTGTTTGCTTGGCAGAAATTTTTAACAGGAAAAGAAGCTTCACTCGTTACACAAATAAAGCTACAGCATTGCAAGATTACTATGATGGTATGTACACAGACCTCCCACATACAACTCACTGAAATGTCACCACTTACCTCTATGGTGAGCCTGATTATGCCTTAAGACAGCATGTAAGTTTCTTGATCCTATACTTTTTAATCAGTACATGAACCTTGAAAAAACAAGATCGTCACGTGCAGTGCATAAAACCAGTGCTTACGAAGTGCAATGACGCAATCGGAAGCATCAGCAAAAGTAAATTCACCCTGCTGAAAAGCAAATTGTGCGTGAAGCCTGTAAATGTACTGTTAACAAAGTCTTCTCGACAACTTTATTACTTCTACTTCTGCAATTTTCATAATCCTGTCTCTTCATACCTTGCTGTCAACCCAAAAATTATTGACCTATGAGGTGTTACTCATATGACCATGCTCATTTAACATACCTGCAAGCCTCAGAGGTAACATAATAAAATTGAAGACTTTAATAAATTAATGCTCTCTGCTACTCACCCCTTCAAAAAAAATTTTTAGCATCCCCTTCAAACCTGTTTTTTAAACACTGAACAGGCACAGTGACGTGAATCATGAAAGGCATATCCGGAGCTTGTGGTGCAACTAAAATCTTTTTGGAGCAGCATAAAAGCTGCCTGAAGCTTTTAAGCTAGAGCTGTTGCACCACATCTTACAGGGAACTAGTTCATGAACATATGCATGCATGTTCACTTGGACTTCTGCTCAACATAAACGTAGGCTTTTTGCTTTTTTGCAGACATCCCCAATTTATATAAAGCTACATAGCGCTTTCCGGGAATTCACATGGCATTTGTAAATGACTCTGGCTTTCAACGATAGTTTAGCTACAATATTGAATCACGGACTGGTTAGACTATTTATGCATTGTATTTACTTTCCAAAAAAAAAAGAGTCTAATTATATTAATGCTTTTATGAGTACAACCTAATCGTTCAATCTGCGGAGAAGTGGTTGCTGTCATCGTTTATGTACAGAATTGTTAGGTCCCTGATTAAAGAGCACTTCATAAAAAAAGGGTTTTGTAACTGGTTCTTACTGCCAATTATTTATTATGGCTCGACAAAATTTAGAGTTATGGGGGAGTAAGTAGTTACACTTGGCAAACTGTTTGACATGTACAGTCGTCGAGAAGCCCAGCCGAGACATACCGGAATAGTGGAACACCATGCTTTCTAGGAGAAGTAAAAGTGATTGTACAGCATGCGGTATTGCTCATAAAATTTGCCCACTGTATGGACTTAAAACTTAACCACCTTGTATGAAATATTTTGAAAGTAAACTGTAACAAATAGGACCACAAATAAAAAAAAATAAGTGGTCAGTTCTATATGCAGGTACTAAATTACTGTATTTTAATACAGTAAAGCAAGACTGTTGTCCAAGCACAACTAGCTCATTATTACTTTTATCTGACAGTAACCACAACAGTTAGAAACTATTTGGCTGAAGTCACGTGGTAACTTTTGTAGTATAAGCAGGTTCAGATTGTTAAGAAAGTTGGTGCCCAGCAACATTTTCAACTACATTGCACGTTCATGTCCACTGTGATAACATCTTCAAATCGCAGGGGTAACGTATGGATTTCAAGCGTATGCCATATACTTGCTCCCTGATAGAACACAACAACGAAGAGTGCACGCATGCTTGACACAAATAATGAAATTTATAAAAAAGATGTAGCAGGTTTCGTCTCTTGGTGCAGATCCCTGCAGGCACTTACCTAATTCCCACCCCATTTTGCCAACAAGCAGCCCATGTAAAACGTTTGAACATGCGCTATTATGTCGGGTCATAACCAGTTTCCTCTAACCACCTTGCACTTAGTTCTGGCACGACATACGTTTCAAAGATCTATTTCTTGCAAACTGTGTGAGTAATTGTAGACCATTCTTCAACAGTTATTTTTGTGCTTACTCGATAGGAAAACATGAGCTACAAATTTTCTAAGTTTCTAAAATATGAATGGTAATTGAATTGTGAATGGTAATCTACACCCAGCCTTAGCATATATTTCATTTATAATCATTTTCAATTTGAGGCATGGCACAAATTTTGAAGTACGACTGAAGCCTCTCATATGCATGTTTCGTTTATTTGAAGGTGCCATTTAACAATCTTGAATTAATCCTGCAATGAACTAACATCTGAATGCCTTGCGAATTGCCTGCCACAAAATATATTTTACTAGGTAAATTGTTCTGTGCTTGTTACACAAGCTGAAGATGATGACGATACTGACTGCCGCATCGTCACTGATGAGGAAGAGGATAGCGCGTGTACAATTTAGGTGCACACACGAGGCCCAATGTCGGTGCTACATTTCCAATTTACACACGAGCGCGCGCAATATGTATGCTTTACCGCAATACACAGCGTGCACTTCACCGCAAGACAAGACTGCCTTGCGGCACTGTTTGATTTTAAGAAGAGGCTCAAGGTGGCAGTTTTGAGCGAATATTTATAGTGCTCCCAGCATATCTTCAACTTTATTTCTTTTTTTTTTCTTTGTATACACCCACAAGAAAAGACATAGCTTAGAAAACCGATTATCGTATTCGGCGACAACATATTTAAGCCACTTGGAAAATAACGTCGTGTGAACGCCTGGTAATAGTCCATCGCTTCCAACTTGTGCATTTCGTATCTGTCTCACGCAGTTACGCAAGAAGAAGCTTCAATGAAAGTTTTGGCGCAAGCATACACTTCACCGAAGCGACACATCGATCCTTACGCTACACACGCACTTACCAGACATACACGTACGGCATACATCCACAAATAGCATAACACACGGTGTTCATGATCGGGCAAGTCGTTACCACATTGCTTATAGACAGTATTACAGAACGAGACCACGTATTCATGCGCAGAGGCGGTCCTCGCGAATGCATGAGGCTCCCGGCCAAGCAAAGACCACGGATAAATAACCACCGCACGGTAAAGATCCTCACAAGCTAGTGAGGAATCTTAGACCTTTCGTTCCCACCACCTAAACGTCCCCCAAAAAATGTCCAACACGGCGATTTTGTCGCCGTCTATTCATACGTTTTCAGCCAAGTCAAGCCGGTTTTAAGCGGCTATTGGGTGAACCGAACCGTTTTGCCTCGAAAAGGTTCGTGCCACCCGGTGGCAGCAAACGCGGCCCACAACTTTTTATCCAGCAAAACTACGCACGTAACTAGGCTGACATCTGAACTTATTGATCATGGTCGATTTTCCACAGCCATAACCGAAACTGTAGCGTCACTCAAAAATGGCGGTTTCGTTACAGTTTACTAAATGAGTTCGTTATCAAGACCCCAATCAAAACAAGCAAATCCATTTCAAAAAAAAATAATTCCTAAAACGCATTCTAAAAATAAAATTTTAACTCTTCAAAAATTATTTATGCTGCAATAAATATTTTAATAGTAAATAAAAGTTGACAGCAGTAGTCTAAATGTTGTGAACATTATCTCCTACTACACTAACGTTCACTGCGTACCTGCAACAATACAGAGGCTGATGGCGTCTGTGCATTATCATCGCTGCGTACTCTTCTATCGTCACGCTGGTGGCTGTACTCGGCTGAGCTGAGCTGCAAAATGTGACACGCCTCTTGCACGTGTGAGAAACCGAGAAAAGCGCATCGAACGGTGGGTCGATGAGCGGCAGCCGCTGGTTCGTCAGCAAGTCCAAGGAGTCGCGCCGAGAGCGGGCTCGGACGTCGCACAACCACCACGGCGGCGACGAACGCCGCGACGACTACGTCTCGTCCCGCCGCGGAACCGAACGCGCCTCAGAACGTTCGCGCGCGCCTAACCACGGTGCCGCTGCTACAAGTCCGGAGCGCAAGGACAACCCCAGGTCTTCGGGGGCGTCCAAGAACTCCGAAGGCGGCCACGGTCAGCTTGTGTTTCGGCGCCAGGACCGCGTCAAAGTCAAGCAACGCACGCCCGATGGTTCCCCGCGCCGGGACGACCACAAACCCCCGTCGTGCGCGCCTTCCAAGTCGCGAGGACGTGGAGATTCCAAGAAACCATCAGGTGACTTGACGGGCTCGTCGTATCTGGGCGGGAGGTCGTGCGTTGAGTCGCTAAAATCTGTTTTTTGTACTGCTCAGTTCTCTTCCCTTTATTTATCGAGCCGCAGCTTCGTCGACGCTATTTTGGCGACACAACAGCGCTTCGATGTCGTAACGTTTGCCCATGCAGGCATCCCGGGTTCATTTGTTTTGTCGGCGAAGCGCGGGACCCCCCAAAAACATCTTTCAGCATCTGTGTTGCGTCACGATGCTTATTATTATTTTTTTTTTTGCGGTTCGTCCTGTATCGCGCTATCTTTTTTTAACTGACGCTGGTCTTCTGCGATAGCGCTGAACGCGGGTGGTCCGTCATTTGGAACGCCGTGGCGCCTACGAAACTTGTTTGCCCCATCCTGCGCGCTCCGATTGCTCCAGCGAGCGTCGAAAAGCAGTGCCGTACGGCCTTGGACGATCATCGCCGCCCACGTTGTGAACACATGGCTGTCGGATAGCTAACCTCGCGTTTGGAAGTTAAATAAATAAAAAAAAAGGTTTATCGTTTCCGCCAAAGTTAATTAATGGCTGCCGCCACGTGGAGGCGCCTTGTTTCGCATTAATCGCAGTTCGTTCGCAAAAGTGAAACGCAATTTAACCTATTTACCACTGCAGCTGCGTCGCGCCTGTTTACCTTGTTTGGCCGTCACGCAAGGTTATGGGACGAAAGGGACTTGCGCTCATCGTCTCGCGTCTTTCCTTCGCTTGCAGGGAAACTGCGAATGATGTTTGCGCTCGAAATCATCGTACGGCTTACCCTTCTGTGTACTCCCCGAACAACATAGTTTGTAAAGTCCGGCAGGGTTCGAGAAACGCGTGAAGACGCGGCGATGCTTGCGTTTTGACGGCGCAGTCGTATTGAGCGCGCTTAGCCTTCGAATATGCATTTGTATACGCTAGTGCGGCAGGGTTTTGCGATGCCAGCGCCACACACTCACACACGCTATAGTTAAAAAAAAAATACAAATGAAATATGCGACGTTTGCGTCGATTTCAAACGTAAATGCATTAGCCGATGTGACTTCATCTTGGGTAGAACAATGGAGCAGCCATTTACCTGCATTCTTTCAGCAATTGATTTAATGACTGATACATGCTTCTGCAGCATTGACGCCTCTCTTTTATATCAGCTTTCAGTCAGATGGCAAACGCACTAGTTGCCATGGCAGTTCTGACACAACAGCAACGCTTTTATAGAAAACGTAGGGCACACTGCATCTTCTGCACATGTAGCGTCATCAAAGCATCCGCAGCGCCCTTCAGCGGAATGAGTGATGCTCTCATTGTCGCGCTCCTGACAAAGCACGCACTGGCTTTAACCTCACGGCTAGGAACGAAACCGATGCATCGTGGCATAAACAGCAGGCAGCATGCATCGTGTAAGCCGTGCGAGATGGCTGCGAGGTAAATTGCTTTGCCTTTCTTCTTGCGTGCTTTTTTTAGATTTCGCCAGCTTAGCCATTGCCGCACCTGCACGCATTGTCTGGAATTTCAAAGGGGACTGAATACTTTATTTTGATTGCCTGCTGTGACAATGTTCGATATCTCGGCGCTTTGTGTCTACTCTCCGGTAGTAGGAGAAATAATAATAAGGAAAAGAGGCAGGCTGGAAAAAAGGATTGGTTGTTCATTTATGGTCGAGGCCATAACTTTGATACGACAAATTTTTTTTTTGCTAGAACTCTTTTCAACTGCAGAAAATTTTGAACAAGGCTTACCGTTGTGCATTGCAGAAGCGTTCTCCCAGAAATACAGGCATTCGCACTTTACTTTCTCCGACGGAATGTGTGTGTGAGGTCAGACAGTGTTCTTTGGTCGTCACGAAAGGTTGCAAGCCATCTGCTACAAAGAGCACTGCGGCGTTTGGCGGGGGACTACATCTGATACTAAATGTGTTCACTGCTCAGCGTCAGCTGCGATCATGCAATACACTTATCTTATGATGACTCAATAACATCATATAGGCGTGACCTCAGAGTCGCTAAGAGCAGTGCTGTGCATTCGTTTGGCACGCTATTGAATTGAAAAGACTGGTTACCTGTGTACAAAATTTTGTCACATCGAGCTTTCACTGGTCGAAATTGGTTTGATAACTCATTAAGGCTGTTCAACTGGCCAGAATTCAATCTGTTGTCATCTTTTGTTAAATGATAGCTGTTAGAATTGCTTAAAAGAGTAACATTAGGGTGAGTTAGGAATTCATGTTGAAAGTTAGCATTGCAGAGCTTGTGTGATTAACACAACTGATAAAGAGCTGTCTGTTATTTTCATTTGTCTGCACTTTTCTGTACCGCTAACTTTTAACACTGAATTGTTTAATACTAGAGCTGTCGTATCTGCGAGCTACACTGTTGGAAATTTTCATTTCATTCTTTTGATTCATGACTCTGAGCACAAAATTTCGTAACATAGTAAGGTTGCCTGAAGAAAGTGCCTCTGAAAAGCTGCATCCTATAAGACGTTTTGTGTCTTGATTGAGTACATTGTTGGGCTAGTCAGCATCTGTTTGGAGGAAATAAGCGTGTCAATGTTAGCAGTTTTTCACATACTCGTTCTCGTAGTTGTTTTTGCTGATGTTCCCATCATCAGTAGATGATTCCATTGGCAAAGCAGTACAAAAATTTTGTTCCATTCTCATTTTGAAAAATATGCGCTAATAACTAGAAAAGGGCAGTAGAGAAAATGGGTGTCGATCTCGCCAGTGATAATTGGTCAAGGAAGCATCTACGAACAGTAGGTCCAGGTTAAAGAGAACCTGAAGGGGCCAGGAAAACGTGTTTCATTTAACCGGAGTTCCGTTTACTGAGAGAAGAGCATCCAAATAAAATGTTACCACCATAGGCAAAAAGGAAAAAAAATTGTTCGTTCACAAATATTGAATATAACCACTCAGTCACATTAACTGTGAGAAGTATAGTTACCCCCCAAGTGGGCTAAGGCATTCAGTTACCAATAATAATGTTCATAATTTGATTGTGAGACTTGTCAGCTTAACTTCTGCTGAAAGGAAATGGGGATTCTGACCATGTGCTGAAAGTCACATGCTTGACACCTTTTGCTATTTACACCCGATCTTTAAAGCTCGTTCACAAGCACAATACTACTATCATTAAATCGATTATTTTTATTAATCGGCGCTGGGCTTAGGGAAACATTTTTTTAAAATGTTGTGTACAATCGTGCTGCCAACTGCTTTTCAGAACACCATTTCCCAAGCCTCTTGACTATTTAAACCTGGTCTCGCAAGCAGCATAAATTTATTCCAGCGCTAGTGTATAACCACAACATGGTACTTTGCCCTCAGTTGCATGAGTCACTGGTGAGGTTACATAAACATTCCTGCCTACAATGCAAGTTATTCTTACTGTGCTTGTATGCTTGTTTATGATGGCCAAGAACACAGGTCACGAGCTTTCAACAAACATTGGGAAGTAATAAACATTTAGTATACCTCACTGAATGTCGGTAGTCTTCATACAATACATATCAATGGTCCACTATTTTGTGCATAGTAGAAAACTTTCGGATGTTCAGAAGCAATCTGTCTCTTTCATTACCACCTATGTTCTTTTGAGAGACAAAGCTCTGTAAGTCAAGTAAAACAGCAAGAACCAGTTCATCTGTGAGCAACTGAATCCTGCCTTTTCTCTGTAAAGGGCCTCAGTGCCAAGCTTGTTTTATTTCTTGAAGTTAATGTTTCAGATAGGTCTTCATCTTATGCATACACAAGTAGAATGTAATATATTTTAGTCAGATCGCGTCAGAAGCTTAAGTTTGTCTCGCTGGACTTCCTCTTTTGCATTATGGCAAAACATTTTTTGAATTATAAGGACCCTTACTAGCATTACAAGCAGCTCGAAACATACCTCTCTGCTATTCGCTGCCTCTGTAGCAATTTATGTCCGGGCTGCCAAGAATAACAAAATCCTCAATCGCAAATGCTCTGCATGCTCACCTGATGCCTCAGATATTATTAAAGTGCCCAATAGTAGCTATAAAACAGTTGCTTCTTCAATGGCAATAATACAACTCGAAAGTGTCTAAACAGACTGTTTTTTCAAAGCTTACAGTTTAAGATATATTTGCACAGTGATGATTGTAGCCATGGCAGCTTACTGCATAAAGTGTTTCATTGCGAAGCTTGAGAGCTCGGGTTCAATTCCCAACCGCAGCGGCCGCATTTCAACAAGGGCAAAATGCAAAAACACCAGTATGCTTAAATTTGAGTGCACTCTAACCCAACGTTACTAGATTTTTCTTCAGTTTGCAAACTCTGCTGGGACGACGCGGCAAAACGCGGGCCCTTTCGTTTCCCGCTTCCTAGGTGGCGCTTCCGATCCCATTTGACCGGTCGCCGCGACGTAATGGATGCTATGCACAATGTTAAACGAAGTTCTTGCGGTTAATTTGGCGTTTCGGGGGTTATTTTTCGTGATAGCGCATTAAGGTTATTACGAGTGGGAAATTAAAGCACCAGTTGTGCGCCTAATGCAGTGCCACATGGCGGAGATGCGAGTGCAATGCCTGAATCTTGCTGGCTTTGTGTTAATTTAGCCGTATTGTGTTCTTGTTTTTTGAAATTCAACTATATATTAAAAAACCGTTGCAGTGGGCTTAAGGGTAAATACTAGAGGACTATGCACTTGAATTCAAGTGCATGTTAGAGAAACCACAGGTGGCCAAATTTTTCAAAGCTCTTCAACACGACGTGCCTCGTAATCGTATAACCTTAGTTATTGTTATATGATGAGGCACACACCACATTCACCTGATGCCGCCGGAGATATTGGAAGTGTAAAGCCTAGAACAATTTGCTCGTTCCTGATAACTCAAATTTACGATCCGAACAATCTCTTTTTTTTTTTTTTTCAAGGAAAGATAGCACACGAATTCAATAAATGCGTGTCCCTTATAAGGCTGTAAAATGCAATGAGTTCAGCAAAGTCTTATTGAATGAACATAGCGGGTTCGTATTCCGGCTGCGGCGGCTGCATTTCCGATGGAGGCGGAAATGTTGTAGGCCCGTGTGCTCAGATTTGAGTGCACGTTAAAGAACCCCAGGTGGTCGAAATTTCCGGAGCCCTCCACTACGGCGTCTCTCATAATCATATGGTGGTTTTGGGACTTTAAACCCCACATACCAATCAATTATTAAATGAACACAATTTATTGAACGCTACAACAAACAAACTGGAAGTCACTTTTGTTCACGCGGTATCAAAACTACGTCACTGTGAACCTTGTGCACGTAGTCAAGATATCGTCCTCCTGGAAGTGAAGGTCGCACACAGCGCAAGATCTTGATAGTTCCTTATTCAATCTCGGTATTGCTCATTGCCACTGTTGAAGACCCACCTCATCAACGCGTGGCTTGAAAAAGTGCCTTTTTTCGGTCGCAGATTACGTTGAGTCGAAGCCGCTTCGGCAGCCAGTGACAAAGCAGCGAGGCATGTTTTATAACATCAAAAACCGTCACACGTCGCATGAGAGCTATGCAGCTAACAACCGGCACGATAACACAACAGAGCTAACAGCAAGTGAGACACAACGTCGATTGTCACCATCATATCGCAGTAAGCAGCAGTGGGAGAACAAACTGCGCGAGTGTCGTCGATCTCTCTGAGACACACAATGATAGCGATTGCCACGGAACACACTTGCACTATACTTGCAGGCTACGAAGAAGCATCTGCTGTTTTGCTTCGCCGGCCTGGTCGGTGGTGTGCGCCTAACCGCCATGATCCTCGTCAAACCGGTCCAAAAACGACGAGCGCGCCCCCTCGTGGGTCACACCTGCGGCGGCGCAGTTTGCAAACTGAAAGAAGAATCTAGTAACGTTGCTCTAACCAATCTTATGTGCCCAAATTCATGCTCTCTCCCACTATAGTGTGCTTAATAATTATAATAATAATAATATGTGGGGTATTACGTCCCAAAACCATGTAGGGGTACGTCCTACGTACGGCTATCGCAGAAGCCTAACTAATGTTTCAGCCGCACAGTCGTACCGTGCACAATTAACGTCCCCTATCCGTAGCTCGTCTCATTGCAGCTACACGGGTTCGGGCGAATAAGGCAACAGGCTAGGTCAACAAAACGACACTTTATTGCTAGGCGTTATTAACAGCACGCAAATGTCTCGAGGAGATAGTACAGAAACAAGAGTAGATGCTTACTCCTTTGTCGTTGACGTCCTCGACTCGCAGGGGGGCTTCCGGGTCCGACCTCCTTGGTTCCTGGCCGGTGTCAGAGAGAGCGTGCGGTCGTCCGCACGCCAGTTTTGTCCACTGCTTCGGTTTCCCTCTGCCTGACGAGAATAATACCCTTTCTCACTGAGGGGGGGGGACTGCTCCGCGCGCCGGGAAAGGGGTGAATCGCGAGCGCCGGCTGTGCCGGTATTCCCGCAACTAGGCTTTCACGCTGCCGTAAAAAGGGAAAGGGACGCTGGGTACGTGTGCTCACCCACAACCAAGAAACCAAGGTATGATTATGAGAGATACAGTAATGGAGGGCTTCAGAAATTTGAACCATCTGGTGTTCTTTAAAGCGAACTTTAAAAACGATATTTTGCGTATTAGTAAAGCACAATGTCACAATTCCCCAAAACACCACTCTTATCGCAGCACGATACTAAGTAAGAGAGAGAATGCGTGAAAATAAAATGCGGGGGGTGACGCCACATGGAGATTCCCGTACCAGACACCGTGACGTAAGAAATCTTGAAGGCATCTACTGGGTCTTGTGTAGCTTTTAGTCGATAAAAAATTCTAATTGGTGGCTGCCGTAGACTTAGCATACGATGTCTGAGAAAATTTCGTCGAGCCAATGCCTCAAAGATACTGACAATACGCTTTGAAATTCATGAGGTCGGGCGCGGAGATTTTGGCATGAAATTTAAAAACAAAACTTCAACCTTGATTTTCTCCACTAGTAATGAACTTATGGTAGTGAAACTTGGCATTGGAGTTATGAGGGTGAATTTTGTAAATCTAAACCAAGTCATTGTTCCTCTTTAGTGTCCCTTTAACGTGCACTGACATCGCACAGTACGTGGGCCTCCACTTCGCCTCCCATCGAAACGCCACGGCCACGACCGAGATTGAGCCTGCGACCTTCGATCCAGCAGCCGAGCACCGTAGCCACTGATTCACCGACGCGGACGATGGTGTGCCTCATAATTGTATTGAAGGAAAGAAGTGCAAATTAAAGGGCTGTATTTCTTTTTATGCACAATAGTAAATGTGAATTGACAGACAATGATGCCAAGGAAAGTATAGGGGATGTAATTAAAAGTCATTGTGATGTAAATGTGAAGAAAGAAAAGTGTACAAAAAGCTAACTTGCCACTGGCAGGATTTGAACCTGTGGCCTTCAAATAATGCGTCCGATGCTCTGCCAACTGAACTACTTTGGTGGTCATTCACCTGTCCACTCTTTTCAGTATACATGGGCATTAACATAATGCGTGCACACAAGCTGCCAACTACAACCTGCAGAAATTTAGTTTTGTTAAAAAGAAAACGGTGTACTAATGTTATGATGCGCCTTTCTTAACATTGCTATGTTGTAACTTTTTTGGCATGTTTGTTCTTTGTTTTGTGACATTAACTTAATGAAAGGGTCAATAGCGTCTCTCATATTCGTATGGTGGTTTTGGTACGTTAAACCCCACAAATCAATCGATGAAAAGGTCAATAGAGAATTTTGTTACAAATGACAAGTTATCTTTGTGGTAAAATGTGAAGCATAGAAATTTTCTTAGCTAGCATAGATATAGGAAATTCTTTCTCTGCAGCACACGTACGAAGTCTGCAAGAAAAGTTAAAGCCTCTATTTGCCCATTTGGCTGACTCAAATGTCATGATATGTTTCACTGTCATAAGTTCATCATTGGCGGAGAAAATGAAGTTTGAAGTTTCATTTTTAAATTATAGCCAAAATCTCCGCGCTTCTTGTAAGAAATTTAAGAATGTATTTTTGGTATTCGGGCCATTGGCTCGATGAAATTTTTTAAAACTTCGTATGATAAGTCGATAGCACCCACAAATCACAACTTACTTAATATTTAATGATTGAAAGCTACGTAGGACCCAGTAGACAGCTTCAAGATTTCTTACGTCGTGGTGCTGGATGCAGAAATCTCTTGGTGGCGTTGCCACCCACATTTTCTTTTCGCGCGTTTTCTCGCTTGATAGGCATCGTGTTGTGGTAAAAGTGGCGTTTTCGGGATTGCAAAATTGTTCTTTACTAATACGCGAAAAAATTGTTTTGCTCTTTGGTGTCTGTCAGAATGAACCTTCGTGAACGTACTGAGTCGTTTTCATTTTTTGTGCTGCCCAGGAGATGACGACCTGTGGAGTGCCCTGGGCCACGTGTACAACGAGGTGCCCGCGTGGGCCCTGCGGGAGGTCCGCGAGCGCTTGACCCCGGCCTGGGTGGCCAAGCACCAGGGCTACCTGCGACGAGTGCTCGAGGAGTCCCTGAAGCGCTCTCGGCTGCCCCACGATGTCCGCGTTGAGCTGTCTGCCTGCATATCCACCTACGGCACCTTGCTCGGCGAGAGGGCCAAGGAGTGAGTGCACTGCTCATGAGTCGACTCACTCAGACTCAAATTGAGCCATGAATCCGAGCAGGTCTGGGTGTATTTTATTCTGGTCAGTTTGAGTCTGAGCAAGTCCGCTCAAAGAAAATTTTAGCAGGTGTGAGTCCGGTTCAGGAAAATTTTGGCGAGTCCGAGTGAGTCTAAAGCGCAGAATATATTTTTTGAGCCAGTTCCGCTTATGTTTGCCTGCCTATGCTTGTGAATCAATCTCCCAGGGTGGCCTAGTGGTTAAGGGGCTAGATCGCCGACCCGGAGGTCACTGGATTGAATCCTAGCCATGGTGGCCGCATTTTGGTAGTTCTGAAATACTTGAGGCTCCTGTACTCAGATTTAGGTACCCAATAAAAAAAAGCAACATATAGTCAAAATTTTTGGAGCCCTCCGCAGTGGCATGCCCCATAACCTTCATAAGAATGAAAGTTTGAGTGGGTTCGTACAGCACACACGAGACAATGGAAAAAAAAGCACAGAAATAAAAGAAACACAGTATCGTGTGTGTTGCATCAACCAAATGACCCCATAATCGTATTGTAATTTTGGGATGCAAGACCCCACATTATAGTATTATTACTTGAGAATCTATTTAGGTGGTAGGTTGTATAGTTGAATCACTTTTGAGAGTTGTAGGCCGAAACCCAAAACTTTTGGGTTGCGCGGCTGTGTCTTACTGACAGAAAGGGCATTTTTTCATCCACGTCCATTCTAATTCAGTTCAATTTATGACATATTTACTAATGCCACTGTTTAGAACAACAAATAATGACCCCTATGCTTTCTTTGGCTTAAATATCTGTTGGATATATTCGGTCACATTTAGCAGAGAGAACAAGCCTGAATCCTTTACTTTCTTGAAATATTTCGAGTGCCATGAAACAGTTAGGTAACGTTGACACATTTCGCTCCGCCGCGGTGGTCTAGTGGCTAAGGTACTTGGCTGCTGACCTGCAGGTCGCGGGATTGAATCCCGGCTGTGGCGGCTGCATTTCCGATGGAAGTGGAAATGTTGTGGGCCCGTGTGCTCAGATTTGGGTGCACCTTAAAGAACCCCAGGTGGTCAAAATTTCTGGAACCCTCCACTACGGCGTGTCTCATCATATGGTGGTTTTGGAACGTTAAACCCCACATGTCATCAATCAACATTGTCACATTTGCAGCCAGTCCATCACAATTCTTGCCTCGTGAGATAAGCGTATTGCTAACATGAAAAAAAAGTGCTCTTTAACTTGCATGTGATTTTAAACATGTTTCAAAGTCCATTGCCTAGTCCACAACGATATCTCGAGCACCAGAAGATCAGTAACGTAATTTTGCTTCCATGTTGTGCAGATTTGTGGACTGGCTACTGAACATATATGACACAAGCATTGTGGATGAGTCTCGTATCTGCCTGCTGAAGGCACTGTTGGAGGTGAGGCCACATTGGTTCATATTTCGGTGCTAGCCTACTTCCTGTTATTTATTTATTTTTTTTTTGCAATGCTGAAGCAGGTTTTCTTTTCTCTGTATCGTTTTATTAAACATGTTGCAAAGCAGAGAGGTGACCATGCACCGACGTGCATAGATTTAGTGGTGTTCTCGCATGGAACATCAAGTGTTGATGGGTAGGCGGAGATAAAGTAGCTCATTAGTACTCACGGGTGACTATGGCATTCTAAATTGAGCAGCATGTGACTATGTTTGCCTCGTAACTACGGCAGTTAATGAAGAAAAAGAAAACTGAGTTCAGCATTTCATCCCATGATTATTATATATTATTGGGCTGGTACTTTCATTACTCGCATGCCCTATTATTGCCATTCGTACGGGAGATGAAGATTTGGCTGCTGCAAATTTCTTATTTCTATCAAGCATTAGCTTTCCCTCACAATGCCTGTTTTCAGCATGAAAATGTGACAGCTTCAAACAGTGTGTGTGTGATCGCGTATGGAAATTACTGAAAACTTATCGATTCTTGATGCATGCCTATACATTTGATGCGTCGCATTTACGTTATTGTTTCGCTTGTCTTAATGAAGACCTTTTTCAAGCCTTGATTTCTGATTTGCAGGTGCTGAAGGGAAATCCCCAAGTTGCTTCTGAGGTTTTGCAGGTTGGAATGGTCTCTTTCTCTTTAGCTGTGTCGTTATAGTTTTCGTCCAACTTGTTTCTCGTAAAGCGTAACACAATCGTAGTTGTCATGACTCATTATATCTGGCATGTTTGCTGTTAGCTGGAAGCAATGCGCATGTGGCAATGAAAGAATGCAAGAAATGTTTAATTTTGCTGAACCTTGGGTGCTTACTAAAAAGAATCGTACATTGCACCAAGCCTATGTAGAAGTTTTGTGGCAGCCTTACAGTACTAAAAAAAAATGGTGGAAAAGCCACCTTGAAACAAAAATCAGGGATTTGGACAAAAACCAGAATGGCAGGAAGTGTGTTCAAGTGTTCATACACTAATTGCTGTTTTTGACATTGTGAACATTGTTTGAAATATTAGCTGCTGTTATAGATTATTTGTTCTGTGGTGTCAGTTCAATTGTTGCAAGGAAGTACAAATGCCAATTAAACAGATCAAGGAAAATGGCTGCCTGAAAAACCCCTTTGAGAGACAGCTTGAAGCAAAACTGCGGTGTGTGTTAAACTGGTTTCTGATGGTGGCGTCTGCTCTGTGGAGCCCGTTATGCTACTATTGAGACATTTCCTAGTGAAAGTATGTCCAGCATAGTCACGTGTTTTATACGATTGATCCCTGTTCACACATTTTTTTAAAAGAAAAGGCTGAAAATAGTGCACTGTCCAGAAAAATGTGCAATTCAAAGTCGGTGAGACATTGCACTATTATGCTTGGTAACAGTGTGGCGAACATTGGCACTGGGAAATCTTGCGAAATGGTAACATGTTAACGCGGTTCTATTGTGCATTCAGATGTTAGATGACAAAGGCACTCGTTCCAAACAACCAAGAATGCTTTGGTTAGAGTAACTGCAACAGCATGCATAATCTGTGCGATATCCTTATACGTGCAGACCGTGATGGGCCGTGCCCAGACCATGCTCGAATCGGCCGACGACTGTGAACTGTTGCTGTCAGCATGCGCGCTGTCCCTTTGGGCAGCGGAACAGGACCCCGAGGCCTTTGCCGCGTCTTACTTCCACGACGCCGTCGACATCCTTGTCGGGTGGCACATCGACGCACCTTCGGAATCTCTGGCCCGGCGCACGGGCGATGCCCTGGAACAGCTTGGACCCTTTTGGGCCGCCGACCCAAACTTTTGTGCCACATTGCTCGGACAGTTCGTCGAGGATTTAGAGGCATACGCTGAGGATCTCGTCAATGTGAGTGGAGCGGCAGTTTTCTCTGGAACTGCTCGAGTGTGTTCTTACGCCTAACCACGCAAAGGTGGCGGATAAGGAAGCCACGAGGCGGAGCATTGGCACCGTAGTACAGTGCCCTGACAGAAATGCTGGGGCTCGACTTCTTCAATCACGTGCAGTTTTATGTAACAGTTCATCGCAGCATTGATTAAAGTAAGGGACAGTAATTTCAACTCTCCTATTTCTCTTTAACGTAAAGATGATTTTACATAAGGCACATGTGCACCATCATCCTGGCCTGTTTAACGGATGACTTATTTTTCAATATTATGCCATGAAGTAACAAGTTCATGAAATGTGGTATGCACCAGCCCAGCCATTTTCATACGTACGTGCCTACTGTACTGCTATATGTTTAATGGTTAAAAATACACAAAAGCTAGGCTTCGACCCAATATGGCAGTGCTACAACGCTCCCTTAAAATATTTTATAGAATTTGTTGTTCTTGAAAAGTTGGCTATGATTATTAAATACATCTTCCCAAGGGGTTAATGACAAGGGATGCAAAGGCATTTGAAATACAGTAGACTCTCGTTAAATAAAACCTGACGGGACCAGAAAAATGTGCTTCATTTAACAGGAGTTACATTAACTGAGAGATGAGCAAGGGTGCAGAATTCGGGAACAAAATCAATTGTGCTAGAGTAAGCCGTTTCGCTTAAGCAGCAGTTTCATTTAACTGGTTTCAATTTACTGAGAGTGCACTGTATTCTTTGCTTGAGTCCTATCAAGCACTGCTGTTGCCATCATCTCTGCCTGACATCTCACTTTGCGCTGGTCCGCAGCATCGGGACAGAGAGAAAAGGTGCATTTGTCATATTTCGAGGCCTGCCGCTTTCCGTTCTTCGGACTGGAATGGTTATTTTGCTTGCATTGATTGCATCTTCTTCCCACAAGCATGTTCTAATCCTGCACTTTGAATCCCATGCAATGCCTCTCGTGTCATCTAGCGCAAGTACAAGATCAGCTGCCGAAAGTCGCGCCCGGCCTTCTTCAGCGTGAGTGCATGGCACCTTCCCCATCCTCTTTCCCTTCCTTGGTTCTTCTTTGCAAAACGGTGTCCGTGTGTTTACGCAGTTGCATTGCTTTCGGTGAAGGGTGCCCAAGTGCTGAGCTGAAAGCTTGCTCCACGCTCTCATGTCGTGCATGTTGCGGTTTGCTTAGCGGGCAATTATAAAGAGCCTAGTGCTCGGCAATTATAACTGTGGCCGATGTGTGCCATATAGCAACAGCTTCAGTTCGATGAAAGGTGTGACAAGTTCGATCTGACTCGTGACCATGGTGTAAGAATAATCAGGTGTTGACACTGAGTATGCCTCAGCGGCCAGATAATGTTCCGTCTTGCGGGCACACTGTGCTACGAGCCGTCAGATGGCGCTGCGGCAAACGTACACAAAGAGGGGTGCTGGCACATTGAAATTTCTCTGCCTCCCCAACTTTCTTTTTCCAAGCGGTGTGAGTAAGACTTAAAGCACGAAGAAAATTTGTTATTTCAGATTAAAAGGGGAAACTTTACCAGGTTTAAGGATTCATTAGCACTAAAATGCCTTGTGCAGGGTGTGAATGTCGTCAACACAAATAGTTCCACTCACGCACACTAGTATTTTTCTCTGTTCACGGTATTGCTCGATGCAAAGAAAAATAATTAAAAAACGATGTTAGCCAGCATGCTATTCCTGCATCAAAATATTTCCCCGTGGGAACAAATGCAAGGAACTTCCTCGTGCTTAGATGGGCATGTTAAACAGCCCCGTATGGTAAAAATTAGACAGCCCTCCACTATGGTGTCCCTGGTAATCAAATCTTGGTTTTCACCTGTCCAACCCCATTAATAATTATTACCCCTCTATTAAAGGAGAATCGTTACGGCACCAGAAACGTGTTTCATGCGTATCACTGCTTTTATTTACACAGGAAATTGTTGAACCATAGTTGCGCTTGTTCATTTTGAACCTGATATAATTATTTGAAACGCACAAGTATTCCATACCAAGCACACAACAGCAGTGCAGTTGTTCTACGAAATATACAAATATTTGTACCACACAAATATTTTATATACATCGCACTAAAGCGATGCGGTTGTTCGTGGATAGATGTTACGATGTGAATTCACATATTTATGTCAACGATCATCGTCAGACAGCCCTGCCACGGTGGTCTAGTGGCTAAGGTACTCGGCTGCTGACCCGCAGCTCGCGGGTTCATATCCCGGCTGCGGCGGCTGCATTTCCGATGGAGGCGGAAATGTCATAGGCCCGTGTGCTCGGATTTGGGTGCACGTTAAAAAAACCCCAGGTGGTCAAAATTTCCGAAGCCCTCCACTACGGCATATCTCATAATCATATGGTGATTTTGGGGCATTAAACCCCACAAATCAATCAATCAACCGTCAGACGATCACTGTCAGACGACACTTTGAAGAGAGGCACACACTCCGCACAAGTCTGAAGCCAGAATGGCAATTAGGTACAAAACACGTTCTAGCCATTTCTGGAGCTATTCAGCTGTTTGCTGTCACCTTCGTCGATAGAATTGCATTAAACATTTGTGAACAAAAAGAACCTGGCTTCAAAACAGCGCGGTCACACATGCCAACTAAATGACCCAGAATCGGCAGCATGCACGTTTCGGCCGAGCGTGTCGCCGAGACTGAGACGGCTGACCCCGCTCGCCGTAGCACCATCTAAGAAGGCATCGATGAAGCTGGGAGATAACTGATAATGGCCTGAACATTATCTGGGCGCTCTGGGATTGCGCTTTACAACGTGTTGCGGGAAGACTGTCGGCAACTGTATATTCTTACACTGTGCTTGTAACTTGCAATGGTTCGAGAAAGTGGGCAACACGAAATAGAAAATGCGTGACACAAAAGACTGTGTGTCCTGGGTTATCTGTTCAGTGTTGTATTTTTGCACCTTAAATAATAGCTTAGACGAGAATGTTTATCTGTACTTCAGTTAAACCTTAACAAGTCAGTAAAAAAGGCGATTGACATCGTTGTGCCAAGATATATTTGTTCCAAAATATGGCTTTTCTTTATGGTGTAGTCGCCCACAAATTCATTTTTACATAATAGGAACTGCAAACCTTATCCAAATAATATGGGTGTGTGAAAAAAATCTTAATTGTATAAACTAAAATAATATTTCGAATAATTTTTTACCTTCCAGTCAGTCAGTTAAATATTGTATTTACTGGTGCATAACCTTCCTCTGCACATAGCCCGCACCTGCATCTTCAAGCCAATGTGAATTTCAAAAATAACTAAATAAATAAATAAAAATAAAAGATCCTGTAGCACTGCTGAACTATGCTTTTGTGTACAATGCAAAGAGCACATGCATGAGGATGGATGGATGGACAAAACTATTTAGAACCTGCAGATTAGCGACTAGGCTTAGGCCACCCGAGTGGTTGTGCTAAGGTTTAGTCTTTCTGCCACTTCCCGGGCCTGCTGGGTGGCCCACATCTGGTCAAGTTTTCAGCTAGCCGGAGCGTCGCGCCAACACGTCTCAACGAGGTCCGGGTTTTGGTGATTCGAAAGAACCACATGATTTTTCTTCTTGAGCTTCGGAATGGATAAATGCTCAGTTGCTATTTGAGGCGAGTGTTGCTTATGCTCGCTCGGCTCAGCCCAGCTACACAGTCCAGCAATGCCTGCATGTTGTTGTGAAGCCGCCTTTTTTGCATTACCATGAAGCTGTGCCATGAAGGGAACTTGCGCACTGAAATTCGCTGGTGACTCGCACCCCAACTATAGCTTTGAAAACTCTTTGTATCTGGCATGGATAACGACGTACAGGAGAAAATATAATTTTTGTGGAGACGCATTACTTGTCGGCATAAGTTAGAATGCTTAAAGCAAGCACAACACGTACACAAGCTGCTTCGTTATTTGTTTCATTATCTTGTCTGCTTTAATTTTTTTTACAAAACTGCTTAATACATTGGACCAACTACACTCGAACCTCACTATAACGAACTCCACAAAATTTGCAAAATAGTTTGCTATAGCCCAAATTCGCTATACGAAACTTCTCTGAAAAATTGCCAAACCCTGGTGTGAATAGGTCGGCAGCATGACAAGAACTGACAAGACATTTACTTGAACAAAAATACTTTTATTGAGGCCAAAAGAACCTGTTCAACGTGGCTTGTTCTTTTTTTCTTTTTGTTGATGGCGTGGCGTATAATGCCTTGCTCTGCCATGTCGAGGCATTCCACAAACTTTAGCCCGGTGCCTTCCATCGTGCTGCAATAGTGCCACGCAAAAGCCAAACCAGGCAAAGCCTCGCTAGAAGTTGGCAAGAGAATGTTTACGAAGACAGCATCTTCAACTTCCGCTGCTTCAATCCCGGTTCGCTGGCGTGTCTCACCTCCGCAGCGATTTCTGCGTCAGTCAGTTCGGCAACTGCTTCTGGCGCGTCGGTGTCACCAACGAAGTCATCCAGTGTGAGAGTGACCAAGGCATCGCCCACAAACCACGAAAGATCGCTCCACATTTCGTCAAGCTCGACAACCTCTTCAGAGCCTTCAACATTTTCAGTGGGCTCTTCAACTGCCTCAGCGCCAACGGTGAAGCCAGCGTGCTGAAAGCAGTTCGCGATCGACTTTTTCTTCATGCTCTCCCAAGCTGTCTTCAACATCTGTATGGCAACCAACAAGTCAATTTTCAGGTCTTCGTTAATTCGAAGACGAATGAGCAGCCGCTCGAAGCGCCTTTGCTTGTAAATCGCTTTGAAGGCGCGGATGATCCCTTGGTCTAGAGGCTGGGGCTTGGAGGTGATGTTGGACGGCAGAAACTTGAGCTCAATATTGCTCAATGGAATATCTGTGAAGTGTGTAGAGCAGTTGTCGACGAGGAGACACACTTTTCTGCCTTCATCCCCAAGCTGCGTATCCCACTCCCTCAACCATTTCCCTAACAACTCTCGTGTCATCCATGACTTTCATTTGGAAGCATAGGTGACTGGTAGGTCGCGGCAGCGTCTTATACAGTTCGGTGTCTTGAACTTGCCAATCATAAATGGACGAAGTTTTGTCGAGCCATCCATGTTCGTGGCAAGTAGGACCGTGATTCGAGCCTTGTTTTGCTTGCTACCATGACATTTCTGCCTGCGGGTGTCTAGAGTTTGGCGCGGCAGCATCTGCCAGAAGAAGCCCGTTTCGTCCACGTTGAAAATATCTTTTGCTTGATATCTGGCACGAATTTGAGGCCACTCTTCTTTCAGCCACTTGTCCATCGCTGCGGCGTTCGCCGACTCGCTTTTGCCCATGACAGCTTTTCCGACAATGTCGTACCGGTTTTTAAATCGTTGCAGCCACCCTGCACTGGCACTATAATCTTTGACATCAAGGATAAAAGCGAACTCTCTTGCTTTTTGGTGCAGCATTGGCCCTGACACAGGTATATTTCTAGGCCTTACTTCGACAAACCATTTATGAAGACATTCTTCGACTCGTTCGAAGACAGCGGGTCGAATACGCCGTGCGTTGGTGTTTTCCGCTGTCTTGCTGAACAATTTCCTTTTTCTGCTTCAGCATGTACTGCGAGGTATGTTGAGAGCATCAGCAACGACCGACTTCTTTTCACCTCTTTTGACACGGCAAATATTTTCCATTTTCCAGTTTCGTCGCATACGTCAAGGTAGTCCATTTCTTCTCGTTTCGCGCTATGGTGATCATGTACAACACTGCCTAGCACCGCAAAAATGCACAAACGAATAAAACACCACACACACCCACAACAAAGCAACCACTAGCCCGAAATGGCGGTATGCAAACTGACGCATCCACGTTGTCGATTGTCAAGGCCATTCAATCCTACCCCGCCGCGTCAGGCGCATGAGATTTTAGAAAAACGGCCGTATCCTTAGAGAGTGAACGTTGCCGATCTCGGAAGCCATGAAAAAAAATCGTTGTTTGCTGTATACGGCGCTACACCGCATGAGGCGCTACAGGCGCATCGGATGTAAACGCAGGTCCGCCTAACTGCCGCTGTACTGCGAGGAAGCCGAATATGCACTCCCGATGCGCTCGTATTCTGGTCCAGGAAATTCAGTATATCCATTGTGCGCCCAAGTTCGTTCGCTATAAAAAGGCTAAAATACGTACATGTAATTCTTTATACTTTCTGTCGGTAGTTCAACATAGCCAATAATTTGTTATATCCATGTTCGTTATATCGAGGTTTGACTGTATCCCACTATGTCACTATTGACAAAACACATTTCAAGACTCCTCTCTCCCCCACCCTTCTAAAAAAAATGCAGCTTATTTTTGTTACAGAAATCGTAAGACAAGTGCAAAGCATGTTGGTAATGAAGGCTGCATCAAAACTTTTGTTAAGGGGCTGAGTGTAGGCAAATATTGTCAGTACAAGCATACAGTAATGAATACACTCAAACCTCATTGCATCTTATACAAAAATAAGTTTGTTATATCTGAAAATTTGTTATAGAGGTTTATTCCTAACACTACGTACATTGCAAGACTATTTTTCATTTACTTTGTTAAAACCGATATTTTTTTATATCTAGATTCGTTATATCGAGGTTTGAGTGTATTCCTCAGTGCTGCTGTAGTGTAAGCACGATAGGCTCCATGTAGCGGGCACACAACAAACTCGATACACTTCTATTTTCTTGTGATCGGCGCTGGCATACTTTGTATAAGATTGTTTTTGAGTGCCCTATTGTAAAATCATATGTAATGCTGAGCATACGAAAGCCTTGTAAAATTGTTCTGGCTGCTAACAGCTATGGACTGCTCAAAAGGGTTTTGTTAGTTCGGTCAGCGTAATGCTTGAAGCTGTTGTATAAGTGTGTGCGCTTACACTGCTTTTGCTGTATGGTGTCTGCTCTGGCGAAAATAACAGGAGGACCCCAACGAATGCCTGGACAGGATGGGCTCCCTGCTGCGCGTCTACGGCACGGTGGTGCATAGCCTCGGCGACCAGGCTGTCCAGGTTGTCACCTGGGAGCTGCTCAGCGAGGTGAGACGAGACTGCTTGGTTCTTGGCTGGTTTATAAAAAAAAAAATGAAGTTTCGCGGTTCACCGGAACTGATGGCAAAGTTTCAGCGTGGCAGTGTAGATTCTTTGAAAGTATTGAGCGATGAACAAGACTAAAGAATACGTATTACCACACGCGCTAAACAAAGACTTGAGAAAGAAATAAACACTGGGAAGCAACGAATTCTGCTTTAAAAATTGGAAGCGGCCCTAATTCTTTTTGACGTAGGCATCTAGTAATGGTACTCGCTTCTCGAGATTCGTAGGCCCCGATGTATTCGTTGGGTGAACTTTGTTGTTCGTCGTGCTGTCAGTGCCAATCTCAAGAGGCCACATTGAAAGAAGCACGTGGTTGAGATCTGCTCTGCCAGGTGCTGCAAACAACTCCAGCTGCTCGCATGAAAACGGTCTGCTCTTTCAACGGACTCATTGAATAAGTTCTGGTTAATTATACATATAGTTGAACTGCCCTTGTTTCAAATGTAAACTTATGCTTCAATATCGTATGTATCTAATGCAACTCTTTAACTTGAAGCAGAACTGCTAAATTTCGTACGAGTTTTTTATTCTTTAGAAGACTTGCCAAACGTTCGGAAGACTGAACGTAGGTGCACAACCAGAAATACTTGGTATACAAACAGAAGTGTCACTCTGTGCTCAGGCCACCAATGAACGACTCGATTGGGTTGACATGACAGGGTAGCACAGCATCGAAAGAAACGGCCACTGTGAAGCACAATGCTCAAGTGCCTAGAACAGAAACTGTAAAGGACAAGTTGAGCGTTGGTAATTTACCTTTATTACAGTAGTAAAAATCCTGCTCTTGTCGTGAGAAGACTTTTGGTAAGCCAGGAAATGTGCAAAAAAGAAAGACTGGCAGCGATGTTGCCTGAATGTTCATGACGCCACCTCGATATGACCTAGATTTAGACAGCATCTTTTGGGGGCCTGCACTGTCCCTTATGAGCAAACATTAATTCTATGTGGTTTTAGGAAACCCGGTGACCTAATATGTCAATTTTGGCGGGAATTATGTTTAACTGATGTTATCAGAATCAAAATTTTTAACATTCATTCAGTTGTTCTGGTGGGAAAGCCCGAAACAAAATGGGTCACAAAAGTTTGAGGCTTTCAAAAAGTGAATTGCTTGTTAGGGTTTTTCAGTTAGTAGTGATCTGTTTCTGGATTTTCACCTGCTTTTTCTTTTTTCTGTCGTGTTTTCTTTTTTTCAGAACCTTCATGGAATGGCGAACTGTGTCCTTCAGGCAACCGAGTTCGCTCCCAGAAACTCTCTTCTTGTTTCAGGTGAGCTGACTTGGTCCGAATGGTCGCAGCGGCATTATCGATTCTTTCTGTTCTTAGTGTCTGTAGGGTCGGTTACAACATAAGTATATAAGCTTGCATCGTGGACGTATGGTAATATTCTAAAAGCTTGTGAATTTGGATTTTGCTGGACCAGGAAAAAATACTCCAATTAACCAAATGCAAAGTTCTCGAAATTCACAAAATCAACAAATAAGTGTCCATGGCATCAATGAATTTTTATTTTCTTGATGGGTATGTAAATTCAGCAGTTATTTTTTATAGGAGCGATGTAAAGGCCGCAATTTTTTATAAGAACGATGTAAAGGCCGCAATTCTGTTATTCAGTACTTCAATCTCAATGGCACAACACCCCCATGTGTAAAGCTAAAACGGGCTTTCATCCATCCTCTATGATGTCGATTGTCACGTCATATGGACCCAATGTCAACTATGATATTGTTATGTGATTTCGGCTGACTGAAACAGGGCATAGTGGGACATACCCAAGAAAGGTGCCTCAGACTAAGAGTGAAGAGGTGGACGTTGTCGGCGAGCTGCGTTGTGGCTGTGGACTGACTACTGTTATTTTCCACGTAACATTTTGGTGGAAGTGCTGGGTGCTCTTTTGACAATGGAGCTACGCAGTGGACGCCTCCTTAAGTCTGCTACCATGGCTCCGGGTGAGGATTCGGCTTTGCCACCTACCTCGGCAACGACAGCAACCCGGTACGTCGCCCTAACGCAACCCCGTGATCCCGGTACCTTTACTGGAGAGGACAATGCGAATGTGGACAAGTGGCTTAGTATGTACGAGCGCGTCGGCAAGCAATATGGCTGGGACCCAACCGTTATGCTTGCGAATGTCATTTTCTATCTTGGCAAGACCCCTCGCATCTGGTTTGAGACCCATGAGCACGAAATCACAAGCTGGGAAATGTTTAAACCACAGCTTCGCGACCTTTTTTGGCAACCCGTTTGGTCAACAGCTTGATGCCCGAAAGCAATTGGCCGTACGTACACAGACGTCCACTGAGCCCTACTTGACTTATATTCAAGACGTCTTAGCGTTGTGTCAAAGGGCCGATCCCAACATGACTGAGCCCGACAAGATTTCACACGTTTTAAAAGAAATCGCCGACGATGCGTTCAGCCTGCTTGTGCTTACGAACGAAACGACCATCGACGTCGTGATCAAAGAGTGCCGCCGTCTCGAGCAGGCGAAGAGTCGACACATTTTGCAGGAGTTCCAGCGCCTACCCAACACCGTGGCAACGTCGTCTTACGAAGCCACTCCTTGTCACCCGTCTACAACCGAAGACGTGACGCGCATCGTCCGGCGTGAGCTCGAGGCCGCTTACCCGGCTGCCAACAAACCGACGTTGCCCGACGCCTCAACGCCAGCTGTCTCCTTGATCCAGGCTGTTGTCCGCTAGGAATTCGCTAACTTGGGTATCCTGTCCACTGCACCCACCTTGGGTAATACTGATCCCTCGATAGCTTCTGTGGACACGAGGCGTCGCCGTCCGTACTCTATTCGAATCAGAAACCCGTCTGAATGGCGAATAGCTGATGATAAGCCAATCTGTTTCCGCTGTGGTCGCGCGGGACACATCGCTCGTTACTGCCGCAGCCAGTGGCCATCTATGTCTTCCGGCTCATACCCCACTTACAGTAACTCATTCCGTCCACTAAACCACCGTTATCCGACCCGCACTGAGTCTACAGCACTTACTGACCCTGAAGACTACGGCCACCCTGTCACGTCGTTGCCGCCGCCTCAAAGTCGCCCTTCTCGTTCAAATACGCGTCGCCGCTCTCCCTCGCCATCGTTTAACCGCCGCATGTCCCCAGAAAAGTAGGCTGCGCAGCTTCTGGAGGTGAAGCTGCCCTGTCGACCTTACCCAAAAATCCTCTGTTGCCCTTACGTTTGAACCAGAACACCCTAGAAGTATATGCTGATGGCACACCTGTTGAAGCTTTGGTAGATACGGGCGCTCACGTCTGTATTAGGAGTTTGCGTTTTCGTCGTCGCATGAAGGAGGTCCTTAAGCCCTACTTGACCAGTGTCGTCCAAGTTGCAGATGGCGCAACAGTCCCTGTCGTCGGTATGTGCACAACTCAACTTAGTGTAGCCGGTCATCAAGTGGTCGTCCTTTTTACCGTGCTTGCAACATGTCCCCACGACCTCATACTAGGCCTCGATTTTCTTGCCGCCAATTCTGCTCTGATTGATTGCTCCGCTGGTGTGCTCCGCCTTGAACTGCCACAAATCAGTGATGCCCCGTACCAACCTACATGCCGATTACAATGCAGCGACTTTGTTCACCTGCCCTCCAAAACTGTGACGTACATCGATTTTCTGTGCTCACCAGCTGTGCCCGACGGTGACTATTACGCTACGCCTCTTACCGACGTGCTCCTTGCACACAATGTTACAATGCCCTACACAGTGCTCAGCATCACAGATAACAAAACTTGTCTACCACTTGTAAATTTCGGCTACATGAATCATGTGCTTCTACAAGGCATTTCCTTGGCCCACCTGTGTCCGTTGCTCGATTCACAAATTGAAGTGCTTGCCTTAGACACCTTTATTTCACCGCAGCGCACACCACTCGCAACACATTCGGGCAGCCGTCAAATCGCAAACATGATCGCCACTGATCTTCTGCCTCCGCAAGTTGAAGCCCTACAACATCTTCTCGAGGCCTACCAGGATATTTTCGATTTTGGCAACCAACCTCTAGGGCAGACGTCCTTTGTCCAGCATCGCATACACACAGGTGATGCCAACCCTGTTCACTGCCGTCCCTACAGAGTGTCTGCTTTTGAGCGGAGCATCATTCAGAAGGAGGTGAATAAGATGCTAGCGAAGGACATTATTGAACCATCCTCCAGTCCCTGGGCATCCCCGGTGGTATTAGTTAAAAAGGACGGATCGTAGCGATCTTGTGTGGACTATCGCTACCATAACAATATCACCAAGAAAGGCGCATATTCTCTGCCCCGAATTGACGAGGCCCTTGATTGCCTCCATGGTGCCGCCTACTTTTCTTCCATCGATCTTCGTTCTGGTTATTGGCAGATTGCCGTGGACCCTATGGACCGAGAGAAGACTGCTTTTGTAACACCCGATGGCCTCTACCAAATCAAAGTCATGCCTTTCGGCTTATGTAATGCCCCCGCGCCTTTGAACGAATGATGGACTCCCTGCTCCATGGATTCAAGTGGTCTACCTGTCTTTGTAATCTTTATCTGGATGACGTAATTGTGTTTGCTCCCACTTTTGAAGCATACCTTGAGAGACTGTAGAAAATTCTTGATGTATTCTGCCTCGCCGGCCTTCAGCTGAATTCATCCAAGTGCCGGTTTGGTCACCGTTGCATTACAATGCTTGGACATATTGTTGACCCTTACGGCGTACAGCCTGACCCAGAACAAGTTCGAGCTGTGAAGGACTTTCCTGTGCCAAAAACCGCCAAAGATGTCCGCAGCTTTGTGGGGCTCTGCTCCTACTTTCGGCGGTTCATCAAGAACTTTGCTCGGCCCCTAACAGATTTACTCAAACCAGATGAGACATTTACCTGGGGTCCCTCGCAAGCAGCAGCATTCTCCGACCTGACCACTTTGCTCGCTTCCTCTCCTGTTCTGGCTCACTTCGACCCTACGGCACCGACCGAAGTCCGCACCGATGCCAGCGGTTACGGAATAGGCGCCGTGTTGGCTCAGCAACAACGTGGGCAGCATCGTGTGATAGCTTATGCCAGCAGGCTGCTGTCCCCCTCGAAGCGTAATTATTCCATCACAGAGCGGGAATGCCTAGCGTTGGTGTGGGCAGTCGCGAAATTTCGCCCTTACTTATACGGCCGACCATTTATAGTTCTCGCTGACCACCACGCTCTTTGCTGGCTCGCCTCCCTCAAAGATCCCACAGGTCGTCTCGCCCGCTGGGCACTCCGCCTCCAAGAGTATTCTTACACCGTAGTGTATAAATCAGGAAAACTGCACAAAGATGTGGATTGTCTGTCGCGCTACCCTGTGGGCAACTGCGATCCTACGAGCACTGATTCTCTGGGTTGCGTCCTTTCCATCTGCCAGCTGCTTCATCTCGGGGACGAGCAGCGTCGCGATCCGGATATCAGCCGCCTAATACAACAGCTGGAATCTTCACCGCAAGACGCTTCTGTTCGCATGTTTAGCTTAAAAAACCACACCTTATATCGGCGTAATTTATCGCCCAATGGTCCCGACCTACTTCTGGTCATACCAAAGCACCTGCGCTCCACAGTCCTACGCGAGCTCCATGACGCGCCAACCGCGGGTCACCTTGGCGTCTCTCGCACATATGACCGTGTGCGCCGCCGCTTCTACTGGCCTGGCCTTTCACGCTCTGTACGTCGTTATGTCAACGCTTTCGAAATTTGCCAGCATCGCAAAAAACCGTCGGGGCTCCCTTCCGGATATCTTCAGCCCATCGACATCCCATCGGAGCCATTCTTCCGTGTTGGTTTGGACCTTCTTGGTCCTTTCCCAATATCCGCCTCCGGAAACAAGTGGGTCGCGGTTGCTACAGATTACGCGACCCGTTATGCGGTTATGCGAGCCATGCCGACGTCGCTGATTTTCTACTACGCGATCTCATTATAGTGCATGGAGCCCCTCGTCAACTGCTGACAGACCGAGGCCGTACGTTCCTTTCGAAAGTGGTTGACGATATCCTGCGTTCCTGCTATACCCAACATAAGCTCACGACATAGTACCATCCCCAGACAGACGAGCTTACAGAACGTTTAAACCGCACCCTGACAGACATGCTATCGAAATACGTCTTGGCCGACCATCGTGATTGGGACCTTGCACTACCCTACGTGACGTTCGCATACAATTCCTCCCGGCATGACACTGCTGGGTACTCTCCATTTTACCTTCTGTTTGGACGCGAATCAACATTGCCGTTGGATACCTTCCTGAACTTACAGCGCAACACCAGGAAAAATACAGGACAGGGAAGGAGCAAAAGAGAATGAAAAGACGGCGCTGTCTTTTGCTCCTTCCCTGTCCTGTATTTTTTCTGGTGTTGCGCTGTAAGTAAGTTCACGATGGATCCTAACCAACTGGCCCAACTAACCGTCTTACTACAGGATACCTTCCTGCTAGCCGCTGCGCAGTCTACTTCTGAGTATGCACGCGACGCTAATACCCGAGCTGGCCATGCTCGTCAGCTTGCCCGCAGCAGTTAATGGCGTCCCAAGACTCGCAGAAGCATCGTTACGACGAACGGCATCGCGACGAACACTTTCCGACAGGTTCCCTCGTTCTTCTTTGGTCCCCTACGTGACATGCAGGCCTTTCAGAGAATCTTCCCTCTCGTTTCACGGGTCCATACCGCGTGCTTAGACGAGTGACCGACAGTACATATGAAATTGTCCCTGATAATCTATCAACCTCTTCTGCTCTGCTGTCCCGGGACATCGTCCTTGTATCAAGGCTCAAGCGTTACCACACTGCTCCTGCTGTGGCCCTGTAAACGCGTGGGTCGTGTTACGTGATTTCGGCTGACTGAAACAGGGCGTAGTGGGACATACCCAAGAAAGGTGCCTCAGACTGAGAGTGAAGAGGTGGACGTTGTCGGTGAGCTGCGTTGTAGCTGCAGACTGACTACTGTTATTTTCCACATAACAATATCATTCTGGCATTGCCAGCTCGACGCTCGGGCACAGTGGTGACATCCCGGAAGTTGGAGGTCACTTTCAAGTCCCCTTAGATGATGTCAATGTCACAAGGTGCAAAGTACAGTGCTGCATTGCATGCGCAAACTTCAAAATTTATATACATTACCTTCAAAGCTATATTTGTTGTTGTGATTTGGTAGATAATAGTTTAATATTGGTGATAACGTACCCAATAAGCAACATGCGTCCCAAACAACAACTGAGCACTTATTAATTTCGGAGCTCAAGAAGAAAAGTCACATGGCTCTTTTCGGTCACCAAAACCCGGACCTCGTTGAAATGCATTGGTGCGACGCTCTGGCTAGCTCAGAACCAGAAGACCAAAGTACTGTTCAACCCCTTCACTGGGAAGCATTTCCTGCCCCCTACATGATGTTTCTCTTGTAAGCAGGGTACTATGTTCCCCTTTCTTGATAAACCCCCATTTCGTTGCAAGCGCACTGGTGTCTGTTATACTCATTTGTCTCTTACATCAGGGTCTCTTGTAATGGGGTTGGACTGTACTCGGCCAGGGATGAGGCCGAAATTCGGATGTTTCGAGAACTTTTCAGCCGCGAGATGGGTGATATGAAGTTGGTTACTAATACCATCGACCGACAGCCAGCACAAGGCTGCTCTGGAAGCTTTGAAAGTATGTGCACAACCAGCGCACACGCAGTCAGAACTGGAGTTATCGTTTGCCATGACTGCTATGGACTGAGCAGCGGTCGATATTGTCGCAATCATCTTTGATGACTACAAAACTTCCAAAGTGCATGGGCAGTGACTGCTGACACAGGCAAAGTGACGCTGTTTGACGCAACCACTGTCCATAAAACTGCAGTGGACATCATCATAGGGGGCACCAATGTAGTTTAGAAGGCACATGCACAGCCAGTGCACGCTAATTGTAAATGGAAGTACGTTGTAGGGTGCCAAGTAAGGCGACTTGGTTAACATTTATTTTAAGAGCTCTTAACTATGCGTAAGTGTGCATAATTGAACGTAAGATGAGGGAAGACTAGATGTGCACATCCTGTCTTCTCTCATCCTTGGTCTCGTATCTACTAGGGCAGTTAATAAGCTTTTTAAATGGTATGAAAAAGAAACTACAGCAGATTCAGTAAACAGAAGTCTGTTAGCAGAACTGCTGATTAAATGGAACAACTGCATCCAGCACGATTGGTTTCGTACCTGAATTCTGCACCCCTGTCCATCTCGCACTACACCGAACACCTTTTCCTGGTCCCTTCAAGTTTCGTTTAACAAGAGTCTACGGTACTTCGCTTGCTGCACCTGCTGCGCACGATACCATGGTAGCTATGTTGTCGGTGTGATCATTGACAGTGACTATGCAGCTCTGAAGGTACATGGCTAGTGCAGTGGTAGGTTAAAGGTGATAAGGTCACAAAAAGCATGAATAATTTTGCCGTTCTTGTCGTTCACTATGGTGGAGCAGAGGACTTCACCACTTAGTTTTCAGTTGGCCTCAAGCTGAACTCTGATGGGCGCATTTGTGGCAGCCAACTGCTCCATCCCTTATTAATTCTTTCGGGACTGTCCCAGGAAGACACATGCGAGTTCTTTCAATGGTAATAAATGTTTTGTGCATATATTGTGGTTTGAAGTGAATTTCGCTAGTTTTTTGGTGACATGAAATTTCAGGTGATGCAGATGTCACTCCCCTGTGAGATTCGTATCACGGAGATCATACTGTGTATACGCATATTCATGGTGGTTGATCTCGCAGGCTATTTTGAGTGCGAAACTTCATGTCAGTGCCCCTTTAAAGGGGCCCTGCGACACAAATTAAGTGTGTTGTTTTCATCGCTTATCTGAAACTGCGGAATGCACTGATATCGTTGCACGAGTAGCAAGGATTTCTGTTTAGAAATACGAAAGTGTGAAAACATCTGCAAAACAACACTAGGAACGCTGCACAACGACGAGGCGAGTCATCCGGTATGTCCCTGTAAGACGTGCAATAATTGGAAACTGCCTTTGACGTCAGTGGAAGAGTGAAACGCAAAAGGGAACATTTTTTTCTTGTCTGCTGGGGTTAATAGCTTCTGTTACTGTGTATCGATTTCGATAAATTTTTTTGCATTCATCTCAGCATTCGGCAGCGCTACACAAGCTGCAGTGTAGTAGGGCCCCTTTAAAATGTTGCAGGGCCCCTTTCAACTAGAATAAAGCAATGCTGCCGAAAGCATAGCAGTTAGAGGTGTCGCGTAACTTTGGCTTGTTTGCCACCACTGAGTGTATTCTTTGCTCTCCTCCGCACGACCTTGACCCTCTCCCTGGTGTGTTCTTTGTGCAGCCAACCAGACGGTGGTGCTCTTGTGCAACCTGACGGGTCAGTGCCCTCCGTCTCTGGTGGACCTGCTGCACCTGCAGGCGCAGTTGGTGCTGTCCGAGGCACACACCCTGTCTCTGCTGCGACTGCTTGGGTCACTCGTTCAGCACCTGGGACCCCAGGTCAGTGGGACTTGAGCCTTTGCCGATTGTTGTCAAATGCAGCACTGCCTGAGCTGTCTTGTTTTCTTGCGCTTACCTGACCTGCCCCTGCATACGGCCCTCGGCACAGCTCCCAACTACTGTGCACGAGAAAATTTGAGAGCAAAACTCTGTATGGCTAGTGGGTGGGAAAATGTGATGGTGAGTGAGTGCACAGAAACCGAAGTAGAACCCTAGGAGACAAAAATATTTTCAACATAATTGCTACTTAAATGGGACAAGTGCCTCTAATATGATTGTTTCCTTTCTTGAATTTTGCATCTCTGTTCATCTCAGTAAACGGTACTCTTCTTAAACTGAGCAGATTTTTCGGATTCCTTCAGGTTATGTTTAATGAGGGTCTACGGTACAGGTCTACCCACCTATTTAGAAGCCCTGTTGCCAGGAATGCAGCATAACTACGCTCTAAGAAGTACCATAAAAGATCGAAATATAGGTTAAATAAAAAAAAATCAATGAAAGTCGATCCTCGTCTTATGTACCGGTCATTGGCAGAAAGAAATTTGAAAGTTTTGCAACATCGGGCTGCCGAAGTGAAACTCCTCCATTGCCATCATGAGCATTAGCAGCGGCGTCATTGGGCAAGGCTAGGCAAGGCCTGCAGTGTTCTAGCAATTCTATTTTGCCTTGTTATCCGCTGTCAGTCTGCTGTTTTCAATTTCCTTCATAAATGAATGGTAGTTGACAGCAGGTTCGTCATAGGGCTTCGTCGGAAGCATTGCTACATGATGTGACACATGGGCAATGCTGATGAAACTCTAATCTGGTTTGATATGCCCTCGAACTGCACTGTGATCGCTAAAAGATCCAAGCAAGTGAAGCTCTTGACAGCGGGCAACGAGCCTTCTCGATTTACAGTGATGCTCACATGCACCGCCTATACAAAGAAGCTGCCCCCCTTATGTCATTTTCAAGAAAAAAGGGCTATCAAGAAGACTTTCCCCGGGATGTTATCATGAGAGGAAACAAAAAAGGGTTCGTCAGGGAGGCCCTCATGCTTGAATAGATCCGGCGCGTAAGAAATCGGCGACCCGGTGTGCTTTTTCAGCGACTGAGCATGTTTCCCGGATTTCCCAGATAGTGAATGCTGCATCTGCCATTTCTTTCTCGTAGATTCCACTACCATTGGTGTCGCTGGCCTTCGAGAGCCGCTGGTGTCGCAGCCCACGGGCACGAGTGCAGGCACAGCTGTTGTCGGTGCAGCATTCCATGCTGAAGCTGAAGAGCGTGGCCATCGTGGAGGAGGCCTACCGGTGCCTGGTGCAGAGCCTGGACGCGACCAACATGGCGGCCACAGCCCTGGCACCCCTGTGCTCCCTCAGCCAGGTGGCCAACGCCCGACACTCCATCATAGGGGTGAGCAACATTGGCCCTCCTGAAAACAATGTACACTCAAACCTCGATATAGCGAACCCAGGTGTAATAAAATATTAGTGATAACGAAATAATAAATAATCATGCAATAGACATAGTGTTAGGCATATATAATAATAATGACTTTTTAGATACATAAGTGTTATTTTCGTGTAAAATGCAACTTCGTTATTATGAGGTATGAGTGTACTCGCTACCATAGGTTGGCAAACTCACTGGTGAGCTGACTCGTTCGGGCTAACTCAAACTTTGATCAAGCCGTGAGTCTGAGTAAGTCCTGTTCAGAAAAAATTTGGCAAGTCTGATATTGAGCGAGCACTAAGTGCAAGGTATATTTCCTGAATAAGTCCACGTGAGCTCTACTTTTTTTTTTTATTGCCAAACTATGCTCACATTAGTGCATGTGTTTCCTGGGTAGCAAGTAGGAAGAAACATTTTTGTGGCTGTCGATCATGGCTTTTGTGGCACAAAGAATAAACTAGATGAGTGTACTCAGAAGTAGCAGGACAACGTGCTACAATGAAACCCTAATTATGCGACTTTCAAGGGACCATGCAAAACTGTCGTATAATCCGGGCATTGTATAATCTAAAAACAAAGGTTATAGGCAGTTACACTCAGCCTTACCCCAAAAAAACGGGTACAGACCGCCTGAATAAAACCAAGGCAAGGCCTTGTGCCTCTGCACTAGGTCGTGCCTTGGTTTTATTCAGGCGGTGCCACGCAGCTTCGCGGCCAAATGTCACTGCTGGCACTACCGCGGTAACCATAATGATTGCGATGATAACGTGCGAGTGCTGCGCCACCTACCGCTTACCGCCTGCTAGCCCTAAATGTGTCTTATCTACGAAGCACGTGTGTTCCACGAGGAACATATGACTTTACAAGGGGTGACAGCACCCCACTGCATGCACGCAATCTAGATGCATATGGAAATGCATGCACTTCCACGAGAATAAATTTTTCGTTCTAAGAAGACAATCTGTTTATTCAATTGTTAACCCAGTGGAACGCAAGTTCATATTTTGCACTCGTGAATATTTGGACGATGTCTGATGTATAGGTGGTTTTTATATTTCGGACTTAATCTGAAAGCTGTCGTAAGATCCAGGGTTGGCGTAAAATTCAGTTGTATAATCAAGGTTTCCTTTACTGCCTAATGTCGTTAACTTGCCACATACCGAAAAAATTTGAGCAAGCAAGTCACGAAATGCGTGCCGCCTTTAATGCTGGCTGTCAAGTACTCATGAGGAACATAGCTTTCAGCATGAAAAATCTAGCGCAGTCTCGTCTGAGGTAGTTTATGCTAGAACCGATTGTCTTGTAGCTAAAATAAACAAATTCACTTCTTTGTTCTTTTTCGCCTGGCTGAGGCAACTTCTATCTTCAATAATTTTGTTTATTTGGTGTGTAAGTGCTCAGGACGTGGGCTACGAAAGGTGCGTAGTTCTGAGTAGGTTTTCCATCGCAAGGTCTTCGCTTCTGTGGCATGTGGAGAATTCTCGACATACATAAAAGTATGCATTAAAGGTGCATCTTAGATATTTTAATTGAGGAATCATGTAAAGGTTGCTATTTCTAAGCAAGAAAATGAAAACAATTTATTTGTTGGCCATTTCATAATTCCGGCAATAAAGGGTCAATACATTACTTCTATGGGGATTTTACCAGGACCAAACTGATTCGTCGTAACACGCGAATTATTAAGAAACCGGGGGACGTATAATCGAAATTCCACTGTATATGTATTTGCTCTTATAAGAATCACAATTTTTTCTTTTCTTCAGAAAGTTTATGCAAATTTTCGGAGTTACGCTCAAAAATATTTTAAATTATATACCGTATTTACTCGCGTAATTCTTGCTCTCGCATAATTGTTGCACCCCCCACATTGCGCTCAAAAATACGATTTCTTTTTTTCCTCGAGTAATTATCGCACTCCCAAAAATTGCCTCGATAATGTCGTCTGCTTGATCTAACTATTGATGATGATAGCACTATCTGGCGCCATCTCTTAAGCATCAAGCGTACTATTATTGCACGGAGATTCAATTCAAGCCAAGCCATTGTAGCAAGTGTGCGTTGCGGCGTGTTTTGTATGTTGTGTCTGTAATCTTCTGACGTTATGGGGCAGTATGAAAGCTTCACAGCTGCTTTCTAGTTGAAAGTGATTGATCAACACTAAACAACGGCAACAGGGCCGCCGGTAGGCCCTTCGGAGTAGACGAGTTTTGTGTTTGCTACTGGTGACGGCAGGTGAAAGCCACCAAAACGCAGTGAGCCTGCCATGTGCCTAAGACTGGGATCGATAATTAACTATTTCTTCAGAAGGAAACTGCCGACGATGCTGTTAAATAGCCATCAGCTCAATACTGACGTCCTACGCTTACCTTTGGAGGGCTCCTGTTGAGGGACGAACGCTACCGCTACGCCCGCAACGCCCACAAGCTTTGCGTGTGGTATTCTAATTCTCGACTATTTGCTTACACTTTTTGTGTCTCAAATAAATCTTGCCTTGTGTTGAACCTCTGCTTTTATTGTTTAGGTAAGTTTTAATTAGCACTTCTCAAAGCTTGCTGTGGGTTGCTGGTGTGAGAATCCCGATTTGCTACCACTTCGTTTTCTTTTTCGCTCTGTACGTTTCCGTGGAAAGTTTTCCCCGCGTAATTCTCGCACCCCCCAACTTTGCATCGGTTTTCTGCCAAAAAAGTTGCAAGGATTATGCGAGTAAATACGGTAGGTGCTGCATAAATTGCGCACCGTCCTTTTTTATTTTTCTCTCACAATCAAGACCGGGTCAGGATCGGATTTCTTAACTGCACTTCACTTCGTTTAGCCTTCCTCGCGCTAGCCAATTGAGATCAAGAAACTCGTTTGAAATTGGACTTGAAAGTGCACCTTATAGCATAAGCTTCAAATCGGATTCAGCAGAGTTCAGCTAAAGCAGATAAAGGATATATTTTTATGTGCAGACTTTGCTCATCTATTCTAGAAAATCTTCTTGATTTTAAGCTCTACACGTGTGTTCACGAGTTGATACCATTCACTTGATGTTGGGCTTCCTTCCTACTCCCAGATGTGGGCCCTGAAGCCAGCCTTCTTCGACCTCCTTCTCGAGTACCTGACACCAGTCAGTGACGTCTGGCACGGATCGCCCAGCACCCAGTATGCCATGCTTTACCTGCTGCACTCACACAGCCAGAGGTAATGTTTTTGTGAAGGCTTACCATTGTAAAGCTTGAGAGTCCACACTTTTCTGCGCACTTTGTTTTATGTTTGCTGTATCTGCACCCATTTGTTGAGAATTTTAAGGCTGTGCTCGGGTGACTGGTGCCAAAAAATGTCATTTATGGTTATCACCAGTGATTACAGTCTACTCTCGTTAGAATGGATTGTGAAAATCTAACATGAGTCTAATTCGAAGTTCACAGTATTCAGGTGCCACGCTGGTGGGGGGATTCGCGTTGCCGTGCGACAATCGTTTCAGTTTCACTCAACAGTATGAGGCGGGCAAGTTTCGCTGATACAGTGGAACCTGCTTATAACAAACTTTCGTACTACGAATTCCTCGATATAACAAAGTTTTTCTATTCCCCGTCGTTGCTCTATTGAAGCACATGTATTCGTGACCGCTATGTAACGAAGTAACAGCTGGAGGCGAGCTTGATATAACGAATTTCGCCTATGGACAATCTAAGAATTTTGTCCCGGATTTTGTCATTTTGGTACGAGCATGCATCTTCTGCTGGCGACCCGCCGCCGCCAAAGCGCAAAATGGCACGCTCGTGGTCCCAGGGACAACCTAGCGAGAGGGAGCGCTCGTGCAGCCGGGCCTGCGCCCCACGAGGCGGTGTTGCTGCCGTTCTTGCCACCGCGGGTACATGCGCGGATGTGTCCCACCTCCTCTTAACCAAAAGCAAAAAAGGAAACTACTTTTGCATTGGTGGTGCCATGCCTCTTTAGTGTCACATATGTGGGGCCACGCTGAATATGGAGGGGAATTCACCAAATAGTTTTTCGGGGTATCCGTGTTGTTTGCTTTTCGTTTTTGACGCCGTGCATTCATGCATGCATGGTTTCACTGCGTGTGCATGGTGTGGCCCCCGACAACGTTCAGCTTTGCCTTTTTTTTTCTTTATCCTTTCCTTTTTTAAATGCGGACAACCATGTCATCACTGCCTAAAGTATGGCAGATTACGCGCTGATGGAAGCTCTCTTAAACGACAATGACGACGGATCTTCAAAGGTCGACTCATCACGTCAAAGGTCGACTCATCACGTCATCACGACTTCAAGGCCGTCTAACAAGTTGAATTGGCAAATTACGAGGTTTCTTCAATTCACTCTGTTCTTGTAATTTGTGTAAAATTACGCGGGGTTGGTGAGCACCTGCTTTGTTTTTTTTTTTTTTTGTGTGTGAAACGCTTTCACAAACTCTGCGCAGGCACGGACACTTCATATCGTCCAGCACGCTGCTCATACATGGCGACGACCCGGGCGTGCCACGGAGCGTGTACCTCTCGAGGATACTCACCCTGCTTGCCAGTGTTCTTACATCGACGACCGTGCCGGACGATGCCAGGTCGGTGCCTGTTGGGATGTTGTTTTCAGCTCTTTGATCGTTGCATACCTGCCAATTCTCCCGAATTGTTTGGGAAACTTCTGAATTTGCACCTCATCTCCTGAAAAGTAGCGACCACAGCAGAGGTGTTTTTTTTTCTCCTCTCCCTTTTTTAATTATGCGCGTAAGTCAGCCCTTCCTGCTGCGGGAGAACACTTGCCACCAGACTTCTATTTCATTGTAACTACATAGATTGTAGAGTACAGCTGAGTATATTCTAGGCACTGCGCGTCTGGGCAAATGTTGACCGCAAGAACACTCACCACCGTACCGAAAGGAGGCGAGGGAAAAGGTACAGCCTTAACGAAAAAGATTGTCAAAGGTAAACGGTGGCTGGAGCTGCGGTGCTGTATGTTCACGAGCGTTCCGATAACGAGAGGGGAAGACTGTCGTGCACATTTCATTTTCCGAGTAAGGGTGACGTGCACACCAGCGATAAGGGGCCCCAATGTTCTTTGCACTCTCCATATCGGCATACTTGGGAGAAACAGTGCCGCGTGTTAAAATCTCGCTGCTCTGGCCCCACTCTTCAGTTCACTTGAGGCAATCATTTCCATTGAGCCTAGCCAGAACTTTTGTGTCTCTGTCTTGGCCCCCACATTTTGTATGCTATGCCTACACCATCTGCCATGGTTATGGCAGTTGCATGCTTCCACAAAGTTGATGGCGAAGTCAAAATGAAAGAAGTGCTTAGAAGTGTTTCTATACTCTGTTTCAGAAGTTCCCTTCAACACTGTAGGAGTCTACAGGCCCCTCAGCCAATAGGAAGGGTGCTTAGTGTCTTCACTAGTATTCATTCCCATAGTGTCAGCTCACCGTATTCACGGCGTCTACTCAACAAATTGTAGGTATTATGACCAGTTTATTAACTTAAAAATGCATAAAGCTATTAAACAAGCAACTACCCCGGAAACTTGAAGAAGCGGGAATTTGTTGCTCTACTGCTTTACTGAAGATTGCTAGAATCTCATGCTTGCGGATAACTTAACTTTGGGGCTGTTTCTCGCCTGTGCTGTTCATGGCTATTGTATGTCTGGTTCTCCGTCGATGCATTCCTCCACGTCTTCTGCTGCAACGCTTCTTCTCTCTTCTTGTTTCTACCGAAGGAGAATCCGATGCGTATAGAATTCTGTGTGAAGTTGCATGTCCGATATTTGGAGATGCAGCGTTCTTGGTGTGACGACGCAGTCTGAACACTACCTCAATGCGTTTAGGCTTTGCAGGTGTGGCTAAGCAAGCAGTATTTCTCGCTAATATCTACAAAACGTTCCTGATGCTTTAGTCCCAGATTGAGATGAAACAAATCAATGGATGATTTCACCGTTTGTTTACTGCTGTCAGCGCTGTGGCCGAGTAGCATGAGCAAGTCCTGATTGAAGTGGGCGTTCACTTATGCATCGGTGCTGTCTGTTGATTTTTAAACACAGTTATTGGCAGTAACAGACACAAGTAATTAAATGCGTAAGAAATAAATGTGAAGAAAAATAAACATGTCATGAGAAACGTCAATTTTACCCAACTCTGTCAATTTTAAGGCTACTGTATGTGGAACTACGTTTCGCTTCGCAAGCGTGTGGCTGTCTTACACCCTGTAGCTTCGGTAGTGCTGAACCAAAGTCGTGAAACAGAGTGACTCGTACACAGCCTAGTTTCTGTTCTTTGTGACTTTACGGAAAGGTGATAAATACAGATTCTGTATTAGGTGTCCGTGTTTTAAGCGTGTCACACGGCGGAAAGGCCGATATATAGGTACACACCGCTTCACAGAAGCATCAGGACTATGTTTGCGCTGCCAGGTGCCTTCACAAATAAAGAAGTTTGATTCGAGCAACTCAAAATAAACATCCTTACTCCTTTTTGATGTCTGCCTCTAGTCTCAGTAGGTCTCACTACGAAAAAAAAAACAAAAAAACTACTCCCCCTCCCTCGTCGCAATGTGCTGAATTTTGATGCTGTGACGTTGGCATGTATGTCGTTGGCTCGCTCTCTCTCATTAGGTGATTGAAATAAAGGGTCGTAGCTTAAGGGGGGGCGCGGCAAGTAAAGTGCCGATTTTGGTCAAAATATGCGATTTTCTGATTTATTATTTTTTTTCGTAATCTTCAGACCTTCAACTTCCTTGTTCTAAAATATTACAGCGAAACGTGCGCTACAAATCCCGCAAATAGTGTTTTTGCCGAGGCTAGTCGCCGAAAAGTGCGAAAAAAAAGCCCCTGAAACGGTGTTGTTCACGCCGCACAAACGCGCCAAGTTGTTGACCGTGGGCCGCCATTTTGGTAGCTTTGGAAAGAGGAGAAAGCCGGCTTCCCGATGGTCGCGGTCTCGTATTTCGCCGAGTGAAAATAAAAGCGTGAGGAGCAAGTAAAAAAACGAAAACGAAGAACGGCAATTGGCTGCGCGGGTAACGTGGTAGCAGGCGCGACCTCTTACTGGTCAAAGCTGCACCGCGCACCTTGGCAACCTTGGAAGCGCGAGCGCATCTGCGGCCGCCGTGCCGAGAATCATCCGGCGTGCGCTTCGTTTTTTGCCAGTTTGCTGTTTTTGTGATAGTTCGCGTGCTTTTTTTACCAAGCTTTGTTTACATCGGTGGTCTCTTCTGAGTGCTTGCTCATACTACGGTGCTATGTTGCCGCAAAAAAAGTTCCGGAGCGTCCACAAGTACGGCAAGCGTCGGAAAGCTTGGAACAAAGGGCAGACGACTGCGGCTGCCGTCCCAGTCGCAGTTCCGGACAGAGCATGCTCTTCAAGCGTCACGGAGCCGCTACTCAGACCCTTCGCTGATTGTTGTGAGGCCGAGAGTGTGGAAGGTGCCACATCGTCGTATGTCAGACCGCCGGATGCCGTCGACCGTGATGGACGCTCTCGCGAACCCGATTGCGGTGGCACCGCGTCGGCAGCCGTTGCAACTCTCCGGGCGTGCGCGCGTCGAACATTCTATCGCGAGTTTCGGCCCAGATTCCGAGCAGTGAAGAAATAGCGCAGCGGGCGCAGACAAGGCGGGATGTTTTGGATGCCGTAGCATCGAAGTCCGCTTCAAAGCGGAAGCTCGAGCTTCTGAACGAAGGCTGCGACGAAAATGACGGCGGTAAGGACTCCACATTCTTCATTGTAAATAAGAAGATGCTGAACGGTCTGCTTTCGTCAGTAAAGTGCAACAAGTGCGACGAAGGGTCGATACGCCTCGAGACTACGCACTGCCTTGGACTCGCGGCGAGGATGGAACTTTTTTGTGACAATTGTGGCATAATGAACAGTGCGTGGTCGCCCCCGAGGTGCTCCGGGCAACAAAAAACGAACTCCTTTGAGGTAAACGTGCGTGCTTTGAGGGCTGTGAAGTCAGTTGGCAGAAAACAATCTGCCATAAATGACATTTTTTCTGCGATGGACATTTCGCATCGAGCACTGCACCACAAGTCTTACCAGAGACTGCAAAGGAAGTACAGCCACCCTGCCACCACATCGGCTGCCACCTGCATTGAAGCAGAAAGTGCACAGAAGGTGCATGACATTTACAAGGACCTAGGAGGAGTGCCAGGCAACATTGACGTCATTTACGACGGCACGTGGATGACGAGGGGGCACATAAGTCATATTGGCGTGGGCTGTGCATCGAACTGTACACAGGCTTGGTCTTGGACCACTGTGTCCTGTCCAACTACTGCCAAGGCTGTGCTGTTGGCCCCAAGCCTGGTGACGACAACTATGAGGAGTGGCTTGAGAAACACAAGCCACAGTGCCAAAAGAACACCGATGCTAATGCAGGCCAAATGGAAGTAGAAGCAGCTAGGATCATGTTTGAAAGATCGTTGACCAAGTACAAGCTTCGATACATCAATGTGCTCTGCGACGGTGACAGCCGTACGTACCTTGCCCTCACACAAGACAAGGTGTATGGCTACATGGTGATTAAGAAACAGGAGTGTGTGAACCATGTGAAAAAAATGGGCACTTCCTTGCGCAACCTTCTTGATGAGCACAAATCCAAAGGCCGAGGACTGAGCATGGGTGGCAAAGGCCGGCTGACGCAGGGCCTGATAAAGAAGTTAACGAATTATTATGGCTGGGCCATTAAGAGCCACCCCAACGATGTTCCTGGCATGGAGAGGGCCATCATGGCCACTTATTACCATGTAACATCCACAGACTAGGATCCACACCACGACCTGTGCCCAAGTGGGACTGACTCCTGGTGCCCGCACAATCAGGCATTGGCCAAGGGAGAGCCGCTGTCGCCTCACAAACATAAACTGCCCCCTCACGTGCGAGTGGCACTGCTGCCAATCTACAAGCGCCTCTCGAACAAAGAGCTCCTTGAAAGGTGTGCGCAGGGAAAAACCCAGAACGCTGTGGAGAGTATGAACAGCCTCATTTGGTCACTCCAGTCCAAGAGCCAGTTCGCCTCCCTTCGAAGTGTGGAAAGTGCAGTTGCAGATGCAGTCTGCCGTTTCAATGGTGGCTGCAAGAGTGCGCTGCAAGAGATCACTGCTCAACTGGGCTTCAATCCAGGAGACTGCTCTTTGCGGCGAGCAGCCGAAAAGGATGCCAAAAAGGTAAAGAGGGCTCAAAAGGCGCATTGTTCCACGACAAAGAAGCGCAAAACTGGGTTGCGCTCTACAGAGGCCAAGGCCACAGCATCTCAGGATTACTGCCCAGGAGGATTCTGAGTGTTTTAGGCATGTTATGAACTTCCAAACAAGAGTGAACTTTCAAAGTCAGTTTTCTCAACTCTTGATTTTCGCCTATGTGCCTTCGCTAGAACATCTGTCATTTTCTAACAAAGACTGATAGAGTCGTTCAGTTTTTTGCACTAGGCTCAGGAGGCCTTTAGCAGTGCAATAAAGCTTTATCTCTCTTCTTACTCATCATTTAAAATTTTTAGAACACATTTTATAATTACTGCGATGTGTGCGCAAAACAACATCCATGTTTTGGAAATTTTATTTATGGTTACAAGAACTAGAAAAATCAACTAATAGCTTCTTTGCACAAGTTGATGCTTTGGGAACATAATAATATGAAAAAATAATTTCATTTAGCAATAATTATCTTTTTAAGAGTAAAGAGCATTAATTAGTATAATTACGCTTGTAACTCAAAAAGTACAAGAGGTATTTGAAAACGGTTTTCATATTTGGAATCCTCACAATCATCCACATACACACACCAAATTTCATCACAAACAGTACATTAATAAAAAAATTAGTTTTACTTGCCACGTCCCCCCTTAAAAATGTGCAGCACGTAAGTGGCGTGGAAGGCTTCTGCAAAATTTTGTTCAGCAAATTTACTGTGGAGAAATTGAGAAAAAAAAAACTTTTTCGGCTACTTCATTTCTTTTTTAAGGTGGTACACTCATACCTCAATATAACGAACTCTCCAATTACGAAATATCGATTATAATGAAGTGAATAAAATAGTCTGCAGTCGATATAGTTTAAAAGTAAACCTTTAAAATGCATTTTCGGATATAATGAACCTATTTTCGTCCAAGATGCAACTTTGTCATAGTGCCCCGCCGCGGTGGTCTAGTGGCTAAGGTACTCGGCTGCTGGCCCGCAAGTCGCGGGATCAAATCCCGGCTGCGGCGGCTGCATTTCCGATGGAGGCGGAAATGTTGTAGGCCCGTGTGCTCAGATTTGGGTGCACGTTAAAGAACCCCAGGTGGTCGAAATTTCCGAAGTCCTCCACTACGGCTTTTCTCATAATTATATGGTGGTTTTGGGACGTTAAACCCCACATATCAATCAATAAACTTTGTCATAGTGATGTTAGAGTGTATACTTAAATGTCATTGAGCAACCTCCACGTTTATATGTTTATAATGAATGATCTTGTTCACTATACTTTGCATGAATTTCGTAAGGTTCGATGTTTACCTAAAGGATAGCAAAAAAAAAAGGGAAAAAAAATTGCTCATTTTGGCAAATGCAGGGCCTAATGTGCGCAGCACATTTAATTAAACCTGGATATAACGAAATTGACAAATCACCCCCAAAATTTCTTTCCAATTGGGACTACATCTGCAAGGCCAGCAGTGAACATGATTCTCATGAAAGCGCTGATGTCTTCTTATTAGGGGGGCAGAGTGGTCTTTGGGACCAAAAAGCGACAAAAAAAATCGATTTTTTAAAATTGATATATTTGGTTTCCGCAAGTATTTTTCTATCTCTCGGCAAATTTTCACACACCTGGAAGTAATTTTTTGGTTATGTCATTCTAACTGTCCATATTCTTGGTGCTGTTAACATGCAGTACCTGTGAAAAAATGGGGAACCGACTTTGAGGCTCTACTGCCCCGCCGCGGTGGTCTAGTGGCTAAGGTACTGGCTGCTAACCCGCAGGTCGCGGGATCGAATCCCGGCTGCGGCGGCTGCATTTTCGATGGAGGCGAAAATGCTGTAGGCTCGTGTGCTCAGATTTGGGTGCACGTTAAAGAACCCGTGGTCGAAATTTCCGGAGCCCTCCACTACGGCGTCTCTCATAATCTATATGGTGGTTTTGGGACGTTAAACCCCACAAATCAATCAGACTTTGAGGCTTCTTTATAATTGGCCGGCACCTGTGTTAGAAGCTCTGCTACGAATTTATGAGCACCTTTATGAGGATTGCAAAACATGCGCACCATGATTGTTGCTTTTTGAAGAAGCTGTGTGTCTTAAGTTTTTTTTTTTTTTTTTATTTTTCTCAGAGAAGTAAATTTACGACTGTTCAATTTTGAGGCCTCAATGTCTCTGCAGCAAGGGCAGGTACAACAATAATTATATTTGCAGTGAAAACCTGTATGTGTGTTGAATGCAAGTATGGGAGAACTTAGAACACAATCCTTTTTAAAGAAATACTCATCAAAATTATAATACAATTTAACTGCTTTTGAATGAATGAATGATCTTTATTGCACTCATATCTTATACAAAATAAGCACAAACTGTGTGGTCCCATAGCCAATGGCTAGTGCGGGTCTCATTGAACGTATACATAACTGGAACTGTAATAGTTCTAATTTAAAAAAAACAGAAGTAAACAATTCAAATTTGATATCATCATACAAGAAGTAATGTTTACCTGCTAACAACAGTCGCTTGAATTCGATTGAACATAGAAAAAAGGGAAAGTACATAACTTGTAGTAAACACAAATATTTGGTTATTAATGGCGTACAGAACTGAAGAATGATACTTGTAGTTGCAAGCATCAATAGTAGTTCTCTTATATTGCTTAATAAAGAGAACAAGGGTATTGAAACATCTTTAAAAAAAAAACATCTTTCAAAGAAAACACTAAACACATAAAGGGCAATATATATACATAATGAAAAATTACAACCTAAAGTATAAGTCCACTCAAGCAATGAAAATTGCTTCAAAGTAGTATTTTTTCAATGATCTGGAAAAGTTCTGGGTATTCTTTATATAACGTGGTATGCCATTTCAAACTTTCACTCCAGTACATTGTAGTAGACGTTTGCTATAGGCGTTTTTTGTGGGCGATATATTGAAGTTTTTAAAAGTTCGGTTCCTCGTTTGGCGTCGGGGAATACACAGTAATGAAATTGGGAATGGTTCATTGTTCCTAACAACACCGTTAATACATATAGCTAGTTTTAGTTCCCACACAAAATCAAATGGTAAGATCTTTAACCTAGAAAAAAGTGATTTGCTATGTTCGTAGTAAGGTGAGAAAGTAATCGTACGTATAGCCCATTTTTGCAGCCGTCGTATTGGCTCAAGATAAATAGATAGTTCATATTGCTGCAAAATAACCAATAAAGGCCCAAAAACAAAAAGCTCTTACACACTTTCACTCTATAGTCATTAGTCTATGTTAGAATATCCTAAATATCACTTTTGATTAAGCACTTTTTTTCTTTAGTGGCCTTAAATAATAGGGGGTGAACTTAAGTTATCTCAGGAATAAGATGAGTTACAGGAAAAGTAATTAAATATTTGAAATCAGCAGGAAAAACTGCATAGCCTTGTGTAAATTGGTCGAAATACCTGAAGAAATAAACAAAAAATGTCTAAGACTAGTCTGCCCCCTTAATGCGATAACGTTGAAGAGCTCCTTCCGCAGCACTTTCAGTGTCGGCGTTGGTGCCGTTGGTTATGGGCGAAAAATAATCTTGTGCGTGACCTAGAAAATCAAGAAAGATTAAAATAAAATAATAATGAAATCTGGGTTTGAGTGAGGTTCGAACTGAGGCCATTTGCATGGCAAGCAAGTCTTCTACCACAGAGCCACACATCTGCTTGGAAATTCAGTGAAAGTAACTTGCGTGCTTTAGAAGCGCACGCGTCCTGTATACATGCTTCACAATGCAACAGTAATATCGCAGTAATAATGCGTGGTACAAGCTTACATTGCAATCGGGCATCAGAAAATGCAATTATCATGAATTCATGGCTTAAAGCAGGCACCCACTCAAAGGCACACACATTACTGCGCCTTTGGCCTTAAGGCCATGTAGCAAAGGCATTGCAAGTATGAAAACATTTCATGGGCACAAATGCCCGTAGTTTAAAGCATGCTACGAATTACACAGAATACAGCCGTATGTGAAAGCTACAAGCCATTTCGAATGCAGTGTGCTCTAGGAACAGGACATAGCTATCGCATTCAGCTCTTAAAGGCAAAGTTTAAGGATCCCCTAATTTTTGTTTTCTATGTGCCTGCTGGAAACGCAGGGGCCTGTGCCAGCACTGGTCCCTGCAGTTGGTCGAGTGCCTTCAGCTCCACATGCCCCACCTGGCAAACTCAACCGAGTTCCTCAACCTCGTCGATGCCACCATCGACTGCGGTGAGTGATCCTCATCTGCTTCGGTGTCGAAGAGGTACTGACACTAAAATGTTCAGTTGCCCTTTCTTTTTCCTTGAATGAGAGGCCAAGCCCTCAAGAGCCTAGAGTAGAGTAACACCTAATTAATTCAAAGTTACTGGGGCTGCAAGAAATCTTTGAAATAAGTGGACTTTAAAATTAAGAGAAAATAATAAAGTGGGATGCATGTGTGGTGTGAACACATTTCTATGTAGTGTAGACACATTTCTGTGTGGTGTGGACACTCAGTATTGAAAAACGTGGACTCATTGTGTAAGCGTTGTGCTGTGTACATATGTATAACCTTGTGTTTGATACAAAATATGCGATGTCGACTTTTGCGCAAGAGGAGTAACCGGCACCGCGCATTGGCACCAACCTCTCCTTGTATACATTTAATTAAAAAAAAGGAACTTGCAATTATTCTAAGTAATCGGGGCAGATCGTTTGCTGTTCCGGCTAGTTAACGGCTCCAAGGGTTATGTTTTCTCGAAATACCTGATCTTTACTTTGCCGCAGACACTGAGGAACCGTAGCCCTGGCTGCTTCCACGGGAAAAAAAGAACTCCAGGTATGCGCGGAAGGCACAGCACAGTCACAGTGAAAGCTAGAAGAGCAGCCTTTCAGAGCCTTTTCTAAACACTCATTGGGTAACTGCTGGAAGCACATTTGCTGGGTACCCACTACGGCATTAATAATAATTTCTGGGTAGTAGACCAGCATTCGCTATACTATTTTTCGTCATTCTTCTGAGAAGCATTGTATCCACTAAACACCTGCAAGGAATTTTGTGCCAATTGTTCATGCAGTGGCCGATAATGAGGAATTATGCCTTAAGGGGGTATTGGCCACAGTTAATAGGTGATCAAAAACAAGCTTTTGTAATGGGTTGGAGCATTGCACGACCCACTCGTTATGGTAGTTGCATTGTGCGATGACTGGTTGTTCTTTCGCTCTTTTAAAATGCTTGATTACTCATATTAACGCGATTTTTTTCCCAACAACAAGCCTCCCTGAGGCAAATTTGCGAACAAGTCTCAAGCACCGGTTGTGACTCAATGGTAGAACACTGGGCTGGCACGCAGCGGACTCGGGTTCGAGCCCCACTGTGTCCTCGGTATTAGTTTTTTTTTCTTATTTAGCGTTAGGTTATGCGCAGTGCCGTAGTTCTCTTGATAACCACTGAGTTTTGATCTCATAACAGCTTTCGCTGTTATGAAATGTTATGAAAACAAAAATGCGTGCCTGTCAAAACAAGGCGTGCTTCACTGCAACACAGTTCTGACACGCGGGCAGCATGTCATCTGCTCCTCGCTGCGTCAGCACGTCATGATGCGATCATTCGTTCATTCTTTCTGGTAAATTAAAGAATTTAATAATGGCCACTGTGGCAAACTTTGTGATATGCTTTAGCTGGGAAACATGATCATTGAAGCTTTCGAACTTATTTTTGAAGTAGGCGTTGCAAGCAAAAACTCTGCCAGCAGTGTAAGTGCAAAAATTGCTGGAGAAACTGGCATTTGGAGGTTCGCCAAACTGTCCTTTATTAAACTTTTTTTGCAATCCCAGAAAATATTGGTACATCATAACGTGCTGACGTTGCGAGAACATAGTTCGGCCTGCTTCTTCGTCTATATAACATTTTTTCTCTGTTTTGTTTCTTTGCTTCTGCAGGCTATGGCAATGACCCCGAGGTGACCTCGAGGGCCTGCCAGATTCTGCAACGAGTGGTGGACACTGTCTGCACCCTGCTTCCCAGAGACATCCTGCAGAGGTGGGCATTACAGCACGTGGTGGCATTTGCCGATTCCAAAAAGTATTTTCTCAAACTAGACATCACTATATGAAGAATAAGAATGAATGAACAAACTTTGTATAAAGTACGGAAGTTTCCTTCAGGCGCAGCAGGGAGAAAAGAGGATTAACCCCTGTCCCACCCCACCCTTCGTCGATGATGATGGCAGGCCCCGCCACGGTGGTCTAGTGGATAAGGTACTCGGCTGCTGACCCGCAGGTCGCGGGATCAAATCCCGGCTGTGGCGGTTGCATTTCCGATGGAAGCGGAAATGTTGTAGGCCCGTGTGCTCAGATTTGGGTGCACGTCAAAGAAACCCCAGGTGGTCTAAATTTCCGGAGCCCTCCACTACGGCGTCTCTCATAATCATATGGTGGTTTTGGAATGTTAAACCCCACAAATTAATCAAAATCGATGATGATGGCAGTGCCTCAGGTGATGGCTCGAAGTCTCTGGACTCGAGCGGAATGTTCGGCTTGCTGGACGGCCCAAAGCTGGTCAGCCGGCTCGTTGCCGTTGAGTGATGCTGATGCAGCCTATCAACAGCAGTGGACAATAAGACAAAAAAAAAATCTTTTCTGAAGCACATTTTTACGTGGTACATCACAATGTCAGACTTCCCTCTTCGCCATCATCGCTGTCGCTTCTTTGGAAAGGTGGCCTGTCGTGGAGTTGTTGAGGAGTTGCCTCGAGTTCGTTGCTGCTGTGCACTTCATAGTAATGTCATGGTTGCAGCATATAAAACCCAGAAGTTAATCTTATTTAGTATGCACAGGGGTTAAACTTGCACTTTATTCCCTGGCATAAATAAGCGGCTAGAATTGTCTTTTTCCTTTTCTCATTAATGTCTCACATATTTAGCAACACCAGTCCCCATCAATAAAACTGTGCATTTAACTATTATTCTGTATACCTTTCCACGTGAGGCTCTTTCTTTCTTTTGCATGGCTTTCTATTACAAGTACACTATGACATCATAAGAAAGTGGCATCTTACAAGAAAATAAGTTCGTTATATCTGAAAATAAGTTACAAATGTTATGTTTTAACACTGTATTGCGAGACTGTTTTTCATGTACTTCGTTATAACCAACATTTTGTTACATCCTTGTTACTTATACAGTGGACTCCTCTTAAACGGAACTCGAAGGGGCAAGAAAATTTGTTTTACTTATGAGAAGTTTTACTTAAACAAGGCCCAAAAGATGAATGAAATATGACTTTATTTCAAAAGCACCAACTGTGGCTGACTGAACAAAATCGTTTTAATATATACAATACTTAAATTGTTGATTAGAAAGAAAAATGTTGCCAATATTGCTTGCAAATATCTGTTTATAGCTGCACTTTCTCTATGAACTATCTTAAAGACAAGACCACACCGCTTCCTAAAACTGCTCAGGCAGCCATCGCTCACCCGCAAGTTCTCGATCCCCATGCGAGTAGCAATCTCTTTGGCCTTCTCTGCGAAAATGGGGCCACTGATCAGGAAGTTTGCACGGCGCGCACGCTTGAATCAGAGAAAAAGAGCATCTTCGATTTCTTTGTACACTGCCGCCCTCATCTGCAATCTGTCCGTGAAGTCCCCAAGCTTTACAGCTTCTCAAGTTTTTCCTTTGTTCTTGAGTATTCTCAACAGTGGACTTAGGAATATTGAAATTCTTCACAATTTCTGTCTTCGATAGGTCGTTGCGGTCAAGTTGTTGAATGGTTTTTACTTTTGTTGCGAGCAAAAGTGCATTGTGCTGCCATTTTTTTTCCATCTCAAGTTCACGACGAGATGGAAACAAAAAAGATGGAAACGAGATGGATTGTTTGCTGCACGGCGTGCGCGGACATGTGCAATCGCTAGACTGGCTTGACTAGGCTAGCTTCAGCATTTGTTTCATGGTTGCTAGACTGCTGTGGCCACTTCTACTGTTCATGGATTTTGCCCGCTTAGTTTCATTTAACTGATGTAAGCGAAAAAAATCATTCCGATTACCCGAAACTTTTTATCATTAAATATATAGGAGACCAACCAAATGTACCTAAATAGTTTCGTTTATGCGGCTTTTTCATTTAAGCGAGTTTCGTTTAATGGGAGTCCACTGTATTGAGGTTTGAGTGGTGTATCTGTTACACACTAAGCCATGAGAATGTTAATGGAAAGTATGTTTTCATACTAATTTAGGCCATTCGTGGGCCTTCATTACCATCTCGTCGTTTTCTTCACTGTTTGATGATGTCCTATGCAGGTGTTACAGCCTGTGCGTGGTCAAGGCTGGCAGTGCTGTCCTCAACGAAAGGTCAAAGTTCATTGCCCTCATGACCTTGCTGCCTGTTGACCTCCTTACAAGGTTTGTTTTCTTCTCCTCCCCACAGGTTTGTCAGGGCGGGTAGCTGTCTGCTTTTCCTTTGTACCGTACCATTTTCGGTAATTGCAATACAAGTCTGACGTTTGCTACCTGAGTAGAGTTTACATGTATTATGGTGTCTTGGTTTTTGAGAGGTTTTTTTTCCTCTGGAGCTCATTCTCTGCTCAGTTGAGGATGAAGTGCATAATGGATGCTTACAGTATGACTAATTTTACCCACAATGCAAGGTGTACTAGTACAAGCACTAGTACAGTATCTCGACATTGCTAACATAATATTTGTTGGGGAAATGGGCTCCTATTTCAGAGCCGGAAGGATGAAATATCGTACGGTGTTCAATGAGACGTGAATAGTGCCTTTGTAATGGAGTAGCAAATATAATGATATAATAAGGAATTTTCGGTGATTACATTTGGAAACTATACTCACCAAATCTTTCTGCCACTTAATTGAATAGCAAAATTATTACTTCACAGCATGACCCAATTATTCACAGTAAGGTTTAATAAATGTCACCATGACAGAAAAGAAAAATGGAGTGTCGATTGTATTGTGAAAAAAAATGTTTGTCTAACATCAAAGGCGTGCTTGCTGGGAGCCACTGCTAACCATTTGTAGATAGGTCTGACTAGGACTGAATTGCACGTCAGTTGCAGCCTACAGTGTCCTCTGCCACTTTGCAGTGAGGCGCTGCTGAGCTCACCCGAGCTACAGGAGCAAGCGTTGCAGCGCACGGCCATCTTGTCTGCCCCGGGCATCATCCTGACTGTGCAAGGCTTCCGCACGGTCATGTCTGCATTGCTACTACCGCCACCTGGTGGTGGCAACATCGACGCCTGCGAGGTAGGCAAACCGCTGAATAATAATCGGTGATGAAGCTGGCTGTATAATGTGGTTGTTTTGTAGATGTCTTTAGTCACGTGCCTTTGCAACATATTGCTTCGGATCTTTAAGATATTCAGTCATACAAGTCAGTTTGCTGTAAGGGTCATGTGTTGTTACGCCTAAAATATAAATAAGATGTAAGAAATTGTTACGCTGGTCATTTCATTGTAAAAGCGTTCACTGGTGCACGTTGCCAATGATATGTGTCATAGGGTGACACCATGTACGTTAGATGAACGTATTTTTGTCGACCCGCAGCCGCACTCAAGCTACAGTTTTGTAGCTTTTGGTCTGGGGTGCCTTTCCTCCTGTTTGTACGGAAGACAGTTATCATTATTATTATTATCATTATCTCTTGCAGCCCCTGTGTGAAAATCAAAGTTTGAAACGCGAGTGACACTGTCGTGAAGAAATGGAAGAAATTTTCTCCTTTGATAGCTTACTTGACAAATAAGAAAAAAGCCAGGTGGCACACGTCAACGATGTAACTTGGAATGCGTGACTCTTTACCGTGACCCCTAATGTAAGAAGGTGCTGAAGCATGTTATAGATGTTGGGCGTATGTCATGGCGACAGCCACTTTAGTTGGATACAACTCGGGAAGGCAAAAGAGGGCCGGCCCAGATAACCAAAGCAGTGTCACCAATGGCCTTCATTACTAAATACACTCAAACCTCGTTATAACAAAATTGCATCTTGCCTTACAGGAAAGTATGTTTGTTATATCCGAAAATTTTTTATAAAGCTATATTCCAACACTATCTATGCAAGGCTATACATTTACTTTGCTATAACCGATATTTCGTTATATCCGGGTTCGTTATATCGAGTTTTGAGTGTAAATAGTTCCGCTCACCAGCCGGATTGTGGAGTTGCAGGCTATTGTGTGCACTAATTTGTTCGGGCATGTGATTGAAATGGAAATGTTGTTACTTTTCAAAGCCGTGCCTAACCACAGCTTACTGCATTTTCTGTATAGGTACTGTCAGTAAGTCATGGTACTGGGCTGCTGACACGGAAGCGTTGCCATTAAAAGCCCTATGGCCTGTCAGTGTGGTTTAGTACCACACTTCAGTTTGGTTTATAGTACTTGTGCAATTCGGTCAGCCAAAGTGAAATTTGGTTACGGTTGCCCTTTAAAGGTTTGGTGCGTGTTCATTGGAGCCCCATTTCGTACCTGTGCAGTTGCGCCTGGAGCGGCTGGCACCGGCTAGGCTGGCCTCGGGTCACCACGCAGGCGCCCTCTGGTGCTGGGCCTTGTGGGAGTCTGCGCAAATTTGCGTGCACCTGAAGCTCCGCACTCCTCTGGGCAAACCCCAGGAGACGTTCACCTCGATTGAAGGGGCCCTCAAGGCCCTGCTCGCTGATCCCTCGCCCACGGGTATCCCTTCTCTCAAGAGGTGTGTTCTGGGCTGCTGTGCTGTCGACACAGTACTTGCTGTGTGACATTACTCTCAGGGTTTATTTTGTCGGAGTGAAAGGCAGTCCTTTTAGCCATGACAGATCCTCCAAACTTTCAAAATTAAATGATGTTAATTGGTGGGTAAAAAATGATTGTGCAGTAGACATGCAGTCAAGGAGATCCATGCACTTGTGAACTTTCCCTTGATATGTTGAGGAGTAATCTGCAATAACGTTTTTATGTCACTGCATTTAATGCTGGCTTTGCTGTCAATGCTGGCAGTCGTCGTATCAGCCATGGGAGGGTGAGCCTGCACAGCAGGATGTTGACGTAGACTGCAGGCATGCATACAGATACAGTTGAGGACTGAAGCGTGACGCTGGTCTTTCTGACCCGATTCACATTATAGAGTTGTACCATATAGAGTATGGAGTGTATGGTAGCTTCCTCCACACTGTTATACTCGACAGTGTTCCAAAATATGCTAACTTTGGCAGTAAAATATTGCAGTGAAGCACGACACATGTGGCCAAACTACTAACACTGGTACAGCGGGAATGTGGTGCGAATTTCTGTTGTCATTGCATGAGCGCGGCTATGCGTGCGCTTTGATTGTGATTTAATCAGTCTCTTCTCGATTCAGTCTTCTGCGAGTACATCGTGCACCTGTGTGTGTGTGTGTGTGTGTGTGTGCGTGCAGGGCACAGCTGCTTCTGGACTTTCTGGAGCATCTCGACAAGAGCATGTACAATGCGTACGAGGGCAGTGCAGGCAGCCTGCCTGCAGCCCCCAAGGCGGTGCGCACCTTCTTTCGCACCAACCGGGCCACCTGCCTCGAGTGGCTGGCCAGGGTGCGACCACGAGCCGTGCGCCTTGCCCTGCGCGCGGGACGGCCCGCCGAGGCCCTGCGACACACGGCGGCCCTGGCTGCCTCTGCGCCTCAGGTGAGACAGTCTGCTGCAGCCCGTGTGCCGGCACACAAAATGTTGCTTACTTAATCTACCTACCAACAATAAGAATAAGAACAATGTTGAGTAGCTGCTCAGCAGGTGTCTCTACTGAGCAGATGCCTGAGCAGTAGTGCTGTTCTTAGTCGAGCCTGTGCTGTCTGCACGTTGTTGCTGATGATTGCAGACGAGCGGCAACATGAAGGAGATGTGGACGAGAAGAAAGAAGAGGTTTAATGACGAGCAGTAGAATAAACATAGGAGTGCTTTGACTAGGGCTCGTGTCTTTATTTTACAAGTGTCATGCAGGGTCATGTTCGCTGCCCCTCCGCTTGGGTGCTCAAGGTGATAAGGCTCGTAATGATTAGGATAAATTATGACAGTGATGCTAAATGACTATGATGAGGATGCACGCGACTGATCACTCTAGACAATTTCATAAACTTTCGCACTTACAGCTTTGCTGTCCAGCAGTTTTGGTGCCGTAAAACTGGCTGAAATTTTGTTCTTTTCTTCATGTCTATTATATTATGGCACTGTAATGCGTGCCAAATAATTTGACAGATTGACTTAGTTGTACTTCATTATTTAATACTGTCATCTACGACAAAGTAGAGGTGTGGCAGTAGAGAGGAAAAATCTGAAAGGTACGACATTGATTGTATTCAGTACGAGCATTTCTTTTTTTGTGTGCACAACGTTACAGCAGATTACCTAAACAAGAGGCTTCATTTTTTACTCATAAGCTGTGTATCGGAATTTCTGAAAGCAGCCATTCTAATGGGGTCTCTATCTTTCTCCTCTGAGTCTTCACATCCCCTTTTTTATTTGGTTGCTATAACCGAATATTTTTGCTTCACTGTCCGCAATGAATCCACTCATGTAGAAAGTACAAACACGGGTAGTCAAGAATTCGAATGATGCAAAAGCCAGAACTGCATGGTACTAAACGGTTAAGTGCATAGTGTAGACTTTGTTATCTTGCATTGCTAAATCTAGCAGCATGGTACTCTTTTATAGAAGCATTCTATGGCTGTCGTTTGTGTACTAGTAACCCTTGGTTGTGTGGCACTACTGTCAATGCACAGGCCTGAAGAACCGTTGAAGCATTTTTGTAATCTTTCATGGGGGCATAATACCCAGTCATTGCGAATTGGGCCAGTTGGTGAGGATTCATTGTGGTCATAGTGCAAGAAACGTAGACAGAAGAGGAGAGAACCACACAGAACAGGTACGAAGTTGTGTCGAATCGCACTGGATTAGTGCCTGTCCTGTGTGGTTTTTTTCTCCTATGTCTACGTTTGTTGCATTTTGAATACAACAAACGCTCCGTCACCTAGTTAACTTTCAATAGCCACCGAATTTCATAGTCTATGTTAGCTTGCTTCTACAGCCCATGAACAAGCCAGTCGAGGACATGAAGTTTGCTTTCCAACAAGCTGGATCGCAATTCAGAGTTGGCTGCATGACTGGGGCAGATGTCATTTGGCCCAGTCATGCCAAATGACATCCCCGGCACTAACCCCCGTATTCACAAATGCTCCTCGACTCGACTTTCACCCTTCACTTGACAGAGTTGAGCACTGCGCCGCCGCTCGGCTGAAAATGGCGCTGCGCTACTCGAGAATCGCAGCAGATTATTGCTGATATGCAGTGACTTGCCATGACTAGAGACGACGCTTCCATCGGCTTTCTCAAGTGAAGGTGAAGCGTTGAGTGAAGGGACGTTCTAGAATACGGGGATAAGAGTTTATGATAGCATGCCAAGGTTATTCTAGGGTTATAAATTCAGATAAGCTGCCGTACTACTTCTGGAGCAACACAAATGTGCATGAGACCGGCCTCCGTAGCCTTTGCTAAAATGTCGATATAAGTTGTCGCAGAGTATAGTAAGGTCTGCGTAGGTAATGAACATAGTATTACGAAAAAAAAAGAAAAATATGAGACAGACAGTGATGTGCGGGCTAGGCTGCTCGGGAAAGGTCTGCGGACCACGTGATTTAGAGGCCTGGTGTATGCGAAATCCCTCGTAACCCTTGTCCTTCCGTGCAGGGCTTGGGAGCGGTGGTTCGTGATGTGGCCACCTCGCTGGTGCAGCTGCACTGCCCCGAGGCCATCTGGGGCCTGTACGCCTGGGGCAAGGAGGTCCTGGGTCAGCGCATGCCCTGGCTGCGTGCGGCTGCTGCTCACGCTGCCGGCAGGTGAGTGGGCACTTCAGGCTATAGTACTCGGTTACAACTTGACAAAAACGATCTCATGTACCTTGAGAATTGATGTTATGCGAAGCATATTGACACGTGCGGTTCTTTTGGTTTACGAAGGAAGCCGCTATCACTTTCTGTTAAGCGCAACGCAGGCCGCGTTTATCTTGTATGCCACTCTGGAACGCGTTACGACGCGTGTATAAAAGCCGGCGCAGTGCGCCACTGGGGAGTCTTTTTTTCCGTCGGCCGACGACTGTTCACGCCGCTGTTGCTGTGAGTTGTGTTTGGCCCTGTTTTGCTGGGCACAAGTTCGCCCAATAAACAGTTCGCCTGACACCGCCCTGACTCCTGCGTGCTTCCTCTCAAGTGCTGCGTGTATCACAACCTCGTGACATCTGGTACCAGATGTCACGAGGTTGTGATACACGCAGGTTGTGATTAGCGCGCAATACACGCGCTAATCCTAAATCCCACACCACACACCGCTACGTCTTGTCACTCCTTGTCAACCAGGCCGAACTCCCCCTTCCCCACACACGCAACCCCCAGCACTCTCGTCCCAATAATGATGATGACGCCGTCACGTAGTGCCCTCTCTCCGCCAAGTCCCGATGATGATGATGACGCCGTCACGTAACGCCCTCTCTCGGCCACCCTCACAGGTCTCCCCCCCCTCAAAATGTGAAGCCACCACTACACATCGCCTGCAGCGTCATGGTAGAGTGTCAGCTGATCTGCGTGTCTCACACCGTGGCGACGACCCGTTTTGGGGTCCACTAGAACAAAGTCATTCTGTCCTACACGTCTCACTGCCCGAAAGGGACCGGAACACCTGGGTGCAAGCTTCGAGGAGAAGCCCTTGGTGGCATCGCTGAGGGAGTGGCTTTCGAGCAGAACAAGATCACCCTCCTGTATTGTCAGTGGCCGCCTGTGCTGGTCGTAGCGAGTCTTCTGGGCGCGCCACATGTGGTTTTGGTGTGTCCTGGAGAAGTCAAGCACCTCCTGCAGACACTTGGAGACCTCGGTAGCAAATGCACGGTATGCTGTCGCAGGAGGCTCCGCGTCGTCTTTGGCCTCAGCCTGTGTCCATGGGGTTCTCAGCTCCCGGCCATAACAGAGGAAGGCAGGCGTGTAGCCCGTGACAACGCTTTCAGCCGTGCGCATGGCCAGGGCTATTTCAGGGATGTGCTGGTCCCAGTCTTTGTGGTTGGAACAATAAGCCCTAAGGCACTGCTTGATAATGCCATTGTGGCGCTCCACCATTTGTCCGGCAGGGCGGTACGAAACAGTGTGTCGGTCTTGTATGCCCCAATGCTCAAGGAGGCCCTTCCACAACCTGCTTACAAACGGCTTTCCATTATCACTTGAAATGGAGACAGGTGGGCCATGTCTGCAAAAAACCTGGATCATGCAGGCCACCACACTCTTGCTGTTTGCTGCCCGTAATGGGAAAAGTTCAATGAACTTGGTGAACTTGTCAATCACCACTAGAAGGTACTTGCGGCGTCGAGGCGTCATAGGCAAGGGCCCAATTATGTCTACGCTGAGCTGTTCCATGGGGGCAGTGGCCCATTGACTGCTCATCAGCCCTTCTGGCTTCTGCTGGTGGGCTTTGGTGCACTGACAAACCTGGCAGCATCGCACATACTTGGCTATGTTCGAGCGCATACCCAGCCACACGAAATTCTGAGAAATGCGTCTGAGGGTCTTGAAAAAGCCGGAGTGGCCGCTAATCGGGTGGTCATGGGACAGTCGCAGGACCAAGGTGCAGAGATGGTTTGGTAGCCAAGGTACTTTCCTGTTCCCTCGGTGCTGTAAAAGCAACCCACTCTCTTTTATCTAGGTCGTCTCCGCCAGGTCTTTGATCAAAGGTTGATCACTGTCAGTGGGCGGAAGCTTCCCTCCCTTCATCACAGTTCGTAGTTTTGACAGTATGGGGTCCTGCTCTTGTTCCTGGGCGAGGAGCCCTGCATCATTCAAGACAGTAGTGTCGTCCACTTTAGATGCTACAGCAGCTGCCTCAAAGCTGATTTGTGGGCTGGGCTCTGGAACAGCCATAGGGAACAGTGTCTCGTGTAGACTCGGGCTTGGAACTTCCTGGTGCTGAAGGGGAGCTCTGCTCAAGGCGTCGGCTGGCACATTTGCAAGACCCCGCCTGTGCTTGATCCTGCAGTTGAAACCTTGCAGCCGCAAAACCCAACGCTTTACACGTGGTGAGGCCTGGTCTGTGGTGAACATCCAGGACAGTGAGGAGTGATCACAGTGTATCTCAAACTCGGTGGACTCAAGGTATGGTCGGAACTTGTCCACTGCCCACACCACAGCCAGACACTCCCATTCTTGCACTGTATAGCGCTGCTCTGCCTCAGTGAGGACCCTGCTAATGAAGCTTATTGGATGCAGTTGAGCATCACTCTCGGCTGCCTGCAGAAGCACCGCTGCAATGCCAACTCCACTGGCGTCTGTTTCCACCACGAATGGTCTGTTGAGGTCCGGCAAGTTTACAACATCGTCGGCCAGGGACTGCTTAAGTGCTCTAAAGGCTTCCTCTTGCTGCAGCTCCCACCGCCAACGTTGGTTTTTCTTAAGGGGGGAGGTGGGGATCGAAAGTGAAATTCTTTAGTTTTTGTCGTAGAGCAATGAAATTTGGCATGCTTACTGGAAACTGCGCTAAATGATAAATGACAAAGTTTCATTCAGCTATCTCCAGTAGTTCTGGCATTATAAATTTTTTTATCCATCAGTGTACTACCAAACTTGCCCAAAGCCTGGTGTGACAAAAAAACATGGTAGAAGCCTATAGTTGCTCTTATATTTTAGCCATTGGGATGGTTGATGTCGTGACACTCTGCAAATATTTTTATGACTCTGTTTTTATTTTACAGAGAACATTGTATACATGCTTGTAAATGTGGTCGTTATCGTAATGTGAAATTAGCTTAGGAGTAAAAATACTGAGGTAGTAATTAACCAATATGAAAACGTCACGACATAGAAAATTCACTGAGGAACACAATGCAAAAAACCACATGAAAATCCGTCAAGCCATAGTCATGCAAGCATCGTGGCAAGCTGGACAGTCGGGTCAAAACACGTTTCTGAGAAAACTGGCGTTAAAGTTGAACAGTCAGTAAAGGTCCATCAAAATGCCCCGGGACTGTAATACTTTGTGTCTTTGCTTGCGAGGGTCTTCTTACGTCCTTTCTCTTTCATTTTTTCTGCACTGCGTGCTTTTCGTTTTCTTTGCTGGTCTTTTTCTTCAGCTCTTTGAAGGGCGAGGCTAGCAGGTTTGATGCCCACGGACTTGCACATTTCAGTGTAGGCTCGCAAATTCCCAAAATTGTAGCGTGCAACTGCTTCATGTACTGTTGTCTCCACTGCGAACAATGAAGCGTGTTGGTCCTTTGAAGTCAGTGACCAAATAACTGAATGCAAGCTTTCCGCCGCATTCTGAGTTTTGTTGCCTTTGCATCGCTCCAACAGTTGCGGGTCAGAGAGACGTTGGTATACAGGCAGCAGAGCCTCCGCTACACGTCTCGACAGGTTATACCTGTGAGGTGGTGCTGGCTCCATTTTGGCCTGTGCTGAACGATGTTTGCACCAGCTTATCAGGGCCAGGTGGGCAGAGCTCATGGTGAGGCCCGTCGTCGGTAGATGTGACGTGATAAAAAGTGGCCATCACGGCCCTTTGCATGTCAGGGACACTTGTGTGTTTTCGCAAGGCTAACCCGTAGTAGCTGGTCAGTTTTTTAATCAACTCCTGCGTCAGTCCACCTCTCCCACCCAATGGCTCCCCTTTCTTAGCTCTTGTCACCAGTGTGCGGAGAGCGGTGCCCATTCTCTTCTGCACATGGTTCACGCAGTCTTCTTTGGTCAGTGGTATGAAGCCGTACACCTCATCTTTGCACAGAGCAAGATAGGTTCGGCTGTCACCATCACATATAATGTTGGTGTAGCGGAGGCCATACCTGCTGACAGAGCGCCTGAAAAGTGTCAGAGCAGCCTCCACTTCCATCTGTCCGGAGCCAACATCAGTATTCTTCTGACATTGATGTTTCTCAGCCCAAGTGACGAAGTTGGGGTCGCTCTCTGCTGGTTGTTGACAACACCCAAGACAGAAGTTGGAAAGGACTGTGCAATCCAGCACAAGCCCCGTGTAAAACTCAATAATACATCCTACCCCAGTGTGTGAGCTGTGGCCTCTTGTAAGCCACGTGCCGTCATACACAACTGTGATGTTGTTTGGGCTTGATGGCTGCATCTTACTGTACACGTCTTTTACCGCAAGCACAGCATCTGCAAAGATGTTTTGTGCAGCTTCCTCTGCTCCTGGTTTGAATGTTTTTTTTAGGTGTTCCTGATAGGTTTTTTGATGAATGCCCCGATGAGAGACATTCATTGTAGCCCAGAAGTCATTCAGGGCAGTGGGCCCTTTTCCAATGGACTTGATTGCTTGCATGGCTCTTAGGTTGACTTCAAAAGCCCTTCCTTCGGATTTTCTACTGGATGACCAAGGTGAATGAATAGGGCCACAGGAAGCACACAAAAGTACCAGTTTTACTGCCAGGCCCAATTTTGTCCCATGCTGCACTGACAAAGTCTTCTTACAACATTTTGGGCAGAGTGCAGGTCCTATTAGGGAATTCATGGCAGAAACCTGAATTAGGGTGAACTCATCCTCTTTTGTTGCCGATGTTTGCTCCGTTTGCTGCGCGAACCCGAACTTCCGCTCCGTTGCCGACACCTCGCGAAGTGCATCGCGGACACTGCTGGCTTGCTTCTCGGCGCCTTCCGAGGACACGAAACGAGGTTCCAGGTGTATTTGAACGGTGCGCTTCCGCTGAGGCAAACGATCGCCGACATCCTGGACAGCTGGCACCACGTCGTCGTCCGCCGCCGCGAAAACGAAACTTTTCTCGCGTTCACACCGCCCCGTGATGCCGCGGCTAGTTGATGGCCCCGGGTCTTCAGTGTCACTGCCAGGCGTCGATTCACCGTCACTTTGAACAGCCGGCACCGCATCGTCACCCGCCGCAGCGAAAACGAAACTTCTTTCGCGTTCGGGCCGCACCGCAACGTCGCGGCTAGTTGACGGCCCCGGGTCATAGGCCTCACTACCGGCCGTCGACTCGCCATCATTCCGAAGAGCTGGCACGACGTCGTCATCCGCCGCCACGGAAACGAGACTTCTGTCGCACTCGAACCGCACCGCGATGTCGCGGCTAGTTGACGGCCCCGCGTCATAGGCCTCACTGCCGAGCATCGGCAGCGAGCAGGTGTCGGCTTCCGACGACACGTAGCTTGGTGGCGACGCGGTACTCGGTTCGTCTGATTCAATCGCTGCTGACTGCTTCGTTTTCCCAACAGGAGGCTTGCGTTTACGCTTCCCGTAAGCGTACTTCGTCCGGTACTTCGTCCTGCGCTTCCGGTCCACGCGACGATCCATTGCGGGCGCTAAGCCTCGCGCTAGAGAAGAGTTGGCGTATCGGCGACCGTATCGGCGACCGTATCGGCGTATCGGCAGGGGATTCGCAAACTATAGTGCGCCAGCGTGTGCGTAGCAGACGTGCGTGCGCGGAGCAGACGACCAGCGCAAGCAAGCGTGTCCCAGCAGCCACTCACAGAGCGCGCTCAGTACCACGTGACAGGAGCGACCAATGGGTGCGCGTCTAAGGCGTCGCGGATGCCTTCGCATTTTTTCTGTTTGTGCGTTTATCTTAGCTCGTAGAGTCGTGGTTTCACCGGGAGAAGTACGGCGGTGAAGCAAGCTTTCCAGTGACACCAAGCTTTCCGCGAGCGGCGGCGAAGGCGCGGAAGTATCGCGCTTGGAAATGGGCCATTTTCGCGCAGATTTCAGCCAGCTTTTTGCGATCCGCGGTCAGAAAAACATTTTTTAAGCTTACTTTGAGATCGTTTTCGGCGGAAATATTTTTAGATATGATAGAAATGGTGATGCAGAATCCAAATCTGCCCTTATCCAAAATTCGTTTTTTTGCGAGAATTTCGCGATTTGATCCCCGCGTCCCCCCTTAAGGAGTTCTGTGAGTGGACGTGCAGTGATAGAAAACTGAGGTATGAACCCTCTGTAATAGCCTGCTAGTCCCAGGAAGGCCTGCAGCTGTTTGATTGTTGTTGGTTGAGGATAGTACAGCACCGCTCGCACTTTTTCCTTGTCCAGCCTACACTGCCCGGGCGATATTTCATGGCCAAGGAACTTCAGGTATTGACAGCACACGTGCACCTTCTCTGGGTTAATGGTCAGCGGTGCCGAACTTATCCGCTTCAACACCTCTCGAACATGCTCAAGGTGATCCTCTACGGTCTCCGAATACACCAGGACATCATCAAGAAACGCCATGGCAAACTGGTGATTAATTCTCTCCAGTAGTTGGTCCATCAGGGTCTGAAACGTGGCAGGACCTCCGGCAACTCCAAAGGGCATTCTCATGAACTCGAAGGTTCCCCGATGGCAAATGAACGCTGTCTTTGGAATATCCTGCTCTTGAACAGGGATTTGAAAAACCCTGGGAAAGATCAAAACTTGAGAACCACCTGGCTCGTCCCAGCTGTGCCAGCAACCAATCAGTCCTCGGCATGGGGTAGACTGGCACCTGAGTGCGTGCATTCAGCTGGCGGTAATACACAGCCATGCGGTAGCCACCAGACTTCTCAACCAGGACTGGAGCACTGGCATGCTGACTTTGTCTAGGGCGGATGAGGTTCTGTGCCAGCAGGTCTTGAATGCAGTTGTCCATGATGGCCTGCTTCTTGGCATTCACTGGTCGCAGTTTGCATCGAACAGGTGGGTTGTCTCCCGTGTCTATGCGATGCTCTGCCAGGGTTGTGCAGCCCGGAGTTGTGGTGAAGATTTCGCTAAACTCCTCTAAAATGTGTTTCATGCGTGGGTCTAGGTCCGACGAGTGGCCGGGAATGATCCCATTGCAGGCTGCAGTCGCCTCCGGCACACTGGCACACACACTGGCATCGCCCTCAGCAAAAATGCAGCGCAGACTGTCTCCAAAATCATCCACTGCCTCTGGCTGTTCCTTAACGGCCTTGACAAAGGGCACAATTCTTTGTGGTTCTGTGCCGACAGTCCACCCACCAAGTGACACGTGCAGAGAGATGCCACTCACCGTCAGGAAATCCCTACCGAGGACAACGTCACGGCACAGGTCAGGAACGCACAAAAACTGCTGTCTGCGGCAACCGGCAGCCCACTCGATCTGGCACTTCAGAGACATGGTTGACTGCGACCAGCCTGATGCTAAACGCAGCACGCGTACGTCTGCCTTGGGTTTGGCTCCAGAAGCTTGGGCCGCCGCCGCGGCGTGCTGTCCGAAGAAGCTTACACTTGAGCCTGTATCTAGCAGGGCCTTGAACGTCGACGACCTGATACGGACGTCGATAAGGGGCTCATTGCCACCGGCTGTGGTCTCTACTTGGTGCGCACTGCCGTAGGTGCCCGCCGGGGCAGCGCCTACCGCCACTGGTTTCCCGGGCACTGTGCTTGCATGTGACCCGATCGCTGGCACCGGAAGCAAACCCGTGGCCCCATTCGTCGACCCGTGGCACAGTTACGAGATATATGGCCGAATCCACCACAGCGATGGCACTGCACACACATTGCTCCACTCGCGGGCTCTTGCCGCGGCACCGGTCCCTGCCCGTAGGGTGAGAACAAAGGCGCTGTGTCGCACAAGTACTGTCGGTCCCGGCAGTACGACGGGTCTAGCGCAGCTGGATGCAGTGGCCAGTGATAAGTCGGCGGTGCCGGTGGGGCAGCAGCAAACGAAGCGAACGACGCCGTCGCCGTACTGTTCGGCTACGGCAGTGAGTGATGGTCGGGGGGGCCTGACTAGGCCGGAACGCCAGATCTCTGGCTACTTGGTTGCTCGGAAGTGGCGGTGGTCTGTACTGGAGGCGACGCCAAGCCCGCTCCATTAGGCCGTCGGCTGCCTTCACCAACTCGGCGAGGTCGTTGTAGGCATGCCACTCCGCCAAATCTTGCAACTGAGGGTGCATCTGCCTCAGTACGCGCTGCACCTTCTCGGCTTCAGAGACCTCTTCCCCGATGCGGTCGTAAAACGTAGCGATCGCATATATAAACTCTTTCAAATTTTCTTCCGGGTGCTGCGTGCGCTGTTCAAGCTCCGCCTTCAGGCGACGCTTCGCGTCAATCGACGAGAACTCGGAGCGGAAGGCGGCAGTGAAGTGCTCCCACGAGTCGAACCTGCGCACGAACCGCCACCACAACTTCGCGCCACCCTCGAGGGCAGCCGGTACCACGTGTGTCAGTCGCTTACCGGCGGCGACCCCTGTCACGAGGCAGAAGTTTTCCAAACGTTCAAGAAACTCCTTCGGCGACTGCAAGTCTCTAGCACCGGCGTAGCGGGGGAGGTGCGCACCGGCGAGCCGAGGTGCAGAGTCGTCAGTGGCCCGAGGGACCACGCCAGTGTTAGCGATCGCAGTCCATGCTCCCACGTGCGGAGCCGTGGGCAGCGGCGTCGCCGTCGGTGCCCAGCAACAGCTCTTCAACGACACCTTGGAGCCTAGGCATGTCGTCCGCTGCTGTTGTCGGGCCTGAAGCCATCCCGGACGAGCCCCCACTTGTCATGCGCTAACCCTAAATCCCCCACCACACACCGCTACGTCTTGCGACTCCTTGTCAACCAGGCCGAACTCCCCCTTCCCCACACACGCAACCCCTAGCACTCTCGTCCCAATGATGATGATGACGCCGTCACGTAGTGCCCTCTCTCGGCCAAGTCCCGATGATGATGATGACGCCATCACGTAACGCCCTCTCTCGGCCACCCTCACAACACACTACGGTCAGTTTTTTTATAAACTATTTGATATACTAATTCAGTTCGTTATATCCAATTACCAGTCAATTTTACATCTTTACAATGACGTTTAAAATGCATGGTTCTCAATGGAGCCTTCAAGGGGAATTTCAATCACCATGTTATATCCTATATTTTGTCATATCACGTTACATTGTAACGAGGTTTGAGTGAACAGTAAGACCTTGTTAACTTGAAGTCACTGGGGCCGCGAGAAAGTTTCGAATTAAGCTGGTTTTCGAATTACCAGAACATACAAGAAGCGGGATGCAAGGAACTTCGAAAACTATTCAAAGTATATCGGCGCTTGTCGTTTGCTGTGCTGGCTAGCTTGCGGCTTCAAAGGCCATGTTCTCCAGCAATACATGGTCTTTATTTTGCCGCAAACATGGAAGAATGGTGGTCATCGCTGCTGCCACCGTCCTTTATTTATTATTAACTGTCTTATTAATTTCTTTACAACCCCAGAAAGAATCCCGCCGACTTTGCGAGAAACATGCGATAAGCTGCCCGCATGTCACCACTGTGCTGCAGTGAAGCACGGCCCGTTTTCCGCAGGCGCACGTTTTGGTTGACCTCGAGACCGTTTTTCTTTCTTTTTTTTTTTTTTTTTTGCACTGGAAATAGCGAGGCTGGGGTGGTTCCACTGCCACCCGTTAGTATTGATTTATTGCATTGCCTTGTGGCTATTAACAACCGTCGTTCTGCAGATTTGCAGCGAAATCGGGATCTGGAACTGGCACATTGCACCCAAAGGTTTCGCATTAAGGGGGGAGGTGGCGATCGAAAAAAACTTTTTTGTTTGTTGAGCTAGAGTAATGAAATTTGGCAGGCATACTGAAGAGTGTCTCGTATAGCTATATACGAAGTTTCATTGCGATATCTCGAGTAGTTTTCAAATTACACTATGTTACATAATTTGATGACATAGTCTGCTGGTGAAAAGCCTAGCATTGTAACAAAACATGCCAGGAAGGTCCAAGTGGTTTTGATCTTTACTCAAAAGAACACTACACAGGATGACATTATCAAAAATTGTCTATTCCTTTTAGTTTTTTTACAAATAACATCCCCATCAGCTTCATGTATTGCATCAGAACTTCTCATGCACTAGTTAGCACATGCAAAAAAAACTAGGCCCTAAGCAAGGTAAAGAATAATGTCATCCTGTCAACAAGACTTCAAGGATTAAAAAAAAAAAACAGCATCAAAATCGGTGCAGTCACTGCCACGCTACACTTTTCACAAGCAACACTAAGTGCCCAAAACACACTTCAGAGAAAATGGCTTTCAAAGTTTTTGTAGCACTTCACCTTCATCAAAATGCACCAGAACAGTAGTCTGGTGTCCATGCCTGCAGGTGGCCTTTTGGTCCTCTGTTTCTTCATCTGGTGCATGTTTGATGATTTTTTAGCCCGCTGGCTGTTCTTTTCTGCAGCCCTCTGGAGGGCAACGGCCCCAGGTTTTACACCTAGTGCAGTGCAAATCTCGGTGTAAGCTCGCAAGCTGCCTGCATTGTACTTTGCAACAGCTTCATGCACTGCTGCTTCCACAGTGAAGAGGGAGGCATGCTGCTGCTTGGATATCAGTGACCAAATCACTGAGTGGAGGCTCTGGGCAGCATTTTGAGTCTTGTTGCCGCTACATCGAGCCAGCAGTTGAGGGTCGGAAAGGCGTTGGTAGATAGGCCGCAGTGCTTCTATAACCTTGCTAGGAAGGTTGTACTTGTGTGGAGGTGGTGACTTTCCTTCTGCTTCTGCTGAACGGTGCCTGCACCAGCTGAGGGCACCAGGAGGACACAGCTGATGATGGGGCTCGGCATCAGTGGATGAAATGTGGTGGAGTGTTGCCATCACCGCCCTTTGCATATCTTGCACATATGTGTTGCTTCGCAGGGCTAGGCCATAATAGCTGGTGAGCCTCTTTATAAGATCTTGCATAAGGCCACCTCTTCCACCAAGTGCCTCTCCCTTTTTTGCTTTGCTCACAAGAGAGCGGAGCGCAGTGCCCATTCTTTTCTGGACATGATTCACACAGTCCTCCTTTGTGAGTGGTATGAATCCATGTCTGATCATTGCACAGGGCTGTGTAGGTGCGGCTGTCTCCATCACAAATTACGTTTGTGTACCTGAGGTCGTTCTTGCTGATGGAGCACCCAAAAAGCTGCAGTGCAGCTTCAACTTCCATGCGCCCTGCGCCTACATCGGTGTTTTTTTGGCACTCGTGAGCCTTCCTCCATTCTTCATATGTAGGGTGGCTTTCAGGTGGCCCTAGCGTACACCCAAGGCAGAAATTAGACAAGACTGTGCAGTCAATCACCAGACCCGTGTAAAATTCAATAACACAGCCTACACCAATGTGCGAGCTGTGCCCACGAGTTAGCCACGTGCCATCATACACCACTGTAATGTTTTTCGTGAAGTTCACTTCCATTTCTTCATATGTGTTCTTGACGGCCTGTACAGCATCTGTCAAAACAGTTTGTGCAGCCACTTTGGCAGCTGGCTTTATCACATTCTTTAAGTGGCGTTGATAAGTCTTCTGGTGCAGTCCTCTGTGCGACACATTCATCACTGCCCAGAAGTCATTTATAGCAGTAGGTCCTTTTCCGATGCACCTGATTGCCTGCACTGATCTAACATTTACATCGAAGACTCTTGCACCTTCTTTTCTCTCTGACGACCAGTGAGAGCTGGCTGTGCCGCAAGAACGACATATAAGCACCATTTTCACGGCAAGTCCAAGCCTTGTGTCCCGGTCCACAGCGAGGTCTTGCTCATGGCAAATTGGGCAGAGTGTTTTCCCAATCATCGCGTTCAGAGCGGTCATCTGCATAAGCACGTATTCTTCTTCTGGCGCAGGCGTAGTTTCGCGTTCCTGAGACGCTGTCAGTGCGAATTTCCGCTCAGTTGCCGACATCGCGCCGAGCGACTCGCGAACTGTTGTCGACTGCGCCTCTGCCGTTTGCGCGAACAGAAAGCTTGGTTGAATATGCCCTTGAATGGTACGACACTCGCCGAGTAAAGTCTCGCTATCACTCCGTTGATTTACGGCGTCTGCTGACGCACCTGTCATTTCCGCATCGATCGTTTCACCGTCATGTTCAACAGCCCGATCTCGGTTAGGCGAGCAGGCAGCCTCACCTTGATGCGTGATAACATCGATAAGCATGCCTTCAGTTGATGACTCTGACACGCACCTGCGTCGCACCACCTCTGCATTGTCCGCTGGGTTGCGATAACTTGTTGACGGCTGAGGATCCAGGGTGACTTGGTTATCGCCAACTGACTGCCGACTTGTTGGGCATTTTTGCGAATGCCGTGGAATAGGCAGTCGGCGCTTTCGTTTCCTGCGAAGCGTGCGATCCATCGCCGCAAACCACGTGCAAAGCTTTTGAAGAGCCTCCTCGGCACAAAGAGCTGCGTCGGTCGTGCGTCCGGCAACTTGCGACTGTTCAAGCAGAAGGCACGGGAGAACTCGACGATCGGGGGGCTGCGCAGAACTATCGTCTCGTGAAGATGGTTTGCACGACAGTGCCGAGGCCAATCGCAAAAGACGAAGAAGCACACGGAGAACGTTTGCAACGAACAAGTCGGAGCAGACAACAAGCCGCGCAGCCGGCGCGGCAGCCGCACCATGCGTGGGAGATGAGCACGTGAGCGCGCGCACCAGCCAATAGCAACCACTCGTTTCCCCTCGCTCCGAAGGAGCGCGCGCTCCGTCCAATTGTAGCTCCGCGTTTGAAAAGCGGGAAACTCGAATACCCCGCGCGCTACCCAATCGCAAGCCAGTTACGTCTCGACCACGCCGTTGTTGTCACCGCTGATGGCGGGGAAAAAAAAGCAAGAAATCACGAACAAAACGTGACCAAGATGGCGGCGCTCGGTTGAGCGGGGGAGAAACGGCGTGCACGCGAAGTTAGGGTATTTTTGACGATCACGCGCTCCTCAGGTGCTGCCTCGGCTAGCTAAATATTTTATTTGAGGTACTTTTAGCGCGAATTCGGCGCTGATATTTACAGAGGAGGTAGTTTATAGATTATACTGACCAAATATACTGTTTTCTAAAAATGGACTTTTTTGACATTTTTTCGGTTTTCGAAGGCCGCGTCCCCCCACGGACTGGTGCCGGCCGCTGCTTCAAATTATCCACTCAAACTTGCATAGCAAAATACGGGACCGCAGAAATCCTTCGAATTAAGTGAGATTTCAAAATAACCGAGTTCGACTTAACGAGGTTTTACTGTATTTGAAAAGTATAGCCAAGGCCTGGTGTGGCTCGGTGGTCTAATACTTCCTTGCCAGACAGAACGCTAGGGTTAGATTTCTGCTGGGACAGTGACATTTATTGTTTGCATTCGTCCAGTCTACGCTGCCTATGGTAGCTTTTTCTTAATGCTCAAGAATTAGATTTAACCATGTGTGTTCTTGCCGTTCCTGGGTAGATATAAAACGTCTATCACCGGTGGGACATACCCGCATACCAGTGGCACATACCCGCCCATGGGTATGTGCCACTGTTCTTCAAAAAATGTTTGACGATGTACACGACGAGGCTGCGACATTATTCATGTCATGATCAGCGAATCCTATTCGACAAACCATCTTGACCTCCCGTACTAATTATGGTATACCCCAAGTTAAGAGGGTGATCATGAGAGCACGCAGATGTAGGCAGCTAGATGGGTGCGTGGGTAGGTAGGTACAGCCGCCGATTTTTCAGACCTGGCGGGGACCAAAAAAAAGGCCGGAAAAATTTTTTTTGTCAAAAATAGGAACTTTATTGCATCAAGCAGGCTTAAAAAATCCATAATTCTGCCTTGCCTCATACTACGCTTGGAAGCAATTCGGTTCGCCCGTATTTGTGCCAAGGTGACATCTTCACCGTAAATGCTAGACAAAAGCATCACCGCAGTGGCAATCTCCGCCGCCGACGGCTGCGGCACAACCTGGTGAAGAATTTATTCATCTGTGGGCTTCGCGCAAGAAACAATGTCATTGTTTGCGCAATGTCATCGTAGCAATGTCATCGTGGCAGGCACCAATGTCATCGTGGCAGGCACATCCGCGCCACCGCTGCGCAGGTCGCGCATTAGCTCCTCCCCGCCATCGGAGTCGTACGGATCGCCTATGTCCAGGTCATCCGCCTCGGAATCTTCGGCAGCAACGAACCCATGTTTAAAGCAATGTGTAATGGTGTCTGCTTTCACCGCCTTCCAAGCTTCGGCCAACATATGGATGGCAGCCAGAATGTCTACCTAGCAGGGCTTCCCATTGTCAAGGCGCAAGACAGTGCGGCTGAGCAGGTGGGCACAGTAGTGTGCCTTGATGTTTCGGATCATGCTTTGATTCATTGGCTGGAGCATGCTTGTGGTGTTAAGCGGCAAAAATTCCAACCAAATGGCCTCAAGGTTCAACACGCTGCCGTGTGCGCCACAGTTGTCACCAAAAAAATATGACTTTCCTGCCTTGCCACACAAACTTTCAGTCAAGTTTGTATAGAAATTTTTCAAATAAAGACTGCGTGATTCATTCCTTGGAGCTACTGTCGTAGTCCATAGGGAGGGTCTTCACCACCTTAAAACACCTGGGATTTCTCGCCTTCCCGATGACAAGAGGAGGCAGTTTTTCTGTACCAGTGGCATTGGCACCTACTGTTACTGTTAAGCGCTCCTTGCTAAGCTTCCCGCCGGAGCATGATTCTCCCAAAAATGATAGCGTATGGTCCCGGAATATCTTAAACAAAAGTCCTGTCTCATCGCAGTTGAAGATGTCCGAAGGAGCGTATTCTTTAAGCAAGGATCTCAACTTCGTGACACGGTAATCGGACACAAGAGTCTGGTCAACCACTCCGCTTTCACTGCTCACTTTCTTGAACAGAATTCCATACATCTTCTTGAAGCCGCGAAGCCATCCGTCAGTGAATATAAAATCCTCAATGCCCATTTTGAGTGCAAACGAGTCGGCTTTTTCCTTCAACAAATCGCTCAACATGGGCAGGTTCTTTGCCAACACTCCTTTTAACCACAACTGCGAAGCATCTTCAAGGGCTGGATGTACGCCTTTGCTGTTGTTTTTCTGGCTCTTGTTGTATGAATTCTCAAACGCTGTCAAAATCTTCATACAGTTTTTGACATAGCCGGATACCGTTCGCTTTTATAGGTGGTATTTTTTGGCGACATCAAGCTGTGACCGTCCACTTTTCCAACTTCACAATTGCAGCTTTCTTCTCCAACATCATGGTCGTAAAGTTTCCATGCTTTTTCGCACCACCTGGCTCTCGCGATGGTACAGATGGTGGAGCCATGGCGTAGAGCTCGAGCACACAAAATTCGATGCCGCAGATAGCCGCCGCGAACCACACATCTCGATACGACCCGACAGAGCACGTGCTAAGTGATGACTGGAACAAGCTGGCAAGCTGCAACTGCTGGGAAAAATAATCTTTACTCTGCCTCCTTTACAGCCTCTGAAACTTGAAATATGACGTTCGCTTTCCAATCCCGAAGGCAGGAAAGTCATTTTAAAACTAAGTCACCAAGCTAAGTCAAGCCGGCAAAAAATCTCGCATGGCGGTGTCATTGCAAGTTCGTGGCGCGGCTCAATACAAGTGATTTAGTCCGAAAAATCCAACTTTCGGGGACGAAATTTGTCTGAAAAATCTGTTGAAAAAATGTATTAGCCCTATGGGAACCATGACGGTGCTTTATTGAAGTCCGAAATATCCAAGAAGTTCGAATTTTTTTAGTCCGAAAAATGATTGGCGACTGTAGGCTAGGCTAGGCTAGGCTAGGCTAGGCTAGGCTAGGCTAGGCTAGGCTAGGCTAGGGTAGGGTAGGGTAGGGTAGGTGGGTGGTGTGACAGGTTCAGTAAATAAAGCCAGTCGAGCTAGCTGTGAAACGTTAATCTCTCACGAGAAAAGGAAGTGAGCGTTTGATTTGCACAAAAAAAATTATACTTTCACAAACACACAAAAAAACCACAAAAAGGAAAATACTAAGATCAGAAAAATGTTAACTAATTAGCACTGTCAGTTTCGTTAGCGAGCGGAAACCTCTAAGAGTCTAAACAGTCCTTTTCGTTAAAGTCCTCGTGTTTGAGTCCGGACGCGAGAGAAGACGGATACGGCTCACCAGCGGTTCACGCCCTTCAATAGTCCATTGGGGAAGCTGCCGTGGTGAGAGTGCATAAGCTCGGGCCCGTAGCCCGACGGCTTGCTCCCGCTCCCGGTAGACGTCATCTGCTGCGCTGTCTTCCGCTCGAACATCAGACCAAGGTCTTGCCAAGGATTCGCCAATAGCCGCTGCGGTTGAATGGTCACCAGGACCCCGTGGAAACAGTCGCCCGCTAGGTGGATGCCCTGACGCCCAGGAGGTACTCGCACCCGACGAGGTCGCACGCCGCACCCTAGCCTTCTTCTTCCAAGCACGAGCCCGAATCTCCTCTTCCTCGTTCTTCGATGCCCTGGCTCTGGATTTTTCTCCCATTCCCTTGAATTTTCTTCTTTTTCCAATCGCCAGTGTTCGCCGCACTGGCGCAATACGCCATCTTGCACACATTGTCAGTAGTTCATCTTACGCGCCAAATTTGAAAGTCACTTGACTCGCGCACTTCACTCACAACAAGAGTCCCCCCTTTGAAAAGTTTCTTTTGCGAAGAAAAATAAACTGCAGTTCAGTGCGCGAGAAGTCACCACGCGTCGTCCATTCACAAGATGTCCTTAACAAACAAACAACTTGAAGTAGTCGCTTGTCTCGAGAAAATGTAAAAATTCACAACCGGCTCATATAATCTGCGCCGACATTTTCAGAGCCTCTAATGTGCTCGACTCGGAATGAATATTCTTGTAACGCGAGGCTCCACCGTAATACCCTACTGTTCAGGTGTTTTGCCCTTAAGAGATACTGCAGTGGTTGGTGATCGGTCTGTACGACAAATGACGTTCCGTACAGAAAAACATGATACTTTTCTATCGCCCAGACCAACGCTAAGCATTCCCTCTCGATTGCTGAGTATCTCTTTTCGCGAGGCTGAAGTTGACGACTGGCATATGACACAGGGTGGAGGATGCCATCATGCTCTTGCATAAGGATAGCGCCTATACAAGAATCAGAGGCGTCAGACCGAAGCACGAATTCTCTTTTCAGATCGGGTGCTTTGACGATTGGCCCAGAAGACAAAGCCTTTTTGAGTGATTCAAACGCTTCTTCTCTATCCGTGGTCCACGTAATCTTGTTTTTCTCCATCTTCCTCGTCATCTCAGTAAGCGGCTGTGCCTTCTCGATTTCATCTCCAAGCTTTATGGAGTCAATACCGCAGCTACCCTGTACTTTGAAAGTTGGTAGTGGTTTCTCAGACTCCTCTTCCTCCAGAACGACAAAAGATGTCTGAGGAAGCTGTTCTTCATGGCGTTCTTCATACTTTTTCAGCATGTTTATGTGGAAAAGTTTTTTGCTGTGTCCAAGGTCCAGCCAGTAGTCATAGTCGGTTTTCTTTTCTATGACTGGAAACGGCCCTTTCCAATGCATCAATAACTTGTTGTTGCTTGTGGGAAGCAAGATCAATGCACGGTCACCAGCTTTCAGGTCCCGTTGCTTGCTGTGGCGGTCGTAATACCTTTTCTGCGACACCTGTGCTCGGCTCAGGTTTTGTCGTACCAGCTCTAGTGTCTTCTCAATTCGCTCTCTTAAATCCAGGACATATCCATACGTCGTCTTAAGTTCTTCGTTCTCCTGATCATGAGTCCATAGCTCTTTCAGGATGCTCAGAGGTCCTCGAATATGTCGGCCATAAATAAGTTCAAATGGTGAGAACCCGGAGCTTGCTTGTGGGGCTTCACGATAAGCAAACAAAAGAGGTGCTAGCAAGCGATCCCAACATTTAGGCTGTTCTTGAACCATTTTGCGGAGCATTTGCTTGAGTGTTCCATTAAACCTCTCTACCATCCCGTTGCACATAGGATGGTATGGAGTGCAGCTAAGATGCTTGACTGCCAGTAGTTCATTCACCTCCTTCATTAGATCTGAGGTAAAGCACGATGCCTGATCAGCCAAGACTTCTCGTGGAAAACCAATGCGAGAAAACATCTCGACAAGTCCCTCGGCCACTGTAGCTGAGTCAATTGCTGTCAAAGGCACTGCATCAGGGTAGCGAGTGGCGAAATCCACAAGAGTCAAAATATACCGATGGCCTTTTGCCGAGGCTGGAGTTATCGGTCCAATGATGTCGACCGCCACACGTTCAAAAGGGGTGTCGATCAACGGCATACGCCCTAGAGGCACCTTGCCCACCTTGCCTTTCGGTAAAGTCCTTTGACAGGCGTCACATGATCGGACATATCTGCGGATATCTTCTTGTACCCCGGGCCAGTAGAAGGCGTCCAGAACTCGATCTATTGTTTTTTTTACACCCTGATGGCCTGACATGACATTTTCATGAGCCAAACGTAACACTTGGCCTCTCAGGGACTTCGGGACTATGGCTTGTTCGATGATCTTACCAGGGGACAGGAAGTATTGTCGGTAAAGAATACCATTCTTGGCTACGAAAGAAAAAGATGTCGAGCCCTTTCTAACAAACTTCTTACCCACTCTGGCTCTGCAGATGTCAAGCGTCTGGTCTTTTTCTTGTTCTTCGCGAAACATTTTGCGAGACATCTGGCCAGGGAGCCCAACAGAGATGGCCCTTCGCGAACTATTGAGACGTGCGGCACCAACCAGTTGAGAATTTGGGTGGTTACCTTCGTCCGCAGAATGAACTTTTTTCTTAATGAATTGATCTTGAGAAAGTTTCCGCGAAACGTCGGGGTCATTGGCGTCACGGGCCCCCGGTACGTTCCCAACTATGACGTCATACAGTGGCGACGGCATACACTTGACGATGGCCATGCCGGAAAAGTATGGAGATCTGATACGTATCTCCGCCTCAGGGGTTACGATGGTGCTGCCATCAGCCAACCACAACGTCGCGGTAGTGCCAGTTAGTGCTTCATCAGGTACTAATGACCGGCGTACTACCAACGTGTTGCTTCCGGTGTCCCTTAGGACTCGAACAATTTGTCCATTCACTTCCCCTGGTAACACTGGCATGGGACGTTTCTTACATTGCGCTTGCGCCTTCACCGTGCCCATAACATTGTCGTCTCGGTCCGAGTCGTCGCCATCAATCATGGATTGTTGTGGACCGGTCTCTTCTTTGGGTAGCATTAAACAAGATGTAGTTGATTTCGAAGTGCCAGTCATTTTCTGACAGCCCTTCACATCATGCCCCCACTTACGGCAGTTTGTACAAAATACTTGTTTAGGTTTACTTCGACAGTCAGAAGCCTTGTGCCCCTTACGGCCACAAACAAAACATTGCATCTCTGCTCTTGGGCTTGAAATCAATTTAGCCTTCCCAGTTGTGTCCTCACTCTTATTCTGAACTATTAATAAGTTCTTCAATCTCTTTGCCTCTATATATATATCAGCTGCCTCTGCCATGGCTTCCAGAGTCTTGCAGTTCTTCTCCCGTAAGAAGAGCGCCAGTTGACTACTGCAGTTCGCCATGAATTGTTCGGCTACAATCAAGTCACGGACTGAATCGAAATTCCTCTCTGTCTGAGACATTTCTATCCACCTGTCAAAGAAACTTTGGAGTCTCGTGGCATACTGTTTTCCAGTTTCGCCGTCTTCAGGCTTGCTTTTCCGGAATTTCTCACGGTAGCCATCAGCCGTGAAGCGAAAACGCTGGAGCAGTGCCAATTTGACTTCGTCGTATGACAGGGAATCGTTCGGTGACAACCGTCCAAATACCTTCAGAGCCTCTCCGCCAAGGCACAAACTAAGAGCCGTGGCCCACTTTTCCCGTGGCCAATCTTGACCTGTCGCCACTCTCTCAAACCTTTTCAGGTAGGCGTCAAGGTCGTCTCTGTCCTCGTTGAAAACGGGTATAAAGTTATGCGGGTTCACTACCATAGGCGCGTTCCTTTGGTTGCCCGTGTCAGCCACCATAGGCTGACCGACACCGGCCTCAGCTACTCTCAGGCGCAGTTGCAGCGTCCTCTCTTCTACTTCCAAGTGTCGCTGGCTTGCTTCTCGGGTTTGGTTCTCCGTTTTTGCTACTTCAAGACGTAGCTGTAAATTGCGGCCTTCCAGCTCCAACTGTTCTTTCTTCGCGTCTCTCTCCGCGGCTCGTTCATCGCGCTCACGCGCTTCTCGTGCGTCAAACCAAGCCTGCAATTCTGCTCCCTCCAACCCCATGCGTTCTGCCAGCGCCATCAACTCTCGCGAGCCCATTTTACTTTTTTAGTTAGCCTTACTCAAATCTACTTTTTAGTGGCAAACACTCACGTCCTGTCGTAGCGGACGCCAATTTGTGACAGGTTCAGTAAATAAAGCCAGTCGAGCTAGCTGTGAAACGTTAATCTCTCACGAGAAAAGGAAGTGAGCGTTTGATTTGCACAAAAAAAATTATACTTTCACAAACACACAAAAAAACCACAAAAAGGAAAATACTAAGATCAGAAAAATGTTAACTAATTAGCACTGTCAGTTTCGTTAGCGAGCGGAAACCTCTAAGAGTCTAAACAGTCCTTTTCGTTAAAGTCCTCGTGTTTGAGTCCGGACGCGAGAGAAGACGGATACGGCTCACCAGCGGTTCACGCCCTTCAATAGTCCATTGGGGAAGCTGCCGTGGTGAGAGTGCATAAGCTCGGGCCCGTAGCCCGACGGCTTGCTCCCGCTCCCGGTAGACGTCATCTGCTGCGCTGTCTTCCGCTCGAACATCAGACCAAGGTCTTGCCAAGGATTCGCCAATAGCCGCTGCGGTTGAATGGTCACCAGGACCCCGTGGAAACAGTCGCCCGCTAGGTGGATGCCCTGACGCCCAGGAGGTACTCGCACCCGACGAGGTCGCACGCCGCACCCTAGCCTTCTTCTTCCAAGCACGAGCCCGAATCTCCTCTTCCTCGTTCTTCGATGCCCTGGCTCTGGATTTTTCTCCCATTCCCTTGAATTTTCTTCTTTTTCCAATCGCCAGTGTTCGCCGCACTGGCGCAATACGCCATCTTGCACACATTGTCAGTAGTTCATCTTACGCGCCAAATTTGAAAGTCACTTGACTCGCGCACTTCACTCACAACAGGTGGGTGGGTAGGTGGGTGGGTGGGTGGGTGGGTGGGTGGGTGGGTGGGTAGGTGGGTAGGTGGCTAAGTAGGTAAGTAGGTAGGTAGGAACGGATGAATGGACAGATGGACAGACAGACATTGCTATTTTATAAGAGTATGCTTAGGAATCCCTTCGAATTTTTTTCCTTGCAATTTCATTTCGGAATATTTGCAAAATGTTCTAGAAATATTCAATTTGATTTGCTAACACTTCAATATTCGAATTCACTTTGCACCCAACATTTGAAGTCATCCTTGCAGATGAGCTTGTGAGGGTGGCCGAGAGAGGGCGTTTCGTGACGACGTCATCATCATCGGGACTTGGCCGAGAGAGGGCGCTACGTGACGGCGTCATCATCATCATAATTGGGACTGGAGTGGGGGGGGGGGTTGCGTGTGTGGGGAAGGGGGAATTCGGCCTGGTTGGGAAGAGTGGCAAGACGTAGCGGTGTGTGGTGCGTGATTTAGGGTTAGCGCGTGACAAGCTCTGTGCTGCCAGCAGAGATGTCGTAACCCTAATCAAATAATCGTGCATTTCTGATTTATCAGAAATGTAACTGTCGAAAAGGGAATGTGTGGTGTCCATAGTACAGTACTGTGACATTGTTTGCAATTGTTGTGCTTGCGGAATTTCGATGAGAACTTATCCTTTTCTATTTCTCGTTTTTCCAGATATGAGTCTGCTGCGGAGGAGTATGCAGCCATCCTCAAAGACGACGCACAAACATCAAAGGAGATTCGGCCATTTTTGCTCAACCAGGCAAGTTTTGGCAACACTGTGCATTGTTAATATTGCCTTCTGGTTGAAAGGGTAATCACTATTTTCTTCGGTGTAACGGGAATGTGGTGAACTGTGCATTAGTAGCTGTTCTCAACCTATTCTTAAAACTTGAAAGTTTGAGCGGACAGTTGATGAGCCGAGAAGATTGCTTATTGCTCTCTTGTTTATGCTTTGTCATTGAGCAGCTTGATTGACAGTTGAAGATGGCTTAAGAGACGCAGTTTGTTTTGAGAAAGGTGACTAGGGTTTTTCAGTAATATAGACATAAACACCCAACGGCAAGAGTTTACAGCATGTTGGCTCTACAACAAATACAAATTTTTGCTCTGTTAGTGTGTGATGCTTCAAATCAAGCTGGTGACATGAATAGGGGGCACAGTACCATCTACGGACGGGAATGCTTATTTCAAGGTTATGTTCTTAGACAAAGCATGAATATATATTTGTAAAACATGCTGCAACTCGCAGACTTTTGCTGTTGGCTGTACTTTTGTCACTCTAGCAAAGGTAAGTGTGCCAGTTGGTATACAGGTGGGTGTCATCATCATCATCAGTATGACTACGCCCACTGCAGGGCAAAGGCCTCCCCCACGTTCGACCAGTTAAGCTGTGCTTGCTTGCTGCTGCCACGTTGTACCTGCTGACTTGTCAATTAGTCTGTTTACCTAACTTTTTGTCGCCCCCTGACGCATTTTTAATCTCTTGAAAACCAGTCGGTTACCCTTGATGACCAGTGGTTGTCCTGCTGTGCGCTACATGCCCCGCATATGTCCATTTCTCCTTCTCGATTTTAGCAAAGGTGTCCTTAACACCTGTCCCTGAGCCCCTGTGTTCTCTTTCCATTTCTTAGGGTACCACTTACCGTAATTACTCGAATCTAACGCGCACCTTTATTCCGGTTAAGCGAGTTCATAAATCGCACGCGCGTTAGAATCGAGTACGAACAAAAAAATTACGGTCAATCTATTGCCATCGCAAATCCAAAATGGCCGCCCCCTACGTGCGTCGGCATGGCGCGTCGGCTATTTCTGCCTATGTGTTTCCCATGTGCGGCACTTCATACGTGTGCTGAGGAGTTCGTCATCTAGTAGTGCATTAGCATCGACGGCGTGGAAGAGCCGACTCCAAAAACTCGAGTGCACCACGATGCCGCTTTTAAAAGAAAAGTCATCGCGTGTGCAGAAACGGACGGAAATCGGGCCGCATCGCGGTCGTTCCCGAAACGTGCATGCGGGACCGGCGGAAACAAAAGCAGAAGATTGTCGACAGCAAAGCTTCACGCAAAGGCTTCAGTGAACCACAGCAGGGTCGGTTTTCGCAAATTAAAGAGCTGCTCGGCGAGTATGCGCTTGAGCAGCGAGCGGCACAGCGCCCCGTGACGACAGAACTGCTCCAAGTGTGGGCTATGCAATTATTCTTAGAAAAAGGTCTAATGCGGAGCCAGTTTAAAGCGAGCAGGTGCTGGCTAATTAACTATATGAAGAGGAAAGGCTCTTCCCTCCGAAGGGGAACATGCATGTGCGAAAACTTTTGCGGAGAAGTACGATGAAAAGCTTTACAGTTTTCAGAGGTTCGTCCTAAACTTGCGGCGCAACAACGGCTACCTGCTTGGGCAAATCTGGAATGCGGATCAGACGCCTCTTTACTTCGACATGCCTGGCACCACAACCGTCGAGAAGAAGGGGGCGAAGCAAGTTCGCGGGCTGACACGGTAAAACTACAGTGACAGCAATGCTCTGTTACACGTCAGATGGGCACAAGCTTCGCCCGTACCTCATATTTAAATGGAAGACGCTCCCGAAAGGAGTCGTTTTTTCGAGTGGTGTGATCGTGCGGGCCAGCGAAAAAAAAATGGGTGCGCGTTGAAATCGATGTCTTGCGTTTTTTTTTTTTTTTCGCGGTGGAAATCGGGTGCGCGTTACAATCGAGGGTGCGGTAGAATCGAGTAAATACGGTATCATTTTCCTTCCATTGCTCAGTGCATTGTCCTCAATTAAGTTGAACGCTCTTAGTAAGCCTCCAGGTTTCTGCACCTGGCGTCGTGGCCTGTAAAAGAAACTCCACCCTCCACGTCTGGTCACACTAGAGGGACGTTCAGTTAGTTCATCATAATGTGGCATTATGTCGACAATGTTTATCACATCTTGGGTGCCATGTCACCGCCTGCAATCGCATTATGGTGGCTGTCTAGTTGTTGTCATGGCTTGGCTGCGTAACAACTGTCATATTGGGTGAGGACATCCGTTTATGATGGGGAGGTGGGTGGTTCCCCAGTGCACAGTAGAGATCAGCGTTTTGTGTGTGCATGTGTACTGCGGGTGTGAGTGGTTGTTGGAGCATGATGCCTGGACATTAGTACTGTGGGAGCTCTGATCTGACATCATGGCTGCGGTATCAGCTCTGTCAACACGACAACTATCTTTCGGATGACGGAGCTGATATCTCAGCCGTGATGTCCTAGCTCCTCTCTGTCTTTGCGAACGCGAGGCGCACTGTTCACTACAGTTAGTGCCTTGACTCGGGAGAGTTGGTTCGTGCTCAGAGGTTCATACGTGCACGCAGACGGTTCACGTCTGTGTCTGTCTGCACCTACGTCATGCTGCATTTCTCCGAGAAACCAGACTACTGTCTGCTGTACTTTTCTGATTCTGCTTCTGTAACTTTATTGTGTCCTTAGATCCTGGACTGTCACATGAAGTTGGCCGACTGGAACGAAGCGCTCAAGTGGGTCGAGGATTCTCGACACGCACCAGTCAACGGCTGCATCAACAAGCCCAGTGCCCGCATGTCCTCTATCGCCCAGCACATCAGGTAGCTTCCTGTCAGCCCTGCATGGAGATGCGCTGTATATGTGCTACACAAGAAAACCACTGATGCATTGCTCACTTTTATGTTATCACGCATATAACGTTCCTAGTGTATGGTCCCAGTGAGTAAAGAATCCACAAACACGTACCATATTTACTCGAACCTAACATGCTCCTTCGTTTTCCGATGAAACAAATCCAAAAACTTTCTGCGCATTAGTACTGAACAGATCTTTTTCTGCTTGCCATGCAATGGCAAACCAAGTTTTGCAAGTTCCCCAAATTCAGCGCAGTGCCCTACTCTTTTTTTACGTACGTATATAACCCTGTTGCACTGTCCGCCATTCTACAATAAACTAAGTTACCTCTGCTTCACACAATATGTAGACAGAGTGCTTACAATAGATATTTTTCTACCTTAGTCCCCATGACGCAATTTGTTTCAAGGTTAGCCGCAATGTTATGTCGATGTCCGTTACTGCTGTTACTAATAGCAGTAATTACTGCATCTTTTCTGTTGCATATTGCCATAATTTTCTTGGTGATTATTATCTAATTTCTCAACTTTCCATTCTCATTGGATAATTGCAATGGGGATTGACGGGAAATGTAAATATAAGCTCGCAGAGTCTCTTATGCATTTTGCCGAAGACGACTCAAAAGTCAGAGTCCTGTCCTTTTTTGGGGCGAAGATTGGGCCACTTTTGGGCTAGCGAAAATTTTATGTAAGCAGGTGGCGTCATGATGTTGCAAATTACGGCTGTGTGGCGGCACAATGTTGTCATCACTAAATAATTTTCTTCATCACTCGCATTGACACTGACGGTAAATTTTCACATTTGATGACGCATCTCCAGCTTTTGCCTTGAAGGGCCAGTGGACAGGCTTTGATTTTTGACAGCTCCTAAACAAACTCATTGAGAAGGCTGCAGCAATCACATTTTCGGAACACCTCAGTGCTGCACTCCGCGCAGACCTCTCTCCTACTCACGACCAGACATTTTCGCCCACGCAGTGACGTTATCTTGCCCATAGTCAACATTGCGTATTGCCAATACTGTGAACAGGTCCTTTGCACTATGAAATGCCGCCTTGGCCTAGTGGTGATGCAGTTTTGACTGTCTTGGCCCACACAGTCTAGATTTTGATTTTCTTGTACGACCCTCTATCATTTCGGTAGAGCTCCGAGATTACTGGAACATGCTGTATTGCCAGAACGAAAGCCTCGAAGATCAAAATGCGTCCCGCGACTTTACTGCGTGGCCAAAGTGAATGCTTCGTGGTATATTTATTTCTCTTTGCACCTCTCGCACCGCGCCTCCTCAGCACACCACCCTAACACGAGCAGCACATAGCAGAAGCATTGCTACGTGCATCATTAGTGTGCAGCCAATGCTATCATTGGCTGCACACTAATGATGTGAATCGCTGACATCATGTTACGTTGCCGAAGTGCGCACAGTGACTGCGAAGGGCTGTGGCTATGCTTCTTGTACCAAGGAGGATGGCACGGTCAATCAAGAAACCGTAAGCAGCTGTAATGGGTTGTGCTACACCCTGTAATTTTTCTTGTTAACACACTTTATCGTCAAATTCCTGTGGCACAGAGTTGACATCTCACAAATGTTCTGTTATCTCTCTGTGACAAATTTTTGACAAGGTAATCTCCTGGCTGTTTTTAATAAATGAAATAAATAAAATCATCTGCAGGTCGCTGCTGAGCAAAGACTCCGTCGAGAGCCCATCCTGCCCGCGAGACATGTGGGACGCAGAGCAGCAGCTGCTGTTGGCCCAACACCGCGCAACCATGCCTGCATGCTGTCGGGACATCAACGCATCCGAGGAGTCTGCCACTGCACTGCTGCAGCTGAGCACCATCCAGTGGCCACCCCAGGTGGACCCTGCCCTGCTGGCCCTGGTGCGCCGGGTGCCGCCGGTGATTGGTGAGCCTCTGTCACCCGCACAACACGACTGCAGCGCCATCAGCGAAGCCCTCACGTGGAGCCACGCCGAGCCTATCGAGGGGTGAGTTGTGACGCGTGTGCTAGCGTATCTGAACAATCAGAGTATTCAAGAGCCATTACCCTGTTGAGAAATTTTTTGGCAAGCAAGTCTTCGCATGTATATACTTGACCTACTATGTTCCTTTCTTTAGCAGTTTCTTTCTATGTGTTTCTATATCGGGTGGAAGTGATACTGCTCCAATTCGTTGTGGGCATGGGTGCAGGGTAAAGCCTGCCCAGTTGGCACCATGCCTGATAACTTGCATCACCCATATCTTTTTTTCATGTTTTCCGTTTTGCCAAGCATCTTCTTAGATAAGGTACACTGCTTTAGGTGTACTGTGAAAGGGAGGTTATCTTATTGAAAGAAAAACGAAAGTGGAGATACCCAATGTGCCATCATCCTTTTGCACTTTCGTCAAGACTTAGCGTACATTACCAAATCCATATTATAAGTTGCTCTCTTAGTGCATACTTTGTGTGGCGCGCAACTTCTCATGCAAGGAGAATGCTGAAGCGGAAGTAGCAATGCTTTGCCAGCTGCGTGCGAAATTGATTGACTTGCTGCAAGGCAAACGTGTGCAGATGCGAATCACCGATTACTTTAACGGATGTCCTGTGATTTGTGAATGCCGTAATTACTCGAATCTAGCGTGCACCTTTTTTTCCGGTGAAGCGAGTTCATAAATCCCATGCGTGTTATAATCGAGTACGAAAAAAAAAATGAATACGGTCATTCTATTCCCATCGGCATATTCCAAAATGGCCGCCCCCTACGTGCGTCGGCATGGCGCGTCGGCCATTTCTGCCTATGTGTTTCCCATGTGCAGCACTTCGTACGTGTGCTGAGGAGTTCGTCATCTTGGTGTGCATTAGCATCGACGGCATGGAAGGGTCGACTCCAAAAACTTGACAATTGCACCACGATGCCGCTTTTAAAAGAAAAGTCATCGCATGTGCCGAAACGGACGTAAATCGGGCTGCATCGCGGTCGTTTGGAGTTCCCGAAACGTGCGTGCGGGACTGGCGGAAACGAAAGCAGATTATTGTCGACAGCAAAGATTCACGCAAAGGCTTCAGTGGACCACAGCAGGGTCGGTTTCCGCAAATTAAAGAGCTGCTCGGCGAGTATGTGCTTGAGCAGCGAGCGGCACAGCGGCCCGTGACGACAGAACTGCTCCAAGTGCGGGCTATGCAATTAGTCTTAGAAAAAGGTCTAATGAGGAGCCAGTTTAAAGCAAGCAGGTGCTGGCTAACTAACTTTACGAAGAGGAAAGGCTTTTACCTCTAAAGGCGAACGGGCATATGCCAAAAGTTGCCGGAGGAGTACGAAGAAAAGCTTCAGTTTTCAGAGGTTCGTCCTAAACTTGCGGCACAACAATGGCTCCTTGCTTGGGCAAATCGGAAATGCCGATCAGACGCCTCTTTACTTCGACATGCCTGGCACCACAACCGTCGAGAAGAAGGGGGTGAAGCAAGTTCGCGTGCTGACATCGGGCCACGTAAAACTCGAGTGACGGCAATGCTCCGTTGCACGTCAGATAGGCACAAGCTTCCCCCGTACCTCATATTTAAACGGAAGACGCTCCCAAAAAGAGTCTTTTTCCCGAGTGGTGTGATCGTGTGTGCCAACGAGAAAAATGGGTGCACGTTGCAATCGATGTCTTACTTTTTTTTTTTTTTTTTTTTTTTTTTTTTTTTTTCCCCCCGCCGTGGACTGAGCTGCACAACGTGGGAGCGGCCCGCGATTCTACCCCTATAAAACGGGGGTGGAATCCTTCAGGACCCCAATAAAAGTTTTTCATCCATCCATTTTGCCGTGGAAACCGGGTGTGCGTTACAATCAAGGGGCGCAGTAGAATCGAGTAAATACGGTAAATGTAAGTCTTCTGAAACTTCCCCCTCGTGTGTTAGCTCAATGCACATGCATCACTGCTTGGAAAGCCCTCTGTTTATTTAGCTTTTATTAATTTGAACTTCTTTTAATTCGAACAAATTTTCGGGCCCCTTTGAGTTCGAATTATCGAGATTTGACTGTATAACATGACCCAGCATAGATCAGACGAATGTGCAAATAGACAACCCCGCCAAAATATTGCTGCCATCTTGAATTTTGGTGCCGTTCTGAGATAGCGCTTCCCTTCCCCACCTTACTGGAAATGTCGACTTCGATGAGGGGAGAGGGGGGTGCTTGATTGGAATTTTACAATAGTGTTAGAAATGTACATTTGTAGGCAATTTTCAAATATAACAAGCCTTATTTCGTGTAAGATGCAACTTTGTTAATATGAGGTTTGAGTGCACTTCGACTGTTCATTTCCCGGGCATAAATTTGCCCATAAAGGAGTTTCGCTTTTAATTAACAGCCCTACTACTGCCTCCTTTATCATCACAACCTTGTGACAACATTCTTTCCTTTGTGTGTCTCATTTTATTTGGGGCCCGTCCCAGGTTCCTGTTGGCTGGGGCTCGTCTGGCTCGCAAGCAGCACAACTTGCGACTGGCTGAACGCTGGCTTCTGCGGGAGGCCGGCAGTGATGAGGAGGGTTCGTCCCTGATCACGCTGGCCGACGACGGCGCCCCCTTGGCCATCCTGAGGGAGGCTGCGAAGTTGCTGCACGCTCGGGGAGAGTTGGTCGAGGGTGCAAGGATAATGGCCCGTGTGGCCTGGGCGCACGCCACCAGTTTCGAAGACTCTGAACTGGTTGCCAGGTAATGTTCAGAATCTGATTTTCTCATTGTTTGTGAAGTTGGCTGGTACTTCCCTGTTTAAAGGGATACTGAATGCAATTTTTGCTGCCAAGATTTTCAACCAAATTGCAAAATTGGGTCACCAAATAGATAGAGACGGCCTTTATTCCAGGCATAAACTGCATGAAAATAATGAATTTAATAGATATTGCACGAACTGGCGCCTCTAGCGGCCGCTCCGTAAATGAGAGGAGGCAATGTCACATGCGCCCAATAAACGGGCAACTCAACAATAGTAGCCGTCACCCGCGTCTCTCAAGCCACTTATCTCCACCATCGGTTTCAGCAGTGAACAATGCTCCCGGCTGGGGAAAAGCATCAGCGGTTTTGTGGAAGACAAAAAGCGGGATGATAGGAGAGATGGAGAAAAGGAATAGGAAAGCAGGAACACGTGCTTTCTCGGAAATAGTGACGCCACAGCTTGTGCTCACGTGCAGGCACCACATGCTCACACTTCACCAAAAATACAGCCAACTGTTAAAAAATACGGGAAGTTAACTGTTTATAGGAACAGTCACATCTTTTATATAGAATTATGAAGTTTCGTCAGTTCTCTTCAATTTTTGTTCATTATCCCTTAGGTAGGAGAGTGATTGCTGGGAATGGGGCAGTTAAGGATCAAAGGCTGAATTCTTTGAGAGAGTACTACGAATAATTAATGGCTGCACATTTTATTGGCATACCCAGGCGACACTTGAAGGTGCTCTAACCAAGTTTAAATTTTGTGAACTGAACATCTTGGATGCTCTAGAAGCGTAACAAGCAGGTATGTCAGTCATGTTGCACCTTTATCATAAATTGGCCCACTTATTTGAGTCCTAATGCTTAGTTGCTTCTTTACAATAATTTTTCGGAGAATTCAGATGGCTCTGAAGCAATCACCCCAAATGTGTCAATAAAGGTTTACGAAGTGTTAGCACAGTTTAAACACAGTTATATCACTTGCTTTGCGCATGGTCAGAGAAGGGCACTAACTGCGAGGCGTTTGGTGCTCAAAAACTGTTTCAACCCATTGGGTAGTCACAAAGTAGGTACAGTCGATAATTCGAATTTGAAGGGGCCCAAAAATTTGTTCTAATTACAAGAAGTTCGAATTAATGAAAGCTAAGTAAACGGGGGGCTCCCCATGCAGTGGCGCATGTGCATTGAGCTAACACACGAGAGGGAAGTTTCAGAAGACTTACCGTATTTACTCGCATGATCCTCGCAGTTTTTTGGGTGGAAAACTGATGCAAAGTTTGGGGGTGCGAGAATTATGCAGGGAAAACTTTCCACGAAAACGTACAGAGCAAAAAAGAAAACGAAGTGGCCGTAAGGTCAGATTCTCACGCCAGAGCAATAAAAGCACAGGTTCAACACGAGGCAACATTTATTTGAGACACAAAAGGCGCATTCAAATAGTCGAGAACTAGAATACCGTACGCAAAGCTTGTGGGCATTGCGGGCGTAGCGGTAGCGTTCGTGACTCAACAGGAGTCATCAGAGTCGTCTTTAGCTCTAACTCCGCTGACAGCGGGACTGCGGGGGCAGGAACGACGCGGTATCGCGCTCTTGGCGACGTGCTGCTTCTTCACAATAAACGAAGCACATCACTCGCTAGCTCCTCTGAACCACGTACGGGCACTTTATGCATTGGCAGTGGACCACACAGTCAAGCTCCTCACCCCCCCCCCCCCGCCCCCCCTTCATTCACTGCCAAGGATTGCCCGAAACAGCAGCTAGCAGTTTCACGCGTCGTCACTCGAAAATATGATGCCGAGCACAGTGCGCGACGATTTTTTTTTGTCGTCCTAATTACACATGTCCCGCATTGTCACCGAACGCCGCCGGCAAGTTCATTACGCGCCGGCTGCACTGTCCACGTGGCCGCGCACGCCACGGTCATACGGAGTGCTGTCAATAAGCTTTTGTGATGCGATTTAGACATGTGTGATGCAATTTAGACATGTGTAATGCGATTTAGACGTGCTTGGTATCACCACGAACGTCTATGAATGTTCTGAGGCAATGAAAGCATCATAGATTCGCGTTTCCGCGACCGGATGTATGATATGATGCGTTTCACCGCTAGAGTGGCAAAAGAGCATGTATGAATCAGGGGCACGAATTTTTATATGCCCATTTCGCGTCATTAAATATACTGCTATAAATTCCTGTGCCCCCAGTTTTCTGCCCATAACTTCGTTATTTGGAAAAAAGGCATAGGCCGTCATGGTGTGATCCATTTTTCAGATGCAATAAACCTCTATCCAAATAGAAATATGTGTAATCATTTCAGTACATGGTCTTATTCATTTACAATCTTTTGTCATGCCTATCACACTACTCCATACAAAGAACTTAGTTTGAAATTTATACTTGTTCTTTGTAAAACACGAAAAGGAGGTTTTGGGGGGAAAAAAGGGCAACCAAGGCACACTGGTCAGAGACCAGATACCTGAGAAGTCAAGTATCACAAGACAAACCTAAGATCACAATCCCTAGGTGTTTTCAAGACGTAAAAAGAAGTTGAAACTTTAAATGCAGTTTTCTCAATACTGTTTTTCTGGCATTGTGCTCAGCTCGTGGAGCAGATATCTGGGCAACCACTGTACAGATTTTGATTCCCTTTATTTTGTAATGCTCCTTGAACTGTGCTTCAGGGGGCTGCGATCTTAGTTTTTTATTTTACTCCTTAAAGAATTTTTTATAGGATTTCTTGTTTGTAGTGCAAGTGTGCTCACTGCAGTGTCACTGGAGAAAACATTAACTACAAGTTTTAGTGTTGCAAAAAAATTATTTTGAGAACACAGCCCCCTTCAACATACATTTGGCTGTGCATACAGTAATTACCAACTATTTTTGTCATTTTACAGTGAAATCCCGTTATAACGAACCTCAGATTAACGATTTTTTCAGATTAAGGAATATTTCGGAAATCCCCTTCCAAATGTCCATTGGTTCAATGTAAAAATATTTCACTACTACGAATTTCTTTCAGAATAACGAATGTTTCAGAATAACGTATCAAATTTTATCACCCTGGTACCTTAAGAGCACTTCAAAATAACGAATTTCTAGCGTAAAAATTACGTGCGGCGGTCTAAATGCCCAGCGCCATATGTGGCACTATCATCATCATCAGAGCTCCTGCTCATTTCTCCATGCGTTGCCTTATGCTAAATGCGCACTAGCCTGGCTAGCCCTATCGCCATCGCCAGTACCTTGTTTTCGGTGGTTTTTTTTTTTTTTTTTTTTTTTTGCATGCTCGTTGAGCCAGGTTGAGCCTAACCTCGCCGCCTTTGTTTTGTTACGTCGACCGGCAACGTCGCACGATTGTCGTACGGCTTTCTCGTTTTAAAGGTTAGAGTGATTCGTTTCTGCGTTCGCGATGAGCTCCGGAAGCAGCGCGAAAAAGAAACGGAGGCAGTTTTCTTTGAAAGAAAAAGTGGATATTCTTTCTCAAGTGGACGCCGGTAAAAAACAAATCCACATTGCGAACGAGATGGGGGTTGCACCATCAACTGTCGCAACCATCCTGAAGGACCGACAAAAGATCCTCGAGCTGCACCGAGGGTCCCAACTCGCACCGTCAAGAAAACGGCTCCGACTTGGGAATTTCCAAGAAGTGGATGCTGCAGTACTGACTTGGTTCAAGGACGCGCGTTCTCAAAATGTGCCGGTGTCGGGACGCATGCTGCTGTGGGACTCGGCAATTCGCTGATGCTTTGGACATCACAGGCTTCGAAGCAAGCGCGGGGTGGCTTCATCGTTTCCGTGAAAGGAGTGAAATCACCTGGCAAGTGGTGTCTGGTGAAGAGAAGGCGGCAGACGCAGCAAGCGCTGCTGCATGGAGGGACGAGAAGTTCCGCGAAATCGTCGCTTCATACTCCGAAGATGATATATTCAATGCGGACGAAATGGCGTTCTTCTATCAAATGCTTCCTGATAAAACCATGCATTTTAAAGGGAACAGCTGCAAAGGCAGCAAGCAGTCCAAAGTCCGGATTACGGTATTGTTATGCTGCAATTCCACAGGCACCAAGAAGCTGAAGCCCTTGGTGATCGGCAAATACAAGAAGCCTCGCTGCATGAGGAACGTTGTTTCATTGCCGTGCGATTATCGGGCTAATTCACGCGCGTGGATGACACGAGAGTTATTCTCTGAGTGGCTACTAAAGGTGGACGATGAGATGAGGAGCGCAGGTAGGAAAATCCTGATTATCGCCGACAACTGCTCGGCGCATCTTGTTAATGTCAGGCTGACAAATGTACAGCTGGAATTCTTGCCTCCGAACTGTACGTCCTTGCTCCAGCCACTGGACCAAGGCATCATAAAAAGTGTCAAGGCCCATTACCGGACACGCCTGGTTCAGCGATTGCTGATAAATCTTCGGATGAAGCTGCCTACCTCCATCAATGTGCGACAGGCCACAGAAATGGTTACCGGGGCCTGGTGGAGCGTTACATCAACCACCATCCAGAACTGCTGGAGGAAGGCAGGCTTGGTAGTAATGCCATCTGAATCTGAACAAGGCAGCGAAGAAAGCGACGCGAGTGGCATGTGGCAAGAAGTCGTCGAAAGACTCGCGATGGATGCCTCGGTGACGTTCGAGGACTATGTGCAGTGCGACGACGAAGCATGCACGTCAGCCGAACTGACGACCGATGACATCGTCAGTGCTGTTCGTGGTGATAACAGCGACGAGGACGCCAATGGTGAAGACGACGCTGAGACCGCGCCCGTTAGCCAACCAGAAGAATCGCTTTCCAACGCCGACATCATGGAATGCGTGCGAAAGATGCGCACTTACCTTGGCAGGTGCAGCAATGCCACCGAAGCAGAGCATAAGAATGTGGACAACTTCGAAGCGTTCGTCTTGCGGCAGTTGAGCGGCACCCGCCAGGCCAAGATCACCGACTTTTTCAAATAAACGTGCGCTCATTCCGGAATACTTCGCGTTTTGTTTCTTTTCACGCTCGTCATAAAATCAAGCGTTTGCGGTTGTGTACACAGCAAAGGTAGGCGACTCCTTTTGTTGCATTTACGATTTTTAATGCGAATTTTCGATGTTTTCACTATAACGATATTTCAAAATAACGGAACTATTTTCCGCGGTCCCTTCAAATTCGTTGTATCGAGATTTCACTGTATAAGTCCTCCAGCCCCTCCACGAGGTTCAATTCAAAAATAATTTGTCTCTCATTAAGTATTTGTGCTATCGCTTCGAAATTTTTATGGATGCACGGTGAGGCCATTCTTAGTGTCTGTGCCAATTTTCATCATCATCCAACCAGAAATAAGAAAGTCCATTGTCAAAGGCATGTCCCCCCTTTACAGAATCGTCCGCAGTGACCTTCTAAAGAAATAAAGTTTACCATCAATCCCAGTCTTGGGCACACGGAAGGCCCAACATGTCTTGGTGGCTTTCACCTGCCGTCACCAGTAGCGAACAGAAAACTCGTCTACTTCGAAGGGCCTACCGGCGGTCCTGTTGTCGTTGTTTAGTGCATGATCAATCACTTTCAACTTGAAAGCAGCCGTGTAGCTTCCGTACTGCACCATAACGTAACAAGGTTACAGACACAACATACAAATCGTGCCGCAACGCGCACTTGCCACTTTGGCTTAGCTTGGATCGGATTAGATTGAATTTTGGTGCAATATAATAGTATGCACTATGCTAAGTAGATGGCGCCAGGCGGCGCACGCTATCACCAGTGGCTGGAACAAGCAGATGATATTATTGCCGTAAATTTTGGGGGTGCGATAACTACTCAAGGAAAAAAAGAAATCGTATTATTTTTGGGAGTGCGAGAATTATGCGAGTGCAAGGATTACACGAGTAAACACTGTACATTTATTGACAAATCACAGGACATTTTTCATTACTTGAAGTAATTGGTTATGCGTGTCTGCACACGTTTGCCTTGCAACGTGTCAATCAATTCTGCACGCAGCTTGCAAAGTAAATCTACTTCGGCTTCAGCATTCTCCTAGCAAGAGAAGTTGCGCGCGGCAATGTCCAGCGCCGACACTCTAAAAACGACGACAACAACGACTGCATCTTCGCGCTACTACCCTCTGTGCCAAATCCGCAGCGGGGTCAGCACATGACGTGAAAGGAGGAGCGTCTCTATGCGGAGAGAAGCAGATTGGCATTTGAAAGAGAACAAACACTCCACAGAAACTTTTTTTTTTCTTGCTCTCTTTGCGTGCCTTGTTGAAAGGAGGAGGGTTACGTGGCAGGGACGGGAAAGGGCGAAGCATGGCACCGGCGCGTAGCAGATTGGCATTTGAGAGAGGGAAAACATTCCACCGCAGCCTTTTTTTCGCGCGCAGGGTTGAGGTGTCGGAGTTGCCGCCACGGGATTGGGCGGGGTGCTGAGAGCATTTTTGGAGCGCAGTGTGTTCGAACTAACTGTTGCAAGTGCTTGCGCGTTCGAATTACCGGGCGTTTTCGCCCACTGGAATACACATAGCTTTGACGGGACCTCATCGTGAGTTCTAATTAACTGGAAGTTCGTATGAAGTCTGTTCGAATTAATGAGACTCGACTGTATTATTGTGCCTTGTCCAGCTGGAATTTTGGTTTTCATGTCCCCAATCGGACTTGGGGAGCTACCTCTAGGGTTCTTTGAATTTGCTTTTCTTTGTGAGATTTTATGCTTAGTTGCACCTCGGAAAAAGCCTTTTGAACATCCTGTACTTTTTTCTGCTAAAGCATGCTGGCTCTGCTATCGAACAGCTGCATTTGTTTTTTGGGGCGCCCCACTGTTGCTACCTCGTTTCACAATTCCGCACAGGCCTATGTATTTTATTTGATTAATGTGATCGGGATTTATTCACAAAACTTGTCATTAGTTACCACCACTTGTCAGCCGTGCTGCAGTGCTTGAAAACTTGGTGATTGTTTCAGACTGTTCTGTTAGCGTAGGTTGTGAGTAACTAAGTTTAAATGTAGAGCTGATAGAGCCACCGGTGCTAACACCGGTATATTTGGTGAGGCACCTATGATGGTTAATGCGTATCATAGATGAGCAGATTGATCGATGCCCGACGTTCGTGATAGCTGTTAAAACTGTATGTTAAGTGTTTGTTTAAGGCTTGTACTTTGAGTCTTTCTCTTACTGGACACAAGTTCACCCAATCACATTTCACCTTGACTGACGGCATCCTGCTCGCTTCACCATCATGACAATGTGATAATATTGTGGTTCTGTTTCGTAAAATGAGTAAAGGATTTGTTTGACAAGGCCCTGTAGACATACCTCTCAGCCTAACACATTTCGTTCTGTAGGTAGTGGGCACATCATGCTTTTATTTTGTTGCACGTAGGTCCCTGCTGACCTTGGCCAAGTGGCTGCAGGCGGAGCCGCCAACGGTCGAGCCGCTGCTCAGGGATGGACCGCGCAACGGCCACGTTGACGGCTTGGCGTCCGCCTTCTCGTACGGCTTCTCGCCGTCCGGCCATCAGCGCAAGTGCTCCGCGCCCCCTCCGCAGCTGCAGCCCCTGGACGGCCTGCTCAGCAGCTCGGAGTTGTCCATAGGGTCCTTGCTGAGGCACAGCCTGTCCCTGTGCCCGACCTTGCCCAAGGCGTGGGCCACCTATGCAGGCTGGTGCTACCGCTGGGGTCGCAAGGTCATCGATGCACCCAGGTTGGTCTCTCAATTCTGTCATGCTTCATGGGGCATTGTAGAAACTTGTACATACATTTCCGTTTCATACAACATTCTGGTGTTAGCATTTTTAAGAACATTATGAAGAGAAACTGCGCAACGGTTTTGTGATCTCTAATTGTGTGCTTTTTCAGGTTTATTATGTGCTTTTTTAGGTTTTTTTTCTGGCATTTCTTGAATAGCATACGAACAAGGTTAAACTGTGTTTGCTCATACCTACTTATGGTGAAGTCAGTTCAACGCAAAGGTAACCTTGTTACGTCCCAGGAATCATTATAAACGTGTATTTCTGAAACTGTTGTAATGATAACACTATGCGTAATTTATTTCATTGTAACCGGTCATTTGGTGCATACGTGCTTTAGGTTCAGCCATATTTAGGTTCAGCCATATTTGTTTTGTTAGTCAAAGCTAGTTGAGGATCAAATGCGCAGCAGGGGATTCTGGATAGGCAAAACTCACCGAATTGCTGGATATATTGAATGATGGTATTGTACAACATTAGGCACGATTGCTGCCTAATGGCACAGTTCGAACCTTGGGCAAATTGGGACCCATATCTCTGAGCTATGGCTACTACAGAGGCACCTCCGACAAAGGCACCACACCCCTTTGGCCCCGGCTTCATGTAGACGGCACCCCTGGGCTGCCCCACCCAGGGGAAATCGGCAGTCGCCTTTTTATATCTCTCTCTACCTATATTATCTTTGTCTCTCACTTTTTATCTGTCCTGTCATCTTCTCTTTTTCGTTTAGTTCCTAACTTCCTGGCAGTGAGGGTTAACCCTTTGTAGTTATCCAACCTTGGGTAGATATATTTGGTTATAGCGGCGATGCATGGTTGGAGTCTCCAAGTGTTTACTATTCAATAGCCTTGTTGGGTCCCCTTGTTGGGATCGGTGGTGGGTGTCCATCATCGCCACCGAATATTACATTTCCTGTATGGCACATTTTTTTCCCGCACTCCCTGATCGCCACTCGAAAAGGTGGCGCACAGAAGAAAGCATAACACTCCTGAAACCAAAGCAGTTGTTCCCAAAGTACCATGTCGCATGCACAGCCAAGAAGAAAACAAAACAGTCTGATCAATCTTACCTTTCTTCGTTTCGAAAACGCTCACAGAAGCCATTGGCCCAGGCTGCTTTGTAAATAAGTTGGGAAGCGGCGACTTCCTCTTGGAAGTACACAAGCTACAATATAACCTATCTAAACTTGTATAACCTATCTAAACTTGTAGCATTCCGAGACTTCCCAGTCTGAAGTCTCAGTAGGCCCACACAGGTCTATGAATACAGTGCGCCGTGTGGTGTCTGATGATGACCTCCTCCACCTATCTGAAAGTGAATTATTAGAAGGCTGGCTAGGCCAGAATGTAGTGAAGGTTCAAAGAATAGTCATACGACAAGACAAGAAACTCCAACAAAACACATAATTATCACATTTGGTATCAGCGATGGACCCGATTCAATTGAAACCGGCTACTGCAGGCTTTGAGTCGGGCCCTACATACCAAATCTTTGCAGGTGTTTCAAATGTCAGCGCTTTCGACACTGATCGCGAAGCTTGAGAGGGCGTGCAACTTGCGCAAATTGTAGCTCCGACGAACACTTATCGGAAGAATGTACTGGAGCAGCCCACTGTGTGAACTGCGAAGGAGACCATCCCGCCTACTCGCAATTGTGCCCATCCTGGAAAAAAGAAAAACAAATCCTCGAGCTTAAAGTTAAATTCAGTCTATCCCTTCAAAAAGCACGCAAACGGTTTGCACTTCATCAGTCCATTCCCTCCTTTGCAGATGTGGCGCGCCGGGGCGCTGTGCCGCACGTTTCCGCGGTCGCAAGTGTCACACAGAGTGTGAACAAGGTCGCACCGTCAGCGCTTGCGGTTGGAGCAGCTTGTACTGCTCCGCCACCTGACAAACGGGGCCAGCAGACTTCAGTGTCTGCAAGATTCCGGGCCACTGCAAGCGCAGTTAGGCCCGAAACTACTGCGAATGTGCCTGCTGGGCAGGCACCATCCACCACCTCGCAGGAGGTGATGGATACAAGTCCCTTTCCTCTGGCCCCTCAGGGGTTGAAGGATAGGCGCAACTCTTTGAAGTGTGCAAAAAAAAAAAAAAAAAACCCGAATTACAGGACCCCCAAAATGCCCTGTAAGCTAAGGCAATACTTTTGTACACACAGCACCACACAACAATAAAACGACACACATACTACAGTGGAACGTCAGAGGACTGCCGAGAAACCTCGACAATATACAAGAACTTCTACACAAACATACGCCAAATGTGCTGTGTGTGCAAGAAACACACTTACAATCCAAGCACACAGCCTTCCTACGCAGTTACACTATTTTTCGAGAGGATCATACTGTCGCATCATCTGGTGGTGTTACCATTGTAGTTGATCAAGAAACAGCTTGTGCACATTTACCGCTTCAAACACCCTTTGAGGGGGTGGCCATCCGTGCTGTCCTCTTCAACAAACTGGTCACAATCACCAACTCGATAAACAGGAATACCAGTCATTCATAAATCAACTTCCGGAACCCTATGTTGTCCTCGGGGACTTGTATGCACATGATAGCCTCTGTGGCGACTCTCGGTCCGATGCGTGAGGTCGCCTGATTGAACAGTTCCTTTTTTCTTCCGGTGCCTGCTTCCTGAATTGCAAAAAGCCAACATATTACAATATTGTTAACAGCACCTACTCGTAAATAGACCTCAGCATAACATCTCCATCACTCCTACCTTTATTTAAATGGGAAGTCATCAATAATCAATACGGTAGTGACCATTGTTCTATAGTTCTCAGCACATCAATATCAAATGCATGTCCTTCACAGGTTCCCAAATGGCTCACCGATATAGCCGATTAGGAACAGTTTCAAAAAATTACTCTCTCAACTTGGACTGACATGGGGGTGTTAAGCATAGAAGCTGTTGTGAGCTACTTGAAAGCTTTTTTGATTGATGCTGCAATGAAATGTATACCGCAAACATGCAGGCGGTCCGGCAAATGACAATTCTCATGGTGGGATAATGAGTGCCGTAATGCGCGCAAGAAACAAAATAAGGCATGGAAGTTGCTGAGAGATTCACCGACGTCGGAGAATCTTATACATTTTAAGAACATTAGGTCGCAAGGCAGGAGAATGTGCCAAGAGGCAAGAAGGTAAAGTTGGCACAAATTTTTATTGGGAATCTATTCATATGCATATGAGGCGAGAGTATGGAACATGGTTGGTAAGGTGGCAGGACGACAAGCACACTCACTTCCCCTAGTGAACACACAAGAGGAGAGTTTGGAAGACCGGGCGAACACTCTTGGGGCGCATTTTGAACAGGTCTGTAGCCCATCCCATTACTGTCCAGCATTAACGATAAAAGCAAGAATAGAAAAACAGAAAATAGAACGCAAATCCACTGACAATGAGGCATACAATGAACATTTCGTTTTAGCTGAGCTACAAGTATCTGCTTTCGAAAAACTGCTTTCGAAGTCTGCTTTCGAAAAACGGTATTGTTGAGTTGTATGTCACATAAACTACCTACTCTGTAAATATCAGTTTTAGTCACAAATCATTATTAGCGTTTTTAAAGGAAATTCATAATTTTCATATCATATGCCCGGGCATACCGTAGCACGACCTCTCTAGAGAGGTTTTTGCTGCGGTGGCTACACAGAAAAGCACTTGCCTCACGGCTCTTGCACGCAAGGGTACTAACGTGTGAGGTACTTGTGCTAATGCCATACATGTCCCCCATTGTTTTTCATTATCACCAACTTTTGTCACCTTTTCACACCACACACACTTTTCACGGCATGGTCATGATTTTATTACTTGTATGTTTTTACCCGCTTTACTGCGAGGAATTTTATGGCCCCTATACAGCCGCTAATCACAACCATTGTCCACATTCCTGTCTCATGAACTGGCGCTCTTTGGCCATCAAATGGCCCTTGCGCCAGAAAACACCATATATCATCATCATCTGTAAATATCAGCACCTAATTCAACCCCAAAATGCAAAAAAAAAAAGAAAATGCTATTTTCGAGGTCGCCGCAGCACCCAAACCACGCGCAAAAGCCAAAATCAAACCAGACTTCGCGCGCGCGCTATATTCCGAGACCAGGCGGCCGTCCTGTACCATCTTTGTCTAGTTTCGACCCTGAATTCTTTCTTTATCATTTGCCGCCTTTCAAAATGGCATAAACGGCACGCTTGAGATGCTATCGGCGTTTCCCCAAGATGCGATGCGGAGGGCTGATTGGCTAGAGCAGCTCATTCATATCTCGCGGGCGAAAGCGCGCCCGCCATTGGCTGCTGCGCTGAAAGAGGGGGCGGTCCCTCCCGGCGATGGCACGTCCGGCGCTCTCGTCTCGCTGTTGCATTTCTGCTCCGGCCGCCTCGATAGACGTTTGATTATGAGCCGCTTTTTGCCTTGCTCTCTATTTTTGATCAGTTTCTCTTTTTTCTCTCGTACAAGTTTTGTGCTCCTTATCTTTGTTGCTGTGCATGATGCCGGCAACGAAGTCGAAGATGTTGCGCTAGCTCGGAGCATGGAAATGTGTTATGCGGCTTCTACGAGAATCGAAATTCTGCTTTTCTGCTGCAAGTGCCCAGTGCGTAGATGCTTGCGACGGCGAAACTGTGCTGTCAGCTGCTACCAGTCCGCAATCTGACAAACCGTGTGTACCTGGAGCCGCGATGCATCGAGCGTGTCTGAGATTGCCGGATTCAGCACCTGCTCTGAATCTGTGCCGTCGAGCGTGACACCGAGTGTTGCCAAGATCACCAGACACAGCACTTCGTCTGCATCGGGGCCAGTAGCGTGCATGGGCCATCGATCCTTCATTTGCAGAGGCATTTCCTAACTAAGGAAGAAATCAATGCGATTGCGAGACGTCGAGACGCCGTTCACTCTGAACTCGAATCTACGTCAGTAACACAAAAAATTTTGAACTGATGCTCTCGGCTTTTAAAAAAGATGCCCTACGTCTGAAAAAAAAAAGTTTTAAGAAAACTCCTAACGGGTTTTAGAGAAGATGGAGGGAGGACAAAAGAGGAAAAGAGTGTACAAGGACATTTCAAGCTACTCTGCCGAAGCTTTTTGAGGAAAACGCATGTGCTGAACTTTCAAAGCCTTTTTTCTCAAAATAGATATTTTAGCTTGTTGTGGTGCTGAGGAAAGAAATTTTTTAAGAACTGCTCATCACATTTGCCATGTGTCGTTTCTTTTATTCTGCTCCTGGATGATTTTGCAAGGGTGTAACAAGCTTCCTTTTTTGAAAATCTGTGCCATTTTTAAATAATAAACAATTAGTTTTTGATAAATGTCATACCTACTGGCTACATCAAATTCAAAGTTGCATAAAATTTTTTTGGAGGTGAAATCGAAAAAATACTGCTCTTTAGCGCCCTAGGGTATCTCTCCAGGGATGACCACAAATAATTTCAACCTTCTGGTATGTCCTGGGATTTCTTCGGGCTTTTCCTCTGGAACACAAGTGAAACACCCAGTTAGACCTCAGTAACTCTAGAGCCCCTGAACACAATTTCGTGAAACATTGTAGTTTTTCTTGTTTTAATGTAGTGAATATACCCTGAAAGTTTCATTAGGATATCTTAAAAAAATAAAAAGTTGAATTCTCAGATTGGCCTTCGCCTTTAACTGCTGTAACAGAACTGCCCCAGGCTCCGACCGTATATTATACAAATGCTCAAACGTCTGCCTCCTGAAACCAAAAAAGCTCTTGTTTCTTTCTCGACGGGAACCGCCAAAAAGTCCGAGTAATCGGGAGTCCGAAAAAACGGATTCACTCGAAAAAAGAGCACTTGTATAGGCCCTATCGCCCGAAAAAACTGTCATGTCTGCACACACGCACGCTTCCGAGACTGTTTGCTTGGAAATAGAAAATGCTCAAGCCACTTCAGACTGAGGTCGGCCGCCTTCTACCTAGCGAATTGTCTCCGCTTTTTCCGTTGGCTCCCACGTTGGCCGGGTTTATTCACTCCCGACGGCGCAGCAACGGGTGGCGTCAGAGCCATTTCAGCACGCCACGGAACACTCAAGAGAGCGAGAACACAGAGAACAAGACGAACCAGACCTAGCCGCAGAAGCAGCTGACTGACACTGCTGACACACACTGCTGACACACACGCCAAACGCCACAGCGAACAGACTCTGTAGGTGGCTTGGCTTGGCCGCTGAACTGGCTAAAAAATAAAAAGCGTCGCCACACATAGCCTTCGAAATCGGCAGTGGCGATTTCAGCATGCATTTTGACAGTGGCCCGATATCTATCCATAGCTAGCGCAGCATATCAGTGCTGGCAACCTAGCAGACTTATTGTTAACGTCGCTGTCAGCGCGTAATGGCGTACAGTGACGCATTCGATTAGTCAAACGGAGTCCGAGTAATCGAATAGGGCACAGGGGGGCGTCCGAATTTTCGGTCGTGAGTTTACATTAGGATCAATCGGGAGAGTGGCGGTGCCATGAGATGTCTGAATTTTCAGGGTCCGAATTAACGGCCGGCGACTGTAATGCCATTTGGCTTTTTGGTGAGATCCCTTCTGCCTGGAAAGAAGCAGTCATTATTCCGATTCTTAAGCAGGGCAAGGACCCATGCTCAGCATCAAGCTACAGGCCCGTAGCATTGATGAGCTGCCTTTGCAAGGTTTTTGAAAAAATGATAGATGACTGATGCGTTTCCTTGAAACAAATAGCCTGCGTGACCCATTCCGGTGCGGGTTTCGAGAGACTAAGTCGTCTACTGACCACCCTGTCGGTATCAAAGCACAAATTCGGGATGCTTTCATTCATAAACAATTCTTTCTATCGGTGTTCCTCGATAGGGAGAAGGCCTATAACACTACGTGGCACTTTGGCATACTCCGAGACTTGTCAGGTTTAGGTGTGCGGGGTAGAATGTTCGCAATAATCGAAAGTTACTTGTCCAACTGGACATTCCGTGTCCGAGTTGGCACTGTCTTATCATGAATATTTGTCCAAGAAACAGGAGTGCCACAAGGAGGTGTATTGAGCTGCACACTTTTAGTAGTCAAAATGAACTCCTTGCGCCTTATTTTCCCATGAAATATGTTTAACTGTACATACCACAAGGCTTCCGTACTCACTCGCTTCGGGCCTGGCCTACAAACCACGTGCTCTAGGCCTTGCTCACCCCAGGATGCAGACCGCGTGGCTCTCGTCCTAATTCAACAACGTTTTTGAAAACTAACAACAACAAAAAATAACACTTGCGAGCAAAAAAAAAAATAAATAGAAAGCCAACCTGCCGACAAATTCAAACACGTTACAAAACCAATCTCCTCGCTTCTCAACAAAGCACACCACCAACGCTAGCAAAGAAGTCCCCCCTAGGCCTACTCTACTCCGGCTCTAACAAAATCTCTGTATTGAACCGCAAAAACTGTCGTCCGATACTCCAAGAGCTCCACGTTAGGCAGCCAGTGTGGGGTCTCGGCGAGGCGAAACAAGCGCATCACCACACCACGCTTTTGGAGTGAACGGACACTGCAGACGCGGTCGGTACAAAGCACACAACATACATACATTTATTAACTAATTTAGATGACGATATCGTCCGCCGAATGTTACATCAATTTTAATTAACACGCTACCATACAAACAACATAACGCAGTGACACACTAAACACACAATAACATGATAAACACACACTAACACACCCAACACACTAACACATACCCAAGGCGGCGGCGCCAACGCCTGACTTTCCACGTGGGACCCCGGCGTGAAGCCCGCGGTGCCGAGCACCGGGGACCCACGCTACAGGCAACCGTTCGCGGCAGCCGCCACGCGCAGAAGAGGCTCGCTCAACTCTCGCCCACCACCAAGGCCTGCCTTCCGCCAGGGGCCACCGCCGGCGCTACCACTCTACCAACAGTGGTACTCAAAGCGAACACAAGGCCATCTATCGCCCGGCGGTGGTCCCCACCGAAATAAAGCCTTGGGGCGAGACACGTGCGCCACGCAGCGCAGACAACTTTACAGGGGGGGGGGGGGTCAGCACCCCCACAATATGTTGATGTGCAGGTCGGTTTTAAGTTTTGTAACCTCTCAGTGTGTGAACGTCAGGTTCACTTAGGTTTGAACAAGGTCTCTCAATGGGCAGATGAGAAAGGTTTTAAACTGAATGCGAAAAAGAGCACCTGCTTCTTGTTCTGCCGAAAAAGGGGTGTTTATTTCGATCCAGAGATTGATCTGTATGGTCGTCTGTCTGTGAAGACCGAACATAAGTTTCTGGGCCTATTAGTAGACACAAAACTAACCTTCATCACATACATCAAGTATTTAAAAGACAGGTGCTTAAAAACCATGAATATTTTGAAAGTTTTGTCACGAACTGCGTGGAGCAGTGACAAGAAAGGCCTGATAAATTTATATAAAAACCTCGTACGCATGCATCTAGATTACGGTGCTATAATCTATCATTCTCTGACACCATCAGCCTTAAAGATTTTCGACCCTGTCCACCATCTAAGCATTCGCCTCTCTGCGGGTGCTTTTCGAACAAGCCCCGTAGAGGCCCCGCCGCGGTGGTCTAGTGGCTAAGGTACTCGGCTGCTGACCCGCAGGTCGTGGGATCGAATCCCGGCTGCGGCGGCTGCATTTCCGATGGAGGCGGAAATGTTGTAGGCCCGTGCACTCTCATTTGGGTGCACGTTGAATAACCCTAGGTGGTCGAAATTTCCGGAGCCCTCCACTACGGCGTCTTTCATAATCATATGGTGGTTTTGGGACGTTAAACCCCACATATCAATCAACTAGCCCCGTAGAGAGTCTGTACGTAGAATCAAATGAATGGTCGCTCCATCTGCAGAGATGTTACATGTCTTTTACTATCTTAAGGTTAACGCAGACGAACATCCAACTCGCTGCACAATTAATGATCGGTCCAATTCTACCTTGTTCGATAACAGTCCCTCGCTCAGACAGCCCTACTCACTCCATGTCTGGAGGCTTGTTGAGGAAAGAGGTGTGCCACTTGGAGAACACCGTTTGATGGCCCCAGCAGTATATCTGCCACTGTGGAAATGGCAAGTTATAGACTGCGATTTATCTTTCGTGGAAGTCACTAAACATGCACCTACTGCACATATCCACACGCACTTCCTCGAACTCCAGCACAAGTATACTTGCCCAGAATTTTTCACAGATGCTTCAAAATCTCACACTGGTGTGTCCTATGCAGCTGTTGGCCCATCCTTTTATAACTCCAGTATTCTGCACTCCGAAACAAGCATCTTCACCAGAGAGAATCACACGGTTTCTGTGGCCGTCAAGCATATTAAAGAACTGCAACTACAATGTGCGGTAATATACATAGATTCGCTGAGTGTAGTAACGGCTTAGAAAACTCTGCGAAAACATAAAAATCATGTCCTTGTGTCACTGTACTCTCTGTTATGCAAGATCTATGCTCTCAAACGACATGTTGTAGTGTGCTGGGTGCCAGGGCACCGCAAGATCGCTGGAAATGTGTTGGCGGATCAGCTTGCCGCATCTGCTCAAAACAACGCTGCCGCCAATACATCCATAGCTGTCCCTGCACTTGATCTGAAACCTTTCCTATGACGGAAGCTCAGGGCGTGCTGGCAGCAGCGACTATGGGATAGGCAAACAGAAAACAAACCATGTTATCAAACCGAGAATCGGAAATTGGCCAACAGTATCCAGATCACGCTACATACAAGTCACATATACAAGACTACAGATAGGACACACACACTCGACACATTCATACCTTTTGTCTGGTGGCGATGCATCATTGTGTGAGAGATATGGAGAACCGCTCACGGTTCTCCACATCCTCGTCCAGTGCAGTGATTTAGGTGCTCTCAGAAAAAAGCACTTTTTATTGCCATACCAACAACAGATACCTTTGCACCCATCAATTTTCATCGGTAGAGAACCCCTTTTCACACATAAATGATTGCTGGCATTTTTAACAGACGTACGTACTTTTAACGTCATATACCCAGGTGCTCCACCGCAACCTCTCTTCAGAGGTTGCGGTGGCTACATCTTCATCACTGTTTCATACCCGCCAAGTCTCCCGGATTGGCTGGAAGACTACTGGATTTTGACCGTTTTTTCCTGTTGTACGGTTGTCATGAAAATCTCTTGGAAATCGAAATTTCTGTGCCTGATCTGGCCGCATTGACAAAAAACCAGCTAAATCCGCTGCAGGCTTTTGGAACCTACCCCATATTACTATAAATGAGTTTAAGAGGCGTTCATGTAATTGAACAGTATAATCTCAGTGACGCAAAACCGCAGCAGATACAAGTTCTTAATTTCCCAGCCAAATTTTATTATGTTCATTGGGCCTCACTTCGAATGTTCCGAACACATTTTTTTATCGCTGTGGGTGATACGAACTTTAGTATGGAAACTGTCGAACGAAGGCTGAGAGCAACGTACTCGAAGCTTCGGAAGTACGCGTGCGACCGGCGCACTGCAGTGCGTGTTATTGTCGTTGCCACAACCGCTGAGGACGAAACCGCGGTCGCTCTTGACAAGATCATGTATGGCGACGACGTAACTGAGGTAACCCCGAAAGTGTGCGCTCAACCAGTCAAAGCAAGGCTGCTTTCCGCAAACTCTGTGGACAAACTTGCGGCAGATGCTATCGTAGATTGTATAAAATGACTTAGTTTTGAAGGCGTGTGCGCAGCCAACCGCATGGGGATTGTAAAATGAACTACCATTCGTCGCAACCGCCGCGCACGAAACCGCTGTCGCGACGACGCGATAGCGCTCTTTGAGCTCTAAGGGCACGCAGCAGTAGGTTAAAAGCAGTAAATACGTGAAAAAATTTCTAAACGTTAGTTTTGTCGCAAGGACGAAGCAATAAATGCGACAGCAACAACTTGGAATGTAACGCTGAGAACGGCAAGCTGCAGCTCGCTGCTCACACACAAATGACGCACGAGAACAATACTCGCAGGACGAAAGCGAACTAACAGCGTTTACCGCGCTGTTTAAACAAGAAGGATGCACGATACGTAATCACAGGTACAGATGAGTACAAACTAACAAGTGTATTAGTTGTTTTACCTCGCTGTGTATGAAAAGCGCGCTGTTTTCGCAAAAGGGGCCTGTGCAGAGACGGTAGTGACCTTTGTGGGCCCGGCAACTAACGCTTTCGTTTCAGTGAAAACCGAAGGCACACGATTCCCCCCACCAAAGGATAAGCGCGCGCATAGGCATCCATTCATGGGGCAAAGTACACGTGAGAGATAAGCATGCGTCAGTGCAACGCGACGAGCTGGGCGCCGAGCGCGGGTGGCTTTTTTTTATTTGAGTGTTCATAAATATAGATACGTATACATATACGGTGAAGGACGGCAGCGGTGGCGACGGAAAAAAAAAAAACAAAAAAAACAGCCTGGACTGTTCATATAATTGCAATAAATATTGCAATAAAAAAGGGTCTGAAGCATTTTGGCTGGACTGTTCATATAATTGCAATAAAAATTGCAATAAAAAGGGGCCTGAAGCATTTTGGCGTTTTTGTAAAAAAATCTCCCGTGCTTGTGTGACAGCCAGCTGCGCCGTTTCGTCCGTTCACGTGTGCCCCAAGAAGACACACACGAGTTGTTTTGACTGAAATAGATTCTGCTTGTTGTATTGATCCTTTGAGACTCTCACCTTAGTGAAAAACTCTACCCTCGTGTGTTCAGCCACTCCTAGCCACTATAAGTCCGCAAAGCTGATATTGGCGTATGGGATTGAGACCCCTCTCGTACCCCGTTTTATTTTTCGCGGTGTTTTTTGTTTGTTCTTGGTTTTTTCAATGCCCCCCCTCCCCTTGTTGCAGAAATCTCCCGAATTCAGAGTCTTTGAACTTGGCAGGCATGCTGTCTATCACCTTTTGCCATTCACTCTCACTGCACACATTTTACGCCAATGTCATGGTTTTAATGCTTCTATGTTTTTACCCTCGTCAGTGCGAGGAATTTTAAGGCCCTTTTACAGCCACCTATCATAATCATTGTTCGCATCACTTGTCCATTGACCTGGCACTCTTGCCATCAAATGGCCGTTGGCGTCATAAAACACCGCACATCATCACCGCAGAGGCGCCTAACTTATTGCTCTGTGGCAGATCAAAATTCAACAAAACAAGCCAACTCGCAGCTTTTCAAATACTGAAAGAAATTTATCAAACAGTGGAGCAAAAGATAACATCAAAGTTGTGACTATGTATTTACGAGGACTAGTGGTTAAAATTCTAATTCTCCACATTGCAACGAGTAAGAGATGCCAGATCATTCCTTCGTCTGCCTGGAAAGATGGTAAAAGTATCATTGGTGAAGCCGAAATTGTAAAGCAGTGCCTCTCTTTTTCTCTCCGCATTGTATGAAAGACTCCGTGATGCTTTCAGGGTAAAATTTTTCGTGATGATATTCGTTTGCTTTGCTACAACTCCAAATCTATAGTTGTTGCCTGTCCTTTGGGCCCGCGATGCCTGTCTTTTGATTGGCTGTCTTCTCTCAAGTGCATGCACCAAATGATGCGGACAAAGTGCAGGGCATGACTTTCACTGACGTCCTATGGTGGTTCTTTTTTTTTTCTCTCATAGTGACGGCAAGCTGAACATCTCGACAAAGGACAACGACCTGGCATACCTGCTTCCCGATTCCCTGACAGATGAGGAGAAGAGTGCCGCCAAGCGCATCCTCATGAGAGTGCAGGTCTGCTGGGGTCGTTTTGTCTGTTTGAGCTACATTAAGTGGAATAACACGAGTATATGCATGCTGGGGCTGTGTTCACACAAGGTCGCTTTTGAGGACATCCAATGTCAGTGTGCGCTGACTGATGAATGTAGTGAACAGGAGGATACTGCTCAATAACCAGACGAGCATCTTGTGATTATACCAGCAAGTTTGCGTAAAAGTGATTCATTGTCAGCATGGCTCTAGCAGCGACATACTCTCAGACCTCGGTATAACGAATTCAGATGTAACGAAGTATTGGTTATTATGAAGTAAATGAAAAATAGCATTGCAAAGACATATAGTGTTAGAAATATACCTATATAACAAATGTTTGGATATAACATAAACTTATTTTTGCACAACGTGCAACTTCGTTATAATGAAGTTTCTTTCAGTACCGAAAATCGAGTGGCAGATACAGTCTCCGATGTCGCTGTTCAAACAGTCGTGGTATTGATAAGACAAAAAAGCGTGCTTTGGGCTAGTGAGGCATCATTTTGTCTTTTCTTCGTCATTTGCCATCTTTTTGCAGCTGTGGAATGTCCTGCGCGTAAGTCATACACTCTGCTGCAATTTCGCAGGGACTTATTTGCTACCGCTCATACTGCTAAAGAGTCGCTTGAATTTAAACTTGCACTTCATGAACAGATGGATAACTTTTGAGATAATATTCAGGCCCTCAGAGAGTCATTTAAATGGGCATTATAGTCAGGGAGATCATCTGTACAACTGCCAGTTGGCACACATTATCACATGCTGTGGACAGCTATCTCATGGGCGTGTTTTTTGTGTGTGTGTGTGTGTAACCTTCAACTGCTTAAAGGGACACTAAAGTCAAATAACAATTTACGTCAGAGTGGAAGCTCAATGTATGACAGAATCTAAAATGACGATGTTATTAACAACAGTGCCCTATTTACCAAGAAATTAAGGTAAATGCACAAGAACACACGTGCTGCAGTAGGACTTTCTCAAAATGATCCTGGTGACATCAGAAGGACCGCCTACAATTAATCACTAGTAATTGATCTAGATGCATTAAATGAAGAACCTTCCGTGCATCAAGAGATGCAATAAAATGGTGCTTGTTTGTCTCTGTTCGATTCATGGGAGAAAAAAAAACGCCGGACGTTACTATGGGGGTTGACGCGAGTGGTTCAAAAATTCAATTTTCGCGTAGCTACACTGGACATGTGGCTGGCTCTGGCAGCCTGCGGGTAGCCAGAAGTGGAAAATCGAAGAGCCCCACTGACGCGAGCTGGTCCAGTAGCTTCTTGAGGCGGGTAATTTGAAGTGGGCTAACCCGATTCGAACCATTAAAACGTGATTTGTTTCAAAATAGACCCTTCCTTGGCACAAAAGTAACACTACGAGGTTTCTGGAGCTCTGTTTCAACAATGAACGTTGGCTTTAATAGTTGCCTTTAGTGTCCCTTTGCTTAAGAGCAACTGCTTGTAGTACAGGGCAAATAATTCAGTCCTAAAAGAGTCTAGTAATGTAGGATTTGTAAAGCAGTCGTAAAGATTGCTGCAAATGCTGTAACTCTCTAGCACATTGCTGACACTACGCTGTAAAGGGAACCTCCAAGGCAGTAAGTGTCATCAGAATTGGGAATCTAGAAGGGCTTGAGACAGGGTAGATAGGCCACAGAGTGCACTGTTTCATCAATGATTATGCATGGCAGTTAGAGTTTTGGCAGCAGAGAATCTTCTGTAGCTCTGCTACGATCTGTTTGCGGCCCGCTTAGTCGATCCACCTGGTTGCACCAAATCATGTAAATTAATACAATTTCGTCTCTGCACTGCTTCACCCTTTTGATGCAACAACTAGGGAACTCCATCCCTCCAGTACTTCATCAACCTAGCCAAAAAAAAAAAAAAAAAACAACACGTCTGTGTCCTTATTTCTTAATAATGTGCTTAGCGCACAACCTGGGGGGGGGGGGGGGTGCTCTGCAATCGTTTCTCTCAAGTTTTACTTCAAAGTATTACAAAAATGTCGAACAACTATTTGACAGAAATTTGAAAAGTCAAGTCGCACTCAAACTTAAACACTCAAATTTACTTCACACACCCAGAATTTTGGTATTTGCACAGCTTTAATAATAATAATAATAATAATAATAATAATAATAATAATAATAATAATAATAGAAACAGTAATAGTCCTGTTTAGCTCTTTTGAGGACTAGGATGTTGTGGAGGTATTGTTGAGCATCACGATCCAAATAAAGCAGGACTTAATTAAATAGGAATCACTGAGAAAAGAAAATTGCTGTGTCGGCTGGAACTGCTGCTCTGTGTTTAGTGGGTTTAATATTTGGCTCCTGCAGCCCTATGTACACTCCTCTGCATATTAAACTTCATTGTGTTTAACGAGATTCTACTGTATGAAGTTCAGCATGTTTTTTTTGTTTTTTTTTCGACCCAAGGTGTACGGAAGTTTTTTCGCAGACTTTACCTATTCTTGCAGTTCTCTACATAAGTGCTATCGTGGAGCGACTACACGACTTTTTTTTAGCCTTAATCTCGCATTAGCAGTCTGCCATTGGTCAAAAGTAGCGGCCCAGGAGTTTTGACCAATGACAGACGGCTAATGGCAGCGAAAGGTATAAGAAAAGTCGTAGAATCGCAATAGAATTGCTTTGTGACAGTACCTCCTAATTGTAAATTTCATGCTGCTTGTGATGACATTGTCGTGTGAGATGTTCTCTGGATCGGGATGTAGTCCCCGGCATCACACATGCTTCAGTGAGGAATTCACTGGTCTGGCAGGAACAAAAAAACAAGCAAAAGAAACTCTAAGACATCCTGTTCTTTCTCGCATGTCATATCGAAGGCCTTTCCCGAGTCGGACGGCCATGTCGACAGGACCCACATGGCCTGGTCAGACCTGCGACAGGAGCTGGAGGCGGTCTGCCCACGACTAGACCCTCGGACCCTGGACTCCCTGTTAGAATCGCGAGCGGTAGTGCTCAGCCGGGCCTTTCATTATTATCGGTCGGCTGCCTCTGCCTACTTCAAGTATCTACAACTGCAGCAGCTACAGGTATCCCTTGGCTGCGTTCAGCAATTGGCACTGTTCAAAAGCAATCTGATCGTTGGTGTTTTCGTTGTCTGGTTTATTTTCTTGCTCGTGGGTGAAATCCTGGCCTGACATCGACTCGCTCGCGAATGTTCAATATGCCATAACTTTTCTTGAAGTGGGCTTTGAACATCCGTTTTCGTTTTGTTGCTCACATTTTTCATTTCACATTATTGGGATTTGCTGATTTACCCTGCAACCATTGCACTTGAAGAGAAAATATTGCTCCTAATGATACAGGAAATACTGTTGAACCATTTTATAAAAGGCATGCTTCGGGCAGCGATTCTTGTCTTTTATATCAGATGTTTCTTATGAGCAGGGTACGTCGTATGCATTTCTTATCAACCCATATTTTTTCTGTTGGCACACTGGTGTCTCTTATACCCATTTGTCTCCTATTATGGGGTTCCACTATATTTGATATTTGAAGAACTAGACACTGTACTAAGTGATTGGCCATGTGATGTCAACTGATAAAAATTCATAATCCGTGAAAGTTGTAAAAAATTGTGCTCAAAAACGAACAAAAACGTGCTTAAAAGCAGTGTCCCCATAAATCGACACTGTCAAGCATATCTTCCGCGTATAATGACTTTCATGTGCACAGTTCTTCAGCTGCGTCTCTCTCGCACAGGACGAAGACACCAACGTGACGGCCACCCTGCGTCTCCTGCGCTTGGTGGTGAAGCATGCCTCCGAGCTACGCGGCGAGCTCGAGGAAGGGCTGACGGACACGCCGACGGCGCCCTGGCGGGGCATCATTCCGCAGCTGTTCTCGCGCCTCAACCACCCAGAGGCCTACGTTCGCAGGAGCATCCAAAAGTTGCTGTCGAGACTCGCCCGGGATTACCCTCACCTGATCGTGTTCCCCGCTGTCGTAGGGGCACTGCCAGAGCCACCTGGCGGCATTGGTGGAACCAGTGCCCTTTTTGGTGGAGCCACGGCGTCTCCAGCCAGTGAAACGACGGAAGATGAAGGAACTACGTCAGTGCTGATGAGAGAGAGCTACATTGCCCTCGTTGACACGCTGGCAGCAGACGACGCACAGACCATCACGCAGGTTGGCATTGCATTTATCGAGCGGGTATTGGATTGGGTGATACTGAGCTTCTCTGATTATAAGTCCTTAGAAGTTCAGGACTGCTCAGCGTGGTGCCTTTAGTCAGTATCACATTATTGCTTTGGTCAGCATGGTACTGTCAGCAATAAACAATTGAAGAAGCCGATTGCTATCCTCAGTCAGTTTTGTGGTTATTGTTTGCAACAACCCTGGTGGCCGAAACTGCAGTCGCTTTCTAAGCGATCATGGATAGCTGCTGTGCAGCTCTAAAGATATGCGGCCAACGCAGCAGTAAACTTTATAAGACAATTATTTCGTTAAAAAGCACGAACTACTTCAGCTTTCCTATCCTTTGCTGATGACATATGGAGTGGCTTTTGTATGGCACCAAGCAAAGCTATGGACGGTGCATGCATTTGCGACAGCTATCTTTATTGTCCTGTAATAGTTCACTTGAATATGTCTTGGAAAGACGTAAGCAAGTTCCTTCTTGCGACTGCTGTGAAAGTTTTTGTGCGTATATTGTGGTTTGAAACGGATTTTGGTGGTTTTCATTTTTTTTTTAATACGAAATTTCAGGTGATAAAAATCTTTTAACAATTTTTGCTTCCCTGTGAAGTTCGTATCACTGAGCTTCTACAGTATGTATAATTTATGTTGTCTTCCACTATGTGCAGGTGCGACTGCTTGTGGGTGAGCTGCGACGCATCACCTTGCTCTGGGACGAGCTATGGGTGGGTGCGCTCAACGTGCACAGTGGGGAGGCCCACCGCCGCATCCGCACCCTCGAGGAAGAGGTGGGGAGGGTGCGTGCCAATGTGGGCCTCAGCACAGCCCAGAAGGACACTCTGATCCGAGATAAGCACTCCCTCTTCCTGTGCCCGGTGAGTGGCTGAAACTTTGTGGACTTGACGTTGCATGCAACCGAAAGTGTCAAATACGAGCGTAATTCATCTCGCAAAGCTTCCTGCTGCTGAATATCCGTCTGCGGATAAAGAATTGGCTAGTGGGAAGTACGAAAAATTGAGCTAAGGGACCTTTCTTGGACTTTTCGAGCCTTAGGTGTGCTCTAAAACTGCAACTGATAAGTCAAACCAAGGCAGTAGGAATACAGTAAAACCTAGTAAAACGAAATTGATAAATTCTCGGGAAAATTCGTTATAAAGAGGATTTTGTTATGCGCAGGTTCAATACGAAAATTTGAATAATACCGTAATTACTCGAATCTAACGCGCACCTTTTTTCCGGTTAAGCGAGTTCATAAATCGCATGCGCGTTAGAATCAAGTACGAACAAAAAAATTACGGTCAATCTATTGCCATCGGCAAATCCAAAATGGCCGCCCCCTACGTGCATCGGCACGGAGGAAGGAAAGTTGTGTGCGTCGGCATGGCGCGTCGGCATGGCGCGTCGGCCATTTCTGCCTATGTGTTTCCCATGTGCGGCACTTCGTGCTTGTGCTGAGGAGTTCGTCATCTAGTAATGCATTAGCATCGACGGCGTGGAAGGGTCGACTCCGAAAACTCGAGTGCACCACGATGCCGCTTTTAAAAGAAAAGTCATCGCGTGTGCAGAAACGGACGGAAATCGGGCCGCATCGCGGTCGTTCGGAGTTCCCGAAACGTGCGTGCGGGACCGGCGGAAACAAAAGCAGAAGATTGTCGACAGCAAAGCTTCACGCAAAGGCTTCAGTGAACCACAGCAGGGTCGGTTTTCGCAAATTAAAGAGCTGCTCGGCGAGTATGCGCTTGAGCAGCGAGCGGCACAGCGCCCCGTGACGACAGAACTGCTCCAAGTGTGGGCTATGCAATTATTCTTAGAAAAAGGTCTAATGCGGAGCCAGTTTAAAGCGAGCAGGTGCTGGCTAATTAACTATATGAAGAGGAAAGGCTCTTCCCTCCGAAGGGGAACATGCATGTGCGAAAACTTTTGCGGAGAAGTACGATGAAAAGCTTTACAGTTTTCAGAGGTTCGTCCTAAACTTGCGGCGCAACAACGGCTACCTGCTTGGGCAAATCGGGAATGCCGATCAGACACCTCTTTACTTCGACATGCCTGGCGCCACAACCGTCGAGAAGAAGGGGGCGAAGAAAGTTGATGTGCTGACATCGGTCCACGGTAAAACTACAGTGACGGCAATGCTCTGTTACACGACAGATGAGCACAAGCTTCGCCCATACCTCATATTTAAATGGAAGACGCTCACGAAAGGAGTCATTTTTTCCAGTGGTGTGATCTTGCGAGCCAGCGAGAAAAATGGGTGCACGTTGCAATCGATGTCTTACGTTTTTTTTTGTTTTTTTTCGCGGTTGAAATCGGGTGCGCGTTACTATCGAGGGCGCGGTAGAATCGAGTAAATACGGTAAACATGCAAATTAAACAAATCAGGTACTGAAGGCAATCTAATCTAAAACACTTGTTTTACGGTAACAATCTGCGTTATTATTGTGATACCAATGGTATGAACACTCGCGGCGGGTTTTTGCTGTCGCCGCCATGTTCCGTAACAAGTCTAAATTGATAATATATGCCCCGCACATTATAACTTTCACAGGCGGGCGAAAGCGCACGAGCGCTGCTGAAGCAGAGATCAAATGAGTCAGCCCATCCCTATCACCTGAAAAGTGCACATCTGCGTTTTTCTATCACCTCAAAAGTGCACATCTGCGTTTTGTTAGAACTGCCGTCGAATGCTCAAACAGAAAGTAAACCACCCGTCAGAAAGTAAACCACCCAAGCGCTCCCCATGTGCAGCGCGGCCTCACATGTGTGATGTTACCTAAAAGCGGGGAACTGCCGATATGCAACAGTCCTTCCTTTTTTTTGAGTAGGAGGGGGGGCACTCCCGGCGGCAACGCAGGCTCGTGGGGTGCAGGCCCGCCTGCCCGCATCACGCCGACGCTTCGTGCTTAGTTGGCAACGGGGCAGCCACGAAAGATGCATGCCCATACCAAAATGACAAAGCGCGGAGCGAAATTGCTAGATTTCCCGTGGGTCAAATTTGTTATATCAAGGTTGTCTCCCGCTGTTGCTTTGTTATATAGAGGTTGCAAATACATGTGCTTCTATGGAGCCACGACAGGGAATAGAAAAACTTTGTTATATAGAAGAATCCATTATATGGAGGTTCGTTATCAGCAGGTTTAACTGTGAATAGTGTGAATAGTCAGGTTTGAGGTGAATTCGAAGCGAATGAGTGATTTGGTCAAGTGTTTCTAATACGATAGTATATACAGTCAAATCTGAATATATCGCTCTCGAATATATCGAATTATTGGCTATGTCAAACAGCTGTGAAGTCCTCTTGAATTTCCACTGCAAAAGTGTGGGACTAGTGCCCGTATATATATCGAACTCCCACATTGCGACACATCCACTATATCTAGCACTGCGTCCTGTCGAAGCCCAGAAAGTGCATTTTTTTACAACAAATATCATTTTTTTAGCTGCAATCTAGCAACTTTCCTTCCCTCTTTGCGTGCAGGTGATGAAAAGGCAGTGTTATTCCATTGTGTTGATCTGGTTCTTTGCACCCTGATTGTAAGTGCATCAGTATGTTTGATGTGCAATCTGCAGGTTTTAATGTGTGGACATTGTGCTTTTCAAAAAGGCTAATCGCAGACGGCACCAGAATAAGAACGTGAAGTGACTCGGCGACCTCATTGCAGTATTCAATTTCTTGTTTGTTCATGCACGATACCACATGGGCCCTAAAAGCATGGTCTTAGAGGGGCATAACCTCGTGACGTACTTTTGGTGTTTTCAGTTTTAGAATAGACGTCTTAGAGGCTGTTTTTTCTAGCGTCTTGCTCCAAAGAAGCGGCTGCCTACTACAGAGCTACAGGTGACATCGCTATCGCCGACATGTCGACGATGGGGATTTGTTCCTGTGATGTTTGTTTCATTCGGCTTGTTTACTTGTGTACTTCTCACCTCAGTCCTGATGAATTCTCAGCCGGGAGTGTAACTAAGCGTTTACACGCCCGAAGCAATAAAGTTGATGACTTGTGCTTGGAGCAAGGTCAAGTAAAGCCCTCTCCGGAACTCTCTTCTTGTAGGCTTTAGTGCTTTGTGACGACTTTTGGGGCGTTATGATGGCTGACAATGGCCAAGGGTGACTCAATTTTGTGACTTATTAGTGTTTTTGGGCACCATCTAAGACAGAGAGCGACTTCATCAGGGAAGATGACGACGTAGCCGTTTCTGACTACATTGATGCTGAAATCAATGCTGACGTTGGCGATTCGTGGAAGTGTACCCATGCCGTGCGATTATGGAGTTGCTAATGCCGCCGCTAACCAACCTTAGGCGTATTCAGCATCAGTTACCACTGTTGTGGCCAACAGTGCCGACAGTGCTTATTTGGGAAGCTTCGATGAAATGAAAGGGGTATTGACACCTTTTTTTTTTTTTTTTCAAAGCCGAGCTTACTGTTCTATCTTCAAATCTTCCGCCTGAAAGTGATCTTCCTGACGTCACTATTGCCGTGCCCAACGTCGCCCACCTTTATTGCGCCGCTGCCGACACTAGTTACAGCAGAACAAAAGTAACGGGAGCCACAGCAGCAGCTACGGACATTGAACAATTTGCTGCTCTCTTGGTTCATCTAGGCCCTGCTAAATCGCACCAGACAAAAACGGAACATTTAGAACGACTAGTGCCATTCCCCATAGTAACGCCAGTGGTTTGTTTTTTTCCCATGAATCGAACAGAAACGGGCAGGCAGCATTTTATAACATCTCTTGATGCACAGGACGGTCTTTTTTTTATTGCAGTTTGATTGATCGGTTATAATTGTGGTCATTCTCCCATGTAATTTGGATAATTGCCAAAATGTCCCACTCACAGCACACTGAATAAGTAGGGCACTGCTGTTGATGATATTGCCATTTTAGGTGTCATACATTGAGCTTTCGCTTTGACATAAATTGTTATTTGCCTTTAGTGTCCCTCTAAGGACTTGACCTTTCATTTAATGCAACAAAACCATTGAACATTTTTTTTTGTCAGTACCCTTTTAAGGGTCATTTGATGAACTTGACGACCTGCAAAAGGGAAGGGAGTTTTGCAGACAAATCATGCGAAATAAAGGGTGGTAACTTGAACACTACTTTCCATGTTTTCATTTAGTTCTTCAGCATACTGTGAGCTAGGCATGTTAGCGCTTGTTACAATTTTTAAAAACTGGCATTAACATATGCTTTAAATATGCTTCAGAAAGACTTGACAATGGGCTGGTTGGTTAAGTATGGTCACTTTTTTTTGCAAACTTTAGAAAAAAGAAACTTTAATGACCCATGAAAATTGCACAGTATCTTGAGAATTCGAACCAGGCTTTTATAACTGTCACCGTTTTCAGTTGAAGTGCAAGCAACTGTGAATAGTGACAAGATTTGAATAGTAGCAGGGTCAAGTTATATTAAATGAAACACATTGAAAAAAATATGTATAAGCTGTAAATTATAAGAGAAAAATCTTGTGAAGTAAGGAAAGAGTCAAAATCATTTCTTAATCTCCTCTTGTATGCGGTTTCGCAACTGTTTCATGCTTCCTTGGTATTTAAACCCCACATCTTGTTATTATTATTATTCACTTATATATGAGGAATGGGTAAAGAGTAAAGTTTGAAGGGAAAAGTGACTTCTTTGAATAATATTTAATCGAATAACTTGGGTAGTATTTATCATTTAATGTAAAGAAAAAAGCATATTGATAGCAAAATGAGCTACCCAGCTAACTTCCACAATACATTTCAGAATTCGGAAGTAGGTGCGAGTGAATGTCACTCTATTCTACGTAGAAGTGAATCGAAATAGTGACACGATTCACATAGTAATAGGGAGCAAGTTGTGGGCTTTAAAATATGTTGTATTTTGAAGTTTGCTGTAGCTTAGTGCATTTAAACCCGCATGAGGTGCTTTAAAAGGCCACTCACCATGTTTGGCAATTTCGTGCTGACAAGCGCAATGCGTAGACGAGGCGTTCATGATCACGTCTGCCAAACTTTGCAACGCTGTGCGCCGCGGAAATGGGTCAAATTTCAAGATGAAAGCTGCTCCCCTTTCCCTCTGCCGGCGCACACGTAGAGAATGAGAGCATGACGTAGGCATAGGAATGGCCCTACGTACACGGCAATGCAGTGACGTTGGTCCTTTACGTAGACGAGTCTGCTCTGACGTAAACAGTATACCACGTGACATGGCAAAAATTATTTAAGACAACATGCGTAGTTTATGTATTTGTTGCATTAAGAGATTAATAAAACTTTAAATAAATAATGAGACGTAATAGAAATTGTGCCCGCTTTTCTTATATTTTTTCCCGTGAAATGCTACGAGATGCGGGGCTAATGTGCCAGCGTTTCGCATGCGTTCGTGTCCCCGCAGTCAGCGCTTCGAGCAGACGACCGCTGTGGAACGCTCCTACGCGTTCGCGCACTCATTGTGCTCATCTACACTACCGCGTCTAAGCTAGCGTTTTAAAACCATCCCGCAGAAACAGGCAGAAGACCACAAAATAACGCTGGTCAACAAAGCAACGCTGCTCGCGTTCTCGGGGGTTGGACTTTTTTGGGCACATCATGCACACGTCACCTCATGGTCGGATGCTGGAGAGGGTGGGGAAGAGATTTGGCTTGCGAAGGCTACGCGGAGGAGCGGCAAGGGTTTCGAGCTCACCTCCTCTCATCCTCATTTCGCGCCGCTTCAAAAAACCTGTTTTCTCCGCTCGTGATGAACCGATACGAAAAAGTTTTGTGGCAGAATGTTCCTCATCGGACACCTAACTACTTCCACTGTCTAACTAAAATTCGCTATGGGGCCTGGTGAGTGGCCCTTTAAAACTCACAAATGGCAATGCGGATCATCGCTAGACAGATTGTTTCACGAAATGGTGGCTCTGCGTTGCAGTGAAACCTTCTTTTCAGGTGCACCACATGCAGTCAAATCTGCGTCTATTTGTTCATTCCAAATATGTAGAACTTTTAAGCAATTCGAATTCATGTTGAAGCTAATTTGAATACTGAAGTACTTGTTTTAATATTTAAATTGCTTAGATATTGGCCCATATATATATATATATATATATATATATATATATATATATATATATATATATATATATATATATATATATAAAAAGGGAAAGAAGTGTATACCTAAGGGCTCATTTTTCCGTGTTTTGGACACAATATTAATGAGATATAACAGACAATAATGCCAAGGAAAGTATAGGGTAAGGTATTAAACAAAATTGTAATGTAAATGTGAAGGAAGAAAAGTGGGTAAAAAGATAACTGGCTGTGGGCAAATTATATATATATATTACACACACAGACACATACGTACACACTCAAAACTCGATGCAATGAACTCTGATATAACGGAAGTAAATGAAGAGTAGTCTTGCAGTAGATACAGAGCTAGAAATACACGTTTAAAATGAATATTTGGTAATAACAAACTCATTTTTATGCAAGATGCAATCTAGTTATAATGAGCCTTGAATATATGTACGTTTTTGTGGCTTCAACCATGCAGACGTTACGCCTGCTAGAGCAGCTGCAGTCTGTGGTGACGTCCCGCGAACCCGAGACTCCGCACGAACTGTGGTTCCGCGAGACCCTGGGGCCTCTCATATCCGAGACCCTGGAGACCCTGCGTAACCCCCACGACCCGTGGCGACCACAGGCGAGCTGGGCAGCACTGAAGCGCCTGCATCTGCGCCTGCAACGACGCTCGCACGAGGAAGGGCCCCAGCTGCTCATGGAGCGGGTCTCTCCAGCACTCGCCGCTCTCAAGAACTCGCGGGTGAGCACACCTTCAGAAACAGAGCAATAGGCAGCCCTCCCCGTCTGTCATTGTGAGTGAAATAAATGAAAATAAAAATAAAAAACAAGTGATGATTGCATCAATACTTGAAGTTAGGTGAATCGGTGTGTATGAAACCTTAAGAAGCTCAAATTATGCTCTGAAATAATGCTGTCATTAATTTTGCCACCATAGCTTCATTGATGAATGGTTACGTCAAAGATTTCAAAGTGTTTTTTCATATTTTATCTACATTGCTTAAAAACATTTTTCAAAAACTTGGTATTTGTTAGAAGACATTGTACTTAATTTTTATCGATTAGGGATTACGTTAGCCCTGGTAAATGTCATTATAATCTGTGATGTCACTGTGACTGGTGCAGGAATTTCACAGTGGTGTCGCCACCTGCACTTTCTTGTTGCACGTTTTCTCACCTACCCAGCGTCTGTTTGTAGCGGTTATTTTTGGTTCTTTTTCTTTACTAATGTGAAAAAAAAAATGCTTTTTATCTTTAGTATTAAGGTAGGTCATTTTTGCTCGGGTCAGCGGGACCATGTCTCAGATTGAAATTTGCATTTCCAAATCTGCTTGTTCATATTCACCGGCACCTTTCATCCTCCCATGCTGCAGGTGCCCATGCCCGGGTGCTCGGGGAATGTCCGCATCGCAGCGGTCCAGTCATCCATAGCTGTGCTGCCCACCAAGACCAAGCCCAAGAAGTTGAGCTTCCAGGTTTGTAGGTCCCTCCGCACTCGCAGTGTCTGCCATTATCCCCTTCGGGCGCGAGTTATGATTCACTGTCTGCGAATGTGTTGAATTTGCGTGGCATGGTTCCAAAGCACTCAGTATTACATTTCAAGAAAGAAAATAAGGAAGTGTTTTGTTTCGATCAAGTTTCAGTAATTAATGTTAGCTAGCATGTAATTAAGCATCTAATTAATATTTATGCCATCAGCATCAATATTTGCATTAAAAAATGAAATATTAGGCCCAAGTGCAAGCACAGTTTGTTTTTTGGTTGCATTCATTACAAGCAAAGAAAAAAAATTCTCTTGACGTGGGTCCTGGAGCACGGCACGTCAACTGGTCGTCGAACATGGTAGTGTCGTCAGCAAAGTGATTTTTTACAGCATTACGCAACATAAAAGAGCTAAACGACCGATATATGTTCACTTGGGAAGCCTGCACCAATGTGCACCCCACGTTTCGAGCCATTTGAATAAAGTGTGTGACTTGCTTCTAAATTTGGTCTGTACTATGCCACTGAAGGAGTTATCATAGCTGTGCAGCAACAGATGCTCTCATTTTGTGGTGATGCTTATCACCTGGATATTGATGTCTGTGGCAAGTTTCAGGTTAGTTCTGGTGGCAGATTTTGAACTCTGGCCCTCTCATGTTGTAGGTGGGCCATGACAGCACTACGTGAGAATGTTTTTTGTTCGTGTTTTTTTTTTATCATTTTGAAGTTTGTAGTTATGAGTACAGCTTATATGCAGGATTGGGTTGTACACTTCAAGATGTGGTATCTTTTGCTTGTGTGTTGACAATGATGTCAAGCAAGTGTGTTCATACAACGGTACAGAAACATTTTTTGGTTTGTTTGTTTTTTTGTTGTTGTTGTTGTGGGCAGATTTTACTGTGCCTGTTTGTGAAGCAAAATACTGCTGACCTTTTGTCACGAGCGGTTAATGTACGTGCATCAATGCAAATCAAGCACGAGGGGAGTGAGTTTCCCTAATTAATACTGGCTGACTTGAGACATGTTAACGGAATGCTCGCAAGAAGATAGATCAGGAAAAGAGATGAACCGGATGAGGGTTACTATAGTTTAGTGCTTGTCTGGGTGTTTCTTCACCTCATCTGTTGTCTTTTTCTGAGCTATTTTGCTATGTCTTGAGCAAATGAAGTGTTCTCCCAAGAATGCTGGCGTCCAAAGGTTTCAGCACATCGCCTCTGCGCTGCCTGTGCAGGGCTCGGACGGCCAGCGGTACACGTTCCTCTTCAAGGGCATGGAGGACCTCCACCTGGATGAGCGTATCATGCAGCTGCTCAGCATCTGCAACAGCCTGCTGGCAAGGGGGGCCACGGGGGCCAGTGCACCGAGGGCTCGCCACTACGCGGTCACTCCCCTGGGCTCCCGGTCGGGCCTCATCCAGTGGCTGGACGGGGTGACCCCGCTGTTTGCCCTCTACAAGCGCTGGCAGCAGCGTGAGGCCTCCTCCGTGCTCAGACCCTCCGAGCTGTTTTATGGCAAGCTGACGCCTCTGCTCAAGGAGCAGGTAAGGATATGATCTGATTTCGATGACAGTTGAGGGCCTTCATAATAGTCAATTAGGTATAAGAGACACCAGTGTGCCTACAGTAAAGTACATGTTGATAGGAAAATGCATACAAGGCACCCTACTTATAAGAGACATCTCATATAAGAAACGAGAATTGCTGCCGAGAGCATGAGTCTTATAAAGGGGGTTTAACTTCATCACATGTCAATGATCCACAGATGTGCTTGCGCTGTGAGCATTATACTCAAACCTCGTGATAACGAAGTTGAAGGGGAGCCACAAATATTTCGTTATATTCATTACAGTCGCCGACCGATTTTTCTGACCTGGCGGAGACCGAAAAACAATTCGAAAGATCGAACAGTGCAAAAAATTTGTTTTTGTCAGAAATATGAACTTTATTGCATAAGGCAGGCTTAAAAAAGTCCATGATTCTGCCTTGCCTCATACTATGCTCGGAAGCAATTTGGTTCGCCCATATTTGCGCCAAAGTGTCATCGTCACCGTAAATGCTCGACAAAAACGTCACGAAATTGTCATCGTCCGCACAAGCGAAGTTTTGAAATGTCATAGTAGCAGGCACATTCACTCCACTACTGCGCAGCTCCGCCTCCTCCCTGTACGGTGCGATGACGACAGTGCTGGCCACTACGGCTGACGGAAGACGAGAAAATGGTCCCGTGTCGCGTTTTCTAAAGAATATGACGTTTTCTTTCCAATCTTGGAGGCAGGAATGCCATTTTAATATTAAGCCACTAAGCTTAGTCAACACGGCAGAAAATTTAAATGGTGACGTCTATACAGGTTTGTGGCGCGGGTCAAAACAAGTGATTTAGTCCGAAAAATCCAACTTTAGGGGGCGAATTCGTCCAAAAAATTTGTTGAACAAATGCATTAGCCATATGGGAACTCTGACGGTGCACTTTTAAAGTCTGAATTTTTGGAGTCCGAAAAATTGGTTGGTGACTGTATTTCGTTATATCAATTATAACAGTTGGTGACAATGTATGCTCAGATGGGCGCTATCTATAAGCGTGCAGAGAAGGAAACCGCTTTGCGGCCCGATGTGCCGCTTCGCAACCACATGTGCGGCAGAAAATAAATTGTTGAACCTCATTAATTTGAACTTCTGGTAATTCGAACTCACGCTGAAGTCCCGTCAAAGCTATGTGTATTCTAATGGGCGAAAACGCCCTGTAATTCGAACACGCAAGCACTTACAACGATTAATTCGAACATACTGCACTCCGAAAATGCTCTCAGCACTATGCCTAATCCCGCGGCAGCACCTCTCAACGCTGCGCGCGAAGAAGGAAAAGAAAAAAAGGAAAGAAAAGACTGTGGCGGATTGTTTGCTCTCTCTCAAATGCCGATCTGGGACGTGCCTGTGCCACACTTCTCCCTTTTCAGTCTCTGCACATAGAGACCCTTCCCCTTTCAAGGCCGCGTGCGGAGAGAAAGGAAAAAAAGAAAGCTGTTGCGGAGAGTGCTCCTTTCTCGGTGCAGAGGGTGAAGCGGTTATGCTCTGGTGAAGCGGCTATGCCTTGTTACACGTCCGCCTCTTGCTTTCCAAGATCAGTAGCTGACAGTTGAAAAAATTAAACATCACCTCATCACATTCATTGCTTCGTTTTTTTTTGGGGGGGGTGGGGGGGGGGGCGGAAGCTGCGTCGCTTGACGGGCGCATTGACGAGCGAGTTATCTCGAGGCCTAATGAGACATGCTCTTAAACTTCCTGTGCTTCTGTAACCTCTGCTTCGCGTTTAGATAACTGATAGTGCAAAAACTGCTTCGGCAATTGGAGTGGTCATTGTCCCTTTAGCCATCGTTCATCTGAGTTATGCGATGCCGTGTCCTAATGATACTATTCGTTAGTTTCAATTAGGCTCTTAGCAATGAATGCGATACCAACAGTCTGGTCGCATGGAGAGTACAAAATAAAAGCATATAACAGCCGTCTTTAATGCCTGCCAAATTAGCGCGAGTGCCAGTGATCACACCCCAGGTTCATAACAACCTTGCCCCCCCCCCCCCCCCCCCCCGATCCGCCTTTGCGTTCCTAGTTCCTCCCGGCCTTTTCAAGATAGGTGGCACGTTCCTCTCCGCTTTACTAACAATCGATTGCAGGCCATGCACCCGGGGTGATGCTGTCGCATCTGCACTTCGCACAAAGGTGGCAGGTCGGCTCTTTTATTCAATTGTATGGACAGTCACGGCTAATTTTGTGCCGTTGCTGCCGCCGCAGTCATTCACCGTATAGTATACGTATCTATATATATAAAAACTCGAGAAAAAAAAAAAGACACCTGTGCACAACACCCAGCTCATCACGATGCACCACCGCGCGACTCTCCCACTTGTACTTTACCATGCGAGTGTGTGTGTGTGTGGGGGGGGGGGGGTAGATGCTTGTGTGTGCGCGCTTATCCTTCAGTGGGGAGAATCGTGTGCCTTCGACTTTAACCGGAATGATTGTGTTGGGCCCGGCAGCTAATGCAAAGGTCACTCCGCTGACTGCGCAGGCCCCTTTGCGAAAAGAATGTGCTTTTTCATACACAGCGAGGTATGACAACTGGGACACAGCGAGGTATGACAACTGACAACTGAGTGTTAGTTTGCACTCATCTGTACCTGTGATTACGTTTCGAGCAGCAAACGTTGTTAGTTCGCTCTCGTTATTCTTGCTTTCATGCATCATTTGTGCTTGAGCAGCGGGCTGCACGTTTCGATCTGCTTGCCGTTCTCAGCGTTACATTCCAAGTTGTTGCTATTGCATTCATTGCTTCGCCCTTTCTGTGAAACTGTGACTTTTTTTTATCTCTGCTTTAGCTTCGTCACCCCTGCTCGCGCGCTCTTGCCCGCTTGTAAAACACACAATACATGGGGGATGTTATCGATTCTGATATTGCACAAAACATGACGGCGCAGCCGCCAGTGGCATAGCCAGGTGGAGCGAGGCACATCAGGGGAACATGCCCCCTCCCCCCTCCTTCCAAAATATATTTTTTGCCATGGCATATATATAGCTCAATATTACCATTTGCATGCGCCCATTCAGATCAAGGTGCACTTCCCCCCTCTCCCATCTAAAAATAAAGTTTTACCTACGCCACTGGCGATCAAGAAGACCGGTCAATAAAAACAAAATGGCTCTCACCTTCTGGTCATCTTAGGCGTATGCATAAGGGACCCTATGAGGTTCTTATTTCTTTATGCACTGCTTTTTAGAACACGTACTACAGTCAAAACCCGCAATAACGAAACCCCGCGAGTACGAAATCCCCGCGGCAACGAAATGTTTCCGGATCCCCGGCGAACGTTCATAGAAGCCCATGTATTACGTATCTCGCGGCAACAAAATGTTTTTGAACAGCGATCCCATCCCGCATTAACGAATTTTCTACCACGGTGCTTCGCGATGGTGGGGCCGGGAGCTGGCGTCTTGGGCTCATTGGAAAGAGCATTTCTCCATGTTTAACTTTCTCGCCTCAGCTGGCTCCTCCCTTTAGAAACAAGCGCACAAAAAGCAAATGTTTGAAGGTCGTTTCGAGGCCCTTGATTGGCTGTGGCCACCATGTTGCCTCAGCTCGCCTCGCCATTGGCCCGATGCTCGCTTCGGGAGATCCTCGTCTGCTGCTTGTGCGTCGCGAGGACATGGGTCTCGAAAATTGCTACTTCGTGACGTGTTCACGGCTCGATGATCACTTAAGATATAATTACGCTTTAGTTAGGAGCAGTAGGCGGATGCGCGATAAGGTTACTACGAGTGCGGCGCATCATCGGAGTCGTCTTTAGCCCTCACTCCGCGGACAGCAAGACTGCGGGCAGCAACGCTGCGCTAGTGCACTCGTGGCGACGTGCTTCGTCGCAAGCAACGAAGCTGTAAGCGGTGGCAGGGTCAGATTACTACGAACGGGCGCGCGGTCTACGAGTGCGGCGCGTCATCGGAGTCGGCCTTAGCCCTAACTTCACTGACAGTGAGACTGCGGGCAGGAACGACGCGCTAGCGCATCCGAAACCACCAGCGGGTTGTTTGGGATGCGCCGGACACTCTTTGCTCCTTCGGCACACATGACAACGACGTAGCAATGGACCACTTTTTCCAATGCGAAGGCAGAGCTTTGAAGTTGTTGCATGGCAAGGGTCGGCAAAGTAAGTTGACAGACTTCTGGCAATAAACTTTTGTTCTGCTGGCCGTATCACTGTTTTTATGTCTCATACTCGCGGTAACGAAATTCTCGCGAAAACGAAATTTTTCGGTTTCCCCGGCGATTTCGTTATTGCGGGTTTCGAGTGTACAGAAGGATTTTGGAGTATATACAGAATGCTCTAGACACATAAAACATTGCTGCAAAAGGAAAACGAAATTTGTTAAGTCATGTAGTTTCAGTACAGAGAGATGGGTGCCGGAGGAGGTTGGCTTTATGAGATTAGCTAAATCACGTCATGCTAAGCCCAGCAGTATAATCAGTTGTGAAGAAAAGGAACCTTTCTATATCAATGGAGTCGTCTAAAGGAAATGCAGGCGCGACTGTGTGTGTCTCTAGTGTCTTACGTCACAGCGTTTGTCTGCCATATATACTGATATATATAACCACATATATAACCACATAGGTGTTTCGAATGTTATTTAATGAAGTACAATTTTTGTTCCTCAGTATTCTGTTTATATGATACAAAATAATCACTGAACAAGTTTTTTCATAATGGCCAATATAATGATGCCATTATGTTTGCATCATCAACTAAGATAGGGAGTGCCCTTACGATGACTGTCTTCATGAGATTTGAAATGGATGGAAATATTTCTAGCTGTTCACAGGAGACAAGAGCCCCAAATGCCGTTGAATGTAAATGCAACTTGCTTCTCTACGAGGATGTGAAGTTAGCTACTCCAGATTGCTCCAAAATGGGAAAATTTTGCTGCTCCAAAGTGCTCCAAAATGGAAAATTTGGCTGCTCTAAAGTGCTCCAAAATAGAAACTTTCGCTGCTCCAAAAATTGCTCCAAATTAGAAGACCTCGCTGGCATCACTGCTACATTTATTTTCACTACGCTTAATTTGTTCTTGAGGCTACACTCTGCTTTAATCGATTGCGAGGCAAGCCGTCTAGTGAATTGTGACTTGCTTGCTCAGGGCATCACCAACTTGGACAATCGTCGTGATTGGCCCGTGAGCGTCTTGGTGAGCACACTGCAGGCGCTCATGGCCGAGACTCCCAAGGACTTGGTGGCCCGAGAGCTGTGGTGCGCAGCGGTCAGTGCCCCGCACTGGTGGCGCGTCACCTGTGCCTTCAACCGCTCAACGGCCGTCATGTCGACCGTCGGATACGTCATCGGCCTCGGCGACCGACACCTCGACAACATGCTGCTTGACCTGCGCACCGGAGAGGTCAGTTTCGCAGGATTCACTTGGCAATATGCTTGGGTTCGCTGTCGTGTAGTTTGATGGCAGCCAACCAAAAAAAAACTAGGCCAGTTGCATGCCATGAAAGCAGTTGGACCGTGAAGGTGTAAGGGTGGACAAGTGTATGGGAGACTGTCAATTATCTGTGTATGGGAGACTGTTATCATCACTTGGCTTTACTTTTCTATTTCTTTATTCACACTCTCCCCACTGGTCAGTGACCTGCGGGACAATGGACCACTATGCAGATAGCGCAGGCTCAACTTAAAGTTCCACTGTTAAAAATGACATTTGTAATGAAAAAAGTTTTTTATAAGTTTTTGTTTTGGTCTTGCTAATAGGAGCTTGTGGTCTGTGAGTGCAAGTCGCATACCATTTCTATTGGAGGCAGTTTGCACACAAGTGATGCTGTAACATTCCTGCTTTTCTTGGTTTCAGGTGGTGCACATTGACTACAATGTGTGCTTCGAGAAAGGCAAGAACTTGCGAGTCCCCGAGAAGGTGCCCTTCCGCATGACCCCCAACATCGAGGCTGCGCTCGGGGTCACCGGTGTCGAGGGACAGTTCCGTCTGGCCTGCGAGCAGGTCAGTGTGGTCAGGTGCTAGTGTCAGGGCATGTATTTCTCAGCAGCTATTATGTAGTACATGGGCAGTGGTACTGTATTGACTCGCGTAATCCTCGCACTCGCATGATTCTCGCACCCCCCACATCGCCCAAGAAAAATGCGATTTTTTTTTCTCGAGTAATTATCACACCCCCGAAAACTCCCGCAATAATGTTGTCTGCTCGTTCCAGCCATTGATGATGATAGCGTGCACTATCTGGCGCCATCTCTTAAGCATCAAGCGTACTATTGCACAGAGATTCAATCCAATTCAATCCAAGCCGAAGTGGCCAGTGCGCGTTGCGGTACAGTGTACTAGAAAGGGCAGTGAAGCGGGCGGAGAGAGCGACCCATAGGACCGGTTGACGTCGCCGCTGGCGAACGAAGCGGCGGCGCTGTAGTCGTCCAATCTTGAAGGCGGCTGCTTCGTGTTGCCAGCGTTGCCGGTTCCTTGGCTGGAATGCGCTTGTTTGGAAGTGATTCTTCCGCTTTTCTCTCATGCTATAACGTTCGAATGGCTTCTAAAAAACAACGCTTGAACCATTGCTTCGCTCCTGGATGCAGCACAGGGTACTCTCGAATGAAACAAACGGCGAAGCTTTCGTTGTTTAAAGCGCCCGCAGACCCAGAGCGAAGAAGCGTTTGGGAACGTTATTTGCACAGAGGCGACAAGAGACTAACACCGGACTCTGCAGTGTGTGAGCTACATTTTGAGCAGCGTTTCATCGTTAGGGATATGTGCACATCATCAACGGCACGGAGGTACGGATTCCTCGCGGGACGCCAACGCTAACACCCGACGCTGTTCTCACCATCCTGCCTAACGTTGCCCCGCACTTGAGCAAGCGCTTGCCTCCAGAGAGAAACGTAAGGAAGAGATCCGAAGAGGATGCTGTGCCACGAAAAAGGCGACGGCTGTCAACTACGGACGAGCCAGCTGTGCAGAACAGGTCTCCTTCAAGCGTATCTGATGTCCTCAACGAGCCCACGGCGAACGACGACGCCCTTGCGACGATTGCAGCTTTGAGGGATGTGAAACTCCCCAACAGGTACTGGACATTTCACGAACTTCGGGAGGTTGACGGTGCGTGCTTTACGTCTTGTTCACCTAATGCTTCCACGGGTGAACTGAAAGTAGAAAAGGCCGTGTTTTTTTACTGTGAAAGCCGACGGTGGTATCCACTCGAGAACTTTTGTTCAAGGGAAATCCGTAGCAGAGGCTGCTGTTTTTACGATGCTGGACGCAGAAGCGGTATTGGACCAAGCATCTCTACTGCATTTGTGCAAGGGTGCGGGAACACAAGGTGATTTTTTGACAGCCAACATTACTGTGAATTTGCAATGCCAGCTTGAGTTGAAGTCGGGAGCAGTTTTAGTGTCAAGTGCCTTGGAAGCACCAAGAAAGACGGAACGCCCTGCTTCAGCTGTAAGTACTTGAGAAAGGCCCTCATCACAAGGCAGTTGCGGATCAGGAAACGACACAAGACATCAAGGGCCTGCAGTAGTACTGTGAAAAAGCTGAAGGTGTGCGCCCGCAGGAACAAGAGGCTCATGGTGAGGCTGGGGAACCTAGCAAAAGATGTTCGTAGGTTGAAGGATGAATCTGCTGCGACTGCTGAAGAAGTATTAGCAGCAAAGATAAGCTTGCTGTCACCAAAACAACAAGTTGCCGTCAGACAGTGCTTCGAATCAGCAAAAATGAAGAGCCCTTGCGGGATACAGTATGATAAAGAATGGATGCTGGAGTGTATTCTGCTCAAGATAAGAAGCCCGAAGTTGTACCAATATATGAGAAAGCAAAACATTCTTGCTCTGCCAAGTGAGACAACCATCCGAAAATACATGGCTCAATACAGAACTGGCTATGGTTTTGATGAAAAGATGTTGAGCGGCTGAAAAAAAAAGTGGCTGAATTTGACAGCTTCCATCGACATGGAGGTATTGTCGTAGATGAGATGAATTTGTCAGAAAACCTGTCAGTAAGTGCAGATGGCAAAGTTGAAGGCTTTGTGGATTTGGCGCAGTACACTACTAAAGAACAGCACTCACTCCTATGCTATCACGGGCTTGTCGTAATGTTCGTGCCACTTGTGGGTAGTTGGACACAGGTGCTTGAAACATTTGCAAGTCACGAAAATGTCAAAGGCGACCTTTTAGCTAAGATTGTGCTCGAGGCGACAGTGCTGGCGGAGAAAGCAGGTTTGTTTGTAGACTTCCTGACCTGGGATGCAACATCATGGAACAGGGCGATGTGGAGAAAATTCAATATACATGCTTCTTCAAAGGAAGTTGTCTGCAAGGCTGTGCATCTTGTTGACAGCAACCGCTTTATTCACTTTTTCTCTGATTTCCCGCACCTTGTAAAGAATGTGCGCAACCGACTTTTGAACACCACATTTAACACACCTGAGGGACAAGTTTCACTGCAGTTTATTAAAGAAGCGTTCAAACTTGACAGTGATTGTCACCCTGAAAGCAATGCCAAGTATTACTGCTGTTCACTTAATGCCCAATAATTTCGAGAAAATGAGGGCAAGTTATGCTTTTCAGATATTTGGAGACGGTCCACTTCAGGCCTTTTTCATTTATCGTACACAGCTGCAGAGACGCTTTGGGAACATCGATGCCACGAAAAGTTTTTTTAAAAGGATGAAAGCTCTGATCGCTGTTATGACTGGCAGATATACTGCAGAAGCCGTCCAGCCAAACTCTCCTAGTGTAGGAGTCATAAAGGAAATGCTTGAGTTCCTAAACAAGTGGGAGGACCACACAGACAAAAAGCAGTTCCTCAGCCAATCCACAGCAGAAGGGCTAAGAGTAACCCTTACCAGCACTCTTGAGCTCCTCTACTACCTACACAAGAAAGTGGGATACACGTACCTGATGACATCTCGACTCAGCCAAGACAAAGTTGAGAACTTTTTTGGAATTGTAAGGATGTCTTCAGGCTGCAATACACACCCGACCCCGCAGCAGTTTCTCCTCACAGTGAACTGCCTGTCGTTTTATAACCTTGCCCGTAGCGTAACAGGTGGAAATTCAACTGCAGATTCTCAGCTCCCTGCTCAGCATTGAAGACAATGAATTGACAGGTAAGAAGAAACTGATGGACACAGTGAATTTGTACTTGAACAAGCAAGCTCCTGCCAACGAGTCAACGTCAGGAAATTCTTCAGAACATCCGTGCAATGTCAGAAGAAGCGACTCGAGCCTGATATGTCACATTGCCGGCTACGTTGCCAAGAGGTGCGTCTTACCAAGCAGTTGGCCTGCTTGTACCGACTGCCTTCTGCTTTCAGCACAAGATGGGCGTCGCATGCCTGCAGCAGAATTCATCAAGCACATCGACCTGGGTGGCCTGCATTACCCCTCACTTGAACTGGTGAAGTTCATCTCACGTCTTGAAGATGTGTTTACAAACTGCTTCAGTGGACGCAAACTTCATAGCGAGAGTGTTATGGATGTGTTGCACATGATTCATCATGCTTCCCCATAGCAGGTTGGCTGCGAAATTTACGCCAAGAGCCTAACAGCACACATTGTTGGGTTTTACGTTACTATGCAACTGCACTTTTTTGTGAAAGGCAAGAATAAGTCAAATCTGCTGAGGAAACGTAATTCAGCCAAGCACCTCAAACTAAGCAGGCTAAACTAGGTGCATGGCAACTCTCTTAACATGGATTATGCTTTTGCCTGCCTCGCCTGCTGTTATTTATTTTCTGAGATTTACCTTGCCAGCTGTGAGGATTTGCTGAATCAAAGCAAGCGGCTTCCCTTTTGTATAGTAGTTCAGTTGTTTTTCTACCCATTACAGGGTAATGTTCTCATTGCATTAGTGTGAAAAACAATTTCATATATCAATGCCCTGCACCCTACTGCCTCATGTGTGTGTTCTCAAATTCTGTGATGTATTGTCACTATTAAATCACAGATTACAGAGACCATGACCTTGTGTCCATTTTGTGAAATGCTGTAGCTCGTTTAACTGCTCGCCGCAGAGTGCACGGTCACTATAACTACAATCGGCTGCTCTGCCAGTTTAAGGAAGTTCCCACTTGGCTTTCTGCATCAGTGGTGTGCTAGTCCTCTTTTTCAGCTTGCTTGACTTGCCTTTTGGGCACGATTTCTATTGGTAAATTTCAGTGTCCTTTTCAAAATAAGTTCTTGCTGTGGGCGTATATGGCTGTTCAAATTCGTGCACGAATGTTTTATTATAGCTGTTTCAGCAACGAGTACAGCTGATTCTGCGTGACATTCATTTTCGCGATCATTTAAAAAAAATTTTTTTCAGGCCTTGCATACTATGCTGTTCACAGGGGTTGCAAGAGAATGAGCGCGTTTCATAGTTGTGGCGACTAGCTACGTTTATGCTCCTCTCACACGGCATCCCTATTACGATTACCCAAGATCCAAATCTACTCGCTCTCTATCAGAGATTCGTCTGCGCTTTCAAATTCTGTGGGCTAAACAAACTCGATCCTGATTGTTAAAACGGTTCAAAAATGTTCTAATGAGGCTCAATTGCGATGGAAAGTGTCCGTGTTTTCGAGAGCGTGGCTCTATTCAAGCCGCCAGTACTTTCCCAAAATGCGTTTGCATCTGTGGGAAAACCAATCTGTCTTGTAGTTTCTGGTCCTTAGCAGATAATACAGGCTAAATAAGCGAAGTGCTTACGTACAAACATCTGAAGCACAGCTACAGCGCGCGTCGAGCACATGCGAGCGTCGCAGTGGATGCTACGTTTTGCGTGCTCCTCTTCAAGATTGGTCAATCGCAGCACCGCCGCTGCTGGCGACACCGCCGGAGTCACGCGGAAGCTGCCGCCCGCTTCACTGCCCTTCTTCTAGTACACTGTAGTTGCGGCGTGTTTTGTATGTTGTGTCGGTAATCTTGGCACGTTATGGGGTGATACTGAAGCCACGCGGCTGCTTTAAGTTGCAAGTGATAGATCATGCACTAAACAATGGCAACAGGGCCGCCGGTAGGCCCTTCGGAGCCTACGAGTTTTGTGTTCGCTACTGGTGACTGCAGCTGAAAGCCACCAAGAGGCATTGGGCCTGCTGTGTGCCTAAAACTGGGATTGATGGTAAACTTTATTTCTTCAGAAGGAAACTGCGGACGATTCTGTTAAATAGCCATCAGCGCAATACTGACGTCCTACGCTTACCTTTTGAGGGCTCCTGTTGAGCGCCGACCGCTACTGCTACGCCCGCAACGCCCACAAGCTTCGCGTATGGTGTTCTAATTCTCGACTATTTGCTTCCACTTTTTGTGTCTCAAATAAATCTTGCCTTGTGTTGAACCTCTGCTTTTATTGTTGAGGTAAGCTCTAATCGGTACTTCTTAAAGCTTGCTGTAAGTTAAGTTGCTGGCGTGAGAACCCCGATTTGCAGCCACTTCGTTTTCTTTTTCGCTCTCTGCGTTTTCGTGGAAAGTTTTCCTCGCGTAATTCTCGCACCCCCCACCTTTGCATCAGTTTTCCGGCAAAAAAAGTGCGAGAAATATGCGAGTAAATACGGTATATAGGAGATAACCTCTCTCACAAGCTGTAAGGTGGGTTGAACATCTCGTATTTTCTTGCGTATAACCCGCACTCCTAGCAACAATTGAGAGAAAATTATCAGAGAGTGTTTTCTGCATAGGTGTTGCAAAGCTAGTTTTCTTGCATAGGTATGAAGCACTGCCTTGAAGCCACCTTTGAAGACCAGAATATGCATACATTCTGACTTAGATTCATATTTCGAAAATAACACGACTGAAACCCTAGCTTTGTATGGACGCACTTGTAAATGTTTGTGTCGTAACTTTAATTCAAGCGGGTTTATAACATCCATTTTTGTTTTTCTTTGGCACACAGTTCTCATCTCAGGTTATTCCAACATTCTAATTTACTTTGTAACTCTCTGTTCGGGCAAACTCTTTCTCGCAAAAAACACATGAGGTGGGGATATACAGTCGAGCCACATATAACGGCTTCACATAAAATGAACTTTCGCCTTAAACGAACAATATCCACATGACCACGAAAATATGTTGGTTCAATGGCACAAAATCGCACTTATAACGAACGTCTCCGAGCGCCACCGATCAGTTACGGCAAACGAGGTCTGCGCTCAGCCGACTTCCCGGGAAACCACTTTCGACCACTGATAAGGCATCGGGGAGGTGCCCATACATTCCTATTGTTAAACGCCGACCCTGCCTCCGCGCCCCTCTAGTTGCCACCCTCCCCGACCACTTTTTGTTGCGCACCTCTCCGTGCTTCGCCCCCCCCCCCCCCCCCACTACTCTGAGCACCCGGTATCGCCAGACAAGGCCAGTGTTTTCACTCTGCCGCTGATCTTTCAAAGACCAGTCGGCCATCTCCTCTATTTTAATTGCTGGTACTGTCGTTGGCATTGCTGGCCTGGGGTGACCAGACCATTTGCCAACATCGTCGACCACTGACTGTATCCGATCGTCTGCGTCTAGTGCACGCGCATACACTACCCCACTGACTCTGATAATTCGCGATTCGTTTTGTGTTTAGGACCTCTTCTCGCTCATATCGCACTCGGCTCAGCATGCCCTCCACACGCATGTGGAAGCGTGAAGATGGCTTTTAATTTGAGCGGAACGAATCGCTAAATATCGAAGTCGGTGACGCCACGCAAACCCGCCGGTGCAACAAAACGATTTTTTGACCAAGACCGCCGATTATTTGAACACCACTGCGCGCACCAATCCAGGCGGCCGTGCTGTGACTTCTGTGCACGGAGGCAAAGTTTTTCTACGCGCGAGTTGCGCGGACCTTTCAAGCAGGCTACCCTGTGAGGGTGGCCGAGAGAGGGCGTTACGTGATGGCGTCATCATCGGGACTTGGCCGAGAGAGGGCACTACATGACGGCGTCATCATCATCATTGGGACTGGAGTGGTGGGGGTTGCGTGTGTGGGGAAGGGAGAGTTCGGGCTGGTTGGAAGGAATGGCAAGACGTAGCGGTCTGTGGTGTGCGATTTAGGGTTAGCGCGTGACAAGTGGGGGCTCGTCCGGGATGGCTTCAGACCCGACAACAGCAGCGGACGACATGCCTAGGCTCCAAGGTCTCGTTGAAGAGCTGTTGCTGGGCACCGACGGCTCCGCCATGGAGCGCGAACGAATCGCGGCGGTCGTGCGCGATCGAGTGAATGCGAACGTCGCTGCCCACGGCTCCGCACGTGGGAGCATGGACTGGGGTCGCTAACACTGGCGCGGTCCCTCGGGCCACCGACGACTCTGCGCCTCGGCTCGCCGCTGCGCACCTCCCCCGCTACTCCGGTGCTAGAGACTTGCAGTCGCCGGAGGAGTTTCTTGAACGTTTGGAAAACTTCTGCCTCGTGACGGGGGTCGCTGCCGATAAGCGACTGACACAAGTGGTACCGGCTGCCCTCGAGGGTGGCGCGAAGTTGTGGTGGCGGTTCGTGCGCGGGTTCGACTCGTGGGAGCAATTCACTGCCGCCTTCCGCTCCGAGTTCTCGTCGATTGACGCGAAGCGTCGCCTGAAGGCGGAGCTCGAACAGCGCACGCAGCACCCGGAAGAAAATTTGAAAGAGTTCATATATGCGATCGCTACGTTTTACGACCGCATCGGGGAAGAGGTCTCCGAAGCCGAGAAGGTGCAGCGCGTACTGAGGCAGATGCACCCTCAGTTGCAAGATTTGGCGGAGGGGCATGCCTACAACGACCTCGCCGAGTTGTTGAAGGCAGCCGACGGCCTAATGGAGCGGGCTTGGCGTCGCCTCCAGTACAGACCACCGCCACTTCCGAGCAACCAAGTAGCCAGAGATCTGGCGTTCCGCCCTAGCCAGGCCCCCGACCATCGCTCACTGCCGCAGCCGAACACTATGGCGACGGCGTCGTTCACTTCGTTTGCTGCTGCCCCACCGGCACCGCCGACTTATCACTGGCCACTGCATCCAGCTGCGCTAGACCCGTCGTACTGCCGGGACCGACAGTACTCGTGCGACCCAGCGCCTCCGTTCTCACCCTACGGGCCGGGACCGATGCCGCGGCAGGAGCCCGCGAGTGGAGCAATGCGTGTGCAGTGCCATCGCTGTGGTGGATTCGGCCACATATCTCGTAACTGTGCCACGGGTCGACGAATGGGGCCACCCGTTTGCTTCCGGTGCCAGCGATCGGGTCACCTGCAAGCACAGTGCCCGGGAAACCAATGGCGGTAGGTGCTGCCCCGGCGGGCACCTACGGCAGTGCGCACCAAGTAGCGACCACAGCCGGTGGCAAAGAGCCCCTTATGGACGTCCGTATCGGGTCATCGACGTTCAAGGCCCTGCTAGATACAGGCTCAAGTGTAAGCTTCTTCGGACCGCACGCCGCGGCGGCGGCCCAAGCTTCTGGAGCCAAACCCAAGGCAGACGTACGCGTGCTGCGTTTGGCATCAGGCTGGTCGCAGTCGACCATGTCTCTGAAGTGCCAGATCGAGTGGGCTGCCGGTTGCCGCAGACAGCAGTTTTTGTGCGTTCCTGACCTGTGCCGTGACATTGTCCTTGGTAGAGATTTCCTAACGGTGAGTGGCATCTCTCTGCACGTGTCACTTGGTGGCTGGACTGTCGGCACAGAACCACAAAGAATTGCGCCCTTTGTCAAGGCCGTTTGGGAACAGCTGGAGGCAGTGGATAATTTTGGAGACAGTCTGCGCTGCATTTTTGCTGAGGGCGATGCCAGTGTGTGTGCCAGTGTGCCGGAGGCGACTGCAGCCTGCAATGTGATCATTCCCGGCCACTCCTCGGACCTAGACCCACGCATGAAACACATTTTAGAAGAGTTCAGCGAAATCTTCACCACAACTCCGGGCTGCACAACCCTGGCAGAGCATCGCATAGACACGGGAGACAACCCACCTGTTCGATGCAAACTGCGACCAGTGAATGCCAAGAAGCAGGCCATCATGGACAACTGCATTCAAGACCTGCTGGCACAGAACCTCATCCGCCCTAGCCAAGGTCAGCACGCCAGTGCTCCAGTCCTGGTTGAGAAGAAGTCTGGTGGCTACCGCATGGCCGTGGATTACCGCCAGCTGAATGCACGCACTTAGGTGCCAGTCTACTCCATGCCGAGGACTGATTGGTTGCTGGCACAGCTGGGACGAGCCAGGTGGTTCTCAATTTTTGATCTTTCACAGGGTTTTTTTCAAATCCCTGTTCAAGAGCAAGATATTCCAAAGACAGTGTTCATTTGCCATCGGGGAACCTTCGAGTTCATGAGAATGCCCTTTGGAGTTGCCGGAGGTCCTGCCACGTTTCAGACCCTGATGGACCGACTACTGGAGGGAATTAATCACCAGTTTGCCATGGCGTTTCTCGATGATGTCCTGGTGTATTCGGAGACCCTAGAGGATCATCTTGAGCATGTTCGGGAGGTGTTGAAGCGGATAAGTTCGGCACAGCTGACCATTAACCCAGAGAAGGTGCACGTGTGCTGTCAATACCTTTAGTTCCTTGGCCATGAAATATCGCCCGGGCAGTGTAGGCCGGACAAGGAAAAAGTGCGAGCGGTGCTGGACTATCCTCAATTAACAACACTCAAACAGCTGCAGGCCTTCCTGGGACCAGCAGGCTATTACAGAGAGTTCATACCTCAGTTTTCTATCACTGCACGTCCACTCACAGAACTCCTTAAGAAAAACCAACGTTGGCGGTGGGAGCTGCAGCAAGAGGAAGCCTTTAGAGCACTTAAGCAGTCCCTGGCCGACGATGTTGTTGTAAACTTGCCGGACCTCAACAGATCATTCGTGGTGGAAACAGACGCCAGTGGAGTCGGCATTGCAGCGGTGCTTCTGCAGGCAGCCGAGAGTGATGCTCAACTGCGTCCAATAAGCTTCATTAGCAGGGTCCTCACTGAGGCAGAGCAGCGCTATACAGTGCAAGAATGGGAGTGTCTGGCTGTGGTGTGGGCAGTGGACAAGTTCCGACCATACCTTGAGTTAACCGAGTTTGAGGTACACTGTGATCACTCCTCACTGTCCTGGATGTTCACCACAGACCAGGCCTCACCACGTGTAAAGCGTTGGGTTTTGCGGCTGCAAGGTTTCAACTGCAGAATCAAGCACAGGCGGGGTCTTGCAAATGTGCCAGCCGACGCCTTGAGCAGAGCTCCCCTTCAGCACCAGGAAGTTCCAAGCCCGAGTCTACACGAGACGCTGTTCCCTATGGCTGCTCCAGAGCCCAGCCCACAAATCAGCTTTGAGGCAGCTGCTGTAGCATCTGAAGTGGACGACACTACTGTCTTGAATGATGCAGGGCTCCTCACCCAGGAACAAGAGCAGGACCTCATACTGTCAAAACTACGAACTGTGATGAAGGGACTTCCGCCCACTGACAGTGATCAACCTTTGATCAAAGACCTGGCGGAGAGGACCGAGATGGAAGAGAGTGGGTTGCTTGTACAGCACCGAGGGAACAGGAAAGTACCTTGGCTACCAAACCATCTCTGCAACTTGGTCCTGCGACTGTCCCATGACCACCCGATTAGCGGCCACTCCGGCTTTTTCAAGACCCTCAAACGCGTTTCTCAGAATTTCGTGTGGCTGGGTATGCGCTCGGACATATCCAAGTATGTGCGATGCTGCCAGGTTTGTCAGCGCACCAAAGCCCACCGGCAGAAGCCAGAAGGGCTGATGAGCAGTCAATGGGCCACTGCCCCTATGGAACAGCTCAGCATGGACATAATTGGGCCCTTGCCTATGACGCCTCGACGCCACAAGTACCTTCTCGTGGTGATTGACAAGTTCACCAAGTTCATTGAACTTTTTCCATTGCGGGCAGCAAACAGCAAGAGTGTGGTGGCCTGCATGATCCAGGTTTTTTGCAGACATGGCACACCTGTCTCCATTTCAAGTGATAATGGAAAGCCGTTTGTAAGCAGGTTGTGGAAGGGCCTCCTTCAGCATTGGGGCATACAAGACTGACACACTGTTCCGTACCGCCCTGCCGGGCAAATGGTGGAGTGCCACAATGGCATTATCAAGCAGTGCCTTAGGGCTTATTGTTCCAACCACAAAGACTGGGACCAGCACATCCCTGAAATCGCCCTGGCCATGCGCACGGCTGAAAGCGTCACGGGCTACACGCCTGCCTTCCTCTGTTATGGCCGGGAGCTGAGAACCCCATGGACACAGGCTGAGGCCAAAAACGGCGCGGAGCCTCCTGCGACAGCATACCGTGCATTTGCTACTGAGGTCTCCAAGTGTCTGCAGGAGGTGCTTGACTTCTCCAGGACACACCAAAATCACATGTGGCGCGCCCAGAAGACTTGCTACGACCAGCACAGGCGGCCACTGACAATACAGGAGGGTGATCTTGTTCTGCTCGAAAGCCACTCCCCCAGCGATGCCACCAAGGGCTTCTCCTCGAAGCTTGCACCCCGGCATTCCGGTCCCTTTCGGGCAGTGAGACGTGTAGGACAGAATGACTTTGTTCTAGTGGACCCCAAAACGGGTCGTCGCCACGGTGTGAGACACGCAGATCAGCTGACACTGTACCATGACGCTGCAGGCGATGTGTAGTGGTGGCTTCACATTTTGAGGGGGGGGGGAGACCTGTGAGGGTGGCCGAGAGAGGGCGTTACGTGACGGCGTCATCATAGGGACTTGGCCGAGAGAGGGCACTACGTGACGGCGTCATCATCATCATTGGGACTGGAGTGCTGGGGGTTGCGTGTGTGGGGAAGGGAGAGTTTGGGCTAGTTGGAAGGAGTGGCAAGACGTAGCGGTGTGTGTTGTGCGATTTAGGGTTAGCGCGTGACAACCCGACCAACCTTGTTCCCGCGTGTTTTGGTTTTCAAGGTCGCCCTCCCGCCACGTCCTCCCCTCTCTTCACTCTATCGGAACTGCTTGCCCCTCCTCTCTCGCAAATCTGCTCCCCTCTCTTGATCACAACCTCTCAGCTCTGCCTTCGCCCGTCTCAACCGCTCCGCGACGCCAGGCACGCTGGCTCAAGTTAGTTTCGTTTTCTGACTAGAAACGGGCCCAGAGCTGTTCCGCGCGTTCTGGCTTGTGTGTCGCATGTGTGCGACTTGCTCGCTCTTAGTGTGAGTGTGTGATCAAGATGGCAGACAAGAGGACTTGCACGCTTTTTCCTGCTGCTCAGCAAAATGTCGAAAGTATGACCGCTTGGCTTGAGCGTAATCCACGCGTTAGGTGCCGCGTTGCGGAGCGCTTGCTCATAGCTCTAGACCACCTGGCAGCCAACTTGCTGCTTGAGCCAACTTGTCGCTGGAGATGGTGAATTAGTGGGCGGCGGTGACGGCTGCGTGCGGGTGAAACTGTTTTCGCGAGGCCGACTTCGTCGACTTCGGGCCCAATGCCGAGCCTGAAGCTTCCGAACTGCGGCAGTGATTTGTGGCAGCGCGCCGTCGACTCCGACATGAGAGAGCGGGTGGAACACATGTTGCGATGGTTTAATTACGGCTGATGATGATGCCGACACCGCAGAATCGTGCACGGATTAGGGCATTGTGAATGAAGTACATGGCGAGAGTGATTTGGAGGAATCAAATTGCGAGAACGACGAAATTTTGGAACCAGTCCCTCATGCAGCTTATGCCACAGGCCTCGGCGAACAAGCACACTGTTTTTTTAAATGAACTAGAGACCGCCCTTATCGCTTCTGCTCTCCGAAACACGTGCATCACAGACTTTTTTGGGCAAAAAAAGTTTGTGTTTTCACTCGCAACTTTCTTAAAAGCTGTGTTTCATTTACTACAAACTTCAGGATACAGCGAACGGATGCCGCGTCAGACTCAGGTTCGTTATAAGCAGGCTCGACTGTATTCATAAACTGTATGATTTCGTCAAAATAGATTAAAGTAAATGTGGAATGGTTGTTTCAGACCAGTGTTTCATCACTCATAGAGGGGCAAGAGCTGCTCCCTTGTAGGTGTCTCTTGCTAAGGGGTGCAATCATATGACCTAGAAGCTTTACAATGCTGTCAAAGTGAGGCAAGATTCATTTCCTAAGTTCACTTATGTTCATATTGGTGCAATTATTTGGCAGGTTAACATTTCGCTGCAACTGAAGAAACTGGTTGAACACGGCACGGCTAATTTTGAGTTACACTCATCTAGTGTGCACATAGGCCACCACTCTTTGGCCAAGTTGTCCACTTCCATTTCGAAGCATCTCTGCAAGCCTTGTACTTACACTCAAACCTCATTATAACAAAGTTGCATGCCAAGAAAATAAGTTGTCTGAAAGTTCATTACAATTTCTAATACTGCATCTATTGCCAGACTATTTTTCATTTACATTGAAACCTCGATACAACAAGTCGAGATATAATGAAATATCGGTTATGACGAAGCATATGAAGAATAGTCTTGCATTAGATGTAGTGTTAGGAATATATATTCATAACGAATTTTTAGCTATAACAAACTTACTCTCGTTAAGATGCAACTTCACTGTAATAAGGTTCGATTATACAGTGGAACCCCAATTATGCAACCTTTAGGAGACCACGCAAAACCGTCATATAACCCAGTTGTCGTATAACCGAAAAACTAAGATTATAGACCGCGACACTCAGCCTTGCCTGAAAAACGGGTACAGACTGGCTGAATAAGCCCGCGGCATGACCTTCTGCCTCTGCAATGAGGGTAGATTAAATTATTGTTGCCAGTGGTAGCTAACGGCAGCAATAATTAGTTGAAGGAGGTCCGAGCAAATCTTTACGCTCAGCCTTAAAAATAATGAAATCCAACGTGCATCTTTTTACCGATAAATAGAGCCCGAAAATTGCTTGCTCGTCAGAACAAAAACTGAAGCCGTGTTGCCGTGAGCCTCCCATTAGAAAAGTCAGACGCAGTGCCACCGCTATCGCATGATGGCGACGGACGAGTTTATGCAAGATGCATTTGTGCGCGACTGAGCTGTGCGCATTGTAATTTGTTGCCTTGTAAAGTGCTGCAAGTAGTGTCCCACTGTTGTTATGAACGTCGACGTGAAGTGAAAGTAATTTTGCACGGCGAAAGCAGCTGTGTCGTGCCCTTATGCGTGCGAGAACCAGTGACTGAGAATGTGACAGAGGCAGGAGATCAGCCGTATGTCGACCTGAAAATGTTTCCATGGACCGAAAATGTGAAAATATCACCTCTTTAGTCAGCTGAACCTAATCTATATGGATAGAGCTTGACTAGGTAACTCCAGATACGTATGCATGCGATTGAGGAATATGTAGAAGTGCATGAACTTCCGGGAGTATAAATTTTCCATTAGATGAAGATGACTATTTTTTCTGTAGTCCTCCTTGGGGTACACAAGTTCACATTTTGCACTCGTGAATATTTGGTCAACATGTGGTTCGAATAAAGGTGTGTTTTTTTTTTTTCCTTTCCGATGGAATCTGAAGGTCGTCGTAAGATGCGGGGTCGGCGAAAAATTGCGTCGTATAACCAAGGTGTTTAATACATTGTTTCCATGGGGATTTTGCCGGGACCAAACCGATTCGTAGTAAAATGCAGGTCGTCGCGACACCGGGGAACGTATAATCGAATTTCCACTGTATCTACGGTATATTATGGTTTAAGTGTATATTTGAAATGTGCTTCGTGGTGGACGTCATCAACATCGGATATTTCTGTCTGGTTGTTCCGCAGGTTCTGAAGGTCTTGCGCCGCGGTCGGGAGACCCTGCTGACGCTGTTGGAGGCCTTTGTGTATGACCCGCTTGTCGACTGGGACAGCAACACCGGCATGTGCTCTCCCGCCTCGCGTCTGGAACGAGACATGGCTAGTGCCCTGCTGGCCATCCGCATCCACGAGACGGCCCAGCCCTGGGCACACAACCGAAGGCTGCTGGCTGACGCACTGGACAAGACTGCCGAGCTCCTCCATGAGTGGCAGCAGGCGCAGGTGGGCGTGCCAGTTGTAGTGTCGGTTCCCTTACCTGTTGATAAGGTTTTTGTTAAGAGATTTGGCCTCCCAGATCCATTTTGTGGAAGGCTTTCGTTAACAACTGGCCGATGATTTGGGAGGTGGGGGAGTAGCGGAATTTACTTTATTGCAGGAAGAGAGTACCGTATTTACTCGTGTAATCCTCGCACTCGCATAATTCTCACACCCCCCACATCGCCCGACAAAAATACTATATTTTTTTTCCTTGAGTAATTATCGCACCCCCAAAATTGCCACAATAATGTCGTCCGCTCGTCCCAGCTGTTGATGATGATAGCGCGTGCCATCTCTTGAGCATCAAGCGTACTTTTACTGCATGGAGATTTAATTCAATCCAAGCCAAGCCAAGTGGCAAGAGCACATTGCGGCGTGTTTATGTTTTTCGGTAATCTTATCACAATATGGGGCGATACTGAAGCTACACGGCTGCTTTCAAGTTGAAAGTGATTGATCGTGTATTAAACAACGGCAACGGGGTCGCTGGATGGCCCTTCGGAGTCGACGAGTTTTGTGTTCGCTACTGGTGACGGCAGCTAAAAGCCACCAAGACGTTTTGGGCCTGCCGTGTGCACAAGACTGGGATTGATGGTAAACTTCATTGCTTCAGAAGGAAACTGCGGATGGTTCTGTTAAATAGCCATCAGCGCAGTACTAACATCGTACTCTTACCTTTTGAGGGCTCCTGTTGAGTGGCAACACTACCGTTACGCCCGCAACGACCACAAGCTTTGCGTATGGTATTCTAATTCTCGACTATTTGCTTGCACTTTTTGCGCCTCGAATAAATCTTGCCTTGTGTTGAACCTCTGCTTTTATTTTTATGTAAGTTTTTAGTAGTACTTCTCAAAGCTTGCTGTTAGTTGCTGGTGTGAGAATCCCGATTTGCAGCCACTTCTTTTTCTTTCTTGCTCTGTACGTTTTCGTGGAAAGTCTTCCCCGCGTGTTTCTGACACACCCCAACTTTGCACTGGTTTTTCACCAAAAAAAGTGTGAGGATTATGCGAGTAAATACCGTAAGTGAGGGAAGGGCAGCGTTAACTGAACATAAACTCCTGAGTACACTAGAGAGAAGAGAAAGAATAATGTGTCGCTGAACCGTTGAAGGACAACACCCGGAGGCTGTACGCAGAGTGGATGGTGGCAGGCGAATATAATTTCACGCCAAGTGGCAAAATCGGGAAACCGTCTGTGGAAGTCAAGTACTCTGCTGACGGATTCTTGAAGCATGGAGTACCATTTTTGACAAGGTGGTCGTCAAGAGCGTAAAGAAGGCTGGCATTTCCAGCGTGCTTGACGGAACGGAAGATGACTGTCTGAGCGGAAAGTGAAGAAAACGCCGGTTCAGACAGAATCGTGTAGCGATAACACTGATGCCAGTGACGCTTCAGGCTTTGAATGAATGTAAGGGGGTCAGAGATTTAAATAAATATAAAAGGGCAGTGTGCCATGCATGTATTATACAGTCAAATCTCGATAATTTGAACTCGAAGAAGCCCGAAAATTTGTTCGTATTAAAAGAAGTTCAAAGTAAAGAAAGCTAAATGAACGGAGGGCTCATCATGCAGTGGCGCATGTATTGAGCTGACACATGAGGGGGAAGTGTCAAGACTTACATTTATTCACAAATCACAGGACATTCGTCAATAATTGAAGTAATCGGTGATGCGCATCTGTACACGTTTGCCTTGCAACGAGTCAATCAATTTCGCACGCAGCTTGCAAAGCATTTTTACGTCGGCTTCAGCATTCTCCTGGCGAGAGATGTCCAGCACCGACACTCTCTAAAGACGACAACTGCGCCTCCACTGCTACCCTTAGCCGCAGCGTGGCCAGCACGTGACGAGAAAGAAGCGTATCTAAGTAGAGAGAAGCAGATCTGCACTTGAGAGAGAACCAGCTTTTTTTTTTTTTTTTTTTGCTTCACGCATCTTAAAAAGAAGAGTCCATGGCAGGGACGGGAAAGGGGGAAGCGTGGCCCCGGCGCGTGAGAGAGAGCCAACACTCTGCGACAGCTGTCTTTTTTTTTCTTCCTTTCTCTCTTCGCGCGTGGGGTTGAAAGGAAAAGGGTCTTTACGTGGCAGGGACGGAAAAGGGAAAAGCGGGACAAGGGCGCGTCGCAGATCGGCATTTGAGAGAAAGCAAACATTCCACTGCAGCCTTTTCTGTCCTTTTCTTTTCTTTCGTGCGCAGCGTTAAGGTGTTGGAGGTGCTGCCGCGAGAGCTGGCATGGCGCTGAGAGCATTTTCAGTGCGTGGTATGTTCGAAATAATCGTCACAAGTGTTTGCACGTTCGAATTGCAGGGCGTTTTCCCCATTTTAATACAGTGGAACTTCGATTATACGACTTTCAGGGGACCACGCAAAATCGTTGTTTAATCCGGGCGTCGTATAATCGAAAAAGCAAGAATATAGGCACTGATGGTCGTTGTTGCCCCGCAACAGTTGTCACATAATGCGTAAGAAAGTCCCCGGCACAAATCTACGCTGCTTCGATGAAGGTAGATTAAATTACTTGAAAAAATGACAACCACGCATTTTATCGGAGGTGTGAACAAATCTTTATTCTCACCTTTTAAAAAAAATCTGATTTTTTTCTGCGAGTTTGCCCAGCCACGATGCATCAGCTTTCTTTCGAGAGCTGCGACATCTGGCAGCAAGTCGCCGATCTCTTCGCGTGCGCAAGCAACCCGCCGAATGTTGTCGACGTAGCACAACACGTCTGCGTACGTCGGAACGGACGCACTAGCCTCTACAGTGTCATCCATCTCTTCCTCGTCGGAAGTTCCCGCAGTGTCAGGACGCACAGTTTCGATAAAGTCATCCAGCGACATTGCACTGCACACTGCAACGTCGGCGGCGGCACCAACGTAGTCCGCAAAGGATCCAGGCAGCTCCAGGTTGCCGAACTCTGGTTCTTCGTCAACAGGCACTGCAGCTTCACTGGTAGAACAAGCACCACTTCTATTAAAGCCGCAGTGCCTGAAGCAGTTGACAATGGTTTCTGGTGTGATTGCGTCCCATGCACTAGCAATGTAGTGCATTGCATCAAGCACAGAAAGCTTCTTATCCAACTGTTTGCATTCCATGCCCGCCAGCCGACGATGCACCAGAAACTTCGGATATTTCTGCTTCATGCGCTTGATGACGCCGGCGTCAAGTGGCTGCAGCTGGCTAGTGCAGTTGGGGGGCAGAAATGTAACTCACATTTCTAAGATGCGACGTATCTAATGGATAGCATGGCGCATTGTCAAGCAGAAGAAGAGTCTTTCTGTTTTTAGCCCCCATTTGAGAGTCCAGCTGCTGCAGATATGTTGAAAACATAGCAGCCGTCATCCAGGCTTTGCGGTTGAACATGTACTGGCACGGCAGCCTTTTCAAATTCTTGAAGCATCGTGGCTTCGCAAACTTGCCGATCACGAGGGCAGGAGGCTTTTCTGAGCAGTCTTCATTAGTGCAAAGCAATACAGTAAGACGCTCTTTGCTTCGCTTACCCCCGTGACAGCTCTCTCCTTTGAATGTTAATGCCTGCTCTGGCTGCATATTATAAAATAATCCAGTTTCGTCCGCGTTGAACACGTCGGACGGCTTGTATTGCCGTATCAATTTCGGCAGCAATTCAGTCCACTTTTCGACAGTGTTGGAGCTGACTGACGAGCTCTCTCCACAGCAGCGGCTGTACGCAACTCCACTGCGTTTTTTTAAAGCGATCCAACTAGCCATTGGAGGCTTTAAAGTCATCAAAGCTGCAGCGCAATGCAACTGTCTCCGCCTTCTCCTTCAAAATTGCGCCATCCACAGCGATTCCTGAACTGCGGGCCTGACACAACCACTCAACGAGGGCCGTCTCCATGGCAGCATATTTGCCATCTTTCGCGGCCTTCTGTTCAGGCCGAACTTTGCCGCATTTAGTAGGACGCTGTCCTTCTTTGCGAGGATCGTTTTCAGCGACGACTCAGGAATGTTCTGGTCGTGGACAATGGTGGCCTTTGTTGCTCCGCTCCGCTTTTCCGTCTTCTCGATTATGCGAAGCTTTTCTCCAAGCGTCAGCGGTTTTTGGTTCCGCGACATTGCGAGACGCAGCACTCACAACCAAGAATGCGAAAGCTTCCTCGCACACCATTGTCCAAATACTGAAAATTTTGCACGTAGACACAGCAGCTGCAGCACACAACCCACCGATGAGGCAAACACGTGAAGGAATGCCTGAAAAGCAGCAAGGCAGTGGGCCCATTCGATTTTTGCAAGCGCATACGTCTGCGCAAGCTTCGACCAATCGCGAGGGGCTAAAACTCCCCAGCCCTCTAGTAGCTAGACAGCAGCTAGTTCCGGTTCTCGCAGCTGTCCCAAACGTAGACAGGCTCAACAATCGCCGCTCAACACGTCGGGTACAACGACGCGAAATCTAGTGAAAGTTATCGCATACTAGAAAGCGAGCTCGAAATTATCTGCCATGTTACCTGCTCACAGCTGTCACTACAAAGCCACCCAAAAGAAGGCAGAAAACAAAACAAAAAAAGGCCCCAACGGAAGTCCGCAGAGCAATGCGACTAAGCAAAACGAATGCGCTCCGGCTTGCTCTGGACAACGTTGGCTCTGGCTAGCTATGGCCGACAGCGTGTCGAAAAATTGAAGAGGCTTTGTGGTGGCAGCGGTGGCAGCGCAGATAGTGTGCTAGAACGTGCGGAGGAACGAACTCGGTTCCTCGGTTTCCCGACTTTTTTTCATCCGGCCGCAATGTGCTTGCGTGGCAGCCTGCAAGCGTCATCGTAGGTTGTTTTTGTTTTTTTCTCGGACAGTCCAGCTAAGCGTCGTACGAGGCGGGGCCGGCGTAAAATTGCGTCGTAGAATTGAGGTTTTCAATTGAGGTTTTCAATTGAGGTTTTCTATGGGGGTTTTGCCGGGACCAAGCCAATTCGTCGTAAACCGCGGGTCGTCGCAGGACCGGGGGACGTATAATCGAAGTTTCACTGTACACACAGCTTTGACAAGGCCTCAGCGTTAGTTCGAGTTAACCAAAAGTTCAAATTAAGCGTGTTCGAATTGATGAGATTCGACTGTACTGTTGTACCTGCTTAATAATGCGTGCATTTATTACAGAGGTAAGCCTTGCTCTGCTTTTATTTTTTGTTATATTCATGATTTTTATCGTAAGAATTCTAATTCGCGACTTCTTTGCATTTTCGGTGCTCAAAACATTTTTTTCGCAGAAAATTTACCCTACATAATGATCGCACCCCAAAGTTGGCATCAATATTTTTGGGGAAAAAGTGCGATTATTATGCGAGTAAGTACGGTCGTCTCTCGAATAGAACATCGCTACATGATACGTTTATTAAAGCCTCAGCCAGCTTCTGGCACAATGACAGTTTAGGTCAACATTCTAAGATTAAGTACTTCTTGCTGGGCGAGTTTGTGCATGTCTGTGGTATGTAACGTTGCGCATACAGTCGGATGAACACAGGAAGTAGAGAGGTGTAAACAGAAAAAGCACAAACTATCAACTGATAGTTTGCGCTTTCCGTTTACGCCTCTTTACTTCCTGTTTTCGTCTGATTGTATGCGAAACTGATAGTTTGCGCTTTCCGTTTACACCTCTTTACTTCCTGTGTTCGTCTGACTGTATGCGCAACGTTACATACCACAGACATTCTAAGATACACTGTTTGGAAAGTGGCTCATTGTCTAAGCGGATCAGCATGGCCTTTAGGAAAAGATTTTGTGCAATTTAGGGAGGGCAGCATCGGTTTACTACATTGTAGGTATGCAATAGGGTACAGTAGTGAGTATGGTATTGTTCCATTAGGAACTGGCTGTTGTGGTATTCCACTGCAGATAGGAAGGTCATGTTTCAGTGTCGGTGAAAGAATGTCTATGCCCAGACAGCTTATTACTCGTTCAAATTAGAGCAATTATCCTACCTGATCGTAGCAAGTTGTCTGTGTGACTTGACAAACTTTGTCTACACAATCATTGTCCATAGACTGCAGTGCCTTCAATTGTTTTTCTTCTGGAATGGTATACCGCTTCTGGATCGGTTTGAAGACCATCTGCTCTGCATGTCTTCAGCCCTGCAGTATAGCTTCAAGGCGAGCTTAAAGCTTTGCTTTCTGGCAGAATGGGATCATATATGTGAACTCATCAGGTTTTGGTGTAGACGAGGCAGTTAACCATTCCAAGTTGCTAATTGGTGCTGAGAGGTTACCCTGCAGCGTAAACTCTGGTAGAATAGTTGTTAGGTCTATTTGAGCATGTCGGCAAACTTCATCACTTTCACTGGCACTGAAAAATTTCCGTGGCAATGGCTGCTTCAGGATGTTTTAAGGAATTATGAAAAGTGATGCTTTTGCATACTGAAATATTCGAAAGCAATTGGAGGTACCTGAAATGTATTGAATGGCATGTTGCAGACGGTACATACACTGGCTGAGCAGATACACAGACTCGACCAGCTGAAAATAGTGTTATGCTGCTGTGCTCTCAACGACACGAAAGAGAAACAATGACATGGTTTAGAATGACAAGCAGCACTCTGAGAACTCTAATGCGCTATGTTTCACTATCATAAGTTTATTCTTAGTGGAGAAAATCAAGGTAGAAGTTTCATTTTTAAATTTGGTGCCAGGGCTCCTGCACGCGACGTTCAAGATTTTAGGATGAATTTTGCATGTTCTTGTGACATTGGCTCGATAAAAATTTTTGCAGTATGGTAGGTCTATGACACCAACAGATGACAATGTACTTCATTTTATAGGTTACATAGGACCCAGCAGATGCCTTCAAAATCTGACGTCACGGTGCTTGTTACGAGAATCTCAAGGTGGCATCTGTGCCCGCATTTTCTTTTCGCGTGCTTTCTTGCTTAGCAAGTGTTGGGCTGTGATAAGAGTGTTTTCGGTATTGTGGAATCGTACTTAACTAATACACGGAATATCTTTTTGCTCTTTAGTGTCCCTTTAAGTGTACACATACACCAACTGTTCTACTCTCCCGTTGTGGCAGGGCTGCGTGCACGCTTCGGAGCAGAGCCTGGGTGAGGCCTGTGCCCAGCAGACGATTTTGGAGGAGGCCCTGGCCTCGGAGGGCAAGGAGCACCCACTCTTCTCTCTGCCCGCACGTTACCGCGAGTGGGCGCTCGTCCGTGGGGCACGGGACTCGGCACTTCAGGCCCTCATGGTGAGCCCACTACTACACTTATTATTGTAATTTATGATGTGAGGTATGAAATGGACTGAGAAGTGCGCATGTGTATGGTGCGGGTCTCGGCGACTGTGTGTGGTTGATGGCAAGAGCACTAAACAGCGCAAGTGTCAAGTGAATGACGAGAGGGCACATGGGAATATGAGAGGAAGTAGACGGAGTATGAGGGGAAGATTGGGCATGAGGGGCATGAGGGGAAATAAAGGGTGTGTTCTGAACGTGGTTGTGGATCGTCAAGTGTATCGTCTAGTCTGACAATGCAGCCTCACAGAGTAAAACGCTAAATAAATTTGTAGTGACAAAATTTTCAAAGAGTTTCATTGCTATAAAGCTTGCACCCATTTTTATAAGTGAGAAAAAAGTCCAAAAAATTGAAGGTTCAATTTAGGATATCGTACCAAAGATTTGACACTTTCCATCACGAATTTCATTTTTTGCTGTTGAAGGGACTGGGGGAGGAGAGAGTTGGTGTTGCGCCACATATCAACTTCATAAAATTTTTTGAAACTTGCCATCTTAAACCTCTGGAACTATAGAATGCAGTGTATATTTACATTTGAGAAAGTTCTGTAGTAAGCCTTAGCATATGCTGTTCAAATGTACAACCGTTGTCACCCTTACAGGAAAAGCTTGAGGAGTGTCGCCGCTGGAGCGCTATGCAGAGCGCAGCCATGTCGGCGCTGTCATCTGGAACGGCTCCCGAGAGGTGGCTCCGAGTGTTGAATGCCGAGCCCGCCCTCGAGTCGGTAGGGTCACTAGCACCCCTGGTGGAGTTCCTTCAAAGCTCTGGGCAGCTTCAGCTGCTCCAGCAGGTAAGTGATTAGCCTAGTAGAGGAAGATATCTTGGACGGAGTGGTTCTTGGAATTTGTGCATAATAGGTAAAAGTACATTGAGGAACACCCACTAAAATGACGAAACACCAGAAATGAGAAAGAGGCACAAAGAGCTTTTGTACATTCACACTAAGCTCCTTGTGCATGTAATAAATCCAGGGTTATTTTAGAATGCAGCAGAGAAATGAGAAAGAGGCACAAAGAGCTCTTGTACATTCACACTAAGCTCCGTGTGCATGTAATAAATCCAGGGTTGTCTTAAAATGTAGCCCTTGCATTGCTTTTGAATGAATTAACAGTCGCCGACTGATTTTTCGGACTCCAAAATTCGAACTTGTTAGATATTTCGGACTTCAAAAGTGAACCGTCAGGGTTCTCCTAGGGCTAATGCATTTTTTCGACCAATTTTTCGGACGAATTCGGACTAAATCGCTTGTTTCGAGCCGTGCCACGAACCTGTATGGCCACCGCCTTGTTGAATTTTCTGCCGGCTTGACTAAGCATAGTGGCTTAATTTTAAAATGGCTTTCCCGTCTCCAAGATTGGAAAGCAAACGTCATATTTCATGTTTCGGAGGCCGTGTCTGCTTTAGAAAATGCGGCACGGGACCATTTTTTCATCTTCGGTCAGCCGTAGTGGTCAGCACATCGCACCGTACAGAGAGGAGGCGGAGCTGCGCATTAGTGGAGTGAATGTGCCTGCCACAATGGCATTAGGGAGTTTTAGAATAGCGCACCGCGAGCCCTTGCGGGGCAGTCGCTGCCACTGCGCATGCGTCGTAACGCGAGTCGCCATTTGCGGCCTGCCCGCAGAAAATCTAAATAGCGTGCGGCAATCGCGGCCCGCGAGGCCTGCAAAGTGTTGTGTGTAGCTTCCGTGCATTTTCATTTGCGGTTGGGGCGAATGTCCCTAGACTTTTCCCTAGGGAGAGCAAACACTTTTCTAGAACTCGTAATGCAACCGCAGCACCTGCAAATGTTAGTCTAAAACTTCCTATTTAAAGACTTCGCTCGTGCAGACGATAATTTCGTGCGCAGAGCCCATAGACAAAGATATTCTTCGCCAGGTTGTGCCGCAGCCGGAGAGCGGTTCGGATGATGACGACGATGATCGCCCGCAGCTGTCGACAGGGGAGATCGCCACCGCGGTGAGGCTTTTGTCGAGCATTTACGGTGACGATGCCACCTTGGCACAAATATGGGCGAACCAAATTGCTTCTAAGCGTAATATGAGGCAATACAGAATCATGGACTTCTTTAAGCCTGCCTGATGCAATAAAGTTAATATTTCTGACAAGAACGAATTTTTCTGTCTGTTCAATTTTTCGACTTATTTTCGGTTCCTGCCAGGTCCGAAAAATCGGTTGGGGACTGTAAGGGGGCTACCATGGAAGGGCAAATTTTTTTTTGTTGAGATATTCTAATGAAATTTGCAGGGTAGGCAAATTATAAAGCTATTTGAATAACCACAAAATTTCAGGCATTTAGGTTCACTGGTTCCCAAGTTACAGCCATTTATTAGGATAGTCCTCATAGGTTTCTTTGTCAGGCTCTGGTGAATTTAATAAATGTGCTAGCACTGTGAAATTTATTGTGATGATTCCTGGATGGGTGCTTTACACCAGGACAGAGCCCCCTTCTTTTTTTTTTTAATTTCCTTGCTGAAAATTTTAGCAGAGCACTGGATTTGATGTTTGCCACTGAGATTTTATCATTGAAGGTTTGATTATCTCAAATTACAGACGCAATATATTTAAAAACGGCTCTGTCACTGTGTGGGCTATTCATCAGGGTACATAATAAAACAAATCTGATAGAAATCAGATGAACGGTTGCAGAGATATCACCAGTCTCAACAGCCTCCCTGGCCAAGAAAGTCATTCTGAGAAAACTGACTTCGAATGTTTCGGACACATATTTTGGTGTAAAATCACCCTGCAAAGTAGCTAGAAATGTTCTTTAAACTCTTTTCCTTCTCCGCTTTTCCTGCTTGTGCTGCAGCCGTTCCCGAGCTTTTTTCACACTGGAAGGGTCTTTCTCCGCTCCGCTACGGTGGTCTAGTGGCTAAGGTACTCGGCTGCTGACCCGCAGGTCGCGGGATCAGATCCCGGCTGTGGCGGCTGCATTTCCGATGGAGGCGGAAATGTTGTGGGCCCGTGTACTCAGATTTGGGTGCACGTTAAAGAACCCCAGGTGGTCGAAATTATCGGAGCCCTCCACTACGGTGTCTCTCATAATCATATGGTGGTTTTGGGTCGTTAAACGCAACAAACCAATCAATCAAATCAAGGGTCTTTCTCCGCTGCCCGTTGGTTGCCGACATAACGCCGAGCTTTGTTTGCACAGCAACACGTTCACTTTCCTCCGTGGCTTACTCCTCGCCCATCCAAAAACGTGTTGGCAAATGCACAGTCGACGACGCCGTTGCACTGTTCGGGGCTGTAATCATTGCAGTTAGTGAGCGCAACTCATGAGGCGCATATGAACACGAAACACCAACACCAGCCTCACTTTTGACGACGGAGCGTTGCGCCGATGGTGTAGCAATTTCAACGTCGCGAAAAGCATCAATGCGATCATCGTCTTGAAGAGACGAAGGAGAAGCTGGTCAGCATTGATGCGACTGTTGCCCACGCGTTGGCGCGTGAACGAGCCTCACCATGCGTACAAGCTTAATCGGATGCTTTCTTGAACAAAACGCATGCAGAGTCCCAAACTTTGCCCTGCCCATCGTCAGCGACAAAACAACAATCAGCGTCCCATTAACACGGCGAAAGATTGAAGAGCACGTGTGAGAACCGAATGGAATGAAGGCAAGCGGGACACACAAAGCACGCCCAGACAACACCGGCGCTTACCTGCGCTTGCAAGGCCGCACCGAGTGAGCACCGGCGCCGGAGCAGACGTTGAGCCAGAGAACAGATGCGTCATCGCGCGCAGCAGCCAATAGGAACTTCGTGATCGCCCACTCCCTCAATAGGTGCGCGCTTCTTCCAATCGCGGCTTCGCATCCGAGCTGTGGGAGACTTCAAAACTTGGAGATCGTCTCAATCATGAGCGATTCTCACCTCGGCCACATCGATGCTGCTGCCGGGGCTGGCGAAAAAAAAAAAAAAGACCAAGAATTCACGAGCAAAACAAGACCAAGGTGGCAGCGCTGGGTCGCGTGGTTGGGAAGTAGCAAACGCACAAAGTTAGGGTATATTCAGCGCTCGCTGGCCACTCGCTGGCTGCCGCAGCATGTTATGTAATTTATTTGATGTACTTTCACAATAAATTAAACATTTATATTTACAGAACAGATAGTTTACTAGACATACTACACGAATATGTGGTTTTCAAAAAATTGACTTTCTCAATTTTTCGGTTTTCGAAGGGCGCGTCCACCCTTGAAGGCACCCTCACAGCAGTAAGTTGCAGAGGACATGCATCCGAGTTCACTTTGAATGAAACATGACAATAGGACGGTGCATGAGGCCCAATTCATACTTCTGCAGCAGAAGTCTCTGAGCTGCTGGACCATTCACTGATACAGGATTGAGTGGTCAGACTGTTGTCAGACTCGAGAATGCACTCTGCTATCGGCAACCACGTTTACGACTAAATCCGTTATTTTTCGTGCCACATGTCCGACTTCTTGCGTCCCACTGTGTCCTTCCTCACGTGTACTCTCGCGCGCACATAGTGCGCCTTCGCTCTTCACCCGACACTCGCACCATCTCGTTCCTCTAGCGTCAACCACACACGGCCTCTGAGACCCACACCCAACACTCCCGCACTCCCCACTCCGTTTCTTTTCCTACAATGGGCTGTAAGATTAGATATCTTAATGTGGTTATCCTACAAGACACTTTGCTGTGGTGACAGATGGGCCACACTTGCCGACACAAACATCAGTCACACGAGGTGTTCGTTGATGACCAGTAACACTGTCTTTTTACCTTGCGCCACTCATATGTGTGAATGGTCCTGGCATCCTGTCAATCGGTCGATCAGTGGAGCAACGTGCTCACTGTTTGGTGTGTGAATCTCTCTTTCAGTGCGAGCAGAGCGAGGGTGAGCTGCTGGCATTCGTACAGCAGATGCGGCAGGCAATGCACACGGCCGTGGATCTTCTGGGCACCTACGCGGCCATCGTGGTGCAGGGTCCCCCGCACGGCTGGCACCAGCCCAGTCACCGCCTGCAGCACTGGCAACACTGGTTGGAAGGGCTTCACCAGGAGTTCACCCTAGCCAAGTGAGGACACGCCACTAATGGGGCTTCGTCATTTACCGTGTATTTGACAAATGAGTGAGGAGTTGGCGCAAAAAATTATGTAGACTATAAATTGGACTACACTGGAGTAAATCATTTTCCCAGTGATTTCAGCGAATCGCTTTGTGTACGTAGAGGTACGAGCAATTTGAGGTTACAGTTTTCCCTAGCCACACTTTTCAATTGTTCGCTCCTCTGTAAAGCACTTGAGGCTAAGCTATGCCTTAGGTAAGTGTCCTCCAGAACAGGGAAAACTGTTCGGGCCATGCTCCCCGGCTTATTGTGGTTCTACTCTATTTTCGCTCCTCTTTGAATTTCATATCATCAAGATTGTACTCCACTTCGCAACATTCAGTGGTAGCACCCTTTAGAACAATTGCATTGCCGCAGTGTTTCTGAGGAGTACGGTGTTGTGCATTGTTATTCTAAGAACGTTCAAACTACAAAGCCATTGCGACGTGTAGGTAGCTTGTTGTATTCTATGTTTTTTTTTTGTTTTTTTGCTCTTGTGTGTTTTAGGTGTCAAGAGGTGATATCAGAGTTCCACCATCACTATGGCCTTGGAACGGAAGTTACATTTTCCCAGGCAGCCCTGGCGCAGCACTACGAGCTCCAGTCTGCCGTTGCAGACTGCAACTCTCATATCATGGCAGTGAGTTGCTCACCCTGTTCACTCTACCTTTCCGCATTTCACGCTTTCCCGTCTCTGGGGGACATTTGTCGAGTTGTGGGATTACACTCACAACCCATTCAAGTATGTGTTATACCAATGTTGCAACCTTTCATTCATATTTGAATCTCTTAGATGAAATGTCCGCCTCTGTGGTCTAGTGGTCACATTGTTCATCTGCTGACCCACGAGTCACGCGTTCGATTCCGAGTGGTGGTGGTAGTGGTTAGAAGATGAGAAAAGGCACCTAATTTCTGCAACCCGGTCGGGAGCACGGCGCAGTGCCTACGATTCCGAGTGCCACGTTTGCATTTCAATGAAGGCTAAATGCTGGAGGCCTGTGTATTTCAATTTAGATGCATGTTGAAGAACCTCGGGCAGTTGAAGTTATCTGAAGCCTTTCTGTTCTGCATCTGTCATGGGTTGAACTGCTTTGAGACGTTAAAACCCACAAACCAGCTAGCTATATTGCTGCATTGGTGCTCTGACCAAGCTTTTACTCTGAATATAATGCAAGCTTTGATTTGTTTATTCGAAAATTCTATCGGTACCAGCAGAGAGAAGGGTTACTCCGTATATTGCTGATAAGTAAACCACCCCGACTTGCAACCCCTTCTAGACATTAAAAAAAAAAAAAGTTGACTTTAAACAGAGCCTCGTGCTGTGGCCACAGAACACCGGTAAGTCTTTCAGAAAAGGGAGCGATGCAAAGAAACATTTATTTGATCCTGAAAAATTGCTTATGGCTTTAGTCTTGTCATCTATTAATAAAAGTATGCAGCAGTCGTGTGAGCCGCTGCCGCTGCTCACCAAAGGAAGGGGTTCTTGTGCCACTGAGGTACCACACATGGAAAACGCCATGCGGACCATGTCGGTTGGCAGTCCATTCCAAGCATCATTAACCCATTCCGCCACTCCACTCAAGGAGGCGTGCTTCAGCTTTTCTATCGGTGTCTGGGGGTTTTCTTGTTTGAGCCACTCATCGTAGAGCGCATTGTAGATCGTCTAGACTTTGGTCCGCGAAAGGAATGGCGTGCCACAGCGAATGGGAAGGTCTTGGTTCTTTGTTTTCTCCATTCCCTCACGCACTTTTCAGACGCATCGAACTTCCACCCTGCTTAAACGTTGCTTTCTGACTCTACGTATAGGATCACTTGTCGCTTGGAAGCAGCGCTGTACTGTTGCTGGTGTAGTAGTGGCATCTTGGCATCCGTTGAGCACCTTCGCAAATCGCGCACACCACTGTTCCCAAGTAAGGTGAAATGCAGAAATGGTGAACAGGCGTGAACGCAAAAAGACGCGAAGACGCTTGTGGGTGCATGTTTGGTGTGCACGTGACTGGTCATGTGGTTTAGTTCCCCCGCAAAGTGTTGCCAGCTTTTCCGTGGAACGCCCATGGTGCTTGGCGGGAAATCTGAGTTTTTGAATTGTCTAGTAAGCAAGCGCTGTTAAGGCACGCTGTCAACTAAAACGAGGAACCATCGTCACATTTTTCTCAAATAATAGATGTCATGTTTTTTTGCAAGCAACAGATGCATGTCAAGTTTTTCTAGACAGGTAAACGTATGTCGCATTGTTAGCGAGCGATAAATGCATGTCGCATATCTTTAAGCCAAATGCACTGACATACCCATGTGCAGAGAGTGCTGGTGTTTGCCAATCTCACCCGACTGATGCGGCAACTGCATTGGCACTACCGTTCAAACCCTGATGCTGTTGGCAATGCATCATTAAAAAATGCTGTTCCTCGACGCACCATTGCTGACACCTCTTCCTCTAGCCACCATAGCTATACCGGATTTTCGCCATCATCGCGGCAGATTGTAAAAATGTCGGGCTCCGGAAGCGGCGCCTACGTTGGAAGTCACGGCAGTTCCCGTGACTCCGTTGCCTCTGTGGCTGATGCTATCTATGCATCGAATAGCAGCGAGTCCAAAGATAATGACCGTTTGTCGGACCCCTCAGAAAAGTCGTCTTCATGGTTCCCCATTAGGTCGACCTCTGAACTTTGGAAGGCCATTTTATAAAAGAAAAAGAAAGTCTACTTATAATTGGCAATATAAAAGTTTTAAATAACGCGAAGTAGTGACTCACTCGTTAGGTGAGCCTTTCTTGCTTTGTGTTCTTCATATGTTCAATATCTTTGTGGTGTAGAGTGTCGCCTGGGACCGTTCTGTTAATGCAATGTTGCGTGTGCTCAGGTGCTGAAACGCAAGCAAACGGAGGGACCCGACTACCTTCCTGATGCTCAGACTGCAGTCTTGTCGCTAGCCCAAGGTGAGTTGCATGCGTGTGGATGCACTGTGCCCACAGGGTTGGTGGTGTGCTTATGTGCACGAAAATGTTGGGTGATCTCTTGCAGCTACTTGAGACTACCATCAGTCAATCTCAAGTGGTTGTCAATCGTTTTCAGCCGCAAGGGATAATATCAAGTAAGCGCTGCTCGCTTCAGTTTGTCGCCAGTGGAGTTCTCAGATGCAACTGCCAAATGCTCAAAAAAAAAACTGTCTGTTCAACAGTATTGCCAATATTCAGTGGAGTGAGTGAAATGAATCTTCGACCTCTGGAACATCATCAGCTTTGTCAGAAGCTAGGTGAATATTTTCGAAGTTGTAATGCTACAATTGTCTTGCGTGGTACACAGCTGTTAAACTAAGGAGTAGTCCGCCTGTATTGAACAGTGGCTAAGGTGCTCGGCTACTGGCCCGTGGGTCACACGTTCGATCCCGGCCGCAGCAATCGCGCTTCGATGGAGGCGAAATGGAAGAGGCCTGTGCACTGCGTGGTTTCGGTACTAGTTGAAGAACCTCAGATGGTCAAAATTTATGGAGCTCTCCACTACCTCTCTTGTAAACGTATGGTGGCGTTGACTTACCCCCGAATGCAGAGATGTTACTTGACTCGTACTTGACTCAAGACAGTCTTGCCGCTCGCCATAAAGTGTTCTGGAACTTGTGGACGACTTGAAAGCGACTTGGCTCGGTCGAAGTCGGGACAAGTTTTGAGTTAACTGCGAGGTTAGCTTGAAAGCGACTACATGGCCACCTCTCGAATGGACGTCGCGCGGTGGTTGGCCGCTTTTGAGTTTGCTTCCCTTCGCCATAAGCGTAGCATTCTCTGAGACGCACTGTCTGCCAAAGATCCCTCAACCCGCTTTACGTGACTGAAGAAATGCAATGGAATTGTACGACGAGCAACAATTTCACGCACGGTACAGATTCACGAAGAACGCCGTGCGGCAGCTGCTGGCTATGTTGCCGCACCGTGAAAGTGGGGACAACCGAAAACAGCCTGTGCCTCCAGTGTTACAGCTACTGATGGCGCTCAGCACTCGGGTTTTACAGCGCTGCCTCATTTCAAACAGTCACCGGCAATCTCGTCTGCATTTCGTATGCGACAGTGTGCTGTGCAGTCCGAAAAGTTACGCTACTCATTACAAAGCACCTGTACGCGATGCTGGTGCGCTTTCTGCAGTCGGTGGCACTTCCTATAGTTATGCGGGACTTTTATGAAGTGGCTGAGTTCCCTGGCGTTACAGGATGTGCCGACTGCACACACGTGCGTAGTAATAGCCCGGGTGGTGACGACGCAGAAGTGTTCCGTAATCGTAAAAGCTATCTCTGTTTTTCTAAAACACGATAACATTTTACGTTGTTTCCGTCTCTTTCGGTAGAAAATTGACTAGGTGCTGTGTGTGCCTCGTCTATCCTTTCATACCGTCTAGGGCGCTGTTTCTTGCTCAGATAGGCATTTGTAGCACAACGCTACGAAAAATTCACCTACCCCCCCATCCTTAACAAACATGAGATGCCCCTACCACGGGTTTTCTGATTATGTGCCTCCCCCTTCACCATCATGCAGCGAGACATTGCTGCACCTCGTGAGACAAAATTCTGGTGAGGGCAATGTCTTCGCGAGACAAATACACGCCGTGGCATTCGATTGAAAAAAAAATTTACGAAAGAACCCAACGCGATGCTTGTTTTGCCTCCAAACAACCAAGCACAGAGAAATGCGCCGCATTTTAGTGGCCATTAAAACCAGCAAGCAACAGACGCTTTACAGAAGCAACACTGCGCATCGCTGCAATGGCAGGCACCACGTGCCCCTGGTTAGCCGTAAAATGACAAAAATATGCTTGTGGCACTTCATCTTTATCATTATTTTGAAATGGACTTTTTTTTTTTTTTTTTTTTTTTTTTTTTGCTGTAACGCGGTCCTTACACGAGAAACTTCATGATTAACCTCGTTACCAGGTGAGCAACGCGTTTCTGCTTTGAAGCTTGTTCTTGACTTGACCAAGCAAGACAGCCTGAGCATCTATGAAACTCAAAAGCCGTCTTGGACGTTTTGAAGTCCGCTGCTTGCTTCACGCCGGCTTACTCAAGTCAAGTCGAAGGCGTGAGCCAAGTAACATCTCTGCATTCGGGGGTTTAGCCCCCAAATGTTATTAAATGAAAGAGTTGAGGCAGAGGTGTGGCCTTTTCAAGTTGCCTGATAGTAACTTGTTTAATCTGTTCTGTAGCGCTACAAAAGGCCATTACATTATGTCCGCAGTTCTTTTGCCTGTGCAGTAACGAGAATACGAAAACCAATAGATGTTTGCAGAAACCACCAAGGACCAACTGCTGAGCTCTACATAGCAAAACATGTAGTATATTCAGTTGAAACTGCTTATTAAGAACCTCTATATAATGAATTGCTCGATATAACAAAGTATTTATATTCCCCGCCGTTACTTCTTAGAAGCACTTGTATTTGCAACCTCTAGGTAACAAAGTAACAGGGGGAGACAACCTTGATATAATGAATTTTTGCCACAGACAATCTAGGAATTTCGCTCCTGCATTTTGTCATTTTTGCACAAGCATGCATCTTCTGTGGTTGGCTCAATGCCGATGAAAGGCGAAGTGGCGGTGACGCGTTGTGGTCCTGGCGACATCCAGGCGAGACCAGACGAGAGCGAGCGCTCATTATTGAGTGCGAGGCGGGCAGGTGGGCCTGGGCCCCACGAGCCGGCGTTGGCACCGTTCTTGCTGCCGCGGACGCATGCGCAGATGCACCCTCTCCCGTCGACAAAAAAAAAAAAAAAAATTGGGCGAGTTAGCGTGACATACGTGGGGCCGTGCCAGATATGGAGTGTGCTTTATCGAATTGTTTTTCGCAGTATCCATGTCGTTTGTTCTTCGTTTTCGGCATAGTGCATGCGTGCATGATTTCACTGCGGCACATTGTGTGGCCCCTGACGACGTTCAGCTTTGCTCTTTTCTTCTACCGAGGGAATATCAGATTAGGTGCTGATGAAAACTCAAGACCACAGTGACAATAGATCTTCGGTAGTCGACTCGTTGCACATTGCTGTTTGCGCCACGAGTTCGAGGAACTGCAGCCTTCGCAAATTCCAATTAGCACTGGCAACAACACGATGGCGAATTGTATGCAACGCAGTGAATGCGAGAGCAACAAATTGCAATGTTGCATGAAGTAAGGCTAGCAGCCAACTCTTTTGGATGTGATATCGCAGTACTCCCACAAAACGCTGGCATAAGCAAATACGGCTGCTCCAGGGAGAAGTGTTCTCTTCACGCAGTTTCTACACGTTGAAAGCGCACTGGTACTTACCGAGATAACGGGCCCCAGCGATTGCATAGGTGCCCTTAAAAACAGTTCGCCAATCCTACTCGAGCAACTTCCCCTCTCCCTTCCTCTCCCACGTTTTTTATGCTCGTTCAATATGGGTGGTTTCCTTTCTGTTTGAGCATTCGATGGCAGTTCTAACATGCAAGGGGGGGGGGGGGGGGGTGTTATCGTATGTGCCCTAGAGGTGATAGAGATGGGCTGGCACATTCGATCTCTGCTTTTACCCACGCGTAAAAGTTTCGAACAAAGAAGAAATGGCCATGCGCCGGGCATGTAGTGCGTAGACAGGATAACCGCTGGTTATTAAAGGGGCACTACAGGCAACTATTAAGTCGATGTTGATTGTCGAAATAGTGCTCCAGAAACCGCGTAGTGTTACTTTTGCCAAGAAAGGGCTTATTTTGAAATAAAATCATATTTTAGTGGCCGGCATCGGGTTAGCACACTTCAAATTACCCGGCTCAGGAAGCGGACCGACTCACGCCACTGTTGTTGTGCACAAGGTTGCTCAGCTTTACTGCGCAGCCGCCTACACAAGTAGACAAAACAAAAGTAGCCGAAGACACAGCAGCAACAACGGCCATTGATCAATTTCCTGCCATTGGCTTCGAGACGGCAGACGTGTTTTGGTTCAACTGCGTCTCGCTAGATGGCGCAACTTGTGTAGTTTAACCATGCGAAAATCGAATTTTGAAGCACTCTCGCTATTCCCCATAGTAACGTCCGGCGGTTCTTTTTTCCATGAATCAAACAGAAACAAACAAGCAGCATTTTATTGCATCTCTTCATGCTCAGAAGGTTCTTTATTTAGTGCAGCTAGATCGATTACTAGTGATTAATTGTAGGCAGTTCTTCTGACATTATCGGTATCATTTAGAAAATTCTTTACTGCGGTGCACGTACTCTTGTGCATTTATCTGAATTTCTCGGTAAGTAGGGCACTGCTGCTCATAATATTTGTTTTAGATGTCATACATTAAGCTTTCACTCTGACGTAAATTGTTATTTGACTTTAGTGTCCCTCTAAGGATAACTGACTGGATTCCCAGAGAAGGCAGGCGGGTTAGGGGGAGACAGAAAGTTAGGTGGTCATATGAGATTAGGAACTTTGCGAGTATAAATTTGTAGCAGCAAGCAGAGGGCCGAGTTGACTGGCGGAACATGGGAGAGACCTTTGTCCTGCAGTGGGCGTAGTCAGGCTGCTGCTGATGATGAGGATGAAAAGTTACAATGCGTGGGAGCATGTTATCAGCTTGGACTTGTTACGGAGCATGGCGACGACTGCAGCAACCCGCCGAGAATGTCCATATAATTGCTATCGCAATATCAAAACAATTTTTTATCGCTAAATAAATGCTCTGAATTAGCTCTGCTTTCAGTTAACCTTTAGTTTATATTTGTGAAGTTTTTTTTTCCTAATTTTTGTACTGAACTTGCATATTTTGAAATCATCTTTATAATGAATTTTTTGAGGAATTTGTCACTATTGTTATATCCAGGTTATAACTGTACATACTGTGATGACCATACAGAATACACGTAATCCTATCACCTGTTGATGTTACCGCACTGCTGCACAATTCAGCAATTTAATGATTTATAAAATGTATGCTTTACTACACTGAACAAGGGCCAATTTTGACAGGTCATGTGTAATTTAGTGAGCAGGATTCAAGCTCTGAACATTTCTGACGGTCGACAGCTTTAAAGGTGAAATTACTGGGCTGTCAAATGATGAACCAAAAAGTTGGAATACATGTAACCAAACAGCAACTCTGAAGGCGTTCTCTTTCTCTTTATTCCATTTTTTTTTCCTTTTCTTTCAGGCAACAATGATGGAAAGACTGTTGCAGACACAGAGACCGATACCGTAACAAATGAAAATGGAGAAAAAGAGCGTGCAAACGAGCAACTGCTTGAAAAGCAGAGTGAGGATAAGGAATGTTCCTTTCTTTTTGAATTAGTTTTGTAATTCACTTACATCAGTAGGTAATTTGATGCTTTGCACATGGCCATCTAGGATATATGCAAATTAGTTCACGAGAAGATGTTGATTGTTTTAATTTGTGCAGCAAACAATTCACAGGTATAGCTCTAAAAGTTAAAGATAAGGTGTTCTACTTTCTAAACTGTGACGTGTGGAATGGACAGTTTTTGTGAATATGGAAAGCAAGTCTGTGTATGTTATCAGCTTTAAAGGGGCCTTGAAATACTTTTTCAAGTAACCAAAGATTGGATTCACTACAAGAACTTGTTGCCTCATGAATTCAATGCCTCAAAATTTTAAGAATCCGTCTACTACGAGCGGAGTTACAAATATTTGTCGCACGCTGCAAATGCATTTTCTCTCTTCTTGTCCCAACGATAGTGCTGGAAGCTAAGTGGAGAGGGATGGCAGGGGCAAAAAATATATGTCATGAACGCCTCATGACCTTCAGCACTGTTTTTTTTTTCTTCTTCTTTTTTTCGAATACGCGGCTTTTTCAGTGTCTCGCGCGTGCGCGGACAGATTGCGACCTTCCGCAGCGATCCCTGTAACGACCGAGCGCGCCATGTTCAAATCAGCCAATGGCTGATAGATAGGCTTTCTACGAGTGATTTTTGAGCATCTTTCGTCATTTGTCGAGAGAAGAGAAGGTAATTTTTTGCAGACTCGGATGAATTATTGTGAATTCTTGGCTGCATGCTGCGCTGTCATATTTAGCTCGCGTGTCCTCAGGAGCCCCTACTACCAATCGGTAGTGCTTTCTGACCATACTCAAAAAGGGTTGCAGGGCCCCTTTAAAAAGCACCTCACAACACAAAATTCAGAACAGTGCTTGAAAAGAATAGGGTAGGCTTGAAGGGAAGTCGATGTTGAACAAATATGAAGTGAATTCAGATTGTAACAGTATTTAAATAACATTAATGTGCTGCTCTTGAACTTCATTACAACAAAAGTTGAATCTGACACGAAAATAAGTTGATTATATTCAAAAACTTCATCGTAAAGGTACAAGGTGTGTTAGAAAAGTATTTGACCTTATTATTATTATTATTATTATTATTATTATTATTATTATTATTATAATTATTTGCAAGCACATGATGAACTTAAAACAAGCGTGCTTGCATCAGCCTATCTTGAACCTTCGTACGCATGCGGGAATTTTTTCCCGCCTGCCAATAGTGTCAGTCGCTGGGACGCAGCGTTTGGGTGAGGTAGTGTGCAGTGCTCTCTTCGGTTTTTCATTACAAGTAAAATGACAAAGCGACTGTAGCAGCGCTAATGCATCAAATTTTGCCAAAAACTGGAGGACAGCCAAGTGGAAACCATTGGGAAGATCAAGACAGCTTTAGGGGACGAGGCTACAAGCCGCACACAGATTAAAGAGTGGTAACAACCGGTTTAAGGAAGGCTGGCCCCATAAGTACTGCCTGAACTTTGTTACACCAAATACAAGGCTCAATGGCTCCTTTTCTAATTGGCTGTAGTTTTTCTCCGCATTAGCCAGGCTGCGGGAGGCAAAACCAATAGGGCACTCTTCTCCAGATGACTCTTGTTGCACCAGTACTGCTCCAATATCAAAGGGAGATGCATCAGTGACAAGCACAGTTATGTTGTAGGCGGGTGTGCTCAGATTTGGGTGCACGTTCAAGAAAACCAGGTGGTACAAATTTCCGGAGCCCTCCACTATGGCGTCTTTGATAATCATATGGTGGTTTTGGAACGTTAAACCCCACATGTCAATCAATCAGTGACAAGCACAGTTGACTTTCCTGGGTCAAAGTGTGCCAATATAGCAGCAATAGCTACTTGCTTCTCCAAAATGTCTGCTCTTCGTCAGTTTCCCAGTGCTATGGTGTTCCCAACGCCAACAAACTACTGAGCAGCTGTTACATCGCAGAAAGGTTTAGCAAAAGCCTTCTGTAGAAATTAACCAACCCGAGGTAACTTCGAAGTTCCTTGACCACTCGGTATGCGGGGGATTCCAGCACTGCATCAGTTTTAGCCAGGTTTGGACGCAGCCCAGCGGCACTAATGATATGGCCTAAGTACTGGACTTCTGGTTTCAAGAGTTCGCAATTGGATAGCTTCAGTCGCAGTCCCGCAGTTTTCTGGCGATCTAATACTCGGCCCTAATTCTCCCAGTGCTCTTGGCCACTGGTTTCTGGGACCAGAATATCATCAAAGTAGATTACAGAATGGTAAGGCCGTGCAAAAGATTTTCCATCTTTCGCTGAAATATAGCCAGAGCTGATGAAACCCCAAACGGCAGTCTTGTGAATCAGTATAACCCCCTCGGAGTGTTAATGGTGACTAGCTCTTGGCACTCCTCATTGAGTGGGACCTTCTGGTAAGTGTCTTGCAAGTCAAGCTTTGTGAACGTCTTGTTCCCTGTATGCGACGCAAAAAGTTATTTAATCTTAGGAATGGGGTAAGACTCAACGACTGTCACCGGGTTTATGGTAGTCCTTAAATCGCCGCAGACCCAAACCCGGTCGTTGCACTTCAATATAAAAATGATGGGCGCTGCCCACTGAAAAATTTTTACTAGTTTGATAACGCCTTCCCATTCCATTCTCTGTGGTCTTTAAAAAACCCAATCACGCAAAGCAAATGGTATCGGACGCGCCTTGACTAAACGTGGCTTCGCTCCCTTTCGTACGGATATAGTAGTTGCAACCGCGTGAAATGTGCCAAGCTGCTTCGAAAAAAACTTCATAATATTGGCTTACCAGGTCTTCCGTAGACTTCACGACGCTGACTCCATCTGAGCGATGCTAGCTTGAAGGCCTTCATCCAGCTTCGTCCAAACAGTGTAGGACACACCCCTTTCATGACAAATAGTAGTAGGTGGCGCTCCTTGTCGCCACGTTCGATTATTGCTTCCAGCTTTCTCTGGATGTGTTTCATGTCGCCGAAAAAACTTCTCAGCTGCACACTCGATGGTTCCACTGGCACCAACGGAGAAAGCCCGGTGAACTTGTCATCATCAATGGTCAACACACTAGCGCCGGGGTCCAGCTCCATATCGAGCATTACGTGTCAACTTCAACCGCGGTGGGCATTGTCTCCGAACTAGCTGTGTAAAGTGTCCACAAGTCGAAAAGTTCGGGCTTTTCAGCAGAGACAGAAAGGTCTCCCAGGTTGTTCACGCTATTAGACCGGCTGCAACTAGACTGGCTCCAGTTGAAATTGCTGCTCCCCGGCTGCACTCTGCAAACTCTTGCAAGATGCCCTTTTTGGCAACAGTTGTGACAGATCGTGCTGCCGTGCCTACACCAACATGTAGAATGACATCCCTTGCAACGAAAGCAACAGCTATCATTTTTCTTCGAGGCAACAACGTTCGCATGCTCTGGATCTTCTTCAGATATTAGCTCTACTTGCTGACAGCTCAATTCGCGTGCTTTTTTAGCGCTGCCTCCATAGCGACAGCGGTGTCCTTCGCAGTTTCGAAGGTTAAACACATCATTTCTAGTAGCCAGGTTCGCATGATTATGTCATTGATTCCGCTGACTATCTGTTCGCGCAACATGCACTCTAGAAAGCTTGCGAAATTGCAGTGTTCAGCCAATTTCTTCAATAAGGCAATGTAGTCACTTACGGTCTCCCCCTCTTTTCGATGCCTCGAGAAAAACTTGAAGCTTGCCACTACTTTTGATACACGAGGGGTGTAGTGCTTGTCAATTGTGGTAAAAATTTTTGTCAGTCCACTTGGGCAATTATGCTCGGTGCAAGAAGGCCTCGTACCAGAGAAAAAATCTCTGGACCGCAGCATGTCTAAAATACAGCTGTTCGCTTGTCCCTCAGGATGTTGTTCGCGATGAAGTACAGCTTAGCCCGCTCACGGTATTCCGCCCACTCCGATGTACTCGGGTCGAATGAATCCAGCTTCCCGACGACAGGCATGACAACGTGTGATTGTGCTGTTCCCGTCCGGTTCGTCGGTCGACCTCATCACCACTTGTGATAGCCGGGTAGTCATGGGCCATGACGGTCGCCAAACCGAACCACACACACGTACGTTGGCAGCTCTCGCACTGACTGGCTGGTCAAGCGTGCCGTATTTATTTCATTGCAAACATTGACGGCGCCAGAACGGCAAACCAATCTTATTACTTTATGTTGTTCTTACTTTTCTTCATTTACCAATTTCCTGTTGCCAGCGCCACTTGCTTCTTCTCTCTAGTTTTCTGTTTGCGGTTGTTGTGTTGTTTGTCTACATGTTTTGGCCAGTGCGCAGAGGTGATGCTTGTTGTCAGTGTTGTGCTTTGTTTTCGTGTCCCTTATTCCTTTTGAACAGCCCACCTGCACGCCGCAGGAAACTGAAGGCTCACTGAAACAACGTTTTAAATCTCAACCCGTGTCGTCTCCCTGTCCCCCTCCTCTGGTGCTCCCAGACCCGTCCCAGAAGCCTGCGGTGGTGGCTGCCCTGCTTGGTGCCCTCTGCCCCTGCGCCCAGAACATGGTTGTTTTGGAGACCACTGCGGCTGCCTCGGCTGAGCGCCTCGCCGAGCTTCAGTTCTGGGGCTCTGATTGGTTCTTGCAGGACCTTCACATGCTGGCCGCCGTGGCAAACGAGATGGGACAAGCCCTAGTGCAGCTGGTCGGTCTGCCTTCCGATTTTGTCTTGTTGAACCAGTTGATTAGTCTTCTTTCGCATGCACATCATTTGTTGTTTCCGGGTGTGTGAGACCAGGGAAGGGAGAAATGGTGCTTGGAATTTCCGATGCTCATAACTGCTTTAGTCAAGATAGGCTGAAGAATTAGAGAAATCAACTGTGTGCAAGATTGAGTGCAGAAATAATAAAAAAATATATACCCTTTATATATATATATATATATATATATATATATATATATATATATATAAGGGAAAGAAGTGTATACGATGCTCTAGAGCATCGAACGCGTTATTCGAAGGTCGTAGGTTCGATTCCTGCTCACGGCTGGTTATTTTTTCATCCATTTTTCTTTCTTCTTTCTTCTTATTTACATTCCATTGGTTCTAATAACTTCCCCTGTACATTCCTTGGCATTGCTGTCTGTTAGATCTCATTTATATATATATATATATATATATATATATATATATATACACTTGAACTTGCTTTGAGCAAGCTTACTTCAACAAGCTCTTGTAGCCGTCAGAACCGGCAAAAACCATAATTATAAAAAATTGGTAGTCTAAAGATGTTGCGTGAGTCTTTGCTGTTGCTGTATGCAGCTGAGTGGATACTTCATCAAAATTTGAAGCTTCGTTTAAGGGGCCCTGCAACGCTTCTTGATCATGGCCAGAAAACACTACCGATCGGTAGTCGAGGCTTCCGAGGACATGCAAGCCAAATATTGCTGCGCAGCACTCTGGCTGGAATTTACAATAAATTCACAAAGGCAGCTAAAGATCTCTCTTCTCTCGACAAATGATGCTATATACTCATTCCTATAAAATCATTGCATCACAGGCCCGAGTATCGCGTCGGTAGCATATTTGGGCATGTCGCACTCTAAAGTTACTGGGACTACAGTGTGTCCACGCATGCATGTGCGATCATACTGCAAAGCTTGGCGTTCAGAAAAAAAAAAAGAGGTGCTCAAAGTCACGAGGATCGTGTGGCTTATCTTCTTCTCCTGTGCCTTCCGTGCCTGCTTGGCTTCCAGCCTTTTTGTTGGGACAAGAGAAGAGAAAGCCATTGCAGCGTTCGACAAATTTTTGTTACTCCTCTTGTACTGGTCGGATTCTAAAACTTCTTGCAGCGGTCAATTCGTGAGGCAACTGAATTTATTCCGTGGCTACTTGGAAAAGAGTTGCAGGGCCCCTCTGATAACGTGCATATAAACATAGTACAATGGACTCTCAGTAAATGGGAAATCTTTTTAAAGGGACACTCAATGTAAGTCAGAGTGAAAGCTCAGTGTATGACAATGTCTAAAACGACAATATTATCACAGCAGTGCACTAATTATTGAGAAATTGATGTAAATGTGCGAGCACGCATGTCACGAGTATAACACACGCAAAATGATCCCGATGACGTCAGACTTGCCGCCTACAATGAATCACTAGTAATCGAACTAGCTGCGCTAAATAAAAAAACTTGCCCTGTTTCTCCTCCAAATTTTCGCAGGATCCACCTGCTGAAACTGTGAAGCTGTGTGCAGTGGTCGAGTCCATCTACAACGTGTTTGCGGCCCTGCTGGTGAGAGAATTTGCGTTAGTTTATGAATGATGACATGTTGCCTTCGCATTGAATTCGTCTCGCTTCACTTAGGTTTCTGCGGAGTTCTCGTTGGATTTGTGTGTAATGCACTGATGAGGACACTAAGTCAGGGAGAAGAAGCAAGCAGGCACATCTAAAAAAAATTTGCCAGACTGATATAGTCGAATTCATATCTATAATTCTCCTGCCATAGAGCACTTAGTGCTGCAGTTTGTGTAAATAAATATCAAACTCAAAGGGTACCATGGAGTCGTTTAATATATCAATTATTTGGAATGCAAGATATGGCTACTTAGAGAATATCCCAGAACTTCGCATGTCTCGAAACGTGTCTTGAGATCACAAGAGCGTGTGTTTCCCAATTTTTTTACTCTAAATACCTTATTCACTTGCATAATGAACCCTCCTTCTTTTCGTTCAGAAAGGTTGACGCCAATTCGGGGGGAGCTTTTATTAGGTGGGAGAAGTCAAGGGAGTTAAAACAGCAAAAATTTAGCATGGTGGTATTAAAAAACTCCCTGTCTGGCCGCTGCTGGCCTTCAATTTAGTAGCAGATTTACAGAGCTTCTATTCAAGCGAGAACTTCGCTCTTCACAAAGGAAAACTCCTTGTTTTGGCCCGCGAAATGCGCAACGTACCTTTTGTTCTAGCCCAAAGATATACGGGCGCTATCCACACTGCCGCGCCGCACGTGCCGGGACACCTACCGCACGCAAGCGCAAGGTGAAAGAAGTTTTTCAGTACGTGCGGTGCAGCTTTGCAAATAGTGCTTGTACAGGTCAACGCGCATGAGTCAACGTTGAAAGTGTCGCGCGGTCGCTTTGGTTTCCATGCTCTAGCGAGTGCCCGACGGTTGCTAGCGTACCAGCCGATCAACAAAAATACAGCGTCTGGTTGTGGTGCACACATGTTGCAGGTGCACGTCGCGTTGTCGGCTCAGTGGTTGCGCTTCATTTTTTGCTTCTTTTTTTCATGCCACTGTGCTTGCATGGCGCTATAAGCAAAGGGTTTCTTTGGCGTTCAACAGATGGTGCTCTGCGCAAAATGCGATCGACGTCGTCCACACTCGCGCTGCTTGCATGGTTAGCATGGTTGTTAAACTATGTTTCGACTTTAATTGCTTCATTATATTGTGATATAATGGTGTGATTTTACGTTGTTTCGATCGTCATCGGTATTGACTATTGCGACAAAACAAAATGCACAGATACATTAAGTCCGTCAATCAAGAACTTTATTAAAAGGTCCTGAAAAGTTTAAGCCACCAGGGTGTCCATGAGGGAAATTCTAGTAGCCGCTACTGTAGGCGACACCCAAGTTGGGACAGGAATGTGGTGGCGTTCTGCCAGTTCTTGGGCCCTCTGGACTACCTTTAGTTGGTTTTGGAGTTTGGGGCTTCTGATTGCCTCTTCCCAGTTAGACTCACTGGTGACTGATGAGAGGTCCCTGATGTAACGCGGGACATATCCGGAGCATGTGTGCGAGTGAACAGTATACTTCTGTTCAGTCTGGGCATTGTAGATGGATGTCAAAGTTGTAACGGCTGAGTCTGCCTTGTGATGGTACAACTTGTTTGTAGCATGCAGATGCATTACTAAAAAAATTTTTTAAGGACGAAGGTGGGGGTGGGTTCATTATTAAAGTGGGTTCATTACACGAGTCAATATGGTATATGTTAAATGCATGAAAGTTTAATTGCTGTTTGCCTCAGTGGATTAGTGGCGAGGGTGCTTGGCTGCCAGCCCAAAGGTTACGGGTTCGATCCTGGCTGCAGCGGTCGTATTTCGATAAAGATGAAATGGTTGAAGTCCATGTGCTGGGCAATGTCAGTGCGATGTCAGTGCAAGTTGAGCACCAGATGGTCAGAATTCCCAGAGCCCTCCACTACGGCGTCTCATGATCATGTCGTGGTCTTGGGATGTTGTTGGGTATCAGGCATCTCAGCTCGCAGCTGCATCTGTGCAGAGCTGATAGACAGAGTAGAGAAAGCGACGGTGAGTTAAGACAACATTTATGTACAGTATAAACACAGGCGTTACATATTCGGCACTGGGGCTGACAGCTTCTGGGGGCTCGCACCGAGGTGCAACAATGGCTCGGGATTTCTTCGGTCGCTCTCTCCCATCTTCGCACAGCTTGGTTCTTTTACAGCCTCTAGGATCCCTTGCATCAACCATTACTTCGAAGCCTCCAACCGGGAAGCAAAGCGATTCTAGCCGCTTGTCGCTGGCTGGAATCGAACCCGTGGGTGGAGGGGGCTTGTTGCGCGTTGCATCAGACGCACCGCAAGCGTTGCCGTGGATTGCATCAGACTGTTGCTGTGGATTGCATCCACAGATAGATCCGTGGATTGCATCAGGCTGACTCCTTGGCTGACATCTGTTGCATCAGACAGCTCGCTCACTGGTTTTGGCGCTGGTTACATCAGCCGGTCTATCGATTTTGACGCCACTTGCATCAAACGATACCAACTTGAATACTTCGTCGAAGCAATGCAGTTTGGCTTGGACTCCCTAGCATAACAACGTAAAACCTCAGGTGTTATTTTTAATGTTTAATTGCTATCAATCTTTCGTCTGCCCAGTCTTGTACACCAGCACTTTTCTTGAGTTCTTGAGACAGCATGGCAGGTACGTTTGAACTCGAGAAAGGCGGCAGGTGGAGAGGATTGTTGCGCTAAGTGCAACGGCAGCGACGCAGTTCTTCGATCATAGCAACCGTGGTGTGCTTGCAGGACGTGGTGGTGCACTTCCAGAACATCATTCTGCCCGAGGCTCTGAAGAGATCCATGGAGATGAGTGTGCTGGCCCTGGTGTCCAGTATGCACGAACCACCCCTCGGGGGTCAGGGTGTTGTGGAGTTCATTGGGGAGCTGACTCAGCAGTTGCACCAGAAGATGACCGACGGTGTCCCAGTGAGTGCAGCAGGCATTAAAATGATAGATGTGTGGCATGCCGATTTGTGGGGGGGCATTCTAGTGCCATTACTAAATTGGAACTATTTTCCTCAGCTGGTTTTCTTTGTTATCTATTTCTTTTCTCTTCTATCTCATTTCCCTTCACACTTTTCTCTACATTGTAGTAGTGACCTCTAGAAGAGAGATGGTTGTGGTGCTGTGAATTTTATATTCTAATTGCCGCCTTAGATGTCACTTTTAATCAGTGTTGGCTGCGCCGGCAGCATTTCGATGGAGCCAAAATGTTGGAGTCCTGTGTGCTTTAAGATTTAGGGGCACGTTGCGGAACCCCAGGGGGTCGAAATATTCGAAGCCCTGCGTAATGGTACCTCTCTTAACCATATCATGGTCTTTAGGACGAAAAACCCCAAAAGTTATTGTAATTATTCATCTTAGCCAGTGGTCTTCCCTCCATTCATCTTTTCACTGCAGTTTGCGATTGTTGGGTTACACAAAAGGAGCGAAAGTGAGTGAGAGGAATCCTTTCGATGTGTACTTGTGTCAAAGGTCACATGCACATACAGAAAGACCAACGACAGAAGAAAGCCCAGTAAAAATGTAATTTTCTTTTAATCTTCACTTTCCTTTTACACACAGTAGGGATTGCAAGGTATTGTGACCGGTTTCGATGGGAAGGAGGAGCGAGGTGAGGCTTGTATAACAAACTTGATGCAACTGCGCAGTCCTCAGGATCATCAGAAATTATTGTCCTCAACCAACATTAGACTTGGATAACTGATCTTGAGTTAGAATCATTAATAAATCCTTCGATACGCAAGCCAACGCCACCATCCCTATTGCGGTTCTTTAGTCGTTTCATCTGAGCTTCAATATGCACACCTTTTGACTGTGAAATTCATGAGGTGGTCGGATAAAGGTTTTCTTTATGCAAGCGCTCTGCAAATATTGAGACCTGTGCTACAAATTGGAAAGATTCATTACAGGCATACTTTTGGCAGTTGGCATGCCTGACGTTTGACTCCTGCCTTTGCAGTATGAACCAACTCCAGCTCTGGAAGACATCAAGGTTGCTTTAGACGAGTTGTTGAAGACAGACGACACTGGTGAGTGGCAGTTCACTCGTTTTGCCAGTAGGTGTGGGAATTTGCTCACATAACTCTCGCAGAAGCTGAAGCATCGCAGCCTGAAGTCTTTCGTTTGTGATTCTAGCAGGGAATTCGGGTTCTCAGCTGATCATTCTTTTTTTTTTTTTACACTGAGCATGTGGAGGACGAAGGAACACATTACAGTGACAGTCCCTACAACCGCTGCTAAACAAGTTCACAGTGCAGTTACAATTTCTTGTGTATTACTTTCAGGACTGACACCTGGGAAGATGCTTGTCCAAGGTTTCCACGGCCTTTTTGGCAAGACTGCCACCGAATTGTCCAAATTCTACGCCTTGCTGGAAGGCATAGGTCTCGAATGGAAGTGCGTCGACATAGTCTGGAACTCCTACTCGCTCTGCGTGAGTGCTGCCCTATTCACGTTTTATGGCCTTTGCGAAGCTGTAGTCCACTTTGGCCGCAACGTAACAGTCGTGCTCATCATGCTTTTCGGAAGTACTTGTAAGCAGTGTTGCGTTGTCGCTGCCCATGCACAAGTTTACCTAATATGGTGCTGGGCACATGGTCAGGCGGCACTGTTGCCTTTCACCTTAGTATCAACGCAATGTAAGGGTGCACTCACGCATTGTTATACACTCAAACCTCATAATAACGTAGTTGTGTCTTACAACAAATTAAGTTTGTTATATACAAAAGTTCGCTGTAAAAGTATATTCCTAACACTATATCTATTGCAAGAATATTAATTTACTTCGTTATAAGCGATATTTCGTAATATCCGGGTTTGTTGTATTGAAGTTTGGGTGTATTGTCGTCGTCATCAAATGAAACACCAGCGTGGTGCTTCATGTACATTACTGACTTGCTTTCCAAGTTTTAGTACGATGCTTTCCAAGTTTTAGTACGGATAAGAGTAATAGCGTTGGTGGAACTGCACCACATTTCAGTGGTACTATAAGGTCAGAGGTAAGATTGCCCTAGAAGTGCTATGAACGGCAGTCGTTACCCGGAAGGAACCAGCCAAATGTGACGTGTTGCAGTGGCGATAGTGTGATTGCGTTCCTACCGTGCAGCCCCCGCACGTGGACGCCCTGGACGCATACCTGAAGGATGTGATGTTCCTGCAGTGCCTGCAGTGCATGCACCAGATCTTCTCGCCACCACTGCTGACGGGCATGGCCGAAGACCATGCCTTTCTGCCTGTCAAGCACTGCATTGGCACCATCTACCGAGTTCAGGTGCGTGTATGAAAGTTGAAATTTATTTCACCACAACGATACACCGTGATTTACACAAACAAGAAACAATTGTGGCATGGAAAGTAGGAAAAAAGCTGCGCTATAGCAGCTTGACTAGCCCCACCTCCCATTTGTACAAGGCAACAGAAACAATGGCACACCAAACTCCATACAGTGCTCACGTATGATTGAAAGAAAAAAGAAAAGAAAATAACATTCTAGTGGTTGTTTATGAAGTACAGAATAGATGCACACTTGGGTGTTTACAAACAATTTTTGGGAAAAAAGGCAACCAATATAAGACGCTATAACTGAAAGGGGTACACTTAAAATTTCATGCATTTACAAGTACTGGGTGTAATTTTTCTGGGTTTATAGCTCCTTATACAAACAGGTTTAATATATCACTACTTGAAAGGAGACGCAATTGCTGTTCTGTGAGCTTGAACTTATTTAGTATATGGGGAACAGAGTGCTTTAGCATTTGGAGTCCGTAATTTGTTCGCGGTCGGGGGATGTGCCAGTGTTCAGAACTCCGCATCGGACGCAACAAAATTTTCGGCTGTAAATGTGCTAAGCCTCTCAGGTTTGCGCAATTCTTTCGAATTTCAGACCTCAAAGACAACAACAAGTTATGTTCATATGCAACACAAAATTTTAAAACTTTAAACTTGACAAATAAATGGGATGTGTGTTCTCTGTAACCTATATTTGCAACAGCCCGCAAAGCGCTTTTTTGAAGTGTATACAACTTTTGTTTTGATGTTTCAGTTCCAGAAGCCCATACCAACTTACAATAGCGTAGATGAGAACAAAAAAGCGTATTAAAGATAAGAAGTTTCTGGGGGAGCGGTAGAAACGACTGACACCTTCTCAGCACGCCAAGGGCTTTTCTTAGCTTAATACACAATTGTTCAGTGTGAGAATTCCAGAACATATGTTGATGAAAGATGACGCCCAAAGTTTTGACAGTCTCTGAAATTTCGATATTGAAATTATTTAGCATCAGTTTTTGTGTGTACGCACATGTTATTCCTTTCGCACGGAAAAGAACGGCCTTGGTTTTAGAGCTGTTGATCTGTAACGAATTTTGGCAGGACCATTTCGAAAAATTGACTAACGTTTTATTAGCTGCTTTTATCAAATCGTCTATATTTGTTCCCGTAAAGAATAAGCTTGTATCATCTGCATAAATAATGTACGTTATTGAGTGATCTACATTTACAATATCATTGATATAAAGGTTAAATAGAAGAGGTCCTAATATGCTTCCCTGTGGTACACCGCGTTTGATTTTTTTGGGCATAGATGTTTGCCTATTTATAGACACACACTGGTACCGATCACTAAGGTAGCTTTCTACTAAATCGAGTGCGATGCCTCTAATCCCGTAATAAAACAATTTTTCTAACAAGGTTTGGTGATCAATTCTGTCGAACGCCTTCGTAAAGTCTATGAATACGCCTAATGTTAGCTTTCTTGCTTCAATGTTGCCCAGTATCAACTCTTTTTGATGCAACAGCGCTGTCTCCGTCGATACGCCAGACCTGAACCCATATTGTGCTGTTGTAATCACAGAATGCGAGTCCAAAAATTTATACAATCTAGTGAAAATTATTTTTTCTAGAGCCTTTGAAAATATAGGTAATACCGATATTGGCCGGTAATTACTCATTTCATTTTTGTCACCACCTTTATGAAGCACTGCAACTTTGGCATTTTTCATCCGCTTAGGGAACATACCTGTGCTTAAAACAATATTATAAATATGCGTCAGGCAGGGTGATAATAAATCAATAACAAAGATAACCGGTTCCATTTTTATGCCGTCAATGTCCTCACTTTTGCTTTTTTTAAGCTTCATGAAAACGTTGTTTACCTCAGTTTGCTCCGTAGGGTCAATAAATATTGAGGGGGCTATAGGTGTTGGCATGTAACTTAATGCATTTCCGTCGTAAGTACTTTCTGACATGGAAGTAAAGTACCCATTGAATTTATTGGCTAATGCTGTTCCTTTAAATATATGATTATCAATTGTAATTTCGTCGACACCGGGCGTCCTATTACTTGAAGATATAATTGTGTTTAGTTTTTTCCACATTTGCTTGACATCTACGATACCGTTAAAAATAGTATGGTAATAGTCGCGTTTGGCTTGCCTTAAAGTTTTTGAAAGACTGTTTCTGTATGCCCTAAACGCTTTCAGTTCATTCAAATCGCGATTTTTCAAGAACACCTGGTACAGTCTGTTTTTCGTACGTATCATTTTCAATATACTTAACGTTACCCAAGGCTTACGTGCGCGTTTTGGCTTAGTTATTTCTTTGTACGGAAAGTGTTTTTTATATACCGAAGAAAAAATTTCTATGAAATGGTCATATGCGGTATCAGCCGTAGAGCACGCAAAAACTGCGTTCCAGCTTGTTCTGGCGAGTTCATCTCGGAACTGCGACAGTGTAACCGCGTTGATGTCTTGATATATTATATTTACAGTGAATTCTTTTGCTGTATTGTACGTATCAGTTACTAAATAGATAGGCAAGTGGTCGCTAAGTGTCACATTAATGGTACCAGAGAATAGGTTATTAATTGCTAGGTTAGTAATAAAAAGGTCGATAAGAGTTTCACTAGTTGCAGTGATACGTGTGGGAGTGGTTATTACATTAAACAAAAAATGGGAATCGAGAATCGCAGATAATTCGCCCTGTTTAGGAGTTTTTGTCAGCATATCTATGTTTAGGTCACCTCCTAAAATTAAAGAGTATTGGTTTATGTTTACAAACGAAAAAATAGCCTCTAGAAACGTGAAAAATTTGCTCAAGTTACCATCAGGTGGCCTATACACGACAGCAAATACAAAATTGTTGCATTTTATACAAATTATCTCAATGTCCGTTGTGGACCAAGAAAAGTCATCGAGGAGGTCATAGGTAAATCCCAGTTTTGTGAACATGCATACGCCGCCTCCCCTTTTCAATTTCCTATTCAAAGAAACGGCACTGTAGCCGTCTAAATGTATGGTATCAAGATCAGAGTACCACGTCTCAGTCAGCATAATAACCGAGAAGGAAAACCCGAACTCGTTTATTAAAATGCAAAAGTCATCATATTTTTGGCGTAATGACTGCATGTTCATATGTAAAAATGTTAATGGTGATTTACACTTTTCAACAATATCCGACTTGAGTGCGGTTGGACTAATACAAGATAAAGTCATTGCTGATTATTATGGGTCAACATAGAAGTGCTGTCAGTTTGCAGACAAGTAGTGACATACTTCCAAATGAGAAACAGACGACGAAAAATATCACTGTGCCTACAGATTTCATCAACAAGGGCAGAAAAACGCAGCCAAGTTGTTTCCCAGCTCATGTCGTGATACAGGCATAAACGCAAACAATCCAGAAAATAGCAAAAGCGGCAACTACAAACCAGTACTTCCAAAATTAAATACACAAGACAAAAAAAATAAAAAAGCAGGCAACAAATATCGGAAAGAGAACAAATGTGTGGCGAACAGCGCATGCGCATATGGCCTTTGCTCCGGGTAGACTATCGCAACATATACAACTATGTGTCTCCTTGACACATATGAACGGCATGATAAGATGCGCTGTATGCATGTTGAATGTCTTATCCATTTCTCGCTGCCCCCGGAAGGACTTCTGAGACCAGGATTCCATCCCGATGGGTTCTATACATAGATGTGCTTGGCTGCTGGCTAAGACAAAATATTCTTCATTTTGAATGTTGAGTTTCAATTGTGGGCCATCGATTGACCACGCTACAAACACACGAACTGTTGCACGCTGCTGGAGCTGGAGGTGCAAATGCAAAGTCGACTGTTTTGGCATCATACATTCTTAACAAAAATTAATGCACTTATTGGCACATGGGGAATATGTGAGGGTTTTATTAATTTGGTTTTAATTGCTATTGTCTCGTTTTCATGTTTTTTTTACCTTGTTACAGGAGCGCTGCTATCATTTGCAAAAAAATCGCGCATGCATTTTTCTGCTATTCTTATAACTTCTTATGCTAAGTCTCCCTTGTCTTGTTTCAGATGCTGGGCCTGCCATCGTTTGCCCTGTCTGCGTGCCTGTGTGCCGTGCTGGCCCTGCCCCACGGCGGCAGTCAGAGCCAGCTGCTGCTGGACACCCCAGCCAGCCGCACGCTGGAGTCCCTGTCGGACGGCTGGGAGGCCAGCAGTGAGGCGGTGCTGGCCGTCAGGTCCCTGGAGTCAGCACAGCGCCACCGCGACGTCCTGCGCCGCCTGGACCAGGCGGAGGGGTTGCTGCGGGTGCGGCTGCACCGCTGCCAGCTGCGTCTTGCTGCCCACCATTGGCTGCACGAGGAGGCCCTGCCCAACCCTGGTGGACAGACCCTGCCAGCCAGGTGAGCCTTGGGCAACTTTATGAGCAAACATCGCTTCGGGGAAAGCGGACAGGCCTTAGTTTCATTTTGGCTAACAGCGCGATAGACGCGGATGGAAGGCAACGAAAACGGAAACACAGTACTATCAGCTGAAGTTTATTGGTTGAACCACACGGATTTATTGGGGGCAGCAGAGTGTGTTGACTGTAGGAACATGGAAGATGCCTTTACCCTGCATTAGGCGTAGTCAGGCTGATGATACTTCCTACATACTTCCTAGAACTACAACATACATACACGTCCCAAGTTCTTTACCGACGCGTCAAAGTCAAACACTTCTGTGTCATACGCTGCGGTAGGCCAATCCTTTTCCGAGGCCGGCGTTCTTAATCCTGATGCAAGCATTTTCACAGGAGAAGCTTACGCAATACTGGCGGTCGTAAAACACATCAAACAGATAAAATTACAAAAGGCAGTAATATACACCGATTCCCTAAGCGTGGTCAAAGCCCTGAAAACTCCTAAAGAACACAAGAACCCCGTGCTGGTGTCACTTTACTCACTTCTGTGCACACCGTACACATCAGAACAGCACGTCGTTGTCTGCTGGGTTCCAGGGCATCTGAGATACAAGGGAGCGCATTGGCCGACAAGCTGGCCGCTTCCGCCAACAACACCACTCCCAATGCATCATTACCAATCCCTACACTTGACCTAAAACCTTTTCTAAAACGAAAGCTCGGGCGGTATTGGCAGAGCACGTGGGATAGACATACAGACAATAAACTCCATGCTATTAAGCCGCAACTAGGTTATTGGCCGCCACTATCAAAATCACGACACACTGAAGTAACACTAACAAGGCTTAGAACAGGACATACATACTCTACACATTCATATCTTTTGTATACCGGCGATCCACCGTATTGTGAGAAATGTGGAGAACCACTTACGGTTCTCCACATTCTCGTCCAGTGCAATGAGCTTGATGCTCCAAGGAAAAAGCATTTTTTACTGCCCTGCCGACAGCAGCTTCCACTACAACCTGGCATTCTCATCGGTAGGGATCCGCTTTTTAAACTACACACACTTCTCACTTTTTTAAAAGATGTGCATAGCTTTCACCCGATATTTCAAGGTCTTCCAGAGCACGACCTCTGTACTGTGGTCGTGGCTGCGGTGCCTACACCTCCTCCATGTTATTATTATCATGACATTTTGCCATTCATTTTCACAGCACATATTTCACACCACTGCCATGCTTTTATTACTTCCATGTTTTAACCCGCGTTAGCGCGAAGAATTTTAAGGAGAGACTGGTCTGAAATTTTTTTTTTTTTTAATTTCAGTATTTTCAGCTGAAATTTTAATACAATATGTATTTTTCACAGCTGAAAACAAATATGCAATTAGTTTTTTGCTATCACTTTTAGATTTCTAAATATTGACTGTTACATAAACTTGCATTCTGCATTCTGCCCAGCCTTTTGACATCTTCCTCATAAAATATTGCTACAAATTTGATATGACAGCATTCCATGAAGGCCAGGGAGTGCAACAAAACCATAACTTTATTTTTAGCTTCATTGGTACCAGAGTTATGGCCTTAACAAGTATACTCATTAGAAATCTGAAACTGTTGCTTAAGTTTGTTGCTAATTAAATCAATATTGTAAATAAAAATATTACATTTTTTTGGTTTTCTTGCACTAATCAATGTATAAGCTTTCAAATGCTGCAAGAATTATCAAAATCCGACTGCTACATCAAAAGATACTGTGGGCGATGGCTTAGGGTGTGATGAAAAATGTTGTTTTGAGAAAACGAGAAAAGAAGTTTAGGAACATGCTGAGCACTTATATTTAACAAGAAAAGGTGTGAATCGGTGTATTAACTATGTTAGAAGCCACCAGGAATGTAGTCATCATCATTCTCCTTGGTGCGCTTTCTTTTCATGGCATGCTCGAAGTTTTCAGCATGCTCATGCTTCTTCGATGCCACTAGTCGGCGACTGTCTTTTTCTGAGCATCTTTCAGCGGCCACAACACTCTGCTGCAGGTGCAGCTCCTTCAATATGGCGGCATCTGCTCTCCCTTTGCCAGCGTTGAACCTTGCGACAGCTTCGGCCACAGCAGTTTCAACGGTGAAAAGCAACGCATGTTTGTTTTTGGACACGAGCGACCAGATGACGGAGTGCAGGCTCTCGTTTGGGTTCTGTGTTTTGCCTCGCTGACAACGCTCCAGCAATTTCTTGTCAGAGAGGCGCGTGTAAATAGGCCGCAAGGCATCAACCACATACTCCGGCAGGTTGTAGCGATGATTCGGAGGAGTCTCCTACTTGGCAACAGCCTTGTTGTACTTGCACCATGACTCTTCACCAGTTGGGCAGTGAGAGTGCTGAGGGCTTGCATCATTAGATGCTACGTGATAAAAGGTTGCCCAGACAGCATTATTCATGGCCTCAATGCTTCCTTGGTTGCTTTGTAAAGCCCATCCATAATATGACGTGAGCTTTGTGACCAGCTCGCCTGTCAGTTTGCCCTTGCCGCCAAGGCTTGGCTTTCCTTCGGCTCTTTGTTTTTGCAGGAGGTTTCGAAGTGCTGTGCTCATGCGCTTATGCACATGGTTGACACAGTCCTCTTTTTCTATTGGCACGAAGCCATATACCTGTGCCTCCTGCAGACTGTTGAAAGCCCGGCTGTCTCCATCACACAACATGGTTGTGTAGCGGAGCCCATGTCTCTCCAATGAGCGGCCAAATTAAATTTGTGCTGCTTCCACCTCCATTTGTCCTGGCTTACTTGAGGTATTCTTTTGGCAAGTGTGACCAGCTAGCCACTCGGCATACCTTGGGTTGTCCTCCTTCGGCCCTAGCTGGCAGCCCAAACAAAAGTTCGATAGGACGACGAAGTCGAGCACATAACCCGTGAATAGTTAAATCACGGTCCCTACACAAATATGGGACGAGTGGCCCCTGGTCAGCCAAGTCCCATCAAAGGAAACGGCAATATTTCCAGGATTTCAATAGTTGAGTTCGGAATACACCGTTTTCACGGTGCTCGCGCAGTCAATAACGCGCGCGGTAGCCTTCTGCACGGCAGGGTTCATTTTCAATTTCACATAATCCTGGTATGTCTTTGTGTGCAGGCCTCTCCGTGAAATATTTAGGGCGGAAAAAATATCGTTGAGCTCAGTTTGCCCGTTTCCTGTGCTCATTGCCGTGCGAACCGCGAGCACGTTAATTTCGAAGGGGCCGTGCGCTGCGTCCCCCCCTGCTCTCGGCGAGCTCCATACAGTCCTCAGTTTACCTCACTCGTCACATGTGAGAACAAGTTTCACGGCTATGCCATATTCGCGGTCTTCCTTAGAGATTCTGCCAGGCCCGCCACACACACCGCACTTCATACACTGAAGAAGTTCGTTGACCAACTCTAAGCTAACGATAGTGAACGGCGTACCAGGCGTTGCAGCTCCATCCGAGTCTCGAAACAAAGACCGCTTGCTTTTCGTGGCAGACTTCGATGAAAGATCTTGCAGAGCATCACTCGCACGACACTCGATGGCCACTTTTTCAGCGTCGGAAACCAGGGGAGTGTCGACGCGCACAGCTTTCGTGTGATCTTGAGACGCGGCTATCGCGTCCGCGAACGTGGGTGCCGCGGCGGTGATAGCGCTGGCACAGCCTGCTTCTTCAGAGTTCTCGCGGCAGAAGGTCTCGCTGGCGATAAGGTGCGGGCTCTCGGACGCCGTTTCCGCCTTTTTCCGAACGCATGAGCACTCCGAAACTTCTGATGACCACCTGTCATTGCACCGAATGCACAGCCGTTGTTAGGCCTATACGCAAAATGGCGGCTTGCACGCCGCTGTCTAGCAGACGAATCCCTTCGCGTCCAATAAGAAACCGGGAACTGCCCCACGGGACAAAAACGCACCAATGATGTGCGAGTATTCAGTTTTTTTTTTAATGCGTGATAGCTGCGTTGTTGCTAGACGAAAAACGTTCTTCTGCTAGGAACAGATAATAGAAAAATGCGTCTTTAAAATGAGACCAAAATGGCCGTGCTACTTGGTGCCGTTCTCGCGCGCTGCGGTGTTGAATACGACCGTTTTTGAGGTGCTTTCGGAAGCGAAAATGGTCATCAAACTGACTTTGCGACCCAATAACTCGACAAATACGCATTACAGGGCTATAATATTTTAGGAACAACTTCCTTAGACCTTAATGATTATGAAAAAAATACTTCAGAAAATCGGTTTTTCGGAAAATTTTCGGCCTCCCATACCCGTGTCTCCCCTTAAAGCCCCTTTACAGCCACGCTTCATATAATTGTTCATATCTCTAAACTATTGAAATGGCGCTCTTTGGCCATCAATTGCCCTTGTGCCATTAAAAAGCACTCATTATCATCATCAGGCTGATGATTATCATTTGTGGATGTGTCGCAGGGCCCCTTCGACATGAGAATGCGATGTGTATTGTCAATAGTCTAGTCCCAAACTTTCGAGTTGCCAGTCTTGCAAAGTGCTAGTAGTCCTTCAATAGGAAACAAGCGTGCTGCTTTGCTTCCTGTGCTGCCAGGGCGAGCCTTCTGTCCGAGATGCGCAAGGCGGCGCAGGTGGCAGCCTCCCTGGTGGCCACCCTGTCCGAGGCCAAGGAGGCCCACCTATCCGTGGCGGGGGCCATCGAGCAGCGGCTCAAGTGGGCCGGTGGAGCCAACCCTGCTCTGGGCGACTTGCGGGACACCTTTGCCCATGTGCTGGACCAGTGGACTGACACCATCCAAGTGAGTGGACAGGGGGCACCTCTGAATGGATGCGTGTAAGAAGGGGGGGGGGGGGGGGGGGGAGCCCGAGTTTTTGGAAGCTACTACAGTAGACTCCCTTTGGGGGGGAGGCTACACTTGATGAGCAACTTTTTTTTATTTATGTGCAGTCGAATCTCATTAATTTGAACACGCTTAATTCGAACTTACGGTTAATTCGAACTCATGATGAGGTCCCGTCAAAGCTATGTGTATTCCAATGGGCGAAAACTCCCGGTAATTCGAACGCGCAAGCACTTGCGACGGTTAATTCGAACATACTGCGCGCTCCGAAAGTGCCGCGGCGGCACCTGCGGCACCTCAACACTGCGCGCAAAGGAAATGAAAAGGAAAGAAAAGGCTGCGGTGGAATGTTTGCACTCTCTCAAATGCTGACCTGCGACGTGCCTGTGCCACGCTTCTCCCTTTTCCGTCCCTGCCACGTTAAGACCCTTCTTCTGACGCCGTGTGCGAAGAGAGAGAGGAAAAAAAAAAGAAAGCTGTCGCTGGGTTGAATGAATGTGTGGTTGAAGGAAAGAAAAAAGGCAATATCAAAGGTATTGTCTTCTGCCGCCCTTGCACCTTGCGGGAGCACGGCTCTGCACCTTGAGGGGGGGAGGGGGTCGCTCACGCGCCGGTGCCACGCTTCCTCCTTTCGCGTCCTTGCCACGTAACCCATCTCCTTTCAACCGTGCGCGCGAAGGAACAAAAAAAAAAAAAAGCTGCCGTGGAGTTTTGGCTTTCTCTCAAATGCCGATCTGCTTCTTCCCGCGTGGTGATGTTCCTCCTTTCTCGTCACGTGCTGGCCATGCTGCGGCTGCGTAGCAGAGAGGCTCCGCTATGCAGTCGTTGTTGTCTTTAGAAAGTGTCACTGCTGGACATTTCCGCGCGCAACTTCTCTTGCCAGGAGAATGCTGAAGCCAAAATAGAAATGCCTTGCAAGCATGCTGAAAGGCAAACATGTGCAGATGTGCATCACTGATTACTTCAATTAATAACGGATGTCCTGTGATTTGTGAATAAATGTAATTCTTCTAAAACTTCCCCCCTCGTGTGTTAGCTCAATGTACATGTGCCACTACATGGAGAGCCCTCCGTTCATTTAGCTTTCATTAATTCGAACAAATTTTCGGGCCCCTTCGGGTTCAAATTATCGAGATTCGACTGTATAGATCTGAACGATATTTTCAAAATTTATGTATTTAGACGTGCAGATTCTAAAAATGCAATTACATTTTTGATAGGTCAAGTAGTTTCCGAGATATCCACAATCAATGTATAACCTGGGTCCTTAGTTTGGAGCCAAATTAGCATCTAAGCAGGAAGCACCAAAACAGTGTCGCGCGACAGGTTAGGAACAATGTAGGATGTTTAAAGAGTGCAATATGCTATAAATCTATTTGCTGGGCCAATTTCAACAAGAGTTAAAGGACATCAATGTTCACAGAAAAAAAAAGCCACCTTCACCTGTCATGCATGCGATCCTATTTAAGAATTTTTTTATCTGTGTATTGCTTTCAAAACAGGCATATTGCATACTGCATGCATTTATTTTTCTGGCAAAAAAACAACAACAAAAGAATTATGCTGATAGCTCGAATGGAACAGAAGGGTTTTTTCCTCCAATTTGGCAAATGTGCCGAAATTACTGTTTTGCTGTCACGTTCTGGCAGTAATGGTGGACGACATGGCTGCCTGGCCACATCAGCGAGAGCTCGGAGTCTGAAAGTTTCAATTCACCGGCCAATGACAGCGACACTGAAACTATCGCGTTCAAGCGGTAATTCAACAGAATTCAACAGTGGTATAAGTTGTGGGGATCTGAGGCGCGCCCGCGACCATTTCGCGGGCATTCCGCCACACGGCCACACCCTTTCGCTTTCCTACTCTGTTAACACCACGTGGCGATAGATGGCGCCACGTGCGGGCACGGCGCGCGCCACTGCGCGCGTCGAGGGAGCGGTCTCTTTCTCCGTGGACGGCGCCGGGTAAGCACGTGTTTTCCTTCGTCCGCGTCCCCTTTGGGAATCGCGGACGGTAGCCTGCCTGGGGTGCCTTGGGCACCTCGGCAGGCGTGTTTACTTGAGTGCTAGCTTCGGAGCGTACGCTAAGCCCAGAGCGGTGCCTAGTGCTTGAAGTGGTCGTACCACAACGAGCCGCACTTGCCGTAGGCCTACGCGTACGAGGTTTGCCCTAACACTCGCGACCAGGCCCATTGGCCATCGTGAGAGTGCGCAGCATAGCCGCGAGGGACCTTTTCCCGACCGGCGTGTCAAAGCTCGCCATTGCCAGCTGCGACGGGCTCGCGGTTTTCCCCTTATTGTGAACGTCCGCGTGCGGGTGCCTTTCCTTCCCGCGTCCCGGAAGCGGACGTTGTACTGTTGTTCAGGGTGCCGCCAGAGGCAATAAAGTGTTGTGTACTTTTGCATTAGAACACTGTCTATTTGCCGCGCCGCGCTAAACGCCTTATTAGTTGAGCGTGCGCGGAGCGGTGCGCTACACGCGAGTAAACGGAGTAGTGGCTCGCTAAGCGTCAACCCGCGGTGATCGTCCGCTGCCGTTAGTAGCGGGGTCACCACAAAGTGGAATGGTATAACTACAGGCAAGGTATTCTAAACATCTCAAGGACTTCCACTTCTAACCTGCTCCCCATGCTTGCTCCGGCAGTGCGGATTGTGTTCCAGTCGTGGATTTGGAGGCGTTGCTTTGCGCCAGGGTCGCGTGCTCGCTTGCAGAGTCTATCGGCTGCCCCGACTCTGTAATTGGAATTCAACATTTTTTATTCGACTTTGCTTCCCACCCAAAACTTTGCTATTTACACAGCTGTACAATAGTAGCCAATTCACTAGAACATAAGCACTATAACAGTATTAGTTTGCCATATCTTTGCTCATATATCAATCTTTGAACTCTGCAACATTGTTAAAAAGTGTATTGGTTCAGTTGTCACAGTAGTGACGGCCGTGTCTGCATTCGTGTGCAGATGATGAGCGACCTGGCCATGGAGGTGTGTGACGCCAGCGAGGCCCTGCTGCTGCACGAGGCCCTGCGCACGCGGACCACCGAGACCCTGGCGTGGGACTCGAGCCTGCTGGGCCTGCTCAACCAATGCCAGGAGAGCTGCATGCTGGCCGAAAACGCCGCACCCATAGCGCCCGCCGAGCAGCAGCTGCTGCAGCTGCAAGGGGCGGCACCCCTGCCCAACGAGGCCAGCGTCGAGTGGCTGCGCTCGCTCCTCGACAAGGTGCGTGTGGGGACCATAGCTCGGCAAACTCACTCGTGACTTGACTCGCTTAGACCCGCTTCGCTCGGATTAAGCTGCGAGTATGAATCCGAGTGAGCCCAGGTGAGTAATGTGGTGGTGAGCTTGAGTCCGAGTGAATCTGGTTAAGGAAGAGTATAGTCAGCCTGAGACTGGTGAATCCAGTAAGGAAAAAATTTGTTGAGGTTAATGTCGAGCGATTCTTAAGTCCAAGATACATTTTTTTGCGAGTCTAGGTGAGCTCTGCATATTTTGACAATCTATGGTTGGGACTACTTAATCTCTTGGAGAGAAATTGCTGGTGACAACTTTGGCTAGCGTCACTTGCAACGTTTACAAAGATGCACTGACAGAACAACAAAAAGAAGTGAAATGTCACCGAACTGCCATTTTATTTGTATATTTCTGGAAGGCATTCAACGACCCAATGTTGTTTATGTATTCAGGCCAAGAACAAGCCATTTACAAAGTACATCAATAAGGAGAGGGCAGTTCGCTTGTATTCATTACTGCTGGTGCACTGTAAAGCTTGTCGTTGCTATAAGCCTGTGTTCTTGTTGTTTTTTTCCTCAGTGGCTGGTGTTTTTCCGGTACTGTCAGCATCTGAAGCATCAATTTGTGACTGCATTTCAATGTACCACGTCCCTCCACAGTTTGTAATGAGGACAGACAGGCTTAGAATAGGGGCACGTAGGTACCCAGCCCAAGTTTAGGATACCCGTATAATCAGTTAACATTGGGCCATGTGCTACTTCTAGGTGGCGCTCGGTGCCTGCCGGGAACAGCTGGAGCAGGCCAAGACCAGCCGAGACGCCGCCAAGGAAGCCCTGCAAAACCAGGTGAGAGCTCCATTGCGTATAATGCTTCTCGTACGGTGACATTCTCGGAAACATTTTGGTGTGCACACAATGGACGAGAAAACAAAAGGCGAGAAGACAAAGTGCACGTGGAAATGTTTTCAAAAATGTCATCAAACCAACTTCAGCCAACAGGAACCTGGGACAGGCACAAATGAAATGAGACACACAAAGAAAAGAATGTTGTCACGAGGTAGTGATGATAAAGAAGGCAGTAGTAGGTCTGTTAATTAAAGACAAAACTCCTTTGTGGGCAAATTTGTGCCCGGGAAATGAATACAGTGAAAGCTCGTTAATTCGAACTTCAATAATTCGAATTCATGGATAATTCAAACTGTAAGTTACGGTCCAGCCAAGCTCCATACAAGCCTATGAATAAAAAAGCCTGTTAATTCGAACGCGAGTACATTCCACCACGGATAAATCGATCTATGCGCCACTGCGCCGGCGGCTTGGCTAGTCACTCGATAGGGCGGCTGTCGAGTTACAAGGCGGCGTGCACAGGGAGCGGAGAGAAATACTGAGAAACTGGCACGGAGGCCAGAGTGCAGAAAATAGCGCCACTTACTCTTCAACCCCCCTCCCTCACAATCTCCCTCTCTCGGCGACTGCCTGCTCTCTGTCCTAAGTAACCTTCAAGATTTTTTTTTTTTTAAGCACCAATCTCGAAGCCTTTGAAAATCCTGCGTAGTTGTCGCTGCTAGACGACAGATGGTATGACCATCACACAGCAAATCGGGTGCTTTGTAGCTTCGCCCAGCCTTCTCTGCAGTCTCTGTCTCGAGCGTGCGTCGTACACCTCGGTTGTTGGTGCTAGGAGTAGCTTCTGACTGTCGCGATTTTTCGTGTTGGTGTTAGGCCTCGGCTAACATTTGTTGCGGTAGCGCCGGTAGTAGCTTCCCGTCTGCCGCGATTCTGCTGCTCCGACTTGATGGCGTGTGCCCGCGGCAAATACCGTGCCAAAACGCTTCAGGAGAAAGCTGATATCCTGTGGGACGTGGATGCCGGACTCTTGCCTAAGCAAGATATCGCAAAAAGGCCTGGGATACCGAAAACGACGCTATCTACTTATGTAAAAAATAGGAGGACTATTGAAGACGCCTTAGAGGCAGAAGTTGCAAGCAAAAGGAGGAAGTTGCGGCCTGCAAAGTACCCTGACTTCGAGAAAGCGCTTCTCATTTGGATAAAGGAAATGCGTTCGCAGGACATACCACTGAGTGGCCAAGTCATACTGGCAAAGGCAGCGGACTTCGCCCTGCAGCTAAACAATGACGACTTTGCTGCTTCAGATGGGTGGTTGCACCGTTTTTTTCGCGAGCGCTACGACCTCATTTTCCGTACTGTATCGGGTGAAATGACCGCCGTCAACATGGAAACGTGCGAAGGTTGGCGCTCCGAAGTGCTTCGAGGCTACATGGAGAAGTATTGTCCGCGGGACATATTTAATGCGGATGAAACTGCCTTATTTTTCAAATTTCTGCCCGCCCAAACTGTCACGTATAAAGGTGACAAGTGCACAAGAGGGAAGAAAAGTAAATAACGGATAACTGTGATGGTTGCTGCGAACATGACCGGGACCGAGAAGTTGCCTCTGTTTGTGATAGGCAAATCGAGAAGTCTTCGTTGCTTCAAGAACATCCGGTCCCTCCCATCAGACTATGCGGCCAACAAAAAGGCCTGGATGACGGGGGAATCGTTCGCGCAGTGGCTGGGGAATCTTGAAAAGAATTTCGAACGCTGTGGCTGCAAAGTCCTGCTTCTTGTGGACAGCTGTTCGGCTCATAAAGTCAGCGTTTAGGCGAAGGTCATTGAGCTGGTTTTCCTTCCAGCAAACACGACAGCGGTACTGCAGCCCATGGACCAGGGTATAATTAGAAATTTAAAATCATTTTATCTGCGTCATATGTTGGAACGAATTATTTTGTGCAATAACTACCAAGTGACGCTCCTAAGTGCACTGCACATGCTTGTGCGTGCTTGGGAGCAAGTGACAGCGCTTACGATAGCAAATTGCTTTCGCCACTGTAACTTCAGCACTGAAGCTCTGCAAGCTGACGAGCCACCAGTGCTCGAACACGGCGTCACCGCCCCCATGGCGGACGTTTTGGAAGACGTCTGCTTTGCGGACTACGTCGATGTGGACTCAAGTGCTGTGGTGTGTGGTGCACTCACGGATGGCGACATAATATGTCAGGTGAGAAGTGCAGAACCTGTCGCTGCCAGTGACGATGATGAGGGCGAAGCACCAGTACGGCCCTCTGCTGCGGAAGTCATGGCCGGATTGAATGCCGCCCGTCTTTTCTTAAGTTTTGAAGAAGGCGGAGAAGAGGTCTTCCGCCAAATTCGCTTGTTACAGCAAAAAGTGCTGGCTGTCGCCTTCAAGGAAAGAAGGCAGACCGCGATCACAGATTTTTTTCAAAAAATAAATTGTTATGCCCTACTCGCAGTGTACTATTGTTGTTCTTCACTTTTGTTAGTTCGAACTGAGGCGGCTTCCCCTTGCGGTTCGAATTAAAGAGCTTTTACTGTTGTCGAAGTGCACTCAAACCTCATACAGTCGAATCGCGATAATTCGAACTCTAAGGGGCGCGAAAATTTGTTCAAATTAGAAGAAATTCCAATGAATGAAAGCTAAATGAACGGAGGGCTCACCATGCAGTGGCGCATGTGCATTAAGCTAACACACGAGGGGGAAGTTTCAGAAGATTTACATTTATCCACAAATCGCAAAACATTCGTCATAAATTGAAGTAATTGGTGATGCATGTCTGCACATGTTTACCTTGCAGCGAGTCAATCAGTTCACATGCAGCTTGCAAAGCATTTCTACTTCGGCTTCAGCAATCTCCTGGCAAGAGAAGTTGCGCGCAGCAATGTCCAGCGCCGACAGTATATCCGACACTCTCTAAAGACGATGAGGACTGCGTTTACACTGCTACCCTCTGCATCGCAGCCGCAGCGTGGCCAGCCAACACGCCGCGGTCGCTTTTTTTTTTTACCTCTCTCTTCGCGTGCGGTGTTGAAAGGAGAGGGGTCTCTACGTGGCAGGGACGGAAAAGGGAGAAGCACGGCACAGGCGTGTCCAGATAGGCATTTGAGATAGAGCCAACATTCTGCTGCAGCCTTTTCTTTTCTTCGCGCACAGCATTGAGGTGTCGCCGTGTCTGAGGTGCTGCCACGGGATTGGGCGTGGTGCTAAGAGCATTTTTGGAGCGTGGTATGTTCGAATTAACCGTCGCAGCTTGCGCGTGCGAATTACAGGGCGTTTTCACCCGTTAGAATACACATAGCTTTGACGGGACCACAGCGTCAGTTCTAATTAACCAGAAGTTCAAATAAAGCGTGTTTGAATTAATGAGATTCGACCATATATGCATGTATTACTATGCTATATTATTTCATGCATCTCTTGCAGCATCTATATCATTTCATGCATCTCTCCACAGAATCTCTTGCAGCCGAAGCCAAAGTTCTCCAACACATGGTAGCCTCTTTCTGTATCTAGTAATGAGATTGCTTCTGCTCGACGCAGGTGTCGGCGTTGCGCGCTGACGTGTTGGGCAAGCACCACGAACTTCTGTCCGAGCTGCGCTCGCTGCTCAAGTCTTTGGCACGACAGGAGGACATGGCCGTGCAGGAGTACCTAGCCACATACCGGCAGGTGAGCTCTTGCACCAGGCGTGGCACTCCGTGAAGCTGGAGTACCACCATGGTACAACCCAAAGCTTAGCCAACGCCAGTTTGGGTGGTTCACTCCCCTCTCCCAGATTTTTCAATTTTGCTTGCATAACATGCCATATTTACACGAAGTCGAGTCTAATGTAGGTCGACCCCCGAAAAATTGCATGGCATAAAAAAAAGAGAAAAAAGAGCACGAGCACAATTTCTTTTTGTTTTTTTGTAAAACCACAGATGTGCAAAGGTGGCTTCACAGCAGTACTTGAAAGTTGCGCAGAAAAGCTAGCTTTGCGAAAATAGGCAGAGATCATTTTCAGAAAGTATTTGCAACCAAAACTCGTTTTTGATTCCAGGTCGACTCCCCCCCCCCCCCCCCCCAATTTCGGATTTCAGGTTAAGAAAAAAATGGTCCACCTACAGTTGTGTAAATACAGCACATGCACACAAAGGCACACACAAATATATATAGGGTATGGTTAAATCTTACGCATTCACATATCGGACATGGACACATCGGACAAGAAGACACAATGAAGGTGCATTGTGACCAATTGGGTTTAGCTACACATAAAGAATGTCGGGTTGTACTAAAAATTAACTTTAGCTCCCACACTAATGCACTTTCAGTCCCAGCGTCACTTTTGAAAGTGGATGGGACGATAGATTATTCAGTCGTTCTTCACTGACCGGTCTATTGCGACAATAAAAAAGAGCATATGGAGTGGTCAAGGTGCACGCAGTGGCTGGTCAGTGATGTGCGCAAGTGCTACACCAGTTCGCCTACACCATGTTCCATTCGTTAGTCAGTTTGCAAAGGAACCAGCAACTGTTGCTACTGGGCTATCGGACAAGGCCGTTTATTGCAATAGTGAACAATCTTGAAGTGCCATGCTGTGCACCTCCGAACCTTGCCCTTTGTACACTGCAGAAGATTCTAGAACTTTCAGAGCACATGCCTTCATATTGTGTAGGCTATGTCGTGAAAATATTGTGTGTCCTTGTACTCTTTTATCTCTTAGTTCTCTGCAATTCATCTCGATCGCTTTTTTTCTTTCATCACTCTTTGGGAATTCCAGTTCTCCGAGCGTGCATCTGAACTGGTGAGGACTTTGCTGGCCCCCGATGCCACGCCTAGTGAGAGCGCCCAGAAGGCCCTCTCCGAGCTCATCGCCATGGTACCTCGCGTCTACAATGGGCTCACAGAGCTGGCTAACGCTCAGGGTGAGTACAGCGCATGGATACTTGTGCACAAATATCCATCCACAGTGCGAATGCAAAACTGAAGTATAGTACGTTAAAATGAATTTCACAATGTTTTTGTCAGTGAAATTACGGGAGGCGTAATGTTTTTCCCTACTTTGAACCATATGATCTAAAAGCATTGCCTCCGAGATGCGGCGCACAGCAATTCATCTGTAGAGCAGACGACGGATGACAACTTGCCCTAAAGTGTGTTCTTCAGTCTAATGCGGCAGTCTTCGTGCCCCAAATGATAAAAACTTGTTACGACTCGTTTATGAACTCATTCAACATTCAGTTCTCTTACCCAACGGGTTGCAAACACATGGCCGTCACAGCAGCTCCATCTGTGTGTCAGTAATGGAGAGGCACCACATATTAGAAGTCTCAGTGCTCTACGTATAAGAGTGAATTCAGATACTGTAGAATACCTTGTTCAAAATAGTTACTCCTATCTGCTAAAACAGCCTTTCTTCACCAAATGCGGTCACGTTTACTCACGTTTGAAGTTTATTGCCGCTTTTCCGTTCCGATTTCTAGATTTCTCAACTTATCAGCGCATTCTCGAAAAGGTCTGATTTGTACCACGAATATTGTCGCTAAAAACAAAATAATGCAACATGTTTTTCTATATTACTGTATGATGGCCTTCGGTTGTCTATTTACGAGAATTTAAGAAAAATCGAAGATGGGGTTTTTTTATTATTCAAATTTCGTGGAGTACACTTATGCCAATATGAGAACTTTGAGGCAATATATAAAAATTTACATTTGCCCTATGGCAGCTATAATTTATGTACCTAATGAACACACTATATCCTTAAAACGTGTCAAGTTTGAAAACGCTGCTCGCATTACTTTCGGAGAAAGAAAATGGGGAATACGTAACTTATTTCAAACTGTCACAAAATTAGACATTTTTAAAAGCTATTTTCTTAAGGTCTACAAACTTGAAACTGTATGATCCATTCTTCATTAGACATGCATTTCAGGTAAAAAACATCTTCCTTGAAACAAAAATATTTCTTTTTATAGCATCTGCATTTTTCGAAAATGACAGGTGACAAAATTGGTGCCTCCGTGTTGGTGAAGTTTGATATTTGTTTTCTCGTAAGTTATGTCGTTAATCATAAAACAAAGTTGAATTTCGGGCTACCTGGTGAGAGGTGCACGAAATATAAAGTACTCAATGAAATCTAAAATATCAACTTTTGGACCCGTGTCGATCTCTCGTGGAATCACCCCGTAACTTAGTTTTTCATAAAAAAATGCACAGTCATTGCGTTGTGTCTGACAGAGAGCGAGCCTCCGATCCTTTCCTTTTGTTGTTATGATGTAATAGAGATATGTTTATCCAAAATGTCTTGTTACAGGAAGCCTTAATTGTACACTTTTTATGTTGCATCCCCATATTGATTGGGCAGTTTCACTGATGGTAGCTTAGGGTCACTTTGTGAAGCATTGGGTTATTAAAGGCAATGGTTCATTAAAAAAAGTGCATTGTACCACCAATTTGTGCAGTGCATACAATACTCAGTTTCCACTGAAAACGTTTTGAAATCGCAGATCGGTAGAATTCTGAAAACTGCAAAAGTGATGTAGAAAAGAAAACTGAAATATATTTCAATTTTCTCTGAATGTAACAAAGCTTGGATAATTAATGGGGTAACTATACTGTGCCAGTCACTTTAATAAATAAAAAAAAGCACCTAAGTGCCAAGAAAATGCAGATTGCAACTCTGACTGTGTCTTCCCTTTCTAATTTCCTTCTTTTTTTTCCAGATGGCCTTGACTCTCCAAAAAACTACACTGTCAGCAAGAGCGTCGAGCAGACGCCCGACCGGAAAGTGGCAAAGGACCCGAGAACAGGAAAAGGTGAAAGTGGTTGTCATCGCATTAACGTCGGACATTTCAGAGGATATGTCATTGTCTGTCTCAACTGATCGTCTTCAAAAACAAAAACTGGCAGTTGCTTCATGTGTGAATAAAACCAAAGAGCGAGGCTTCTTAGAAATAGGACGCAAACGACTACGTGCCTGATCTCGCTGCCGTGTTTCATGAATTGTGTAGGGTGGGAAGCGGGTGGAGAGAGGCATTTGCTGCGCTCGGTGGTGGGAACGACTAATCAAGTTGAGTGTATGGCGCGCGCGGGCGATGCAGTGCGAGCCACATGCCAGGAGCGCACCTGCTGTTTTGCTCCGCGCGCTTGCCCGGTGCAGGCAGCTTTGGCAACTGTGGTGGCGGTGCGTGGGCCTGAGGTGCTTCGCTCCTAAAAATAAATTCAGATTCCTCTGAACACTTTGCTGCATCATGACAGGCAATACGAACTTTAATCCCAAAATTGTGGAGAGACGGACGAGAGCAGCGTTCACTGAAAGCTTTGAAAGTACCGTATTTACATGATTGTAAGACGACCCTTTTTTTTCAAATTTGACAATCCAATGTTGGGGGGTCGTCTTAGAATCGAAATCGAACCATATGTATTGTCATCTCGAATAGTTTCCCGCTCAACCCAAAGCGCATAGTTTTCTGCGCGCTTATACAAAAGCTTTTCTTTTTTTAGCATCTACTGCGCGCATTACGAGTGCCTTTATGACGAGCGCACGGCTCTTGAGGGAGCACCGGTAATCGATGGAAGAGCCGCCGTAGGGGGGTATTGGTAGTTGACGGAAGAGCTCCTCTTTGTGATACAATTTTCTAAGCGGGCGCGTCGCCGCGTGCTCCTGTCGCTTGTGTCCACGACCGGCTCTCTCGAGTCACTTCTGTCTGACATGAGTGCCGTGACATGAGGACGAAAGTTCGGAATCGGTGAATGTGTGGTGCGGTGGTGCAGAAGTGGCGGCTTCAGCGCGAGGAAATTTTCTCGTGCGACTCCAAGCGCCGTGGCTTTCGCGGGCCGAAGTCTGGCCGCTTTCCGGAACTAGAGGCGAAGCTTGCGGCCTACGTGAGTTTTCTTTTTTTTTTTTTTTTTAAGATGCGATTTTGGGGGGGTCGTCTTACATTCGAGTCGTCTTACAATCGTGTAAATACGGCACGTGCAAGACCAGCACACACACGCACTTCGAACTGCGCTTATTGTTTGCCACAACTGCTTGGCGAAACCACGGTCTTTTTTGAAGCGATCGTGTATGGTGATGATGAAATGCACATCTATTGACGAAGCCAAAGCACTGCTTCTTGCAACAACCGCGGCAAACAAAGCCACGGAAGACGCATTCATAGATGGCAACAACGGACTGAAGGCATGTGCACATCTTGCCCACAAAGATTGAAAAGGAACTACAGTATTTACTTGCGTAATCAACCCAATGTTTTTCTCGAAATATCGGAACAATGTTGGTGGTGCGTTTATTATGCGGGGCAAATTTTACGAAAACTTTTTGGGATGTGCAAGAAATGCGGTAATGCAAAAAAAAATAGTTAAATCACTTAGCCTTTCGCAATTGACATACACGTACGCTTTCGGAAACAGCTTTTTTTTTTTTTTACCTCACACATCTTTGGGGGTTGATGGCGCAATCTTCTGCTAGACGTTCCCGCGCTGCTGCTCGTGCACGCCATAAAAACGTTTTGCTGCTAACTTTTCTCGCAATCGTTTAAGAGCAACAGTGGTATCTGCTGTGATCTTGAGGGGCACCCAGAAGCGTGTGCTACGACGCACTTTGCCAACTTGGCGGCAAGCTTGAAAATCACGTGCATGTCGTTGGGCCTTAAATTTTCCTATTTGCAGGAAGCGACCGTTGGTTGGCGCGGGCAGTTTCGTGACCTTTCCTTGCTGTCTGCTTGTCAGCTGCGATGTCTCTATGGCCGCCCCGTTTGTGAAACCCGCTCTATCTGCTCGTGCCACGCACAGATAGAAAGAACAACAAGGCGAGGGGGAGGGGGTTGGAGTCGAGGTGGCCAAGAGGGGTTGGCATAATAATAAAGAACTGAAGAGATCTAACGGGCAAGGAGGCACCAGGTGTCGGTTAGCAGGACGGCAGCAGATGAGTGTAGGGGGTGCGTTTATTTTGCGAGGGGAAAAAATCCAGAATTTGACAGCTTAAGTTGGGGGGTGCATTTATTATGCGAGTCCATTCATTACACGAGTAATCACGGTATACTTTTAGCTGCATATGGAGTGCACAGAAGTGTGTTCGTTATGAAAGCGGTCATCGATAGCTACTATGCACTCCGATGGTATGCGACTAACCAAGTGGTAGAGTAAAGGCAGTAAAGTCTTGAAAAGGCATGAAACGTTTCAGCGTTCCTGTCATTTTCGACTTGCTGCTGTGGTAGAGTGGACTTTAGCACTTCGCTTTCGATTGACCTCATGCGAAGCAGAGTGTCTGCACAGCCAGCTGTACTATCTCTTAATGGTTCGTTGACATGTAGGTTAGAAAAACATACGCAAGTCATTTATACAAGCATAAATTTTCCGTGCCAACGTTACGATTAGAAAACAGATTTCACTAGTTTTTAAGAGGGGCTTGGACAGCAAAGACAGGCGTGGAACTACTGCTGCCCATTGCTCGGTTCCCTTTAAAAGCAAACTCCACAAAATTTTGCTAGTAGCTTGAATGGACATGTTACTACTAGATGTCCTGTGAATTTGGCAAGAAAATACAAAGCTATTTCTGAAAATAATAAAAAATATATAATTTGATTATTTCTATTTTTTGAAGGAACATTTGTGAAAACGATTTTGCATGTAAAATCGTGAGATCTCTTCTGGTTATTACATGTGCCCAAGGTATCCTTTTGAACCAAAATATTAATTGTAGGCATGCCCAATCTTTAGTTAAATATTTAGATGTTTGATGACAAGATTGTTCGTAAAAATACAATTATGGTGGCAACACTATTATCTTGGTTCAAAATGGGCACACCCTATTCAGAAAGAATGCACAAAATTTTTGACATGATAGCTGTAGTGGTTACAGTGATAATGTTCCTTTTTGACGAAGAGTAGTGGTAAGAGAAAACGCCATATAAAGGTCGAGTTGCCGTGGTGCAGACATGGTATCAGGTGTGATTGGGGTCGTTTTTAAATTTATTCGACTGCGCATACAAACTCGTCACTTTGTCGAAGCACTTGTCTGTAATGCTGGAATAACGTGCTATGAAAACTGAAGAATGGCATTTTCAGTTGATTTTTCTTGTCATTCCCCCTTGATGATATGAAATTTAGGGTCATGCGAATATTTTCACTACCCTTTGAGTGTCGTATCACCGAGATTCTGCTGGACATAGATTGGCATCTACACAAACACATTGGGACTGCCATGCAGTACTGGGAATTTCCTTCAAATCCGGAGACATTGTTACTACACACCGAACACAGCTCCATGCATCACTCTTAATCATGAATGTATTCAAGCAGAAGTTGCTGATCTTGTACATTTAGCTTTGTTCCTCCGTTTTCTCTGGCCTCTCGACAAGACCAGCTAATCTGTGCTATTTGCCCTGACGTTGTGTGCAGAAATTGATTGGCTCCACTCTCTGTGCAGCTTTGCAAGAGCGCAACAGTTATGCAGTGGGAGTGTGGCGGAGGGTGAAGATGAAGTTGGACGGTCGTGACCCTGACAGCACCAAGCGCTCCAGCGTCGCCGAGCAGGTGATAACAGCTGCCATGCATCACTTGCTATGAGTGCATTGATTGGTACTACATTCAGTTCGTATAGTCGCACAGACCTCGAAACTCAATTAGAATACATTTTCGTCTGTGTTTGTGGCTGATATTGTACAGATGATTCATCTGATCCCAGCAGTGCAATATAACAGTCATATTGTATTCAAATTTTCGTGCCAGAGCTCCTTCATTGAAAAAAAAAAAAGCCAGGCCTGCACGCAAAGCGCAGCACAGTCACAGCGAAAGCTAGAAGAGCGGCCTTTCAGAGCCTTTTAAAATGCTCATTGGGTGACTACTGCGAGCACACTTGTTTGATACCCACTAGGGCATAATAATAAAATTTTTTGGGTAGTAGGCTGGCATTCGCTATGCTGTTTTTCATCATTCTTCTGAGAAGTGTGGTATCCGCTGAACACTTGCAAGGGATTTTGTGCCAATGGTGCATGCAGTGGCTGACGACGATAGGGAATTATGCGTGAAGTGGGTATGCGCCACAGTTAAAGCTTTTTTAATGAATTGGAGCATTTGACGACCTATTTGTTACACTATTCACATTGTGTGACGCCTCGTTGTTCTTTTTCTGTTCTAAAACGCTTTATTATTCATATTAACGCGACTGCTTTCCCGCCATCAAGCCTGCCTTAGACAAGTTTGCAACAAGTCCCAAGCACCAGCGTGGCTCAGTGGTAGAATACTGGGCTGGCACCCAGTGGACCCAGGTTTGAGCCTCACTGTGTCATTGGTGTTAGGTTTTTTTCTAATTTAGCGCGATGTGGTTACTGGCCCCGGTGGGGGCGGCAGACAACTGCACGTGACCCGAGTTGTGATCTCATAACAGCTTTCTTTGTTAAACAAGCTCTTTATGCCATGGTATACTTTCATTGTTCCCATGACAATCGAATGTGGTTTGATGGCAAAATACACCAGTGTCCCTTGCTTGCATTATATGGGGTTCGTACGGGTGTGGCCTCTCAGAAATTGCTTTCTCGCGAACGTTGTCTCTACCCTTCTCTTTCACAGGTGGATCACATCATCAGCGAGGCCACACGCCTGGAGAACTTGGCACTGCTGTACGAAGGCTGGACGCCTTGGGTGTGATCCGCCACCCACATCAGCCCCCCCTGGGAGTGGGGGGCAACTGGATTTCCTGGCTCCAGCAGACGACGCGGGACAGCAGACGACGACAACGATGGCACCCAAGATCAACAGCAAAACGCAAGGCAGCCCCCCTCTGCAGTAACCCCTACTGGGGAAAGAAAAAAAAAAGATAGAAAAGAAAATGACAGGGTGAAGAAGAGGAGAGCCGGTGTGCGCGCCTCGCAGTAATGTCATCGCCACGACAACCACCGCCAACCAACACACTCCTTACGTCGGCTTTTAAAAGCAGAACGCTCTCCTGAAGTCTCTCTGTACGACAAGCGACCGCCACGGGGAAAGAAACAGACTCCGGGGCTGCCAGCACGCCCCAGCCAATGACCGTGGTAGCCATCTTCCTGTCCTCCTCCCCAACAGCCTCCCTCTCGCACCCATGGAGCACGCTAGACATCTGTCGCAACAACTAGCATAATACGCCTCTGCCAGCGGCATTTGCTGCCGAGCCTGGCTTATAGAAAGAGCACAAATGTCGTCGACAGGAGGTTACGCGTTTCAGAGTCTGCTTCGGGGGTTTGTCTGAGGAGGGAGAGTTGTCAGTGGCCGTTGGTAGGTGACGCCACTGCCTGTGCTCCGGGAGGGGGAGGGACTCATTCACAGGTGGCGAAACCTGGTGTTTTGTTCGATTTTCGACACCGCTAGTGGGAGTTGCCCTACAAGTGTTTTGAAAGGCTGCAGAATTGCTTTGGCAAAAGGAAGAAGTTGAAGTGGAGTAATAAGCAGCAGCAGCTTGTGTAGCCTATGCCCTTTGCCATGCTATTTCCCGGCAAGTGTATGACAAACATGCTGTGTGCTTCCTACCTTTTTTTTATGGCCTGTTTTTTTAACCTTTCTTTTTGTGTGTGAACTTTATGCAGCCCCTGCTAGCAGTGTTATTTCTCTCCTAGTTTTATGTGTGCCCCTTGTAGTAGATGCGTGAAGTTTGTTTTTTCTTGTGTGCTGGAAGTTTTGTATGTCAGAAGATCAGGTGGACACTGGTTAAAGCAGAGACTTGGAGAGTCATTCACGTAGCTTGCAATCGTAACGTGTACCTTTTTTTTTTTTTTAACGTCTGTTCTCACTTAAGCACATTTCCTAATCTGACATACAGCATTCTTTTGTGGCAATTCACAGTAACAGTTTGCAGTTTGGGATAATCGGGTGTAGATGTCTTTTTCTGTCTTCGTTGTGTTTGGGACTCGTCTTTCTGCTTTTGTCTTTTTTTTTTGCAGGCCCGATTGATTTTTCTCCTAGTGTACCAGAACGCATCAATAAAAGCCATCGGTTTCAACTTTTTGTTGGTGTCACTTTATATATTCTTCTGAATGTCGCATTATACTCTTGAAAGTGTTCATCATTTACATTGAAAAATCTTCAAATGATACCCTTAAGAATAGTTTGTTTTTGACAGACAGACAGATAGACACAGGATTTTGTTGGGTCATGATAAATGCTACTCTTTTAGAGCAAAATCATACCTACCATTAAGGATAGTTTGTTTTTTGGGGAAGAACTTCACCTCGTAGGCCCGTATAAATGGATTGTATATGTGGGAAAATCTTCATGTCGTATACCTTCAAGTGGGAAAATAGTCTCGTGTGAGAAAAGTCTCGCCTCATATCACCGTAAGAGTAGTTTGTATGTCCCCTTCAGTTGCAGTGGCTATGTGTGTGTTCACTATGTTTTTATACTAGGTTGTCAACTTGAGGCCAAAACAGGACGGAATGCATCATTCATTAAATTAATTGAACTTTCTGCATTGTCGGTAGGACTTGACCACAGTCGGCTGCGTATGGCCGTAGCCAATCAGTTTCGTAGAGGCACTACAGTGTTCAATAAACAGTTCGACGTGGCGCGTTCCAGAACGAACGTCAAAAGCATTACTTTTCTTTTCTCGAAATTAAGGCAATGAAAAACTAATTGCACACGCATCAGGAGCCTATTATTTTTTTCCCCTCAAAATGAAACATGACTGACTGCGTAAAAAAGTATTCTATTACATACAATTGACAATTAGTTGCTGAAACTCTGATGAAACAACACATCATTTTCTTTCTTGAATTGTAATACTGAGTGTGTTGGAATTCTGTTTGTGAATTGGACACATTCATCGATGATGCATGATAATTTGTGCCTGAAGGGGATATGTGGGGGAAAAGACAGTCCCTTCTTGCACCCACAACTCTTCAGCATGGTCGGAAAACTCTACTGATTGGTAGTCGATGCTACTGAGAAATACGCGGGGCAAACGCTAGAGTGCAGCGCGCGATTTGGACTTCACAATTCTCAAGGTCAGCTAAAAATTGTTTTCTACTCTTTTTTGCAAATGATGCCCCATGCAAGAATTCACGGCCATCGGTTGTCGCGAGAATCGTGAGCTGCACAGTTACCGTGACCGCCAAAGGAGGTCGCCACATGCTCGCGGTCATGCACAAAGTAAGCCGTGTGCTCGAAGAAGCGCTGAAGGTCACGACGTTACTTCTTCCACCTGCGCCGTACCTCTCAGCTTTGCTTCCAGCGTGCTTGTCGGGACAAGATAAGAAATACAGCAATTACAGTCTGGGACGAATCTTTAGATCCGTTCGAACGTGACTGATTCTGGAAATATTTGCGGTAGGTCGATTCATAAAACAAATTCCTGTAATGAAGCCATTCGGTTGTTATAATTGTGAAAGTGTTATCAGGCCCCGTTAAGAGTAATACGGTAAGAGTAAAACCTTTGTAGTTCGTATACGTGGAGAATTTTCACCTCGTCAAAAGGGTTTCGACATGGGCTTGGTTCATTAGGACGAGTAGTGTTGCACATAGCACGGGACAAAGGAAGGAACACGATGCGCTACTGTGGGAGTTATCGTGTTATTTTTTTTGCGCAACACTACTAGTTCCAAGTTCTCTTCATGGTGGGCGTCATTTTTTATTTGGAGCTGGCACGCTAGCCGACATGCAGCTAACTCCTTTGTTGGTATTACAAGTTAGTGAACACTACCCTTTTCATGTATGTAGAAAATTTTATGCGTTGCTGACTCCTCCCACGACGACCTGCTCTGGTTGTTGTAGCAAACGCATGAAAGAACAAGCTGGCTATAAGAAGCTTCGTTTATTTGCTAATCGGTTACTGTATTTGATACTACTATTGCTCCTTTTTGGTGATGTGGAGATGAATCCTGGCTACACCAATGAAGGTGAACTATAATTAATAATTTGCAGGCAAGTTAAAATAGCATGATGAAGAAGCTCAATGCTATCCAGGAAAAACTACCAAAACATGAAGCAGTGCTGTCTGAAATAAACGATAAATTTGGTAAAGCTGAACGTCGGATTCAAATCCTTAACGATGCAGTAGAATGACATGGAACTCTGGTCGAACAGTTCGAAAAGGAAGTTCAGAAATTGCGAACGAAAAATACAGACCTGGAAAGTAGAAGTCCAAGGGCCAACCTGGTTTTTTACGGGGTTGAAGACAATAAGGCAGAAACGTGGGCTCAGTCTGAAGAACTGATCTGCCTAACTCGTCTTGAAATGCAGCTGATGTCAGTGTAAAGAGCACACCGCATTGGTTGATTTAACAAAAAGTACAACCGGCCAATTACTGTTAATTTCGCCTCCAACAAAAAAAAAAGGATGTTCTCAAAAACGCTAAAAAATTCAAAGCGTCTGATTACAGTGTAAGATGGAGGACTATGCTCCAGAAATCCGAGAGGTCCGAAAGAGACTGTAGAACTATGCTAAAAGCCGACTACAGCGGGAGTAAGGTCAAGCTAAGTTTTGACAAGCTTACTGTGGATGGTAAGGTCTTTAGGCGGGACAAAATCAAAGAAAAGGTAGTTCCTGCTCAAAAGAATTAAGTGACACCCTACATGTAAGACTCTCATCTTTACGCAACCTAACAGCTGTTGTAAACTGTAGAAGTCGTGTGAATAAAATAAATGAATTCGCTGGCTTGATTGAATCGACGAAAGCGGATATAGTGTTTGGGACAGAATCGTGGCTGATATACCGTCACTCAGTGATCGTGAAGTGTTTCCTGGCCACTTTAACGTTTACCGAAATGATAGGGCAAGAACAGGCGGAGGGGTGTTTCTATTGGTTCACCCTTTTTTACGTTCATCTGAACTTAATATCGGACATGATGACGTAGAATCTGTCTAGTGTACGGTGACCCTTACGGGCAATACGAAATTTATTGCCGGAACATTTTATTTCGAAGACATCGGACCAGCTTATTCTTGCGGGTGATTTTAATCTACTCAATGGAACGCGTATCACCTTGACTGGTTGTCGCTAAAACACTAACATGGAAAACATTGTTCACGTGTCATATTTGATCTTACTCAACATGTTAGTGTGGCCACAAGAAAACAACATTTTGGACTTGCTTTTTTTGCAATTCGCCAAATGTAGTAGAGTAGCTGTTACATGCATTCTCGGTATTAGTGATCATCTCGCTGTTGTAGCAACAATCAAACATTAGATCAAAAAACCAAATCCACGCCAATTTAGGAATGTTTATTTTTATGACAAGGGTGATTATACTCTGCTATATCACAGGGATTATTTGCTCATTTGTATGTTTCTGATTGTCATTGTGAGAACCTCGATGTTTTACAGCTTTGGTGTCTCTTTAAGACAAAAATTACGGAACTAACGGAGAAGTATATGTACCAAGCACTAATGCGGCTAAATTCAAAAACTTCGAGAAGCCATGGGTGTCAACGGCGATTTTTAAAATAATAACGAGAAGACGAGGAGTATACAAGGCACTTAAAAGAACTCAAAGTATTTATCAGTACAATTTAGTTGGTTTAGGTCAGTGGGAGTAACCAATGAATATAAATCTAAAGAACGTAGTGCAAAGAATCAGTACTTCAGTCGGCTGAATGAAAGCATAAAAACTAACCCCAACCTTCTTTAGAGATACGTAAGGAACTGCGGTGCTGACCCAACTGGAGTGGACGAAATTGTTCATGACAATAAGATCCTGTCCAGTGACATTGATACGGCAACATGTCTCAATGATTTCTTTCATTCCGTATTTTTACCTGTCAAGGATACTGTGAAACTATCCGTGCTGGTTGAGCCCCCTTCAGTATAACTAAATCCTTAATGCTACTGGTTGAACTTTCTGTCAATGGTATCAAATCCCTGTTTTAAAAAAAACATAGATGAAACTAATACGCTTGGCCCAGATGACATTTCCCCCCGCTTATTGAAGCGCTGTGCCCAGCCGATTGCATCTTATCTTTATCTAATATACAACAAATCTCTCGTTACTGGAATTCTGCCTGAAGACTGGAAAATGGCCTTTGTGGTTCCTATTTACAAGGGTGGCTCCAAGAAAGAGGCAAACAACTATAGGCCCACTTATTTAACATCAATTCCTCGCGAGATATTGTAACATGTATACTGTATAAAGACATAATGAAACACCTACTCCAACACAAATTATTAGCCGATGCTCAGCATGATTTCCGCAAGAACCTGTCTTGCACAACGCAACTGATCGAATTCTACCACGATTTAGTGACTGGGGTGGACCATAATGGATGAAAACTGACGGCATTTTTTTTTAGATTTCAGAAAAGCGTTTAATACCGTGTCCCACACCTTGGTTTTTCACAAACTTGAAATGGCAAATATTGATAAAAATGTGCTACAATGAATTGCCAGTTATCTGTCACAGCATCGACCATGTGAATTGATCTGAATGGTATCACTCATTCACGGTAGAAGTAACATCGGGTGTCCCTCAGGGGTTCGTTCTAGGGCCGCTACTGTTCTTAGTTTACATCAACGACATTCCTGACGGGATATCCTCTGAAGTGCGTTATTTGCCGACGACTCCGTTGTATGCAGAAAAAGAAATGAACAGGACCACATTGGATTGCAGGCCGACTTTGCCAGAATTGAATTGTGAAATGGTGCGAGAAGTGGAAAATGCAACTTAACGTTAAAAAATGTGTCCGTGTGTCTTTCACTAAAAAAAAAAGAAAATAGATGAAACGCGTTATTTTCTGAACGGTGACTTCATATTTCATCAGCAACCAACGTACAAGTGTAACCTTTGCAAGCGACTGTTCTTGCAAGGGGCATGTGCATATGCTGTGCTTGCGAAAGCTGCCAAAGCAACTAAATTTCATTCAGCGTAACCTGAGATCCTCACCTGCTGCTTTAAAAAATACTGCTTATATTTCATTTGTCCGCTCGATTTTGGAATATGTGTGTTGTGTGTGGGATCCACAACAAAAGTCTCCATCACGCAGGGGCGGCGCCAGGGGGGGGCAAGGTTGGGCTGGAGCCCCCCCCCTGGCGCCGCCCCTGCGTAGAAAGTAGAATGAACTTAATCTATAAAGGCAAGGGAGAAAAGGACAAGATTCGCTCGTATAGACCACTAACCATTACGTCGGTACTATACAGGATGGCGATGCAAGCAGTAAAAATGAAAATAGAAACATGGGCCGAACATAATGATATTTTGGGAGAACTTCAGAACGGATTTCGAGTTGACAGGCGGTTAGACGATAACCTGTTTGTTCTCACTCAGTGTATAGAAATATCTAAAATAGAGAATAGGCCCTTGTACGTGGCTTTTCTGGACATCACTGGGGCATACGACAACGTTAATCAGGAAATTTTGTGGGATATATTGAAAGGAATGGGCATGGGCGACGACTGTATACAGCTTTTGAGGGAGATATACCGAGAAAATACAGTTTGCATAGAGTGGGAAGGAATGCGTAGCAAAGAGAACGTTGAGGTTAGCAGGGGTCTGAGACAGGGATGTCCTTTGTCCCCGCTGTTATTCATGCTGTACATGGTGAGTATGGAAAAAGCGCTAGAAGGTAGCAACATTGGTTTTAATCTGTCACACAAACAGGGCGGCATGATGATTGAGCTTCCAGGTTTATTTTATGCGGACGATATCGTCTTATTTGCGGACAGTCGAGATGATATACAGCAGCTGGCGAATATATGCGGAAGGGAAGGTGAAGCTCTTGGACTAGGATTCAGTGTAACGAAGTGTGGATTGATGGTATTCAATGATCCCTGTGATCAGACGGTGTCCATACAAGGCCAAGAAATACCGAGGGTAAGTGAATACAAGTACCTTGGAGTATGGGTAAATGAGAGTGATAGATACATGGAGGTACAGGAAAAAGCCTCGGCAGCAAAAGGAAAGAGGAATGCGGCAATAATGAAGCACAGAGCGTTGTGGGGATACAATAGGTATGAGGTGCTTCGAGGTCTGTGGAAGGGTGTAATGGTTCCAGGACTTACTTTTGGGAACTCAGTGGTGTGCATGAGGGCAGAGGTGCAATCGGGAATGGATGTAAATCAAAGGACTGTGGGACGCCTCGCGTTGGGTGCTCACGGGAAGACGACAAACGAGGCTGTAAAGGGCGATATGGGGTGGGCAGGTTTTGAGGCGAGGGAAGCGCAGAGCAAAATAAGGTTCGAAGAGAGGCTAAGAAATATGAAGGAGAGTAGATGGGCAGAGAAGGTGTTCCGTTATTTGTATAGGAAGAGCGTGGACACACAGTGGAGAAAAAGAACTAGAAGACTCACTAGTAAGTATACGGCTGGTATTGTAAGCCATATGTCAACAAAGAGCGTTAAGGGAAAAGTCAGGGAGGCGGAGAGGATTTACTGGATGGCAGCTATGGGGAAAAAACCGGCTTTGAGTAACTACCGAAAGGGCAAAAATGAAATAAGGAGGGAGGCATTTTACGATAATTCAAGGGGAAGCGCTTTACTGTTTGAAGCGAGATCGGGTTGCCTTAGAACGTGTAGTTATAAAGCAAGATTCAGTAAAGAAGAAGAACAATGCACATGCTGCGGGAAAGATAAGGAAACGGCGGAGCATGTTCTGATTGAATGTGGAGATATCCACCCAGGTGTACGTTTGGGCACGAGCCTACAAGAAGCCTTGGGTTTTAGGGACAACAATGGAAAGCTGAACACACCCGCGATTGAAATAAGTAAGAGACGGTTAGAGTATTGGTGGCAGAAAATTAGAGAGAAAGGACAAAAATAAATATTGGAAAAATAAAATATGGACAGTGTGCCGTAAATGGCAGAGAACTTAAGCTGAGAATTTACCTTTTTTTCCATTAAGATAGAATTTATCGAAGTAGAGGCATTAGGCCAACATAAAAAAAAGAAAAAAGGTTTTTTTTTTTTTTTTGTCGAGCCTGGTGGCATACTTGTCACCACCCCGTTATAAAGGGGACGCTCATAGCATCCATCCATCCATCCAGCCCCCCCCCCCCCCCCCAAAATTCTCGCCTGCCCCCCCTATGCCCACCCAAGTGCCCGGAAGCATATATTGAAAACCTAGTAGGAGCAGAGCTAGCTTGCCCCCCCCGGAGGAACTCACTTTTCGTAGTTGCCCCCCCCCCAGTAAAAACATCCTGGCGCCGCCCCTGCCATCACGTACATCACAACAGACAAGTACATCAAGTAACCGCATCATCTGTCCAAAAGATGTGATCATCCCTTTAAAATTCAAAAATACCGGACTAGAACGAGCCTGTATGCTAATTATTTTTTTGTTCACACCGTAGTAGAGTGGAATCATTTGTCTTTCGACAAAGTGTGATGATTTGTTTTTTTTGTTAAAGCTGTAACCCCCCTGCTTACTCGCCTTTTGGCGCAGCAGGGTATTCTGAATAAATAAAATGAATAAATATGGGTCAGTAACCTGTTTTTTTTTAACAATATTGCTGAAAAACTTGGAAATATTGCTGGAATCATTATACACATCAAAATTTTAAATTGCACACTTTCCACACCTTGCTTTTACCCGCTCATTTGTAGCTACTTGTTGCAGTAACTCCCGTTTTCACTGGGAGTCCTTGTGGCTCCTTGTCTGATAACGTTTGAGGGAACCAAAGGCGGCGGCAGCGGGGAACACGAGGGGGGAGGGAGCTGGAGCCTCCCCGAAATGTTAGCATGTGGCCGAGTTCCCCTAAAAGCACAGCGCCTCGATTCCCCGCCAACCAGCTGCCGTGAAGGAAATTGTGTGATGATAAGATTAGCCGAAGAGTCTTTCTCTGGCACTGTAATGAAGAGAAAGCGTTCGAGGGTGTTTTCTCACAACGAGAAAAAGATCGAAAGAAAAGGGCGACGTTCTGTCCCATAACAAGAATCGTCATTTTTTGTTGCGTTTCTTTTCTTGAATTATCACATGCCCGGCACTTTCAAGCCGCGAGCAGTATGCACGCTATTAGCGTGCCCTAAATATCACTTGATAGAAAGTGGTCAGTGCCGAGTTTTCAAGAATTCAAAAGTAAGCGCAAGCAAGCCGGATGGCGCTTGTTGTTGTTCTCAGACAAAAAAAGGAAAATTGTATTATTTTTTCACTCATCTTTTCGTAGAGTGAATGATCGCGACATTGCACTCAAGAGAAAATAGCGATAAGATATGGGTGTCCTTGTGCCGCTAGCAACAGTCGTTATCCGCCAGTATTATCGCCGCGCTGCCTGCATTGCTTGGTCCCAATATGACATACGTACGCATTATCAGTGTGATCTACAACATTCATATGATAGCATAGCCAGTCTAGATGCGTGCGCGCCTCTGGACCGGCCGTGATGACCTTCCTTCACGATTGACTCAGACGCGGATAACACAGCTAGAACATATATTTGTAGCCTGTTTTTCATCAATGTCTTTGGTGTGGTTGCGCTTATTTGTGGTTTAAACACTCGCAGTGTTCACCATTTTTATGGCGGCAGTTAATAATTCACCTGTGCCACAGCAGCACCTAAATCATTAACAAAAATTCATCGCATTTCCACGCTACCGCAATTTTTTCTCCGAATCGAAAAAACTGCACTTGAAGGCTATGTTTTGGCCAAGAAACATTAATCACTTAATCACGCTTGTGACGAATCTGGCTATACTATTTTTTCTCTACTTTCTTAATAAATGAACACTGCAAACCTTTTCTTATTTTTTTCAGCTGCTTACCGCTTTGAACCACGCGCGCTTGTTGTCCTGCCAGGCCCGTCACGCAGCGGCGGTTAGGCGAACCAATCTAACGACTGCCAGCTCGAGGAGGACGCGGCGGTTGATATAAACAACGACCGTCGGCAACTCGCTTGTTTTAACGTGTCCAACTTTGAACTCTTGCTGCGCACCGACCCGTTCCTTCCGGAGTCCCTGAGCGCCGAAAATAAAGGTGCGTTCCTTCTGCATGCAGCATTTAAGTTGTTTCTGTGAGCGACTGATGCGTCCGTTACCCAGAGTGATGTCTCATTTCCTCTAACAGTGTGCTTCATTGGTTTGGTTGGGTTGGTGCTGCATTGTAGACGACGGCTAAAGCAGCGTGAAGAACGGAACGATCGAGAAGGGAACACACACGTTGTGCTGGTGTTTGCGTTCCCTTCTCGATCGTCCCGTCCTTCGCGCTGTTCTAGTCGTGTACCCCATTCCTCTTTTCGTCGGGCTGTAGTAGTTGCGAATGCCATTTGCGCAAGAGAGAAAATACAAACAAGAACACGAAGGAGAGAAACAACGAGACAAACGTGTTCTTTTTATCCTCGCCTTTCTGCGCAGATGGCATTTGCAATTGACCATCGAAAGTTTTCCTCTAGGACTGCAGTATTTGCCTGTGTTTTCGTCTTATAAAAAGCCGTGTTTGCCCTTCTACGAAGCACTGAACCGTGGGTGTCAGCGGGATTTTGTCTTGGGTGGTGCGAACCCGTGTCCCATCGTGGTTTGGGTAGGGGCCGGCACTCATGTAGTCAAGGTGGGTGGGGGGGGGGGGGGGGCATGTGCTTATAGTGCGACTTAAAGGAGGCAGTGCCCCTTTCGCACCCCTCTTCCGACGCCCATGCATTGAGCCTGGGCTTTGGTAAGCTGGGGAGTGGTGTGACGATGGGGTGGACACACCAAGCCAGTGCCTCCCCCCACTCCCCGAAAACAAATTTGTACCTACGTTTGTACACTGTCAACGGTAGCACCAGCTAGAATTACTTTACGAAGATACATAGAAAGGGGGGTGTCAAGCACAAGAAGTGAGTTCCATTGAAAAGGAGGGGAGAGCCCGAAGGTAAGAAATGTTCTTTTTTTTTTTCTACGTCTTGTTGAGCTGCTTTAACGATGCTATTGTACAATCTGGCCCAACTTTCTATTCTGCTACTATGAAGAAAAGGGGAGGGGGGGTCAGAAGAAAATTTGTTTGATGTGTGTGGCCCCTGTATAGCAAGAAATTTATTCGTGTGAGGCAGGGGGAGGGTGACCCTACATATGTTACTACGGTGGTAGCAGTTTAATGATAACCTATTTCTTTCGGCCCCTGGCAGTTTGTGGCCTATATTCCTGGACCCTCGTTTTTCACAGAGGCCATGAACATGTCACTAGGTGGCTCTCGGCTTTCCCTGGTGGCCCAGTTTGACGACTTCTGCCGACGGCACAACACGTTCGCAGACACGGCAGCCGAAGGTGAGTCCGTGTGTTTGTTTCTACCAGCCTGTAACACCAAACGCTGCTGTAGGCCCTGCTCTCTCAGCTGGACTGTGAATGCTAGGCATGTTGATGTTGTAAGAGCACGTAGTTCTGGAAGTAAGGACCAGCGGAAGACATTGGTGATCTTGGATATTGTGAGGCCACACACTCCCGTGTTCAGTCATATTGACCACGACAGTACATAATGAAAGATGCATGCATGCATTTTCATAATGGCAATTATTGACCACTGCTGTATGCTCAGGCACATTTGTATGTATTTTAATCCGTTTGTATGCCACGTTGCTGAGATTATGGAATTGCACATTGACACTCTTCATATTGAACTTTGCCTACTCCACAAGCCTGTTGCACATACGTAATTGTCAGAACAACAGATATATCACAGAACTACCAAACACTGATTTACTGCTGGGAAAACATTTAGGAGCTTTGCACAGGAGACCAATGAACTTACAGTATCCATGCAAAAATTAGAAATGGTCACGTTGCATGCATTAGTAAAACAGGCTGCCAGGTTTTTAACAAGCAAGTGATTTCACGAGCAGTACACTATTTTGAAAATATACAGAGAACTAAGAGTGTGGGAATCAAGTGAAGCTTACCATTTTCACACATGTGCAAACGCTTGTGTCAGTGTGCCCTCTAATTCTATGCATGGCTTTGACATTGCTTGCTTGTTGAACACGTGGAAGTGTGATTTGCCAACACATGTAATATGAGATGATTTCTTTTCTTTATCTATGTAGATACTGCGTATTTTTTGATCTTCTGTGCAAAGCTTCTGAATCCACTGCACTTCCCAGTAGTAAACCAGTGGTTAACAACCACTGGCTTATGTCTGGTTGATTGGTTTGCTAGTTAACAACCATAGACAAAGGTGCTGAACTAACAGTTCAGCACTTTTGTCTGTCATTGTTCTGTGTCTAAGGCTTTATGTTCCTGTCTTAAAGTATATGTGCTATTGAAAAGTTCAGTATGCCATTCCAATAATTTTGTGTTTCCATAGTAACTCTGCATGAATATCTGAAAGACTTTTCATGGATTCTGTTAGGATAACATACGAAGTAATAGGAATGACATACAAAATGTTTCAATGGGTATAGCAAATATCTCGGAGCGAAAAAAGTCGTGTTGAAATGCATGGAATGGAGGTCACAAACCTCCACCCCGTCCTCCACTGCACAACTGTGCGGTGTGAATGACCCACACACTCATATTTAGCGCTGTGAGACCCTTCATTTGTTTTCTTGGCTTCAATGTATTTTGCGAATTGGAGGCTTAAGGGGCACATGCACTGCTATGATGCTTCACAGCGTGCCAAACAGCTGATTCAGGCTGCATAATCTTGTCTATCAAAATAATTAAAAATTAAAGCAGATTTGCACTGAAGGAAGCTATTTTTCTTTTTCTTCCTGTTTTTGTATCCTCTTGCTGTTTTCTATTCTTTTCTTTTGCTCTCGTTAAGCTATAGTTTACTGTATTCTTTGCTACATTCCTTTCTCATCATCACTTCTCTTTCCCACCTTTTTGGCAAACTATACCATACAAGGCTCTGTTAGTGTGCCTGGATAGCCAGGCGGCTAAGACACTCTTTGTATCATGCGTACACCGGCTCAAATCTTGCCTCTCAAGAGTTTTTTTTTCCTTAGAGATTTCTTCTTTATCTCACTCTTTCTCTCTCTCTGTACTCATCTCAACTAACAGTTATTGCATCCTGATCGCCTCCGAGACTCAAGAAGTAGTCGTGCACTTGGCGACGTTCCTTGAAGGTGTGATTACGAACCAGCTGGCTCTAGACATCAGTCTTGCGTGCACCCCCATTGGTGCAGGCTTGTGCACGTGCAATTAGAGGGGGAAGTGATGTATCCATTAAAAAAGTATTAAAAAGTTGTATCCTACTATAGCTGGAAAAATGTTTGTGGTTGAATTTTTTTCATAGAAACTTCATGAAACTTTCCACTTCCAGAACGACATAAAATAAGGGTGTTGCAATTCTGCACTCAGTTTCACACATGTACTGCTATGGAAGCTATTAAAGAATTTCGGTCTGCAGAATGCGCAACTCTGCGCATCTCGTGGCTGGCTTGCATTGTTGAAACACTCCTGCGAGTCGAGCACAATCTCAGAGTGACGCGCCGCAAAGGGCAGCATGTGAAATACCAAAACGAAAAACAAATAAATGGCGAGCAATTCAGCCCCATAAGTCTTATAACGGTGTTTGTTTGCTTGTTTGTATGGCACAAAACATCTTCGATTACTACTTGTTGCACAACAAAAAGAAAATCCTATTCTGCATGGTAAGAATGTTGACCTATTTCTTAATGCAAACACTTCTACTGCAAGCAGTCTCGCTAGTCTCCACAGCATCGCACTTTATGTGTGAAATGTAGTACACTCATACCTCATTATAACAAAGCTTTATCTTGCATGAAATTAAGTTTGTTATATCCAAAAATTTGTTATGACTGTATATTCTTAACATTATATTTCCTCCAAAGCTACCCTAAGTTTGCTGTTATAACCGATATTTTGTTATATCCGGGTTCATTATATCGAGGTTTGAGTGTATAGCGTCCGGCTTGTGGTTGATCCGCGTATTTTTACTGCTGATATTTCTCATCACAAGGGGCAGCAATGTATTTTATCTGTGTTTGAGTAGCTGCTATACTGAAACCAATATCGTTTCAAAATTTTCAGAGTTAATTTTGGAATTTGTGCGTAACCAAGAAGCGTGCCGTAAGCAGTGGCATGCCGCCATCCTGGAAAACGCAGAGCTCAAGGAACAGATAGCATCGTTGAAGGAAACGAATGGCGAGCTTGAGCGAAAGCTCATTCACACAAAGTAAGCATTTTCTTGGTACTTACTGCTGCCACACACTGTGGTTCTGCGGATTATCCAAAATCTTCTACACAGTCCATTGCTAGCATTAAAATTGAACTCTCATTACAATATAGTATGCCATTTTCTTTTTTAATGATAGGAAATCCTGACCATGCTGTCTAAATGTTTCATCTATGAAAGCAGCACTTAGGACTTGGAGCATGAAAATTAAAGGAGATTTGTATATTTAACATTTTAACTGATATATTTAAATTTTAACTAATACAAAACATCTGGATTCATGGCCTACATAGCTTATTATAAAATTATTACAGAGATGAAATGTTCTGGTACAGCATTACTTAGCGTTCGCATCTTCAAGTACACCCATATACAAACCCAGGTAGACTAAATTTCCGGGCCCCTCCACCACGGCATCCCTCATAACCAAATTGGGGTTTTAGGAGACAAAGCACCAGCAATTACTAGATGGTAGTGCTACGCAGCCTGGGCTAGAGGTGGCGTTGTCTAACTCTCCCAGGTTATTAAGCGCACTCAAATGCCCTACAAAAAATCTAAACACGGGAGCACCCTCCATTGTAGCTCAAACGGTAAAGCATTCGGACGTGTAGTTTGAAGGTTGTAGGTTCGTATGCCATCGTCGGAAAAAGCAATTTTTAGTGCACTTGAATTTCTTTGAATTTAAGTTACAATCGCTACAATACACTCATTAAACCACAGATAATGTCCCATAAGCTTTCTTTGACTGAATTACTTGTTGGTTTTATTAGGTGTGTATAATAGAGAAAACGAGCCACTCGGAAAATTACCCTACTTTCCTACTAGATATTAATGCACCGATTTCGACTGGCGAATGCTCTGACTAGTGAGTCGGTACTCTTACTAGCGACTTTGACTAGGGATTATGATTCTAATTGCCAAACTTTTTGTTTGCTGCAGGGAAGTGCTGCGCAAAGAGCTCTTGCGCAGAGAAAGATGTGAAGAAGAGGCTAAACAAAAGGTAGAGTTCAGAAGCAACTTGTTTGAATCGAGTGCGCCAAGCACGGTCAACCCACATTATAAAAAGTCATTCTGCACATCTTTTTGTACCGCATCAATAATCGTCTCTTTATTATTGCAGTGTTAGCAGTAACTAGGCTTGTGGGAATATTCGAACGAATAGTAGAGTATTTGAATTCGCTTTGATTGGAATTTAAATTATGGAAAATGTTGAAGTATTCGCAATGAACAGATAAATGTATTTTAATCTGCACGTAACAGCCTGTAAAAATGGTTTCACTTCAGTACAGGGATGCTGAGCCATGAAAGCACTTACTCAAAGAAAATCGGCTCTGCCACGAAGCCTTACTTCACATTTAAAGGAGCCCTGCAACACTTTTATTGCGATAGCAATCATGTGGACACTCTTCGCTAAATTTTTCTGTCGGCATGGGCGTCGCCGTCATTCGTCGTACATGTATACGTATATATATATATATATATATATATATATATATATATATATATATATATATATATATATATATATATATATATATATATATATATATATCAAAATGCAAGAAAGAAAAAATTCTGAAAAAAAAGTCCGGTGCGCAAAATGAAACGTGGAAGCTCTGAGTCGTGAATGCAAGGCGTTAACCACTGAGCCACCGAGCAGCACGTCCTTCAACATTCAAACACCAAGCTATATATATCTATTACTTACTGCTGGTGATGGGCGTCTTGGGGGAGGGGGCAGACTATCACGTTTTCAGCATTACCAGCAAGATGGCGCAATGAGCGTTCGCATCTCCCACGCCTACTTTGCCCCTCGGAGTGGAGAAGGCGGATGCTCGCACTGTGTTGTGTCGCCCAAGAGGCAGACAGAAATTATGTGCCTCTTGCCTCCTTTCTAGAATCGCTCAATCAAAGAACGTGGCCTTATCTCCCGGTAGGGACACATGGTACGTCTTGGCTGGCATTGGGATTTCACTAGAACGTTTCTCCAAGACTTCTTCAAGAGTGCATTTGATTTCAATGAGTATTGTAACTTTTCCAATGGCGAACACTTCTTGCCAAAAGTAGCGTAAACATGGCCATTCCCTTTTCAAACTGTGCTTCCGAAGGTACTTTCGTGGGCAGTTTCAACCTCTGAAACTATGGACGTGTACTTCCTCTGTCTTCTGCATTCAGTGGTCCAAGTTATTGCACAGTGTTGAAATGCATGCAGAAGAAGCAGGGTTGCTAAAAGTGAGAAAAAAAAAAGACTTTGCTTGGAAGCAAGAGTTTATAAAAGGCTTTGAAAGGAGCCCTGCAACCCTTTTTGGCCATGGTTGGCAAATGCTGCAAATTGGTCGTCTAAGCTCCCGTGAACATGCAAGCCAGATATCATGGTACTGCACACTGCAGGGAATTGGTAACTGTGTCGTAAATAGAGCTAGAAATTGCTCATTCTCTCCACAAATTGTCATCAATGTAACTTATGTGAGCATTCGTGGCCTGTGCGATTATTGCTGCTACCACGAGCAGATTTTTTTATCCACTGTGCTAGAATCGCTGATTGGTGAGAGCAGTGGGCTCATGATCACACCGATTGAGCCGACCTGATGAAAGTGCTTGGTTCGGCGTTAAGTCCAAATCTTATATTTACGCGATGAAACTGGAAGAAACACATGTGCAGCCACTGGGCTCCTTTCCCTCCCGTCTGGTCTAATAGGTTCTGCGCTTAGCACTGAAAACACATTGAACCAGGAAGGCCAGAAATGTATCCTTGCAAGGTGCTCCAAGTCGACATGTTCACTGGCACTGCTTATTTTTTTAGTAATATCTCTTCCTTCCTAGCTTCCAGCACGATTACCAAGAAGAAAGGAGAGATGTGCCTGAAATATAGGAGAAATCCTTGCAACTCTGAACTTACTTGGAGAATTTGAAAAGTTCTTTTGGAGTCCATTTGCAAGATGCAATGCAACTCCAACGGTGAAGTAATTCGATGATGACATGGAAAAGCACTGCAGAGCCCCTTTGAGTTGTTACTTGTTGACCGTCTTGTGGTTAACTGCGTGTTAACATTCACTTTGCTCGTTCTTCTTCAGCAACACCAACTTGAGCAAGTCCGCAACCTCCTTGCCAGTACCAACTCGATTTGTGACGAGACGGCCGAGAAGCTCTCGATTATTATGCCAACCAGCACCGGACCGAAAGATCGCGCAGCCAGGTCAGTTGAGGGACATCTCCGGCAGGCGCACTGTAGATGTCTGTCGTATCCAGGAGGGGATCTGGCCACTATTATCAAGGAGGCTGCCCTAGCAGCTGGAAATAAATAGGCCTGCATTAAAATTAATCTCTAATGATACCTTTTTTTGTTTATTGGCTTGTTGTAACTATTAAGGCTGTTGATCCGGGTACAGCCCTTCATGCTTACAAACCATTCAAAGCAACAGTGTAGATTGCATAAGACTTTGCCGAAGTTGTCAAAGCGGGCCTCATTTTCTCAATTTTCAGGATGAGCGTCATCGACGAGTCTGTTGGCTCAGTGCTCTCTCCTTCTAGAGAAGACTTGGATGTCAGTGAGGACTCGCCTGTCTGCGTCGAGCAAGCGCCGGTACAACAGGGCAAGCGTCGGTACAACTTCTTTGAGGGCTTGTCGCCACTAGGAAAGAAGTTTAAGGTTGGTCTTCACGCTTTGTGTGTTCATTCTCATATTTCGGCAAAATGGTAACTTGGGCGAGTTGGTATGGGCTCATATTTAAATCTAACCGTACAAAGTGAAACAAGCAGACTGGTAGGAGAAGAAATTATTCGCGCATACGTAGAAATGTTATATTTCTTTTGTTATCTTGAGGTTTCCATCACATTCAGAGGACCTCTGTCACAGATTCCAATTGCCGTAATCATTGCAATATGATTGGATATATTGTCACAATGAATGACACTTTGTTAATTGAAAACATCACGCTTATTTTTTTCTTTAAATTTCTTGATTGATATTGCTAAAATTGTAGTTTATCAATATTTGTGTGCTCAATTCAAGCATGCCATTATTTTTCTAGTACAGTGCGTAGTTTTCAAAATTTGATATGATTTACCCACATTTTGGGTAGGAGGATTATCACTTTGCATCTCTCAGGGTTCTGGAAAAAATTCGCTCCCCAAAAGGCACATAAAATATTTCATATCTTGAAAACTACCCATTGTACTAGAAAAATGATTGCATGCTCGAAATAAATACACTAGTATACATAAACTCTGCAAGTTTCATCGAAGTTGATCAGTAAATGTAAAAAGAAAGATTTAAGGGCAGTGTCCTCGCTTAAGAATGTTTCCATGTCCAAACTTGAGGGTTGAGCCCCTTTACATGTCTTTATTTTGCTACAACTGCTTGGGCCGCACTGGCTCAATGCAGCATTGTAATCTCCTGATCCAACAATGCGGGCAGTGCTTTGCTGTTTTGTGTTGTAAGCAATAGATGACTTGCTGTCAGACTTGAGCATTAGGCACAAAATTTTTGTGTTTGCTTTTTTATTAATGTTCCCGGTACTAAATTGACTTGGCAGAATTAAGTCTATTTGCTTACTTCTGTGACATAAACAATGCCTTTGAAAAAAGCAAGTTGAATAAACATGACACAAGAGAACGAGACGTCGATCTTTTGACACAGTTGAAACCCAATGTAACAAGGTGATGACTGTGCTCAAATTGCTTCACTAAATGGCGAGTTGGTAAAACTCATAAACGAATTTTTGGGTTCTTTGAAATTCAAATTTGCAACGAAGTGGCACTCGGAAGCTGTGTCGGCACTGTGTTTGCTGCCAATCCACACCTGCGTGTGGGTTGGCAGCACCTGCGCGCTTGAGGGCCTGCCCCATGCCCGGGCAAGCTACGACGGGCTGCCTATATTCAAAGATCGGGACAGCATTCATGCGCAATCATCAAGTCCGCAGGCTGAGAAAGAAAGTTCCAAGAAGGCAATAGTGCCAGTGGTCGTGTAAGCAATGCAATATCTAAAGAAGCCACTGTAGTGTTGTCTGTCTCTGTGGATCAGTGGCTAGGGTGCTCGGCTGCTGATCCAAGGGTCACAGGTTGGATCCCGGCCGCAGCGGTCGCATTTCAATGGAGGCGAAATGATAAAGGCACATGTACTGTTTGATCTCGTTACACGTTAAAGAATCGCAGGTGGTCAAAATTTCCGGAGCCCTCCATTAAAAAGTCTCTCATAATCATATCGTGGTTCTGGCATGTGAGATTTACATATTGTTGAATTACTGTAGTGTTCCTGTGAGAGTATTTGTGTGTTCAGTAAACTTATCGCTCCTTGCACCATCTGTTCAATAAGAGCCCAACAGTCTGTTGAATGCGTTGTTTTGCGGGTGGCCAGAGTTCAGCACAGCACGGTCAGAACCAAAACTAGAGTCGTGACTAGGAGAGCTACATGTTTGACCACGATAGCACTGGAGTGCATGTTGGGACCCGTCTGTTTCAGTATTAGAATTGAATCGCCGCTTGTTTACTCATTTCTTTTGGGCAGAACAAATGATGAATACAACAAACAAAAACAAGAACAGGAATAACATGTGATAGTTAAAACGACGAGGCTAAACAAAAATTAGTTAATATCGCAATCGCCCTCGCTCGGTAAAGTGAAGGTTTGCGTGCGCACTTACCTGCTGTATTCTTATTAGAAGAATTCAGGTTGGCATTCAGTCTAGTCTATTTTGTTGTTATTTTTCATTACTTAAAACTAAGCTCATTAGCACTTTAAGAAACCTTTTTGTGCACAATAGTGGTCTTATATCTGATAACTATTTTCTTTCACGTTTTTGCTATCCTTTGCAAGGATGCTGTCCACTGTTTTTAGCATGCTTTTTGCTATCATGGTCATAACAGCTAGAGCATGTTATGAGAAGAGCTGACTTTGGTGGTGCAGTGCTGCCAATGTTTGTAACTACAGTCGAATCTCGATAATTTAATCTCGAAGGGACCTGAAAATTTGTTCGAATTAATGAAAGCTAATTAAATGGAGGGCTCTCCATGCAGTGGCGCATGTGCATTGAGCTAACACACGAAAAGGAAGTTTTAGAAGACTTACATTTGTTCACAAATCACAGAACATCCGTCATTAATTGAAGTAATCGGTGATGCATGTCTGCACACGTTTGCCTTGCAGCGAGTCAATCGATTTCATACGCAGCTTGCAAAGCATTTTTACTTCGGCTTCTGCATCCTCCTGGCAAGAGAAGTTGTGCGCGAAAATGCCCAGCGCCGGCACTTTCTAAAGACGACGATAACGACTGCTACGTAGCGTAGCCTCCCGTTCTCCGCTACGCAGCCGCAGCATGGCCAGCGCGTGACGAGAAAGGAGGAGCGTCTCCAGGAGGAGAGAATTTCAGAAAAAAACCAACACTCCATGGTAGCTTTTTCTTTTTTTTTTTGCTCTCTTTGCACGCGTCGTTGAAAGGAGAAGGGTTACATGGCAGGGAAGGGAAAGGAGGAAGTGCGGAACCCCCCCCTCAAGGCGCAGAGCTGTGCTCCCGCAAGGGGAAAAGGCTGCAGAAGATAGTGCCTTTTTCCTTTCCTTCAGCTAAACAATCGTTCAACCCAGCGACGGCTTTACGTGGCAGGGACAGAAAAGACAGGAGCATGTGACACGGGTGCATCGCAGATCGGCATTTGAGAGACAGCAAACATTCCACCGCAGCCTTTTCTTTCCTTTTCATTTCCTTCCCAGGCAGCGTTGAGGTGTCTCAGGTGCCGCCGCGAGATTGGGCGGAGTGCTAAGAGAATTTTTGGAGCGTGGTATGTTCGAAATAATTGTAGAAAAAAGTTGGGCGTTCGAATTACCGGGCGTTTTCGCCCATATGAATACACATAGCTTCGACGGGACCTCATCGTGATGTAGAATTAACCAGAAGTTCGAATTAAGTGTGTTTGAAATAATGAGATTCGACTGTACTACCACACCCACACGAATTGAGAAATGGAATTCATGGGATTTGAACCCGGATCCCTGTATGGTAGTTGAGTATTCCAGTAGTCCTGCCAGTGCTCCTCAAAAAGTTATCATGCAACTCCCCAAAAAGTTATCATGCAGGAATCATGGCGCCCAAAGAATTGCATTACATACGTGATACAGCCTAGCAGAAGAGGGAAATAACAACCAGGCGTCCCACATTGGGCATAGTGGGTACTTCTCTACTGCGAAAGTTGTGATTACATATGGTGTGGTGGGTACCTTACACATGTACTTGTACTGAATACTCATTATAACGAAGTTGGATCTTACACGAAAATAAGTTCACTACCAAAAACTTGTTAAAAAGGTATATTCTTCACACTATCTATTGCAAGACCATTCTTAATTTACTCCGTTATAATCGATGTTTTGTTATATCCGGGTTTATTATATTGAGGTTCGAGTGTGATTGCCTCGAAAGAGTTCTCAATGGCCTCTAGAAAGGCCACTTTTACTGTTTTTTCCAGTGTGACTGTGTTGCGTGTTCCATGCAGGCCTGGCATTTCTTCATGGTACTGTAGAGCCCAAAGGGAAGACGGCTGATGTGCGAGCTGCAGGACAGATTACCGGGCACCTCCATGCGTATCTATTTTTGCACACGCAGGGAATGCCCCTGGCGTTAAAGCAGATGCGTTCGCTTTAGTACCTTTCATCTACATGTGCTGAATCTACTAGCAAGCACACTAAAATCGGGATATAACGAACCCGGATATAACAAAATTTCGGTTATAACGAAATAAATAAAGAGAACTCTTGCAATATATACACTGTTTCGAATATACCTTTATAACAACGTTTTTGGATATAACGAACTTATTTTCGTGTGAGGTACAACTTCGTTATAACGAGGTCCGAGCGTAACATCATCGAGGTACATTTAATTTGATAGCAACCTGTTCTTGCATTCCAGGCCAAGACTGAGGAGGATAAGCCTCATGCCAGCATGGTGCAGACAACTATAACCATCAAGGATGGCCAGGATCTGGTAGCGACAACACGAGTCGTTGCCCAGCCGCCTATGCCCTCTACGCCGGATGTGCCAACCCCGCCACCACTGTCACCGATATTGGCTTCTCCAGCATCACCATTGGCTTCTCCAGCATCGACATTGGCTTCTCCAGCATCAGCATTGGCTTCTCCAGCATCGACACTGGCATCTCCAACAACCATGATGATGCCAAAGTACTCAAGTGGTCAGTAATATTTGTTTTTTTATGCCTTGTTCGCGACAGCCGGTGTGTGGGGTGCATCGTTTAGTTTCTGCTCGTACATTCATTCAAAAGTTCGATTGGAATCAGTTATGCTAGATTTAGATATAATTTACTTCTCTCACATCACACATCACACAAGTTTTCATGCAAACGTGATGCCTCAGTGTTTGTGCCTTAAATCGAAGCCTTTGCTTAATTCTTTTCCGGAATTATTTTAGTCCAATTTAGCATTACATTGTAATCCCTCTCCACTGACATAGATGTGCTTCTGCTTCCCGTGTATTCTTATGTATAGTTGTGATGATAAACAATGCATCAGTCAGTAAGGTCAGTATTAAAATGTTTATGTGGGAAACCTGCGCCTAGCAATACGAACCAGTCGCTATGCAGTAGCGGCAAGTACATACTAAGATTGTGATCTTTGGTGGAACGTATACTTGTGTCATTGTACATGCCAGTGCTATGGCTGGCACTTGCTGAAGTTCTAGGCTGTGTTTCGTGGTAGATATTATGCAGTCATTCTCTTAATGTTCATATTCGTTCGATGATTTTTCTGTATACTTGGGTAGAGCTTGAAACACCCTGTTTGTCGGGCAAAGCTATTGCCAGTTGGACATTGATTGTACTTGTCTTTGGGAAGTTTGAATAGTAAGATTCTGGTGCAAATCAAGTTGAATAACAAACACTATTTCAAAAATATTTAATATTTCGAATATTGGCACACTGCCAGATTTTGGTCATTTTAGTAATCCGTATCAATATGTTTTTTAAAACCCCACATGAAATCCCCTTTAGAAATCATCCTTATGAGGAATATGGAAAAGGCATTTTTTAAAATAGCAAGGTTAGGCGTAATTTTTATTGACTCTCCCTCTGCTCCTGCCAGTTTTGCTGTCCCTGCTCTTGTCAGACTATAATTTGTAGCAGCGGTCCTCTAACTGAGGTGAGCTTGAGGCCCCTTGTCTAGATGTTGCACAAGGAAAATGTTTTCGCTTGTACCTGCCAACGTTTCTATACTTGACGGTCCCGATGACACCGAGTGGCAATTGATGACTGCTTATTGTGCTTTTCTTGTGCTTGGACGACCTAAGGATCTGCACCGAGCACTCCGGTCGCTCAGAGGCGCGGACAGGCCACGGCAAGTGTCGCCGTGCCAGGCCGGAGCAACTCGGCCGAGAGGTTGCTCTCCCAACAACACACCTTCTGCCCCAAGACAGCAATCAAGACGGAGACGTGCGGTCCTTGCGGCAAGCGGATCAAGTTCTACAAGACTGTCTACAAGTGCAGCCGCTGCAATGCTGTCAGCCACATGGAGTGCAGGCACCTGGTTAGTCGATGCCCTCTGTATCGATATTATAATACATTTGAACCTCATTATAATGAAGTTGTATTTGACGAGAAAATAAGTTCTTTATATGTGAAAATTCATTGTAAAGGTATATTTCTAACACTACATTTCTTACCAAATAGGAACCAGCTAGCTCGCTTCTCCATTTTGCTTTATTGTATCTATTGCAACACTATTCTTCATTTGCTTCCTTATAATCGACATTTTGTTATATTTGTGTTTGTTATACAGTCAAATCTCATTATTCCAAACATGCCTAATTCGAACTTCCGGTTAATTCGACATCACGATGAGGTCCCTTCAAAGCTATGTCTATTCCAATGGGTGAAAACGCCTGGTAATTCGTATGCGCAAGCGCTTGTGACGGTTAATTCGAACATAATGCGCTCCGAAAATGCTCTCAGCACCACGCCCAATCCTGCGGCGGCACCTGCGACACCTCAGCGCTGCGTGCGAAGGAAATTAAAAGAAAAGAAAAGGCTGTGGTAGAATGTTTGCTCTTTCTCAAATGCCGATCTGCGATGTGCCCGTGTCACGCTTCTCCCTTTTCAGTCCCTGCCACGTAAAGCCCTTCTCCTTCCAACGCCGCGCGCGAACAAAGAGAGGAAAAAAAAAAAAAAAAGATAGCTGTCGCTGGGTTGAATGAATGTGGGAAAAAAGGAAAGAAAAAAGGCACTTCTGCAGCCCTTGTCCCTTGTGGGAGCACGCCTCTGCGCCTTGAGGAGGGGGGGGTCTCACAGACCAGTGCCATGCTTCTCCCTTTCCCGTCCCTGCCACGTAACACTTCTCCTTTCAACCACACGTGCGAAGAGAGCAAAAAAAAAAAAAAAGCTGCCGTGGAGTGTTGGTTTTCTCTCAAATGCCTATCCGCTTCTTTCCACATGGAGATGCTCCTCCTCTCGTTATGTGCTGGCCATGCTGTGGCTGCGTAGCGGAGAGGCTCTGCTGTGCAGTCGTTGTTGTCATCGTCTTTAGAAATTGTCGGCACTAGACATATCCGGTTGCAACTTCTCTTGCCAGGAGAATGCTGCAGCCGAAGTAGAAACGCTTTGCAAGCTGCGTGCGAAACTGATTGACTCGCTGCAAGGCAAACGTGTACAGACGTGCATCGCCGATTACTTCAATTAATAATGAATGTCCTGTGATTTGGGAATAAATGTAGGTATTCTGAGATTTCCCCCTCGTGTGTTAGCTCAATGCACATGCGCCACTGCATGGAGAGCCCTCCGTTCATTTAGCTTTCATTAATTTGAACTTTTTTTTAATTCGAACAAATTTTCGGTAGCCTTCAAGTTTGAATTATCGAGATTCGACTGTATCAAGGTTAGAGTGCATAGTATTCTCCGGCATGCAACTTGCATGTGAGAGTTGCAAAAAATCGCAGGGGTGCTCGTGCTTGACTAAATTTTTATTACAAGGGCTGTTGCAGTTTACGCACTAAGAAAGAGTTGAGGGTCTTTAAATTGACATGGTGTCATAATTAGGCAAAACAAGCAAATCCAATGGACAGACTGGCCGAAGAAAGCGTAGGGGACATTATTTGTATGAATGACGTAAAGTGAAAGAAAAAACCTGGGCGAAATAGCATTTTTTCTGTCAGTGGGATTCAAACCCACAATCTTTGTTATTCGAAGATTGTGGGTTTTGGTTTGATGGACGCAAAGGCACGCTTTTTCTCCAGTTTAATTTTCACTTTAGGTTATAATCAATACACTATAGTTTTAAAAAAAATTGCACCCCTATTTATTCCTTGGCTTAATTGACTGTTGGTTTTATTGGATGTGTCTAACAAAATACAAAGCCCCGTGAACAATACCTTTTCTTTTTTTGTGTGCACTGTCAAATCACATCAAGTTTTATTATTTCTTAATAAGATGTACAAAAAAAGAATATACAGAAGGAGGCCCCATAGTATACACTGAAATGGGACCTCCTATGAAATGTAAACATAAGTATTTGATTGGCAACGACAGTGCAAAAATAAGAGAATACAAGGTAAAAAAAATGAAATACAGATACAATTAAATGACGATGCTCTCATCAACTATATTCAATCGAAAATATAAACTGTAAAATATATTTATATATATCTATATAAATAGCATGACATGAAAAGGAAAAAAAAAAAGACTGAGAAGGACATGGCAAGGGAGAAACCGGTTAGGCAGAAGAGTGAGTGTCGCATAGCAAAAACTTTTTCAATTCATGGCAAATTTCATGTGTTTCTTGAATTTTTGTTAGAAATGGCAATGTATTTCATAATGATATGGCCGCAAAGAGAACTGTCTGTCTGCCATAATTAGTTCGTACTTTGGGCAGAATGCAGTTGTTACGCTGTGCAAAACGAGTCGGGTTAGTATCTAGTAAAGATATGAATGAATTGATGATAATGATATTCGTTTATTGATTAGTTTGTAAAGAAAAGTGGCGAGATTGAATTTTACAAGAGTGGCAACACCAAGATTTTTATTTTCTTGTAGCAACTGTTTAGCATTGTGGGTGGGTTAACTAAACGTGATTAATCGAACTGCCTCGTTCTGAATGATTTGTAGTGGTTTTAGGTGAGTGGTGTACGTGTTACCTCATGAGGTTATGCAGTCATTGATGTAATTGATGCAGTAATTGATGATGAACAAAAGGTTGCTAAGAAGGCATGCAATTTTTCTATTCGAAAAGGCCGTTCTCTACCTACAGCGCAAGCCTTCCCAACAGCATTTTGTTGACCACGTCCTTTATCTTTGAAGTACTCTCAAACCTCGATATAACAAACCTAGTTTAAATGAAATATTGACTATAACAAAGTAAATGAGGAATAGTCTTGCAATAGGTATAGTGTTAGGAATATACCTTTATAACAAGTTTTCAGTTAAAGCGAACTTATTTTCATGTGACATGCAACTTCGTTTATAATAAGGTATGAGTATAGTGTTAGGAATATACCTTTATAACAAGTTTGCAGTTAAAACACTTATTTTCATGTGACATGCAACTTCGTTATAATGAGGTATGAGTATAGTATACCTTTCATAGCTTGTTTGCTTTTACTTTGTATCTCGGTTAGTACTAGGATTCATATTTATATTTCTCTACTTTTTCTTTTTATATCATGAGCGTGCTTGAGGTTTTAAGTTTTTTTTTTTCTTCACCGTTGCCATTCCTTGATTGTTTCTTTCAACAACCTCTCATTGCGAGGCATTTTCATTGCTTTATTTCATCCAATCACATTTTCATTGTATTTAGGCATGCCATAAAAAGGCCTTGCGTTTGAACAGTAAGAATAGTTGCTAGTTCGGCGCTGTCTTTCTGTTCCTGAGTGTACTGTCTTTTCGGATTGTTAAAATCTTTCATGCGTTAAAGAAGTCTTGGTATTAAAAATCATGGTGTTGTCTCTCCATTATGTTGTGCATCGTAATATCTCGGCTCCCACACGTGAAGTCCCAGAATTTTTTCTTGTTTTCTTGGGGCTATGATCACTGTGACTATGTAGTTTCATTTTATGAGGTTTTGAGAACAATAGATTCGAAATGAATGTTCATGTGACAAGAACTTTTTGGCAATGGCCAATGCAAGACGCTGGCTGATGGGGCAACACTTTTAGTGGAGCGCATCATTCTTACGGCATAGTGCACCACGACAGGGACAGAGAAGAGACATACAGTCACAGTGCTAACTTGAAACTAATGATTTCGTTTGCAATCACGCATGCTATTTGTACAATAACAGTAGATCGATAAAAACCTGGGAAACATGTAGAGGTACAGCCCAGCTCATGAACGTGCCATCACCGATTACAATAATCAGCACCTGTCAATGTCAAAGCAATGATTTGAGGTACTTCTTTTCTTTAGCTACAGTATTGAGTAAGGTCTTTGAAGTAAAATGTTATTCAATAGCTCCGATTTATATGTTGTAATGAATGTTGCTGCCTGCAAAACCAACTGTTTCCATCAGGTGCCACTGCCCTGCATCCCGGCGGGCAACACTCCCAAGCACGGTGGAGCGGGCCACCGCCGACGCGCCCTCATCTCGGACTACGCGCCGTCCACGTCGCCCATGGTGCCCGCTCTCGTGGTCCACTGTATCCAGGAGGTGGAGCGCAGAGGCCTCGACTGTGTGGGCATCTACCGGTTGGTAAACATTCTTGCGTACGCAGGATGACGTTCAGTGTTGCCACTTTTAAAAGGCAAGCATTACGCTAGCGTGGATTGTTGCATTACCATTCTAGAAACGTCGTAGCACCTGTTTTGTGCCAAGAAAATGCTTAATTAAGTAGTAAACAGAAACAAACAAGGTTGTGGTTACCCTTTGCAGCGACATCTAGTGTGTTTGCCTCTACCGTATAAGGCGCAAAGATGCCACCTGCTCCTGGTGTCCGTGATTTACGCCTCTGATCAAGTTAGCACTTGACTCCTAGGCCAGCGTTCAATAAACATCTCTACACTTAGTTTAAGATCTTGTTTAAGATGGTCCTGGCACATCTAGTACATTCCAAATCTCTCACCCCCTGAGAGAAGTACAAGAAAATTTATGACGCTGCATATACCATTGGTGTAGCCTCGCCGTGGTGGTCTAGTGGTTAAGGTACTCGGCTAAGGTACTCGCGCAGGTCGCGGAATGTAATCCCGGCTGCGGCGGCTGCATTTCTGATGGAAGCGGAAATGTTGTAGGCCCGTGTGCTCAAATTTGGGTGCGCGTTTAAGAACCCCAGGTGGTCGAAATTTCCGGAGCCCTCCACTACGGCGTCTCTCATAATCGTATGGTGGTTTTGGGACGTTATACCCCACATATCAATCAATCAATCAATACCATTGGTGTACTTTACTTTAACACAGCTCGTGCCGTGTTTCATTTGCATGATACTCGTCGCACCTCCATAAGTAACATCTATTTGTAGATGTGGAATTTTCTTTTGCTTGCAGTTTAAGTGAGATCGGAGAGCAAGCAAAACTAGCACAGCTCTAAATCATGGTGCTCTTAAAATGCAAATAAGTAGGCAGTGCAGTGTTGCATGAAAATGAACAATTCGTTCAGGACGTTTGCGAAATTGTGGGGTACCGCATGCCTGTCTTTCTAGATGCACTGTTGCAGGATGCATTATTTGTGAGAAAATCCGTTTTCAAGCTGCGTGTAATTAAAGCATAGAACTTGATCTTTAGAGACAAATTGTTGTAGGTTTTGGTAGCATTTGGGGGGGGGGGGGCTAAGATATTGGAGCATCTCAAGATTACTATAAAAAAATTCAATTTCTTCTGGCGAGCTTGTCTTCTGTTTCATTTAGGTAAAGGGAACCACGAGTAATACAATAATCCTTGTACAAAACATTCTGTTCATTAAAAACTGATTTTAAAGACTTGGACTGTAATAACAGGCATGGTAATGTTTCATCAATTTAAAGAGTGGCACAGATGACCTGATGAGCTGATTAGGATTCTAACGAGACTTTTTCTGTGTAATGTTGATTAGCCTGCATTACAAAGTGGCATCTAACTCTGATCTCTTCATATCCAGGGTGTCTGGTTCGGAGCGCGAAGTGCGTGAGATCAGGGAGCGCTTCCAGCAAGGCAAGGGTGCCCCGAACTTGGTATGTCTGTGTGGTTTTGAAAAGGGCTCTTACAATGTGCCACTATGTAATGCAGACCTACAGTAGGCTCTCATTTAAAAGGAACCTGAAAGGACTACAAAAATGTTCCATTTAGCAAAAGTATTGTTCACAAAGAGACAAATTGGTGCAGACTTCAGGTACGAAACAGAATCATATCTAAGGCAGTCTTTCCATTTAGCCAGTAGTTCCCTTTAACAGATTTGTGTTTATTGATAGTCAACTGTACATTAATTAAAAAATTGAATTCGGTAGAATACAAAATGTATGGCGAAATTTCCCAACACCTAACCAAACGCTTGTTTGACCCCGTTGAAGTGGCTCTACACGTGCTGTGTTTTGGGAAACATGTGGCGCTGATAATTATGCATAATGATACTCTTACATTGAAATCAAAGTTAATTGTGTGCTTGCGTGGTGGTTCTAATAACTTCTATCTCACGGCCCATTATAGCAAGCAATTGTAAATCGTATGACAACTGCATATTCAGTGATATTTTAGTTATGCGTATTGTGAAATCAAGTTATATACTTTGCCATATCATGCTAGCGTTATGTGCTGAGAACGAGTCAAGAGCATAAAATGATGGCTGAATTACACCAACACTCTTGTAATCGCTGCCGTTAAAACACTGTATTCAATTGCGGCATTAAAATGTCGTGAACTGTAATGTAAAGATGCAAGCACCTGGCTCTGAGGATGTTTTGTGTCCAACCTTAGTGGCCAACCCTCTAGTGAGTGCTGGTGGCCTTTTGTCACTTGAAAGTGGCTGGGGAATGGCGATTTTCTGTTGCTCTCTTCTAAATTGTATGATCATTTATGGTTGCATCAACACATTGTTTGATTCGAAGGGCTGGTAATGTGTACAGTATCGTATCGTACGCGAGCCTCTGTCTGATTCTTTATGCAAATGTTGAGCTAGATTGGCTAACCATTGTGAATACAGTAGCAATAATGAACTTGGATTTTAGGGGCGGTCTGGATTGCTAGTGCCCTTGGTATCTCGGCGAGTATCAGTGTTGTTTCAACGCGAAGGGGCTATGTGAAAAGAGCACTTCTCCATAAAGTGGTCGTATTTGCTCAAACCAGCGTTTTGCAGGAGTTCCGCGATATCGGATCCAAGAGAGTTGGCTGCCAGCCTTACTTCTTATATCATCACAATTTTTTTCTATCGCATTCGTTGCATTGCATTCAACGCGCTGTCATGTTGCCAGAACTAATCGGCTCATCGTGAAAGCTACCAGCCTGCGAACTCGAGAAGGAAGACGGAAGCGCGTTAAGAGTCGAGCTCCAAAGATCCGTAGTCACCATGGTCTCGGAGAGTCTCCATGAGCGCCTAGTCTGACATCCCCTTGGTGGTGACAATTTGGTTGTACAAAATTAAGAAAAGTCACAGTTTGGCTGCAAGGGCGAAGCAATGAATGCGATAGCAACAACTTGGAATGTAACCCTGAGAACGGCAAGCAGATCGAAACGTGCAACGCGCTGCTCACACACAAATGACGCACGAAAACAACATACACAAGACGAGAGCGAACTAACAACGTTTACCACTTGACGCGCTGTTTAAACAAAATAGAGGCACGAAACGTAATCACAGGTACTTATATGAGTGCAAACTAACAAGTGCCTTGGTTGTTTACTTCACTGAGTTTGAAAAGTGCACTGTTTTCGCAAGCGGCACTTGTCCTGCGAGCGAAATGATCTTTGTGCGCCCGGCAACTGACATGCGATCATTCCTGTCAAAATTGAAGGTGGGCGATGCTCCCCACTGAAGGATAAGCGCGGGCGCACAAGCATGTACCCCCCCCCCCCCCCATTCGCGGGGCAAAGTACCCGAGGGAGAGGAAGTTTTAATATATATAGATAAGTATACATATGCGGTAAATGGCCGCAGCGTCGGCAAAAAACCAGCCGAGACCGTCCATGTAATTGATATCATAATAAAAGGAAACAAAGCAAAGATGTCATCGGGGGCCACACTATGCATGCGCACACATCATCGAAAATGAAAAGCAAATGACACGGATACCGCGGAAAACTATTCGTAAAGCAAGTACTGCTGACTGGGCGAGTTTGTGCATGATAGAATGATATTGCTTTAGCGCAGCTCAGTTTAAGCGGGAAGAAAAGATGCTATGCAGTAAAGTAGGGAAAAGCACACTCACGAGTTTTTTTTCCCTTTTTTACTGCATAGCATCTTTTCTTCGCGCTCAAAGTGAGCTGCGCTAAAGCAATATCAGTTTATCATTCAGTAAAGCGCCCTCTATATGCAGTGCAACCCACATATGTGACGCTAACTAAAAGCGTGGCACTGCTAACACGCAAAAATATTTTTGTTGTTAGTTTGGAGTGAGGGGGAGGGGGCACACCCGCGCCAGCGACAACGGGAACGGCGGCAATGAGGCTCGTGGGGTGAAGGCCCGCCTCACACTCACCCGTGCGCAACAATGAATGCTCGCTCTCGCCTGGTGCACCGTGCACGTCGCTTTGCGCTTCGTCGTCAGCGGGTGGGGCAGCCGTGGAAGATGCATGCTCATGCCAAAATGTGGAGCAGAATTCCTAGATTGTGCTTGGGGAAAATTCGTTATAACAAGGTTGTCCCCCGCTGTTACTTTTTTACATAGAGGTCGCAAATACATGTGCTTCTATGGAGAAATGGCGGGGGATAGAAAAACTTTGTTATACCGAAGGATTTGTTGTATGGAGGTTCGTTATAAGCAGGTTTAGCTGTATGTGAAACAAACGAGATGCACATTTTATTGTGCTACATCCAGACAGAAATCATTCAATATGCACAGCCAAGTGCAAAAATTTTAACAGCAGCACTGAATTTCGTAAAGTGTAAACGTCCTCGCGACATTGCTGTGCAGCCCGAAGGTTGTGTGGGAATAGTGGTTTTCACGTGGGAGGTATGATAGCATTCATCCTTTCAGCAAAGAGTAGAGAGACGTGGGCTGTTCCTCTGTTTCTCGGAGCACTAGCTCGATGAGCTTTTGTTCTTGGTTGTACACACTATCCCATTTCAAAATCAGCAAAGACTAGTAAGCTTTATTAGTGCATGTGCTAGCGAATAAATGGTTAGCTGGCAACCGGTGGCATAGCCAGCAAGATAGTTGAGGGGGGGGGGGCTTGAACCTCCCCGAGAAACTTTACATTTTGTACGTGTTGATATACATGCATACATGCTCAAACGAATTCAAAGGGTTTGAATTTTTTCTACCCCCTCACCCGGAGATTCCTAGAAAAAATTTCTGGCTCCAGAAATTGCTTGCTGTGTGTACACAAAGTGTTTTCCTTATGTTTTGGCAGAAAGCTTGTGGTCCGTGGTTTGCCTGTTTTATCATTAAATAGAATATGAAGGGACTGGGAGATATGTTCCATGTAATAGGAGTTTTATTTACTGAGAAATGAAGAAGGGTGCAGAATACAGGTGTGAAACCAATCTTGTCCAAATGCACTTGTTTCATTGAAGCAGCAGTTCTGTTTAAGGGGTTTCCATTTACTGAGAGTCTACTGTATGTGCTTGTTTCACTCCATGCTTCGGGACAATGGTGGTGCCAGGATTTTTTTTTTTTACTGGGCGGACACTCGCCACAAGCAACTAACTACCTATGAGAATAGGTTTCAGGGGCGGCTCGAGGTGGTGGGCAACGTAAAAGGCCAGTAAACAGGCATCGACTGTTTCTTTTTTACACCGCCGCAAACAAGCTCGCCAAGTCGTACAGTAGACCACGGTGATCACATTATCCGGATATCTTAGCGCTGCCCACCACGCAGACCTTCCATTTTTAAAAATGATTCCCGAGCCTGACCAATCCCTCTCGTATGTGCTGTGACAAAATCTTGCCCATGGGCAACTCTACATACCACTGTGCTCATCGATTGGTCTAAACCAGGTCTCGACGAACAGTCGTCAGTTTAACGTCAGTTCCAATCCCCACCCACTGCTACAAAACTGCACCTTGTATTTTGGCCCTGCATGAAAACTGTTTCGGCCACGCAGTTGTTGCGCGTATATCCCTTGCACATCGTAGCACCTGCACGCACTGTACCTGCACCACGGGTCATCGTCGCCCTCAGCTGTGCGTCGACAAGGCGCGTTACCTTAGAGATTGATATCCTGCACGACCCTTTCAAGGCGCGCATGTGACAATGTGAATAGCAGTAAACAGTACACAAGTAACGCAACCAGGATGTACAGCAAACGGAAGTGCATTGCGACTGACTGAGCTTGCCGATGACTTCGATTGTCGACGTTGTGTCATGTTGCTGAAGTGGGTGGTGTCACGACGGCAGGTTCCTATCTTGTGGTGGAAAAGGGTGGCAAGGCCATGTGAGAATTCGAAACGTGCTAAAAGTGTTGTTATAACTCTTTTTTACCTTTCTTATTACAACACGTACTTCCGAAATTCTTGCGGCAGCATGTTCATATAGCAAAAGTGGACTTATTTTAATTCATTGCGATTTTCGGACCTCCGGGTTGTTTAGGTAGTCTTTTCAGCATTGCATTGTACTGTGTGCTCCTTGGGTGGGGATGATGCAAAGGGAGAGTGGGCATCCCCTGATGTCCCGTCTGGTGCCACCCCTGCCTCGGGAGCAACATTTACTATTCAGTTTCTTATTGCATGGATTTATTTGGATAACTAGCTGTTTGTCAGTGCTTTTCTTTCTTTTGTTTCAGTCTAAGGCGGACATCTACGCAGTGTGTGGCGTCCTCAAGGACTTCTTGCTCTCGCTCCACGAAAGCCTAGTCACCAAATCGCTGTGGCACGTATTCGTCGCCGCAACAGGTGAGGCCTTGGAGTGAGACTTCGATGGGTCTCATTGGAAATTTCGGCCATACGAGCATACTGGAAGGTGTAAGGTATTATCAGGAATGTGCCACACTTGTGGTATTCGATGCAATGCAGTTCAACAGGATCTTAGTGTCCTTTTAAGTGTGGCCGCTATTGCAATGATATCGAAAGCACATGATGACAGGTCATTGTACTTGATGGCTTTTGTCGAGTAGCAGTTGCTGTCAACACATCTAGGGCACCACGCTTTTCCTTGCACATTTTCATCCGAAGCCCAATTCATGTATATATATATGTGTGTGTGTGTGTGCGTGTGCGTGTGCGTGTGTGTGTGTGTGTCATCACATAGCTGTGACAGTGCAGAAGCCAGCGGCGAACCTGGTAAAGGCTGAACTCTTCGCTGGGCAGACCTATACTCGGCAAAGGTGATGGCAGCAAGCATGGTTACCACTTCTCTCTGTGATATTTGATGAATAGCATCTACTTTTATACGTTCATCACTGCACATTCCATGGTTATCATTGGTGTCCACATACGTAAGTTACAAAATGTACTCATCGGTATGTGTTGTGTATGCAACATTAGAGAAGATTTCTCTGTACTGAAACTATAGCGCGCACACACGAGAACACAGACGAAAAGAACACAAGTGCCAGCGTACACTAACAACTGATCTTTATTAATAAGAAAACAGAACATATACTTTTTTCAGCACCTTATGATCACAGAACATGAGCGAAATGGCACACTACATTCCTTCACATAAACCAATAAATCCTTCGACATAGACTGTGCAATATCAGGTCTTGTTCAGCAAGTCGATTTCTTTTTCATTCAGTGGTACAGAAGGGTGACTGTCGCACATGTCTTCAAGTGTAGAGATATGCCACGCTTCTGCAATTTCCTTTGTTGTCTGATTAGGGTGAACGTACAGAAAATCGCTAAAGTTTCAGTATGCAGCAAAGCCTACTTGCGTGCCTTTCTGTATTATTAAGGGGGGACGTGGCAAGTAAAACTAATTTTTTTATTAATGTACTGTTTGTGATGAAATTTGGTGTGTGTATGTGGATGATTGTGAGGATTCCAAATATGAAAACCGTTTTCAAATACCTCTTGTACTTTTTGAGTTACAAGCATAATTATACTAATTAATGCTCTTCACACTTAAAGAGATAATTATTGCTAAATGAAATTATTTTTTCATATTATTATGTTCCCAAAGCATCAACTTGTGCAAAGAAGCTATTAGTTGATTTTTCTAGTTCTTGTAACCATAAATAAAATTTTTAAAACATGGATGTTGTTTTGCGCACACATCGCAGTAATTATAAAATGTGTTCTAAAAATTTTAAATGATGAGTAAGAAGAGAGATAAAGCTTTATTGCACTGCTAAAGGCCTCCTGAGCCTAGTGCAAAAAACGGAACGACTCTATCAGTCTTTGTTAGAAAATGACAGATGTTCTAGCGAAGGCACATAGGCGAAAATCAAGAGTTGAGAAAACTGACTTTGAAAGTTCACTCTTGTTTGGAAGTTCACAACATGCCTAAAACACTCAGAATCCTCCTGGGCAGTAATCCTGAGATGCTGTGGCCTTGGCCTCTGTAGAGCGCAACCCAGTTTTGCGCTTCTTTGTCGTGGAAAAATGCGCCTTTTGAGCCCTCTTTACCCTTTTGGCATCCTTTTCGGCTGCTCGCCGCAAAGAGCAGTCTCCTGGATTGAAGCCCAGTTGAGCAGTGATCTCTTGCAGCGCACTCTTGCAGCCACCATTGAAACGGCAGACTGCATCTGCAACTGCACTTTCCACACTTCGAAGGGAGGCGAACTGGCTCTTGGACTGGAGTGACCAAATGAGGCTGTTCATACTCTCCACAGCGTTCTGGGTTTTTCCCTGCGCACACCTTTCAAGGAGCTCTTTGTTCGAGAGGCGCTTGTAGATTGGCAGCAGTGCCACTCGCACGTGAGGGGGCAGTTTATGTTTGTGAGGCGGCAGCGGCTCTCCCTTGGCCAATGCCTGATTGTGCGGGCACCAGGAGTCAGTCCCACTTGGGCACAGGTTGTGGTGTGGATCCTGGTCTGTGGATGTTACATGGTAATAAGTGGCCATGATGGCCCTCTCCATGCCAGGAACATCGTTGGGGTGGCTCTTAATGGCCCAGCCATAATAATTCGTCAACTTCTTTATCAGGCCCTGCGTCAGCTGGCCTTTGCCACCCATGCTCAGTCCTCGGCCTTTGGATTTGTGCTCATTAAGAAGGTTGCGCAAGGAAGTGCCCATTCTTTTTTTCACATGGTTCACACACTCCTGTTTCTTAATCACCATGTAGCCATACACCTTGTCTTGCGTGAGGGCAAGGTACGTACGGCTGTCACCGTCGCAGAGCACATTGATGTATCGAAGCTTGTACTTGGTAAACGATCTTTCAAACATGATCCTAGCTGCGTCTACTTCCATTTGGCCTGCATTAGCATCGGTGTTCTTTTGGCACTGTGGCTTGTGTTTCTCAAGCCACTCCTCATAGTTGTCGTCACCAGGCTTGGGGCCAACAGCACAGCCTTGGCAGTAGTTGGACAGGACACAGTGGTCCAAGACCAAGCCTGTGTACAGCTCGATTACACAGCCCACGCCAATATGACTTCTGTGCCCCCTCGTCATCCACGTGCCGTCGTAAATGACGTCAATGTTGCCTGGCACTCCTCCTAGGTCCTTGTAAATGTCATGCACCTTCTGTGCACTTTCTGCTTCAATGCGGTGGCAGCTGATGTGGTGGCAGGGTGGCTGTACTTCCTTTGCAGTCTCTGGTAGGACTTGTGGTGCAGTGCTCGATGCGAAATGTCCATCGCAGAAAAAATGTCATTTATGGCAGATTGTTTTCTGCCAACTGACTGCACAGCCCTCAAAGCACGCACGTTTACCTCAAAGGGGTTCGTTTTTTGTTGCCCGGAACACCTCGGGGACGACCACGCACTGTTCACTCTGCCACAATTGTCACAAAAAAGTTCCATCCTCGCTGCGAGTCCAAGGCAGTGCGTAGTCTCGAGGCGTATCGACCCTTCGTCACACTTGTTGCACTTTACTGACGAAAGCAGACCGTTCAGCATCTTCTTATTTACAATGAAGAATGTGGAGTCCTTACCGCAGTCATTTTCGTCGCAGCCTTCGTTCAGAAGCTCGAGCTTCCGCTTTGAAGCGGACTTCGATGCTACGGCATCCAAAACATCCCGCCTTGTCTGTGCCCGCTGCGCGATTTCTTCACTGCTCGGAATCTGGGCCGAAACTCGCGATAGAATGTTCGACGCGCGCACGCCCGGAGTTGCAACGGCTGCCGACGCGGTGCCACCGCAAGCGGGTTTGCGAGAGCGTCCATCACGGTCGACGGCATCCGGCGGTCTGACATACGACGATGTGGCACCTTCCACACTCTCGGCCTCACAACAATCAGCGAAGGGTCTGAGTAGAGGCTCCGTGACGCTTGAAGAGCATGCTCCGTCCGGAACTGCGACTGGGACGGCAGCCGCAGTCGTCTGCCCTTTGTTCCAAGCTTTCCGACGCTTGCCGTACTTGTGGACGCTCCGGAACTTTCTTTTGCGGCAACATAGCACCGCAGTATGAGCAAGCACTCAGAAGAGACCACCGATGTAAACAAAGCTTGGTAAAAAAAAGCACGCGAACTATCACAAAAACAGCAAACTGGCAAAAAACGAAGCGCACGCCGGATGATTCTCGACACGGCGGCCGCAGATGCGCTCGCGCTTCCAAGGTTGCCAAGGTGCGCGGCGCAGCTTTGACCAGTAAGAGGTCGCGCCTGCTACCACGTGACCCGCGCAGCCAATTGCCGTTCTTCGTTTTCGTTTTTTTACTTGCTCCTCGCGCTTTTATTTTCACTCGGCGAAATACGAGACCGCGACCATCAGGAAGCCGGCTTTCTCCTCTTTCCAAAGCTACCAAAATGGCGGCCCACGGTCAACAACTTGGCGCGTTTGTGCGGCGTGAACAACACCGTTTCAGGGGCTTTTTTTTCGCACTTTTCGGCGACTAGCCTCGGCAAAAACACTATTTGCGGGATTTGTAGCGCACGTTTCGCTGTAATATTTTAGAACAAGGAAGTTGAAGGTCTGAAGATTACGAAAAAAAATAAATCAGAAAATCGCATATTTTGACCAAAATCGGCACTTTACTTGCCGCGCCCCCCCTTAAAGATTTCTCTACATTGAAGCATGGCCTGCCCAGAGTGATAATTTTTACATCTTGAAGCTTTGTTGACAAATAAGTGCCAGGCGTATCGGGGTTTCGTGATCCTTACAAAGTCTGTTTTTGGACGCTTAACAACCACGTTATGTCCACACATCACTACTCGCTCTCGTCTCCATAAGTTTATTACTGTAGTGATGTTCATTGCAGTGGTACAGTGGTTACCTTACGGTACTCCACCGCTGACCTGAAAGTCCCAGGTAAGATCCTAGCTGGGGTGGTCTCGCATCGATGGAGATGAAATGCTAGAGGTCCGTGTACAGTGCAGTGTCCATGCTCATTAAAGAACGCCAGACGAGCGAAATTACCGCAGCACTCCCCTGCAGTGTGCCTCATAATCATGTTGTGGTTTTGGTGCATAAAAGCACTGATATTACTAACTCACTTAAAGAAAAAAAAAAAGAAAAAAAAAACTTGGTCAGAATCGTCAAAACGAATTTTTTGCTCACTTTGTGGAGCTTTTTTTTATGCAAATGAGTTCTAAGTAATCCCGCAAAGGGGTGGAACGGGTTATGAAAAAGAATATTGACAATCGTTTGTTTGTAGCGCGAAGCCGCTACGAAATTCTCTCAAATTTCTTGGAAATAAAAGCTTCTTAGTTGCCGAAAAATTCGACCTGTCCCAGGGTTTCAACCTGGGACCAATGCCTATCCGGAGTTTTCGCTCTACCAATACACGTAACCAGAAAGCTAGTAGTTGGCGGCACGGGGGCGAATTCATCGACAACCTGAAGAGCATCGATTTAAGTAGGGATGCGAATGAGTTCATAACCCCTTCCAATGGATTTTCTCGTGGCTTCGGGTTACAATCGGGTAATTGTCGATTTCCCCTTTCATAGCTTTTTTTGTGAAAGAACTGTACCATTATTTCAATAAAATAACATTTTTTTTATTTTTCTAATTGCATGAAAGGATGCCGCGTCTGTGGTATCGGAGCCTGCAATGCAGAGAAAGAAGAGAGAGAGAGACAGGAGGAGGAATAAACTCTAGTGAAAAAACATGGACAACGGGGATGCCATCTGGCATCAAAAAACAGTCGATATAGTCATTGGTACTACATGCGACCACATTTTGTTGGCGACGAGTATAGCAGTCGTCAGTCATGAAAGGTTTACTAGTTTCGATACAGTGACTAAGCGGGCGCATTGGTGACTGAGCGGGCGCATTGGCACATATCCGTTTCAAAGAGCGCATAAACAAGACAGAAGAGACCACACAACACAGGTGCTGTGTCTCTGTTGTGTCCCATTTCTGCACCATTTGGAATAACTACAGGTTAATACTTGTAGTTTACTATATACTCTGTGCCATGCGTAGCTGTAAATGCTACAGAAACTGGCAAGCCACGTTTCTTCAGCTGCTTGAGTAGCGAAATTTGGAGTGGTAAAAGAATTCGAATAGTAAAGTCGGAGTGCAAATCGAAACAAATAGTTTCTGAAATAATTTCTGCATATTTCTCTAATACTTCGCAGCCACATTACAGAGAGAAAGTTGCCTAAGCGCTATATTTTGTGCTTCTGTAAGTTATTGTAATAGCAACAATGATGATGTATTAACATGTCACTGCTACTCTGATTAGAGTGAAAGCTGGGCCAATAAAGCTGTACAGTCTGGTATTTATACTTTATAGTTTCGACATTATGCGTAATAATAAATTATATCTTGTGGCTGTGATTATGTTGATATCTTTTATAATTTGTTAGTATTCGTCTATTTTTAATTAGGAACATTGGGACACTTGGGGTCTTGCTCTGCTCGTAGAAGTACTTATCCCAGAACACAGTGACACATGCGGAGTTATACGTTTTGTTGACCGAACTTCTGGTGTAGCTTCCACAGCATTGAGTGCTGGCTACGGATCGAAGTGTAGCTTCCTTTTGCCACGTGTGGCCATTGTGACAACATGGAGAATGATCATTATTGCACCCTGAATGCTACCCCAAACCTTTTTTATTTGCCTTAGTGGCTACAGTGCTCGGCTGCTGATCCGGAAGTTTCGGGGTTCAGTCTTGGCCGCGGCAGCCACATTTCGATGGAAGCGAAGTGGTTCAGGCCCCCATACTTGTGCGATGTCGGTGCATGTTAAAGGACCCTAGGTGGTCCGAATTCCCGGAGCCCTCCACTACGGCGTCTCATAATTTCGGGATGTCATACCCCATATATTTGAATCATTAACCTTTCTTTTTATCGGTTCTCTCGCCCGCGCAGAGCTGGAGCACGAGGACCGGGTGTGGTCCATGTGGCAGGCGGTGATGCAGCTTCCTCCGCCCAATCGGGACACCCTGGCCGCTCTGGTGGTGCACCTGCAAACGGTGGCCGCTCACCCCGAGACCAAGATGCCCCTGACTAACCTAGCGCGCATCTTTGCACCCACCGTGGTCGGGTGCTCGGTCAATGACACGGCCTCAGTGCCCAACCTCCTTCTCGAGATGGAGCAGCAAAACAAGGTACGGGAAAAAACGTATTGTGCGCATTGAATGCGCACGCCTTCAAACTTTGTAGTTCACCTGGGATACTCCCAAATTCGGAGCAATCCCTCCGATTGTACTGGTACAATTATGAGCCTCTCAAGAAAGTGCTAGCACCGCCATAAAAAGAAAAAAGTCTTGAAGGTTCTGCTTTGTGTTCCCTTAGGGTGACCCGAATGCAAAAGCTATTGTCCTTTCGGTAGGCGACTATGGTTGTGCACTTTACCCCATTCCAAACTCATCCCCATACATGATATAGAGAGGGGGCACTGGGGAAAACTTTTCTTCCCCCTGAAGAGGAACCCTATGCACGGGACTGAGCTGATCCAGCTGATAAGTAGACAAAGAGAGTAACCGGCTAGGGAGTTGACCAGCTATGGTACACCAGTTTCAGAATGCACAGTACAATAGCACGTAGAGAGTTATCTCTGTTGGAAATTTTGTTAGAAATAAAAAAAAGTAAGCTGACACAGAGGTTTTTATACTAGATTATGTTTTTGTAATAGTTTAAAAAGCACCCAATCAAGTATTTATATGGTGCGCAACATAGAGTCAGCCATATTTCACGGATGCGCGAAGCCCCACGAAACTTTTGCCTGCTCTGCCCTTCCTTGGATAGGAACTCTCTAGTCATGCATGCCCCCCCCCCCTCTAAAAGAAAAAAAGCGGCCACCACCCTAGCATGGTTTCGTTCGCACAAGTAGCACTATTTTTATTTATTTATTTATCATTGTACCCACAGCGCCCAAGGGCATTACAGTGGGATGGGGGGAGAGAATACAAAATTTCAACTGCAACGGGTTATTGAACAAGCAGGAGTTGACTCGGCGAAGGGGAGCTTTATTTAGCGCAAGGGCTAACTAAACGCAAGCCTGCGATCACAGCAAGTCTTCTTCCTTTTTTATCCTCGAGCTCCATGCCCACTGCCCTCGTTACAATCACCCCCGGCCGATGAGGGAGCCATCCTGGCGACCTAAGGACAGGTGTACACAGAAGGGTCATGGTATGGCTTGAGCCGAGAGATGTGTACGATTTCTTTTCCCCGACGGCGCTTGTCCAGAGATGCATCCAGCGGCTCGACAAGGTAGTTGACAGGGGATGTTTGGCGTACAACTCGATAAGGGCCATGGTACCTGGACGAAAGCTCGTGGGAGAGTCCTGGAGTAGTAGAAAGAATCCATAACCACACCAGTGAGTTCGAAGCAAAGCTCATATGCGTGGTTGACGCGTCGTGGCGATGTTTTTGGCGCATCTGGTCATGTGACGTGAACGCACGAGCAAGCTTCCGACATTCTTCAGCGTGTGCTGCTGCTCGAGCAACGGTAGTCATCTCTGAAGGGTCCGGTCAATAAGGAAGAATGGTATCCATTGTTGATGATGGCTCGCGTCCATAAAGAAGGAGAAAAGATGAAAATCTAGTGGTGCTTTGCGTTGCAGTGTTGTAAGCATATGTCACAAAAGGGAGTATGCTATCCCAATTTGACTGGTCGGATGAAGCGTACTTGGCCAGCATATCCCCAAGTGTACAATTGAAACGCTCTGTCATCCCATTAGTTTGCGGGTGATAGGCTGTGGTAGTGCGGTGTATGATGCGACACTCGCTCAACAACGCTTTGATGGCATCGGAGAGAAAAACGCGGCCACGGTCGCTTAGTAACTCCCGAGGTGCTCCATGCCTTAAAACCAGGTTTTGCAATATAAAACACGCAACGTCTTTTGTGGTAGCAGAAGATAACGCAGCTGTTTCAGCGTACCGTGTTAGGTGGTCGATAGCGACAATGACCCAGCGGTTGCTACTCGAAGTATAGGAAAGCGGACCGTAAAGGTCGATTCCGACACGATCGAAAGCTCGTGCTGGACATGGCAACGGCTGCAAGGGACCTGTGGCATGTTGAGTGGGCATTTTGCGTCGCTGGCACGTAAGGCAAAACCTTACGTAACGGCGAACGAAACTGTACATACCACGCCAGTAGTACCGCAGCTGCAAGCGGGTGTATGTTTTTAACACACCAGCGTGGCCACATTGCGGATCATCGTGGAACGTGGCACAGATGTCAGAGCGCAGATGTCGGGGGATGACGAGCAACCACTTACGGCCGATCGAGCTGTAGTTTCGGCGGTAAAGCAGGTTATTCCGAATAGCGAAGTGTCCTGCTTGACGGCGAAGCGTCCTGGAAACTGGAGCAGGCGTCCGGTTTGAGAGAAAGTCTAAAAGAGAAAAAATCCAAGCATCTTTGCGTTGCTCGGAAGGCATGTCCGAAATGCTGATGGCCAAGGCAGCGCTGGTGGAGATAGGCGAGCCGACAGGCTCTGAAGCCAATGGCGAACGTGACAGGGCATCGGCGTCGGAATGCTTCCGGCCAGAACGGTAGATAACACGGATATCGAACTCCTGTAACCGCAATGCCCAACGAGCGAGCCGACCATTAGGATCTTTTAGTGAAGATAACCAGCAAAGCGTATGGTGGTCTGTTACAATATCAAACGGACGTCCATATAAATAAGGCCGAAATTTTCCGATTGCCCAAATAATGGCGAGGCACTCCTTTTCAGTTACACTGTAATTCTTCTCGGCTTTACTGAGGGTGCGGCTGGCATAGGCAACGACGTACTCGTCAAAGCCCTCCTTGCGTTGGGCCAGTATGGCCCCTAGCCCGACACCACTAGCGTCCGTATGAAGCTCCGTTGGAGCAGACGGATCGAAATGTCGGAGTATGGGAGGCGTGGTGAGGAGCCGTCGGAGTTCCTGAAATGCATCATCACACGCCTGCGACCACGCTGACAAATCAGAACTTCGGGCAAGAAAATTGGTCAAGGGGGCGATAATGGAGGCGAAATTGCGGACGTAGCGCCGGAAGTAAGAACATAGGCCGATGAAGCTTCGAAGCTCTTTGATGGTGGTTGGCTTTGGGAACGCCGCGACTGCATTAAGTTTCGTAGGGTCCGGGAGAATGCCGTCCTTAGAAACCACATGGCCGAGAATTACAAGTTTGCGAGCGCCGAAGTGGCATTTCTTCAAGTTAAGTTGAAGTCTCGCCATGGAAAGGCACGTAAGAACTTGCTCGAGGCGGCTCAGGTGGGTCGCAAAGTCGCTTGAAAATACCACAATGTCATCCAAATAACAGAGGCACGTTTTCCATTTCAGACCTAGCAAGACGGTATCCATCATCCTTTCGAAAGTGGCAGGCGCATTGCAGGGGCCAAAGGGCATAACGGTGAATTCATATAGTCCATCCGGTGTTACAAAGGCTGTCTTCGGGCGGTCACCCTCTGCCATGGGCACCTGCCAGTAGCCCGAGCGTAAATCTAAAGAGGAAAAGAACTCTGCTCCTTGTAGGCAGTCCAAAGCATCATCGATGCGCGGCAGAGGGTATACGTCTTTGCGCGTTATCTTGTTGAGTCGGCGGTAGTCAACGCAGAACCGGATGGATCAGTCTTTTTTCTTGACGAGAACAACCGGTGAAGCCCAGGGATTGTTGGAGGGCTCGATGATGCCACGTTTCAACATGTCGTCCACTTGTTCGTCGATGACACGGCGTTCAGCAGATGACACACGGTACGAACGCTGCCTTAGCGGGGCTTGTTGACCGGTGTCAATACGGTGAACGACCGTAGAGGATCGGCTTAAGCCTGACTGGTCACGATCGAATGAAGAACGAAAGCGGAGAAGAAGATTTATAATCTCTTCGCGCTGAGTTGGTGCGAGCTCAGAGTCGATGGCATCCGAGAATACGTCCAGAGCATCATTAGGCACGTTGGTAGGAGTGACAGCACAAATTGGGAGCGAAACCGTAGAATCGGGTATAGTAGCCGGAAGAATGCACTCATAAGGTTCGTAGCTTCCCAGGCATTCTCCACGTCGTAGGGATGACGGGCTGTCCGAGGGATTGCACACATAAATGGCAGCGTGACCATTGCGAAAAATGACGACGGCAAACGGAAGCATGATATTTCGACGGCACGCAGATGGGACCGATGGCATAAACAACACAGGCGATTTCGGAGGGGAGGCACACGACACCGAGACAACAACAGCTGAGAAAGGCGCAATGTCAACGTCAGAAGCAGCAAACACTCTACACGAAGCACCATCGTCGGGGTCATAGCAAGGATAACGTCATGCGAAGAACGGAATAAAACTACAAATGTGAAGACGTACATCGCACCTTGAATGACGACTCGTGCAGTGCACAAAGCTGAAGGCTGAATATGATAGGACGTAGCTGTCTGCAAAGATAGGTCGGTAAGTTGTGTGGTCACTTTCTTCAAGTTTCGGCACAGTTTCTCACTAATTACAGATACGGCAGCTCCAGTGTCAACAAATCCGTGCACCTTAATGCCATCAATATAGAGTTCAATTTTGTTCGGGGGACAGCAGTTAGGTCTTGAAATTTTTGCTGCCAACGCAGTTCTTGCCTCCGGAACTGCGCCCGTCAGTTTTCCCCTCGCGGTGGGATGTTGCGACGTAACATCGGAGAAATAGATCGACGACGAGGAGAAGGTGAACAGCTTGCACCGGATGGTCGGCGACCGGGACGTACGTCTAGAGGTGGATCGGCAGGAACGGGATATCGCGGCTGAGTGGGCATGGTGGGCATGTAATGTGAGGCCCCTGCAATGTCATGAGAAGGGAAGCTGCGACGACGGCAGTGACGAGCTGCGTGGCCTGGGATGCCACATGAAAAACATATCGGCCGATTATCCGGAGTGCGCCATTGGCTAACGATAGGGGCACTGTTCGCTGAATAAGGTACCGTAAATGGTCGTGCAGGCGGCGGCGTCATATAAACGTTCTGACCTGTTTCATATACAGCAGGAGACGGGACGGTCAGCGAGCGGGAAGGTGACGTCGACGAATAAACGTGGCGAGTAGCTTCGTAGATGGCCGGAGACGCTGGCGCACGTGGCCGAGCAACTGCGGCTGCATACGTTAGTGGTGCGGTAACAGTTGGTGGAGCCTGAGCTGGTGGCAATGCTTTGGCAACTTGCGATTGAATGACCTGGCGAAGCAAAGGCGACAAGGGTGCCATCGGCTCAGTAGTTCTTGTGATTATAGATAGCTGCCGGGTGACCTCCTCGCGTATGAATTGCTTTATGACTGGCATTAACGCAGAGTGGTCGGCGGTGTCATGGCGATAGTCGAGGGTTGAGATGCCCGCGGTGTCTTGAGCAGCGCAACGTGTAGAAGCGCGCTGCCTACGCAGCTCGTCATAGCTTTGGCAGAGCTGAATCACCTCGGCGACCGTCTGGGGACTCTTCGCAGCCAGCATTTGGAATGCGCCGTCGTCGATTCCTTTCATGATGTTCTTGATCTTGCCTGCCTCGTCCAGAGTCGAATCGACGAGCTTACAGAGAAATAGCACATCTTCGATGTAGCTCGTGAAAGTTTCATCTGCTCTCTGTACTCTGCCCCGCAAGTGCTGTTCAGCACGAAGGCGGCGGACAGCAGGACGGCCAAAGACTTCTGCGAGGGTTTTCCCCAATTCCGACCAGGTACTGAAATCCCTTTGATGATTTCTGTACCATAGTTTTGCCACGTCGGTCAGGTAAAAACTCACATTTGTGAGCTTATCGGCTGCGTTCCACTTATTGACGGCGCTCACCAGTTCATACTCGGCAATCCAGTTGTCCACATCTTGGTCCTCTGTGCCACCAAATATGGGGGGGTCGCGCTGCCGGAGAGCGCCAGCGCAGAAGACAGGCACAGGTGCGAGATCTGGAGTAGCAGCATGAGATGGCCCCGGATCAGTCATTGTAGGAGGTCGTTGGAGTGTGCGGCTGCGAAGTTCCAGGTTGAGGACCAGATGTACCCAGCACTTCCACCACTTGCAACGGGTTGTTGAACAAGCAGGAGTTGACTCGGCGAAGGGGAGCTTTATTTAGCGCAAGGGCTAACTGAACGCAAGCCTGCGATCACAGAAAGTCTTCTTTCTTTTTTGTCCTCGAGCTCCATGCCCACTGCCCTCGTTACACAACACAGAATACAGATACTCACACTTCTGCATCACGATAATAACGCATTTTTTTGTCAACTACGTAGTGGCACGCCGGAGTACACAATACAAAGCAGCTTTACAGTACCTTTCCATTATTACACATCCTCGCGAGTACGCTACTCTATACCCTGAAGTAAACTTGAAAATACTTCGTGTAAAGTAACCTCTGCTACTTCAGAAGGCAACCTATTCCACCCCGCTATCGTTCTGGAAAAAAATGACATTTTAAATGCGTCAGCTTATTTCCCTTATCTTCTTGGCATGATCTAGTTGCTGTGAAACGTGGTCCGATTTGCAAAACTATCGCGAGGGGTTAGACATGTTCGGTTATGAAATATGTTGTGAAAAAGTTTCAACCTCAGATATCCTCTTCGCTTGTCTAGAAGTTCCCAATCGAGCTTTTTTTTTTTGCTTTTGAAACACTGAAATTTCTGGTAAAATCAAAGCAGACGAACTGGACAGCCATGTTTTGAGCCCTGTCTAAATTGTACACGTCACTTGCCTTCCACGGATCCCACACAGCACAATCGTAATCTAAGATAGATCAAATGTTAGACGTGTATAGTAGTTAAGTCTTGGCGTCAAGTGGTAACTCACCGGCATTTCTGCGCAGAAAACCTAACACACGTCCTGCTTTACTTGTGACGCGATTGATGTGACGGCTCTAGGAAAGGTCCGGTGTAAAATATACACAGAGATGCTTGTGTTTGCAAACTGTTAGCAGCCTGGTTGAATTAACAGTATAAAATGAGTCATGGGGTGCTTTTTTTCTAGTAAAACACATATGCACTGTTTTTATTTTGCATTAATGAACATACGCCACTTATCACACCATTCAGAAACTGTGTCGAGATCGTTTTGAAGAGTCATCGGCAAATGATTTGATATATGATGAAGTACCTGTACAAATGTCCTTTATGTAGATGAGGAACAATAGCGGACCCAAGACTGACCCTTGAGGCACTCCAGAGGACACATCAACTTCCCGGGATGTCTTATCATTGATAGCAACCTTTCGCCTTCTCAAAATTCAAATACTCGCTTATCCCGTTGACAACCGTATCATTCACTTTATACATTTTAGTTCTTCAATCAATAAAGAGTGGGGTACTACGTCAAAGGCTTTTTTAAAATCTCGGAACAAGCAGTCAACAGAGAAACCCTTATCTAAAGCAGGAGATAAGTTGTGTGTGAATTCAAGTAACTGTGTTGTGCAGTGGAACTTCGATCACACGTACCCCGTTTTCGCGGCATTTCGCATTTTACGATGAGTCGGTTTGGTCCCGGTAAAATCCACATAGAAACAATGTATTAAAAACCATGGTTTAACGATGCAGTTTTACGCTGACCCCGCATCTTACGACAGCTTTCCGTCAAAAAGAAAAAAACCACCTTTACTTGAATCACATGTTGAGCAAATATACACGAGTGCAAAATACAAACTTGTGTACCCCACGGAGGAATACAGGAAAAGTAGAGTCATCTCCGTCGAATGGAAAATTGATTCCCCCGGAAGTTCATGCACTTCTACATATGCCTCAATCGCGTGCATACGTATCTGGGGTCGTTACCTAGTCGAGCTTTGTCCACATGGATTAGGTTCAGCTGACCAAAAAGCTTATATTTTCGCATTTTCGGTCTGTGGAAACATTTCGTGGTCGATGTACGGCTCATCTCCTGCCTCTGTCACATTCGCAGTCATTGGTTTGCGCACGCATAAGGGCACGACGCAGTTGCTTTCGTCATGCAAAAGTACATTCACTTCACGTCGATGTTCATAACAACAGGACACCACTAGTAGCACTTTACGAGGTAACAAATTACAATGCGCACAGCTCAGGCACGCACGAACACGTTGTGCATAAACTCGTTGTCCGTCATCATTATGCGATAGCAATGGCACTGTGTCTGACTCTTCTTATGAGAGGCTCAGAGCAACACGGTTTCGTTCTAACGCGCAGGCAATTTTCGGACTCTATTTATCGGTAGAAAGATGCGCGTTGGATTTTATTGTTTTTAAGGCTGAGCATAAAGATTCGCTCGGACCTCCTTCAGCTAATTATTGCTGTCATTAGCTACCACTGGCAACAATAATTTAATCTACTCTCATCGCAGAGGCAGAAGGTCATGCCGTGGGCTTATTTTGCCAGACTGTGCCCGCTTTTCGGGCAAGGCTGAGTGTCGCAGTCTATTATCTTAGCTTTTCGATTATACGACGCCCTGGTTATACGAGGGTTTTGCGTGTTCCCCTAAAATTTGTATAATTGGGGTTCCACTTACAGGAAAAAGGACTATGAAAGCCGTGTTGCTGAGAATGAAGTAAGGAATACGTGTTCATATGAGTCATAACATTGATAAACAGAACATTTTCAATTATTTGCATGTAACACTAGTGAGTGAAATTGGCCTATATATATAGGTACTTCGCGGCTCACTCTTGCGAACGGGCACTACGTTGGCAAGTTTCCAGCCATCGGGTAATGAAGATTTTTCCAACGACTTAACGAAAATGACGCACAGATATTCAGATACTTTGCACTGGCATAAAGATAGCAATGCAGGTGACAAATCATCAGGCCCTGTGGCTTCAGAGGCATTGATGGATTTGATAAAAGCCTCTATTTCATGCTGATTAATCACAATATCACTCATTTGTTCCACCACCACCTCAGAGGACTCTGCAAAAGTGTCAGTCATGTTATCCCGAGGGGTATACACTGAACTAAAAAATGAGACAAGCACTCAGCTTTTTTGACATCTTTATGGATGGTGGTGTCATTGTTATGAAGGGTTGGAATCGATAAGACGTCCTTGCTGTTTGTCTTAAAAAATTTCCACAGTTCCTTATGGTGCTTCTTTATGTGCAGGTGAAATGTATGAAAGAATTAATCTTTACCTGTTTTTAGAGCTGCTTTCATATCAACAGTATTTTGAAGTTTATCTCTCATACCTAACGAAGGGTTTTTCTTGTAACCAGAGTAAACATGCGCATGTTGCCTGATTCTGTGTTTAACATCACGTGAATACCATGGTTTGCTTTTGCTATGCCTGGCAGCGAGAAACCATGAAGGCACATGCTTTTCGCACAGTTCCAGCATTTTCTTTTTAAATGTTGGCCACAGCTCTTTAACATTCAAAAATTCCACCTGCGTTTCAAATGTGTCATAGAAAGAGTTTAAAGTGAGGGATATAGCAGAGATACGTGCTTTGTCATGGCTGAAAATTCTACGGGCGTTACTGTTCTAAATTTCGTCGTACGGCAAGTTCATATTACACAGGACAGCGTCGTAGTCGCGTATGCCCGGCAGCACTAGTGTAGATCGCGTCGACTTGTGCGCATTAGTTAAAAGCAAATCTAAAACATTTGTCGCTCTTGTGGGCTCTAGAACAAGCTGTGTTTACCAAAAGAGGCTGCATGACCTTAGCAGTTCTTTGCTTGACTGGCTGCAAGCACTAGAACTGGGATCTGCCTGTGAGCAATTAATGTCTGGAAGATTGAACAGTGATTACTTATTTATTGGTGGAGATCTCACTCTTTCAATTGCGTTGGTAAGTTTCTCAGGAACGTTAATCTTACTCCCTGGTGAGGGATAGAGTGAACATACCAATGCTGATCGAGCAATTTTCTGCCTAGTCTTTACCCATAACATTTCCCTTCCAATGCACTCAATATCTGCTATCTGGGAACGACTTGTTGCATCTACTAGGACAAGCACTCTGTCGCCAAAACAATTTCGATCCCTGCGATAGCAAACATAACCACTTGAAAATACATACTTCCTCATCAGCAATATCTGCATCAAGCTAGGATTCTTATTCAGGAATGATAGTCGGACTAGTCATTTTTATAGTTAGCGTTCCTTTAATCCTTAGTTTTTTTTTAAATTACATTTATTTTGCACAAACCCAAACAAAACTTTCTAATCAGATAACATAAATTACCTGTACGTAGCAAAAGCTGTAAGTGCTGATTTTTTCCCTTTTTTTTTGATATAAAGCATCGTTGTGACATCCATGCATGAGAAAGATGAGTGGACACGGGGACTTGCTCACGTTATTTTTCGGCTGCAGAATCTTTTTGTTGGAAAGACTGAATCACTATGTCGCATGTGGCTATGACAAATGGTGGGTTCTTTTCCATTCGACCTCTTTTCAGGTGATGGAAGTGTTGCTATCCCTGCCAGCTGACTACTGGAACCAGCTGTTGGACGTCTAGCTCAACGCAAAGAAGGAAAGCCCTTGGTACCATGAAACCGGTGTTTGGTGAGCTCCGGGTGCCTAAATTGTGTCATTCCACGTTGTTCGTTTTGCACCAAAACAGCGTTCGTACAAGGCTATGAATTGTGGATGCTTAACATGTCAGATGTTACCTGTGAAGGACTGCCTATAGATGCATCAAATGTACCTATTCTTTTAAAGCTCTTCGTATTCTCTTGCAACGAAAATAATGACAAAATACATTCACCTGCATATTATTGTAATTAGTTCTAACTGTAATTAAAACTTTATTATGAAGTCATTATTGTTCTGTTTTTGCATAATTATAGAATAATCGGTGGATGAAGTTATAAGAAAATTTTGTTTTCTTTAAGTCTTTTTCAAGCAAAAAAAAAATTATATATCAGACATGGCTCACTTAAAGTGGCATAGCGGAGCAAATTTTTGAACACAATAGTTCCTTCAGCAAAGTGATCATATGCAATAGTTCACTTCAAACTGAAGTTAGATGATCGACCTCCTATGTGATGAATGAGTCAATTCGTTCAAAGTTATTTTCCGTGCAGGTGAAAACGCTTGAGGTCTGTGCGCTTAGGGTTAAGCACATGTTAAAGAACACCAGCTGGTCGAAGTTTTGGGAGCCCTCTACAGCTGTGTCTCTGATAACATGAGGTGGCATTATCTTGGTTTTCGGATGTTCCTGAACAGTGCACAGTGCGGGTATGTGCCACAGGTGATTGACCCTTAGTATCTACCCAGTAATGACAAGAACAGATGTGAGGAATTTTAACGCACGAGCGTTAAAAAAAAGCTGACATCAGCAGCATTGACCCGGTGAATGCAAAGAATAAATGTCAGGATTGCAGCAGGAATCGAACCCGACACTGTGTGGCTATCGAGTGTTTTCCACAAAGCCATGCCAGCTCTCGGAGCTACTTTTCAAATAGACGCTAATGTTCGTTCAATGTCAATTGTAGTTGCAGTGTTGGCTATCCAATTTCATAAACATTGCATAGGTTCTACTCGTATGATATAGCTGTCACGTCAAGTTAAGGGGGCACTAAAAGCAACTATTAAGTCGTTGATTGTTGAAATAGCAGTCCAGAAACCTGATAGTATTACTTTTGTGCCAAGGAAGGGCCGATTTTGAAATAAATTCGCGTTTTAGTAATCTGCATCTGGTTAGCGCACTTCAAATTACCCGCCCCAATTAAGCAAACCGACCCGACCGACTCGCGTCACTGTTGCCGTGCACAACGTTGCCCGGCTTTACTGTGCTAGTAGCAGCAGGTCGAAAGCAGCGGGAGCCGCTGCAGCAACAACGGCAATTTATCGATTTCCCACTATTGGGTCCAAGATTGCAGACTTTTTTTTTTTATTCAACTGCGCCCCGCTAGATGGCACCACGTGTCCAGTGTAACTACGCAAAAATTGAATTTTCGAACCATTTGCACCACTCCCCATAGTAACGACCGGCAGTTCTTTTTTTTTATGAATCAAACAGAAACGAACGGGCAGAATTTTATTGCGTCTCTTAATGCACAGAACGTTCTTTATTTAGGGCAGCTAGATCGATTACTAGTGATTGATTGTAGGCGGTCCGTCTGATGTCATCGGAATCATTTTGAGTGTCCTTCTGCGGCGCATGTGTTCTTGTGCATTTATCTAAATTTCTCGGTAAGTAGGGCACTGTTGTTGACAATATTGTCGTTTTAGATGTTGCAGCAACTGCTGTAATGTACCACGGCTCGCGTAATGCCGCAAGGATTGCCGACACTGTAAATATTGCATTTGATAAGATTTCAGGAACCATGCATGCCAATGTTCTTCTACTGAAAGCAGTGTTGGCTTGGCTCTATTTGGCCTTATAAAGAGTGCAATCTATGTGCAGCTGCTGTGTTCCTCTGTCAGAACCATATCACAAATAAGTGGGACTGACCACCAAACATGGGAAGTGCAGTGCAAATGTAGGTTAATCTAGAAAAGGGCAATGTTTAAAAACGCATGTTTAAAAAAGGCATCAAAAGGCCATTTTTTAACTTTGCTGCATGTGGAAAAAGAAGCAGTAGCTCCCAAGTATGCCAACGCTGCTTGTACTTTTTGATAGACTGCAAGCATTTCGAAATTTGAAAAATTGGTTTCCAAATTTCTATCAGTCCAAAGCCTTGAGCACACTACATCTGGGCTGTCTTGAATGACTCCCCTAAAAGAACAACGAACACTCTAGCTGTTAATTCTCAGTCGCAGAAAACGCCATTCTCCAGTGCGTATCTAATTGAAAGTACCTTCAAAAGATGTGCGAGAAGTTTTCGGTGCAACTGTTTTTTGCACATGCCCCTAGGTTTGAGCAAGCAGCAAATATTATTCGGGAGTTTAAATTGCATACGCTCGCCCATATCTACAAAGTTGAAGCAGGGATATGTCACTGTGCAGTGGAAAATTGTGGTTTATAGCATCGCCTGCGTGATGCAGCAAGATTGCTTTATGGTTCGAAGAGGCTGTTTTAAATGATATTTGTTATATCCGGGTTCGTTATATCCGGAAATTTGTCATAAAGGTTTATTCCTAACACTATACATATTGTAAGACCATTTTTCATTTACTTCGCTATAAACAATATTTTGTTATATCTGAGTTTGTTATATCGAGGTCCGAGTGTTGAATCGAAAACATTAGAGAAAGTTTTGATTAGTTAAAATGAATGCAGCTTGCACCAAGTTCTAATGCTTCATTTTTTTTTTTCAGAATTCGGATTACGGCTGTTACCAGTAGTATTGTCATATTGGTTTTTCGTAACTTTCAGACGGCCTGGCCTGGTGTGCAAGGGGCCCTGCCTTGATCTCTCGTCCCTCAAGACAATGCGGTTGACAAGGACACCCTGGATTCCTTTTTTTTATTCATAAACTTTTATTTTGATTTATACACTTTCATTTTTTAATGTAGACTTTTAGTTTTTATTTACACAGTCTTTGTATAGTGCATTATTTTAATGAACTTGTGTTTTTAAACCCTTTTTCTGCACATTGAAAGTATTGCAGTGCAGCTTTTTTTTTCTTGTGAGCGACTTGGTTTCTGGTTTGACCCTGGACCCCTTTCACAGTGAAATGTTGTTCCTATATTCACTGTATTGTAAAAAGTGGAGCAGGTCAATGTTCTACCCCAGGGGAAAAAAACTCTCTTTACTATATCGGACAGCTTTGTATGTTGAAAGTTGACTTGCAGTCGAGAACAAAATTATGAAGGCATTCCTTTTAGCGGTTGTGCTGGAAGTCATCAGAGCATGCGCTGCAAACTTGGGCTTGCCAATCCTGCAAAGTGAGGAGGCGATGGAAATAGAGTACCGGAGACAGTATATGTTTCTAATAAGTCTTTTACTGAGGCTCCAGAAACTCCATATTTATTAGAGATGTCCTCATTTAAAATTCGACCAGTGCCCCTTGAACTTTCTGTCCAGATTTTTAACTCTAGCGAACGTCTGAATGTCCGAGAAAGACTTGTCAGGGACATCAGATTTGACACTCTTCTTTTTTTTTCACAGGATGGCACATTAACAGTCTACCATATGTCGTCAGAATATTTGCGGATGTGCACTAAAGTTCTGAACATTTGGCGCTAAACATCCACAGGATGTACTGGGGATTTGTGTTTGTGTCATGGCAAAAACAAAGGAATATACAGGATACGGCACTAGATTAGGTGCAAGGCCAGTCTTTTTTCATTTTTTTAAATGCTAAGTATTTTTTAGTGAACTGCAGGCACTTAGGGCATTTCTATCTAATTATGTCTGGTGGCTCTCGTGATCCTCTTTTTAACTTGGTGTAGTTCGAAACTGGTGGAAGCGTGGGCAAATAATTTTAAGGAATATGGCTGTATGGTCATGAGCTGAATAGTGGGAAAATCCTGTCAATTACTTTCTCAAAGTCCTTTCTCAAGACACGTGAGGCACACACTTGTATACCGTGGGCCTTGTTATGCAGGTATACATCACAGCTGATTGGCAGTTTATATCTACCCTGAAACAACGGAGATAAATATCAGTGGCTTAAGTGTGATAGCTTCAAGAGAAGGAAACATTTTCAGCGTAGAACCGACGAACGCTAAAATAAAAAAAAAAATTTGGCATTTCGGCAGCTATTGAAACCAAGTATACACCATAGCGCTCGTCTTCTTGTCTTTTGTCGTCGTTGTGAGCTCTGGCTATAACAATCGTCATGACCTACCCACGAGCCCAAACTGCCATTTCCGAAACCAAGTGTTTCGTGTGGCAATCGTGTATTCTACCACAGAGTCGGGTGTTGAAGCTGCTTTGGGAAAAGGCACTATGTAGGCGTAAGGTCGGTGCAACATCAATTGTTGCTGCAGTGCTGACCAATTTTATAACAGTGCATATATAAACGAATATATGACGTAGACATCGTGCCAAGTTAACGTCAATTATGGTTTCAATGTTGAGTCTAGTTTTATAGTAGTATAATAAACATTACGTTTGTATTTCTATGATTTAGCAAGCTATATTCAAGCATTGATCGAACGCAGAGGGAAATGCTAACAAAAGTTACGCGAGATTTTCACACCACACTGTAAACCGCACTTGTTTCAGTAATACTGACACCCATGTTCCAATTTATGTGCTGATGACAATCTGATCATAACTTACCCAGATTAGTCGCCAATACACGCCAGTACATTGAACGTTTTAAGACTGGGACGTGTGCACAACCACTGCATTTACTATCGATCCACCTCGTAATACCTGTCTCTAAGCCAAAATAATTAAGCATACATGTCAATATTATGCTTCGCCTGACCAACATCGCAGACTGCTACAAGGACATGTCAGCCTGCTACTGCTGGTGCTCGGCCACATTTACACACACAAAGTGACACTCTGCCACACCTACCTGCACGATCCCCACTAGATTAAGCAAGTGCCCCTAACAAACTAAATCTCTGCTTACGCCACTGCCGTTGGTGCATAGCAGCAAATACTTTGTGGTGGGAATACCCTTGTCTTAAAGGGGCCCTGCAACGGTTTTCTAAGTAACCATCAATTGGCTTCATTAAAGTAGTTTATTGCCTGATGAATCGACCACCGCAAAATTTCTAGGATCTGCCAACATAAGTGGAGCTTCAGAAAGCAACTTTCCCTCCTCTGTCGTTCTCGTGAGACAAAGGATTGGGCTTGTTGGTATAACATGATAAAGAGTGCTTACCAGCGCAAACGACAGGACAGGAGAAGAGACAAGACAGAGCGCTGAACTGCCAACAATTTATTTCTTGCGAAGGTCTTCGCTTTTATACAGTTATCAGTCACAACAGTCATGTGCGAAACACAATGCATAAGTACATCACACTGACAATCAAGGAAACAACCTTTCCTTATCGGTTAGCGCGACTGGAGGGGTGCTAACACAAGCATCTTTCAATGAGCAAATCTTTTCTGCCTCTATGATCTAACGTGTTTTGACATCCCTGCATCTTGCAACAATAGTAGACTCTAAAATTATTGGTCGGCAGCCACACGTGCTGTAGTGAACGGACAGCCATCCTTGTTTAGAGTGATCCACATTGTACATATGTTCCCTCAGCCTCTCATTTATACTACGACCTGTTTGACTGACATAATACCTTCCACACGATAACAGCAGCCTATACACCACTATACAGATGCAATCTTTAAATTTGTTTGCATGTTTTGTAGTGCAACCGAGGGTGGGTCTGGACGGAGGAACAGACAGCTTGCACAGGCGACTCAATTTTTGAGGGGCCGTAAAGACCACCTTCACATTAACTTGCTGTGCCACTTTCTTAAGTTTGTGCACTATCTTGTGCATATACGGAACGCCAGCGAAAGCCTGTCTAGCTGCGACAGGTGGGACTGCGTTATCGTTCCCTTTGGCCTGAAGTTCACACAGCAGGCCTTCGGCAACGGAAACTTGCACGTGGACTGAATAACCAGCCGACGTCAGCCTTGAAGATTTCTCACCAAAGCTTTCTGTAATCTTGTGCACACAGGATTTTCGCAAGGCATTCACGAAGCAAGATTTTGCGATACCTCGTTTAACTAATTTAGAATGTACGAAATGAAATGGCAAAACAGGCTTATTTCAACGCAGTTGATACATCCAGCAAGTGCATTCATTATTCAGGGATAGCTTAAAGTCAAGGAACCTGATTTTACAGTTTTCGGAAAGTTCACGAGTAAGCTCAAAATGTTTGAAACCATTTTGCATCAAGTCTACAAGTGCAAGAGCTTCATTCTTACACGATGCAACATCAGTGTCCATAAAAATTTAAAAATCATCGATGTATTTGAAAATGTGCATCACATTAGTGTTAATGAAAACTTCCAAAATGGATATGTTTAATTTGCCTAAGAATAGCCCACTGACGATGGGAGCGATGCAAGAACCAATACAGATACTAGATTTTTGAAGGTGAGGCTTTCCATCCCATAGGATGTACGTCGACTGAAGGTAAATCCTTAGAAGCGCTGAAAAACCTCTGACACTGACGCCAGACTGGGTCTGGAATTTTGAGGCGCCAAACTCGTCCATATATTCTCCAATGCATTGTAACAATGAGGCATGCGGAATAGAATAGTACAGGTCCTTGACGTCTACAGAGAAGGCGAATACAGTCTCATTCCAATGCGACGAAACAAACTCCTGGACTTCACGTGAACTTTTTACCAGAAATAGATCGTTCACTTCTAGGTACTTCAAGGTTTTCTGAAGGTAGAGTGCAACGCATTTTTGCCAGGTATTATTTTCAGATACAATTAGCCTAGACGGCATGTCCACCTTATGTGTTTTCGCACTGAAGAAGGCTTCAAGGAAATCTTCCTTGGCAACTGACATGTTCTTATGGACACTTATAAGGTTTAACTTGGGAATTAATTATCATTGTGTTTCGTGCATGACTGTTGCGACTGGTGACTGTATAAAAGCGAAGACGTTCGCAAGAAATAAATTGTTGGCAGTTCAGCGCTCTGTCTCGTCTCTTCTCCTGTCTCCTCCTGTCCTGTCGGTCTCTTGAGCACACTGGAAGCTAAGCTGGGAGGGATGGCACTGGAGAAAAAAGCTACATCACGCATTTGTCATGACCCATGAGCAGTTTTTTGTCTTATTATCCTTTGCACGCCCAGCTTATCTACAGTGTGATTGCGAACAGAGGCGTTAGAATTACTGTGTATGCTACCTTACCACCAGTCTTCGTCAGGGATTGCGAACAAGGCAAACTTCAGGGCACTCTTTGCAAACTCTCTCTCTCTCTCTCTCTCTCTCTCTATATATATATATATATATATATATATATATATATATATATATATATATATATATATATATATATATATATATATATATATATATATATATATTCGTATAGGAAAGAAGACGCACGTACGAAGTTATTTTATTTGACGTTTCGGCCGTGGGTCCGGCCTTCATCAGAAGGCCGGACCCACGGCCGAAACGTCAAATAAAATAACTTCGTACGTGCGTCTTCTTTCCTATACGAATAATATTTCCCGGACCCAGCATCACTTTTGTTTTTGGTATATATATATATATATATATATATATATATATATAGTGTGTGTGATATAACAGACAATAATGCTAATATATCTCATTAATATTCTGTCAAACACAGGTAAACGAGCTCTTAACCTCAAGTATAAACTTTTTCCCTTAATATATGGGTCATTCCACTCCATTTGTCCCAACCAGGGTTCTCGCCAAAAATCAACTTCAAATGGTTTGAGAAAATTGCACACATATAGACATTAGTTCTAAAGTATTTTCCCAAGATATTTTGAGCGGCAAAAATTTTTTTTCACCCGTGACCACCATTTAAAATTCATGAAATGGTGGAAAACCAGGTACGAAAAAAAATTCTCTTCAATTTGACCACTTCAGACGTTATTTCAATACTTGCTATTTCGCGTTTTTAGAGCAACATACTTTCATTATAACACAGTTGCTTATGATCGCTTGAAAACTTTCACTCTTTGGAGCGTAGACAAAACTGAGTAAGTTGTAGTGTCTTCGAGAATTTTTATACAAAACACAACCATCGATAAAATCCATAAATTATTTTTACCAAACTCTCCATAAAGCATATTATTTACAAACATATTTGTTTTGCCTATGTTTGGCGTATAGGCTCTAAAATAAAATCCTGAACTTGGTAAACACGCCACTTTGGTGTAAGTTGATTGATTGATATGTGTGGTTTAACGCCCCAAAACCTCCATATGATTATGAGAGACGCCGTAGTGGAGGGCTCCGGAAATTGCGACCACCTGGGGTTCTCTAACGTGCACCAAAATCTGAGCACACGGGCCTGCAACATTTCCGCCTCCACCGGAAATGCAGCCGCCGCAGCCGGGATTTGATCCCGTGACCTGCGGGTCAGCAGCCGAGTACTTTAGCAACTAGACCACCGCGGCGGGGCCTCTACGGCTTATTAAAAAGAAAAAAAAAGCATAGTTACATGGCTTATTCCAATGCTTGAGAGATCTAATCCAAGCTTGAGATAGCCAAAGTTAAGCCGTCTTTAGCGCCCTAATGTGGTCCTAGAAAAAATCGGGAGAAGAGCGCGTAAGATTGAGAAGCATAGCGACTTTGTTTATAAAAAGTTTAATCGAAGTCATTTTTCTTTTATTAAAGAACAACATTTTTGAAGTTTAGTCCCACCATGGCATTGTTTTGTTATCGGGACAATACTAGAAGTGCTACTAAAACACTTTAGCGAGTATGCAACCACGTGACCCTTGGGACGATCCTATAACTACAGAGGACGTGACACACTTGCTCTGGTCATGCACGGGCCTAGAGCAAGCGCGTCTTGGTCATCTCGGAACAACCGGTCACCGTCCCGGTCATCTTACGGACTTACGAGGGTGGATAAGTGGACCTTGCCACCGATCCTTGTTAAACTTTATGCGCGATTGTTACTTGTTTGTTTATGTGTGATGAGCATCTGGTGTTCCTATGTATGCTTGTTATTCCGAAGGGCAATCTTTCGAATAATAATAAAAAAAATGGATATGAATTGTCTCAATTATCAGTCGTTTCCTTCGCTCTAATACCAGTTAAAACAAGGGGGACTTTACCTCGCTGTAAAGAACGTAAAAATAAAAATCATTTCCGCACAACTGCAGCGCATTCGCTGAGATAAATAACAAGCGGCGCACTTTTCTCGACCAACGTTTGAAATTTCTGTTTAGAAGATTTTAAAACTACCGCGTCACAGCAGGCGACACTACTGCCATCATAACACTTCTGTATAAATAAACGTGAACGCGTCAGGCCTGGGCCGACAATTAAAATATTCGTAAAAAGCCCTTCGTGTCCACTTATTCAAAACTGACAATGCAATAACGTTACTGCTTAAAAAGATATTGTATTTTTTGAAGCAAAAAAACTCCCGTAAAGATTTATAGGTTGAGTGCCAAGTGCTAATCTCAAAGGCAATGTTTTTGTGTGCATGAAGCGCCAAAACGTTGGTGATGGACAATCACCGTTATGTTTCAAAACCAAATGAAAACGTGTTTTTGGTTATAAGGGCTGCAGCGCGAGTACGAAGGTGCTAGAAGAAACGTGAAACGAAAGGCGAGGCAAGGAAAGCAAAGAGGACAACACGGGCGCTGACTACCAACTAGCCCAAATAGCCGTTCTTCTTCAGTGTTTTGGTTCTTTCACTCACTTATTAAGCACAAAACGCGAAAAAAGTTGCTTCTGAATTGTGAACTTTTTATTTAAAAATCGCAATCCGCACTATTCTTTAAGAGCGCATCTCAAAAACTATGCTGTTTTAACAATCAAACTTGAAACCGAAACCGAAACTGCATTAAAAGGCAAGTAGCGTCATCATTATAACACACAGAAAAACTGCCCTAGTTGCAAGGCCTACTGCGTTGCCGAGCACCCCCCCCCCCCCTCCCGTTCTCACTGCTGCAGGGGGTGGTCTTGCAAGCTGGTTTTGCAAGGCCGAGATCTCGTTTACGTTTCGAGTTTATATTACCCGTTCGCTGATCTACTAGTTAACCGTTCTTAACTACACGCCTAACTTTTTATCTCTCGTTCTCGTCCATCGCCAACGTTCTGGCCCGTTGATGCGTTATCCCGCTTCGCCCGTTGGGAACTCTGAAATGAACATGACTGCGTCGGTGCCCAGGAGTACGGAGACCTTCGCTACGTCCGGTAAGCCTACGGATCGTTTGTTTCTCTCCGACTGGTCACGCATTTGCATGCCTGCCGATGGTGACTGTTGTCTTGCGACATCTCAAAGGCGTCGTCTAAAGTCGCTGGCACCGGGCAATGACCGAAGACAACGGCTACTAAAATCGATAGCCGACAACAACAATCGGACCAGCCGCGAGCAACGTCCAACGACTTCACTCCCCCCTGAACGCGAGTTTCCTGTGCGAGCTCGCGCTGGAAAAAAAGTCCCGGCTTCTTATCTCGCGTATGCCAGTCGTCGCGGTTGACTTGATCTGCGTGGTTTTCCAAAACGGATGCGTTGTCGCGCGCGCCTTCTGAAATGGTTCGATTGTTCTGCGTTGCGGGGATAACGTTTCTTCTTTTTCGGTCTAAAAACTGGAACGGTCTCCGGAGCTTGTCCGGTTTCTAAATAGCGGCCGGTTAGCGGATGATGCAAGCTACCTAACCAGCTGGTTTCGTCTAATTGGCGTTTGACACGTTATTTCTTTGGAGAGATGCCGTGATCGTGCGCGTGTAGGAGATTTGGCGAACGTTGTCGTCAAAGAAAAGTAAACGTAGGATGCATCATTACTGAGGGCTATTATAGAGACCCACTTCTGGGAATGCAGCAAATGGGTTTCGTTGTCTAAAAATCGCTCTTCTTTTGTATTGACCATTCCTCTCGCTGACGCAAAAGAATATAAAGATAAAAAGCTGTTCCGGAGTGTCTGGGAATCCTGCTTTGGCAATTCCGATACCCGCATTTTCCTTGTAGAAGTTGAAAATTGAAACCTGCCTTTTTTTTTCCCAGCGCTGTTCAGCTGGTTTAGTTTAACGCGATGGCTATGACAGGACCGCATGACATGCTGGCATCCCGTTGTGTTCGTGCTTTGCGATTATAGTTGCATCACGTCTACATTTCTCTCGTGCTTTACTATCAAACGTTCCTATGACTGCGTCCTGTATGCAACGACAGATGCCGGATTTTCCCAATACTTTTTTTTTAAATAATGGCGGTGTCAATCGTCATTCCGTCTGTCGGGACAAACTGGTTTTTGTGGCCTGCTAGAAAAAGCTGCCCGCCTGCAGCTCTTTGCAGGCGGCGTACGGGGTTCCTTTTCTACGGCGTGATTTCTAATTCTAACGGATCTCGTTCCACGTACGGGTTTTGGGAATGTAAAAACAAAGAACAGGACCAAAGCGTAGTCACACGTCGCTTTCACCGGCTGGCTTACAGAATCGCACAGATGGTTCTTTCAGTCGCCTGATCTTCTGTTCGCTACGTCACGTCTGACGTTCGCTGGTATTTTTTATGTTAAGAGTTCTGTCAGCTGTTCGTTTTCTGCGAAGCGGCGTACATTTCGCCGTATACCGAGTGTTCTCTGAGGACGGTAATGAAATTATTGTTCCGATGTTACGGCCCCAAAACCACGACGAGACGCCGTAGTGGATGGAGGGCTCCGGAAATTTCGACCACCTCGGGTTCTTCAGCGTGCGCCTAAAGCTATGCACATGGACGTCTATCATTTCGCCTCCGTCGAAATTCCGCAGGCGGGATTCGATCCTGTGACCGTCGGGTCAACGATCAGGTCATCTGATTAGGGGCATGTCAGGGAGGTCGCATCATAAACTTGTAGAAAGGTGGCGAGAGCAAGGTTTGCTCGTCCGCGATTATATTATACCCTGCCTGTATTTTACGGCTCGCATGGATCAAGTCTTGAAGCTTTTACATGCTTAATTGACGCTGCCTAGGCCTTGCAACAAAAGCAGATGCAACATCGTCGATAAGAACGACAGACATGTCTAGCTATTTTGTCAATGGGGGTGGTATTAAGACTAGATGGTGCTATCTAGTTCCCCTGACTTGCTGTGAGAGCCCGTAGACCCAATTTAGTTTTTTTATGACCCGCATGCATATATATATATATATAATGCCCACTCTGTCCAGTCGGGGACTTTCAGCGACCTAAGGTCGGGCGATAAGCTTTAGCCTGGCGTTGACGTCACTGATAAGACTCGCTACCTGCCTCATGGAACGGTCCGCAGTGATAAGATTACGTTAAAGCAAAGACAAAATATGGCGGCCATGAGGGGACGTGGATAATGAATACAATTTCGCGAACCTTGGTCCGGGAAGTGTGGGATAGCTATCTTATCAGGATATCAGGGCGATAAGTGTAGCGCTAGCATAAGCGGCAATACAGCAGGCACATTTATTTATTTTTTTTTGCGTGAGCAAATGTGGTTTGAACGTCTTTAAAGCCACTTATAATTGCTTGGTATTTGCACTGATGTATACGTGTACAGGTAATCCTTTTGTATTCCTCAATAAACTGTATAGCGCTAAGCGCACCAGATCGAGGTAGAAAAAGAAAATTGCGTTTCCGTTACTACTCTATTTAGGTCTTCAGCAACGACAAGGATGTTTCTGCAAGTTTTAAGCAAATTGCGACGAGCAGGTGTAACGACAATGACTTGATGAGGAGTAGCATGACAGCCTTTAGATGTGGCAAAAAGAAAAAAAAAAAAGCTGCAATTGGGTGCAAGTCGTAGTGTTGTCGAATAGGCTATGCGACCAGTGCATTGCGATAGAAGTGGCTTCTACGTATGGTTCGAGAGCTGTGAAATGACATCCTTGATTTTCCATGGTCGACACTAGATTTATGGTAAGATGTGTCGGTTGTCTAATAAATAAGTGAAGAAGAACGAAAAATACACGCAAACGTGAATGATGTTCGTGTGAAAATTTGTAGGCGGACGAACCTCTTGAAAATATTTCAATAGAGAACTGGCCATTGTACGTGTTATTCTCGATGGATTGAGCTCGTTGTTACAGCGGCAGGAGCCGGGTTCGATTGCCATGTCCACTGCGGCTCGCATTTCGACGGGTATGAAATAGCAAGAACATTTGAGGTGCCTTTTTTTTTTTCTAAATTGGCTTAATCCAGAACCGAAACTTGCTGTACTGGCACATCAATACTCCCAACTTTCCTATAAAACAGTAATAATAAGCCACTAATTAATGATAATTCAATACAAGAATCACTAATGATTAACAATAATTTATTCTTACTGTTTTAGAAGAAAGTTCAGAGCAAGTATGCGCCGTTAGAGCCTAATTTGAGCTAGTTTCGGTTCTGGATTTATCCCATTTCAAGAAAAGGTCCTCATTCATGCGCGCGCTAAAGAAACCCGAGGTTGTCAAAGACATCTCGATTACTTATCGTGTTTTATTGCACGAAAATTATCGACATCCCTGCATTAAGATCATCATCATTATCAGTTTGTTTTATATTCACTACATGAAGACTCCCAGTGACTTTCATTTGAAAGAGGCCTTCTTAAAAATACTGGTATATGGACGATTTTGCGTAAGGCACATGGGCGCCTCCATTTTGGACTTTTATATATATATATATATAATGCGATGATGTTTATTAGAACAGAGGAGTCGCAACGAGGTCGCGACGGAAAATGGGCGAACGGCAAGTCTGGCAAAGGCGGCACAAGCTCTCGCGCAAGCAGAGCACGGGGTTCTTCGTTCTCTTTTGAAGGCGCATACGCGTTAGTGCGCATGCTCCACTACACACACACACACACACACACACACACACACACACACACACACACACACATATATATATATATATATATATATATATATATATATATATATATATAAACACTGTTAAGTTGTTAAAGAAGTAAAATGGGAAGCTTACAGCCAACTACGGCTGCCACTAAACCTCAGATGAAGCCACCTATGGCGGCACCTGGTTCGCCAACCAGTACATAAACAAGTTATTAAAATATGTTTAATGCAAGTTTAAAATACTAACGGCATACAGTTTCCTTTTCAGCGTCGTATTTCGTGTTGTGCATGGTTAAGCCAGTGGAACGTATATCCCTGCCAAATGCAGCTGTGTGCTGTTCACACAAAAATAAACGTGTCAATTCGCTGTACAGGGAACGTATACTACTCACTTGCAGTCGCGTTTGTTCCATCTCGGCGCGTCTATAGACGCTGTCGTAACGCTGCGTATTCACCTTTTCATAAACGCCTCCCTGGGCGCCGCCATATCCCTCCTTGGGCCGTGCAAATTGGCGCGTCCCCTCAAAAATGCATTGACAAGGCTGCGCCTTTCGCTTTTAACTCTCGCGCACAGCCCATCATGGCGGTGTTTTTTTTTCCTTCCTGTGAAAAGGTGTATAGACGGTTTCAAGATCGCAAGCGTTGTGCCTTAAAAAAAAAAAAAAAAAAAAAAAACTTCCGGTCACTTTAGTTATACCAGCTCGTAACGCCAAAACGGAAAGTGTTTTAACGTTTTTTTTTATAGGGGAAATGATAGTCTCTTATTAGTTTTTCATAAAGAACGTGCGCAATGTTCAAGGCAATCTCTTGCAGTTATGTAGCTCAAAAGAACATTCATTTCAGTATATTTTGCCAAAGAATGGAGGAAAAGTGTAGAAAATCAGCGGGCTATTTCGTAACGCTCTTCTTGCCCACCGGTGCTATTTAGGCAAATCGGTAAACGAAACCGGATGTCACCAAGGGCCTGTGTTTGTAAACAGTGAAAGGGTCTATAAACATGCGGCTCGGCCTTGCGCCCTGACAGGCTATAGGCGACCGAAGGTCGTGTGGAGCGTCAATCGGGGCGGCGTCGGCCAATGGCGACATGGGCGCACCGTGCTCCCGCCCTCTGGAGGTCCTCGCGGTATTGGCGATTCTCCGAGAAAATTAGGGAGTACCGTTTCTTGCGCGAGCGGGCGCACCCCACTTTTTTGTTTTATTTATATTGATTTCTTCTCTGCACCGGTTGCATACTGTGATGATACTTATATCTGCATCTCGTCGCCGGCTGCAGCGGTATTGTACCCGTTTTCCTTGTCTCGACGCCAACTCTGACACTGGAATTCCGCGAGCTGTTCAACGCAGCCTCGTTAATGATTATGATCATCATCATTAACGGGACTCCGTTGAACAGCTCGTTTCGCGCAAATTTCGGTGTCAGTACATTGGCGTGGTTGGTTGTGGCCGAAAAATCATCCTGTCCGTCGACGAAAAATCTACAAATATGCAAATAAAAAAATGAAGAAGGAAACTCCGGTCCGATCGAGAATCGAACCCAGGTTGCGTGTGCGACAAGATGTTGTGCCGCAGAGCCACGCTGTTGCTTGAAACTGCTTCGACAAACAAAATGGCAATATGAATGTCATGGTTGTGGAAGCAGTCTCCTCAAAACGTGCAATATAGCGTCGCAGGAACGTAGAATCTCGTCAGACGTGAATTGCGCGAGTAAGGGGTGTTGCAAAGTAGCCCACCCATTGCTAGCACGCATATAAAGTCTCATTGCTATAGCGTAGCTGTTAGACCACGAAGAAAAGGGGCAGCAGCCCCTTTTCAAACAGAAACCTGGAGGCTTACAAGAAAATGAAGGAAATGAGCTGTTGTGCATTTCCATCTTGCTGCATTAAAGTACATTATATGTCGTACAGCTGTATACCAATACGATACACCGGCACGCCCAATCTGCAGTAGTCTGTCATGTCGTGCTTTCGGCACTTCAAAGCCAGGCGATTACAAAAAAAAATCTTTTTACTTTTAAGTTCTGGCACAATACATCTGGGACGCTTAGCCAGCTGTGATGTGCATTTGAAACCGTGCTCCGGCAGCAGTCCGCTCCCTCTCCAGTCAATAGATACGGAGTTCGACATCCGTGCTTGAGGTTCCAGTCTCGTTATCTCTGCATGCTCTTGCCGAGTGCACTCGCTGCGAGTGACTGTGCATCTACACTCTTTACTCGACGTTATGTATGTCTAGGGTCTGGCAAGATGCAGATATACCTTCCTCTTGAGGGACCGTGGCAGTCTACCAGTCATGATTGTAGAAGGCTTGCCGAATGTGCTCCACCCCATTTTTAGTTTCTTCTAATTACTTCAATCTGCAGGTTTGGATCCGTGGTTACTGCCTGTGCAAAGTACACGTACTATTTTAGAACTTTAAGTGCACTGCTACATATCTCGAAGCCCTGTTCTGTTCCGAGGTTGGTGTACATTACTTTCGTTTTCTGCAGAATTATTTCAAGACCTACTTTTCTGCTCTCCTTGTCCAGTTCAGTGATCATCAATTCAGGGATCCTCGGGTTGCGGGATTGAATCCCGGCTTCGGCGGCTGTATTTTCGATGTAGGCAAAAATGCTGTAGGTCCGTGTGCTCAGATTTGGGTGGACGTTAAAGAACACCAGGTGGTCGAAGTTTTCGGAGCCTTGCACTACGGCGTCTCTCATAATCGTATGGTGGTTTTGGGACATTAACCCCCACTCACACACCAATCAATCAATCGATCAATCAATCAATCAATCAATCAATCAATCAATCAATCAATCAATCAATCAATCAATCAATCACTTCAGTGATCATGAACAGATCAGAAACCTGGAGGATTACAACGAGGATTCAGCCTATAAACTGACGACGACGCAGTGAGCGATGAAAATGATAGGGCTAACCTCAAAAGACAATAAGAGAGCAGAGTGGGTCAGGGAACAAACCGGGGCTATCATAGTGGAAATAAAGAGGAAGGACAAAGGTGGGGAACGTAGCGCGTAGGCAGGATAACCGCTGATCATTAAGAGTAATAATAGACTGGATTCCCAGAGAACGCAAGCGGGCGAAGGGGAGACAGAAAGTAAGGTGGGAAGATGAGATCAAAATAGTTCGCGGGTGTAAAGGGGCAGCAGCAAGCACAGGACCGAGTCGACTGGAGGAATATGGGAGAAGCCTTTGTTCTGCAGTGGGCGTAGTCAGACTGATGATGATGTCTAGGCTCTATACCCATTTCCATAGTTGAATGCACTCGCCGGCAGTGGCAACCGCAGACAGCTTGGGACTCTTGCCGGGTTTATAGTCTCGGTTTAGACTTGAGTCGCCGGTTGTTCGCGGCCGCTGCGTCGATACGGCGGCCACATTGGGGACGCCAGGCGCAGCGTGATGTGCCGCTGAATGCCACGGCATATTTACAGGAGGAGGCGAAACAGATGCCGTTTGGATGTACGGCGTGACAACGAAAAAAAAGGGAGAGTCAAGATAAAACTGACTTCACTGCGCTCAATCTTATCGCGGTGTTTACCGTACACCGTGTTTTGAGGATCAAGTGCGAGGAATTTTGTGCACTGCTTTTCACTTTGTGTGTGTGTGTGTGTGTGTGTGTGTGTGTGTGTGTATGTGTGTGTGGGGGGGGGGGTGTAGTATGGGGTGGTGCTTCCAGTAAGGCGACACAGAGAACCGATACGCAATTAATCTTCGAGGTCCGCTGGTAGGTACTCAACTGCGAACGCTTAGTCACGCTGCGTATGCACTGCGGTGGTCTATTGGTTTTCGTACCCGAGTGCCCACCGGAAGGTCGCCGGTTCGAATACCGTCTGCGGCGGCCATATTTCGATAGAGGCAAAAGTGCCCGAGGCTCGTGTACTTAAGATTTCGGTGCAGGTTCAAGAACAACGGGTGGTCCAAATTTCCGGCGCCCTCCGCTAGGGTGGCCCTGATAATCATATCGTCGTTTTGGGCCGTCAAACCTCAGCAATTAATCTTAGTCACGGTTTAGTGGCCTCTGTTATCTCGCGACTTCCTCTGGGCGCGTGTCCGAGCTGGGACACTCTTATCGCGTGTGGTACAGAAAGGTCGAAGGTGGGGGCTCTTCTCTCTGTGACGTCATATCGCTGATTGGTTGTTATTGTATAGAAATGATAAGCATTTCAATTTTTGCAGGACGTGGCTGATTATAAGCTTTTAATTTCTGCCATACCATGATAGTTATTTCTATATATGAGCCTGGCAGCAATGCCAAGTTGGTTCTGGATTCGTGAAAAAAAAAATGACATACCGCGAAATGCAGTTGCTACTATTTACATGGTATCAGATAATTATTTTTTCGATGCCTGTCAGCGTTGGCTAGAACTGGTGATACTTTACAGCTGCCGTGTTTTCGCTGCGTTACTCCGTCGAACGTCGAAGTAATTGGTGTGACGTCATAAGAATAGACCGTGGGGCGAGTTGCTAATTCATGAACAAAAACTGCGCTTGTCTTGTAACATTCTTCTTGTTCCACGTTTTCTCGCGCTACTTCTATTGTTCATCATGACGTCAGAACATGCGTCTTCTGGCCGCTTGTTGTGGCGTCCACTCCCAGATTTATGAGTAGTTCTGCACGTCCACATCTGTAAGAAGCGGAGTTTGTAAGTTTATTTTAGCGGGATCCCGCTTAATTGCGCTTTCTGTATACCGTTCCGCGATCGCCGGCAAATATGCACATAATTAAACCTCGTTATAATGAAGCCTGACATAGCGATTTATCGGTTATAACTAACCAGATACGACCCTTGGTTGGCCAAGTTTCATTTCAGGGAGATATATATTTTTATAACGAAACCGAAAATGCTATAGCCGCTGTGATGTCGGCCCTAGCGAAATAATATGTAGTTCACGAAAGGCCGCAATCGGAAGGTAGCATAAAAATTTACATAAATATTGAAAAAAAACTACTTAAACACCATTCATGTTCATTTTTTTAATTATTAAAAAAATGCTGAAATATCGGTCGTACAGCGCGCGCACACACAAGCACACACACAAACACGCGCGAAAAGCTTGCGCCAGTACATGAACCGAAGTGCGAAATTCCGTCAAGAGACAGGGAAGCATTACCTCTTTTATAATGGTTTTGATCTCCCCAAATAATGCCTTCTTTAGTCTGGGATATTTGCGTAAGCGATAATGCCGATTCGACAGTACTTATGTTTATCTCTAATGTTACAACGAATACCGGATATAACGAACCATTTTGGTTACAATGCTACTTCGTTGTAACGAACTTCGAATGTAGCGTCTTTTCCGACATTTTCTCTACCCCCAGGCACTTTCAGCGGCCCGTGTATCGGTTCTTCGACTGCTGCCGTCTTCGCGAAACGTGTTTCTTTCTTTTAATCTTGTTCAACGCAGGTACTGACATTATTTACCTTTCCCCCTGCAACACGAGATAAACTCTTGGAAGTGTTTCGATTCCCACAGGTTCCGGGCCTGTCGCTAGTCCCTTGCTATTGCATAACTCGTCGAAAGTAGTCTCGGTGCACTGGAACGAGCAAAGATTCTGGATTCACTTGTTTTAAGTTTTTAAACTGGATGCAACTTGCCTTTTTTTTAAAATACACAGACGTGGTCAGCCTATGCCGTCCTCACTGTCTTTCTTATATTTTTGCCCACATTTTCTGTCTTTTTGTCTGTTATGTTTCGGTCAGGTGGCTTGGATAGTCAAAAGACGTTCCCCGTATCTGCCGTGGAGAGCTCTTGGGACGACTCCGCGCCAATCTATGCAAATGAATCGTTTATTTGTTTGCTCTCGCCTACTTCCTTTCTTTGTTTCTTTTTTCCGTTTGTCATTTTTGCCCGGAAGTGCACTAGTTTATAGAGTGCAGTATACGCTATAGTCTGTCAGTCCAGAAACTTGCCTGTCACGTGACCTAGAAGAGGGGCGTTTTCCCATACGACCGATGCGGAGGGGAAGCTTATCGCGTAGCGGTCATCGCGCTCTTGACCTGTCGCTTCATTGCCCGGCTGGCGACGCGAACGGACAAGTGACGCTCGCAGTGTACGGAGCTCTCGGCCTGCCTCGGGCAACGTCTGAGCACCTCCTGTTTCCTACCATTGCAGGGATTCCTGTCAGGCTTGCGATGTTTCCGCTGGCCTTATCATTTTTAATCAACTAAAGTGATTAGTTGTTTATTCTTTGTTTTTTCGTGTCATTCAGGGAGCGAGATTCTCATGGTCTGTGCCGAAGGCACCTAAGGTCATCTTCATCGTTTCAGTCTTTGTTTCTTCATGTTGTTTTGTTTATTTCTTTCGGTATGCATTCGTCCAGTGAAGCATAAACATATCTCCTACGATGATGTACATTTCACCGGCACCCGTGAGATTATCACCAGTGAATTGTTGCGGTTTCATTGAAAAACGCAAGGAAATTTAATTGAAGTTAGCTTCAATGTCAAGGTAGAGGTTACGAAGAATGAGCTGCGCTTGGACCAAGCAGCAGGAATGCTGGCGAATATTTGCGTCCCCATTCTACCTTGCCCTCCCTTCTTGGCACCGCCTCTCGCTGTGCAGAGAGAGAGAAAGAGAGAGATAACTTTATTTATCCCATCTTAAGGGTAAGGGGCTGCGAGAAAGCGACGGATCCTACTCGCGGTAGGCCTCTTCGACCACCTCAGCCCACTTCAGGATAGCCTCCTGAAGGTCGGGGTTGTAGCTGCGCATGGCAGCCTCCCACATATTTGTTTACGAAAACTCGGGGGGAGGGGAGTGATTTCGACATTGCCACGTAATGTGGTTAAGGTCCGCTTTCCTTACCGTACAAAACTTAGTCTGAATTAGGCTGTGCAGCATTTCCTGCGTCTCGACAGGGGGCATGTGCTACATACCCTTCGGGTTTGTTTAGATTTTTCTTTTGCACCCAACTGTCCATGCTCGAGACGCTGCGTACGGAACGCTATTGGCAAACACCTCGGGCATGGTAGTAACTGTCAACTAAAGGTACTAAAAGAAGCGCACTGTCGCCGATGCCACATTACATGAACCGCGTAGACGAGATGCTACCAATGAGATTTCAGTTGAAGGAAAATGACGTCTCCTCTGAAGCCGCCTATGAACGAAATTGCCGATCTGCCAGCGAGGCCTTCGCATCGGTGGTTTGTAACACCTTTCCCCCTCCCTCTCTCTCTCAGCTGTGTACTTCCCGCAGCGGTCGTCCTAATGACGATCCCATCAGCGACGCCGAAATGTCCGCAGGCGTCGTCGTCGTCTCTGCGGAACGCTTCTCGGTTGGGCGAGCTCGCCGTCTCTCGCGCAATAACCCTCGGGGTCTCCTCTAATGGGCTGCTGGTGGAACCCTCTCGCGTCGACAAGGCCGAACGCTAACGACGCCTTCGTCGTCGTCGTCGGTACACCTGTGCGCGTTGCGGCCAGCTTTGCACAGGTTGCAGGTGCGTAGAAGGGCGTCACCTCGGTGGCGGACCGGCCTGTGGTCGCCGAGTCGTCTGCGAGGCGTACGATGTAGTACACACGTCGGATGTAAGGTGCGTCTCTTCCATCTCTCTCTCTCTCTCTCTTTCTCTCTGGTTTTTGTAGCGCGATCAGCGTGCCTGGCGGCGTCGGTGGCGCGTTGGCGTTCGGTGTCGGTTTCCTCGTCTCGGTCTTTCGGAATTTGACCCGAAACCCGGATTCGCGTGCTCTCTCTCTCTCTCACCCTTCTCCTGTTTCGCCGTGTTTTGCAAAATGTTGGCACGTGTTTCGCACGCTCTTTTACAACTTTTTTATTTCCTTTCTTTTTCAATTTAGACTGCTGTAGGGCAGGCACGGCTCGCCACACGTGTGTTTTAGTGAGAGCGATATAAAAAAAAAGGCAGTGATTCAGCGTTGCCAGTTCCGCTTTTAATACGTGGATCTCGGCTTCTTATTTGCAGTCACTTTCCAGTTTTTCAGGCGGTTGTTCGCGTTGTCTTTTCTTATTTATTGGGGGAGGGGGGTTGAGTCTTATTCACTCTAAAAAAAGAGCGAGTAAAAAGGGTGTCTTTTTATCCCACAACAATAATCGTCATCTATAATACGTTCCATCCTTGCACTATCGCCCCGCGCCCGGTAAATTCCGGTCACGATCGACATGCCCATTATCAGGGTTACATTGCATTCTCCATAGGAAAGTGACCAGTGCCGAGTTTTCAAGAAAGGAAGCGCACGCAAGCCTCATGACGATTATTGTTGTGGAACTAAAAGACACCCTTTTTACTCGATATTTTTTGAGAGTGTTGGCTTTCGCTTAGCGAACATTGTTATCTGAGTGATCAGTGATCATTACGTTCTTTTGTAAAGCGTTCGTCGTTCACTAATACCCCCCCCCCCCCCCCCCCTTTTTTTGATAACTTTGAGTAGTTGAGTGTTGAAATCAAACATGCGTAGGGTAATCAACAACTAAAACAAATCATGTAGTGGCGAACGTGCATTAAACAGAATGGAGGAGAGTACCCTGGGGACAACGTTAAAGAGCGTGTTCTTTCGGTTCGTAGTTGCGCGCACTTTTGCCTGCTACAATAAGCCGTTTTTTTTTCAAGTGCGCTTTGTACTTCAGCGACATTTTTATCTAGTTAAAATATCTGTAGGAACCCGCGTGACGTAAGAAATTCCACAATGTATTATTTTTTGTATTTTGGTGACATTGGCTCGGTGACATTTTCTGAGACTTCTTGGTCTAAGTTTGTGGCACCCACAGATTACAACGTACTTTGATTTTATCGATTAGAAGCTACGTGTAGGACCTGAGACGTCTTAAAAAATTGATGACGTCACGGTGTTTGGTGCGGGGATCTCAAGGTGGAGTCTCCACCCGCAGTCTCTTTTCGCGTGCTTTCTCGCTTACCAAGTATCGTGCCGCGGTAAGAGTGGTGTTCTCGGTATTGTGAAACTGTACTTTACTAATACGGTCAAAAGCGTCTCGCTCTTAACTATACTTTTAAGGCCCGACCACACGTACGCGTTGCAGCGCGTCAGCGCGCGGCTTTCCGACCGGGCGCCGCTGCATCCTTTCCCGATCGAGAGAGGGTGCGCAGCTTCATGTAGCATGGCCTCCGAGATTGCGGGCGCACAGCGGGTACCACGCCGCGCGCCCGCAATCAGGGAGGCCATGCATGAAGCCGGCTGACACGCTCTAACGCGTACGTGCGGTCAGACCTCTAATGCGTAGTGGTTTTTCATGCCTACGCGCTTCATGTCCGGGCCATGCCCATGTCCTCTTGATTTCGACCGAGATGCGCTTAACAGCTGCAGTGTTTGTTCCATGACCCACTATGCTTGTGATGTGTGGTGCGCGTTCAAAGTGCGCGCCTTCGAAAAGTGCGCGTCACGGAAAAAAAAAAAAACAAAAGGAGAAATACCAGAGTGCACGTGCGGGGCTGCTTAAACAAGAATGACGACGTTAAAGAGCGTCGAGCACGAGGATGCGTGGCAGGACGTGAAGTAAACAAAAGGTAAAACATCCAATGGGCAGCGAACACGGAGATTTCAAGGCCCAATGGCTTGACACCACGAGACAGCAGTATCTCCAATGAGAACGAGACAAGTGGGCCAGAGCTGAAGCAGGAGCCTGAGCAGACCAGAGCAAGGGGAGTTCGAAGAAGACGGGGCAAGCGGAAGGTCGTCACCGGACCGGGCGCTGAAGATGGGCCGTCGGGCGTAGGACCCGAGCCTGCAGGTCTTCAACCGGCCGGGGCCTCCTGCCGTCGTGTTCCCGCTCCAAAGGACCGTGGCCATCCGGTCCTGAACTCCTTTCCAGAGCCTGCGGACTTCGGTTCCGGCAGGCGAGCTACAGCCGTCGGGCTCCGGGCCCGAGCTGTGCGCCCAGCTGCTTGACTAGGTCGACCCTGGTTCTCTGACGCGTCACCACCAGCCTGCGTTCTCTCGTCACAGACGGGTCCACACTCCTAAAGCCAGAGCCACCACGTTCCGGCCTGGTTTCTCGACGTGTCGTCAGCAGCCAGCGTTCCTTCATCCCCGTCCTGCCCGCGTCCTGAAGCCGGAATCACCGCGTTCCGGTTTGCTCATCGTCGGCGGAATCCAGCGTGTGGGTGAGACCGAACAGATATCTTGCGCTACTCCCATCACTCAGCCCCTTTCGAACGTTTGGTTTAGTTACTGACTTTGAACGTTTTTGTTGGGTGTTTACAGATGTGTTTCGTCATGTCCAGTCAACTGTTTATTAAGTGTTTTGTTTTGTGAGGAATCTTTGTCTTTTTACTTTTCAATTAAACTTTTTGTGTGTTTCTTGGAAACCGAACGGCTTTGTCCTTATTAACAAAACTCTCTGAGGCTCAGCCCGGGAGAAAAACAAATCAGCAACAAGAACCCTGCATCACAAATTGGCGTCCGCCGCGACAGGACAAAGTCGTTTGTTTTTCCAGTAGATTTTTTTGACGCGGTTAACACGATGACGAACACGTGGGAGTTAATTGAGTTGGCGGATAAAATGGGACTGACGGGAGCGGAGTTTAGAGTATGGTACGCGGAGCGGATGGAGAGGGAGCGTGAGGAACGGGCTGCGATATGTGACGCTAAAAAGCAGCAGATTGCATTGCAAACACACGCTAAGAGAGAGGAGTTCGAGCGAGAAACACGGGCTAGGAGAGAGAAGCTCGAGCGAGAGACACGCGCTAAGAAGGAGCAGCTTGAGCTAGAAATGCGTGAAAAGAAAAGGCTGCTCGAGATAGAGATGCGCGAAAAGAAGAGACTGTTGGAACTAGAATATGAGGATTTGCAGCAGTGGCTTGAGAGGGAAAACGCTGAATATACGTGGTCTGAGAGCCAGAGTAGTCAACCAGTGGATGAGGTGTGCTCTGAAAGCAGTTACATCGGGAGCGATTTGAATTTACGTGAGACTGACCCTGTACCTCGTCATGACCTTTCGCTAGAGAAAGAAACTCTGAAAGAGTATGACAGGGAGGTAAACAGTCAAAAGACTAGGAGACTCGATAAGCTTATTGAAGCGCAGGAATGCTTCGTGAGCATGGAACAAGAACGTTCCATTCAGAGTAAAGGGTATTTTGAAACCTGTGAGAGGTCAAGCGCACTTTATTCAGAGGTAGGATTGCCTCTGAATAGCTCCGCTGAAGGAGCAATAAAAGGTCTCCTAGGTAATGCCGGCGAATGCCATAATGAAAGCTCTGATGTAGCAGCTACCTATTGTTTTGGGCCACTGGAGATAGCAACAGACGCTACGGACATGGTTTTTCACCATGATTATAACTTGCCCATACAGAGAGATGGCTTGTGTTCTCGGGAAATTGTAGATGATGCTTTTAGAAGAATATTGGAGCAAAATGCAAAAGCACGTGTTGAAGAACAGAGAGTAGAGTTGCGATGTAGGTCAGCTATATGTGACAATGAGGGTAATCACGATGACCCAGGCAGAAGGGTTGAAAGTATTGATGAACAAGCAATACAGAAAGCTGAAGGGATGGAAAGTGAACCAGAAGGCAGTAATGGTCCAGCAGGTTATTGTACGAGGAAGGACGCCGACTGGTGCTCTTTGGCATCTTCGGTTGAAGAGGTCGCTTCTGTTAAGATGTCTCAACGATTAGCGGCTTACGAGCTCAAGCAAGGCGTTCGTGGGAAGGATGAAATGATTCAGGCGTGGTTGTACTGGTGCGCCTGGAGGCAACGCCTCCGACTGGCATACAGACATTCCAGCGTGTATGCTTGTGATTTCGAGGTTGGGAACCTGGTGATACACAGCTTTAGGTTCATACGAGCTTACGGTCGAGAATTCTTCCACTGGCTTCCGATTCCTTACTCTTGTCAAATGGTTAGAGCAGTTAAACGTCTTGTACGGGACGCTATAACTTAAGCGTCAAATTCGATTTCCCGCTGGTTTCTTTTGGATCTTGCTTGCGGACCATGGAAGGGTGTTGCTTGTAAATATTTGAAGAAGTTACATGCAATGTAACATTAACATGATGTATAGTTTTTGAGATGATAGGGTATATATGATAAAAAAAAAAAAAAAAAGGGGTGGTGTACTACTAATTTGGGGATTTTCACAATCCGCTAGATGTGTCCATACTTTTTCTCACTTCTTGCGTATTTTGAGGTTAGTGAATGTGGACCTTTGGGCAATGCAGTGAACTGTGTGGCGGACATATGTGGGTAAATTGTGGTGCAGTGCGAAACGTGCACTCAACGGCAGTTTTTTTTTTCTTCTCGAAAAAAAAAAAAACTTTTCTTATTGTTGTTGGTTGAATGTTACGTTCTGTGGACTCGGTGTTTCGACGTGAGACATGTCAACGAAGAAGCAGTGTGGTGCCATCGGTGTGATGTGTTGAACTGCGTGGTGCAAATATGTGGTGTAATTGTGACGTAGTGCCGAACGCGCACTCATCGGCAGTTTTTTTTTTCTAAAAAAAAAACTTGAATGAAAGGGGGGCGTATGTGATGTGTGGTGCGCGTTCAAAGTGCGCGCCTTCGAAAAGTGCGCGTCACGGAAAAAAAAAAAAACAAAAGGAGAAATACCAGAGTGCACGTGCGGGGCTGCTTAAACAAGAATGACGACGTTAAAGAGCGTCGAGCACGAGGATGCGTGGCAGGACGTGAAGTAAACAAAAGGTAAAACATCCAATGGGCAGCGAACACGGAGATTTCAAGGCCCAATGGCTTGACACCACGAGACAGCAGTATCTCCAATGAGAACGAGACAAGTGGGCCAGAGCTGAAGCAGGAGCCTGAGCAGACCAGAGCAAGGGGAGTTCGAAGAAGACGGGGCAAGCGGAAGGTCGTCACCGGACCGGGCGCTGAAGATGGGCCGTCGGGCGTAGGACCCGAGCCTGCAGGTCTTCAACCGGCCGGGGCCTCCTGCCGTCGTGTTCCCGCTCCAAAGGACCGTGGCCATCCGGTCCTGAACTCCTTTCCAGAGCCTGCGGACTTCGGTTCCGGCAGGCGAGCTACAGCCGTCGGGCTCCGGGCCCGAGCTGTGCGCCCAGCTGCTTGACTAGGTCGACCCTGGTTCTCTGACGCGTCACCACCAGCCTGCGTTCTCTCGTCACAGACGGGTCCACACTCCTAAAGCCAGAGCCACCACGTTCCGGCCTGGTTTCTCGACGTGTCGTCAGCAGCCAGCGTTCCTTCATCCCCGTCCTGCCCGCGTCCTGAAGCCGGAATCACCGCGTTCCGGTTTGCTCATCGTCGGCGGAATCCAGCGTGTGGGTGAGACCGAACAGATATCTTGCGCTACTCCCATCACTCAGCCCCTTTCGAACGTTTGGTTTAGTTACTGACTTTGAACGTTTTTGTTGGGTGTTTACAGATGTGTTTCGTCATGTCCAGTCAACTGTTTATTAAGTGTTTTGTTTTGTGAGGAATCTTTGTCTTTTTACTTTTCAATTAAACTTTTTGTGTGTTTCTTGGAAACCGAACGGCTTTGTCCTTATTAACAAAACTCTCTGAGGCTCAGCCCGGGAGAAAAACAAATCAGCAACAAAGAACCCGCATCACAATGCTCTTTCCATGCTTCGTCTGCATGGGAATTGAAATGGCCGCAACGGCGCAGAAGCGAGCGTCTTTCTCTTCTATGTACGTTTTAAAAATTCATTCCGTCGACGTCCTCGGCTATACGTGACTGTGTGTTTACGGATAAAAAGTACACTTCTGGTGACAGTGACACATCGACCTCACAAGTTGCGACGTGGACGTAGATATATGATAATAAATGGCTCGATGGGACAAGCGTGCCTTTTTTTTTGTTTTTTGCATATCCGCTCGGGTAGTTTTATTTCAAGGCATGAATCGTCGATAGTGCCTGAAATTTTGACACGGCGCGCAGGCTTTCGCTGCGATCGCCAACGTGCTGTCTGCGATTCGGCGGTGTCACACATATAAATTATACTCCTGTCACGCATGATAAGGCATCCTAGCATCATCCGATGCATGCATAAAGAATTTGCGAAGCTGATTTTTTGTTTATGCACCAGATGAAATTCGCAACTGCATATATTACATGTGCCATTCGTCAGGCGAAGCGCCGATGATTTCCCAAGTGTGTACCGTTTCCCAAGTGTGTACCGTGTGTAAGTGAATATGTGAATGCGTCTTCTTTTCCTTTTTGTTGCGTGTTGGCGATTATGAAAGCTGCGTTTTCTTATGCGATTACGATTGCCATCACATCGATGCCATCCTCACGCCGGGAAATCACCTGCGGAAATATACGCTGGCGTTGGTGCGAAAACAAACAAAGCAAACAAGTTATTTAAGGGTAGCATGCAGACATTGAGGTGAAGGATCGCCGGAACGCGCGCGTATTTCGGATCAACGGGCGCGCGAGTTTTCGTTATTTCAGTCGGCGTAAATCTTTTGTGAGTGCCGAAGGGATTATCCTCTTGACGAATACGACTGTAACGGAGCAGCCTTTTAAATAGGCATTAGTACGGCGAATATCTGAACGTATATACCTTTTTTTTAAATGATTCAGTGATTTATATATATGCTTATCAGGCTCATCGTATCAGGGGTGAAAGCATTGCGCTGCTTAGCTTGAAGGTACAGGTTCGAATTCCGGTGCAACGGTAGTTGCGTTTTGATTGGAGCGAAGTGCAAGAATACTTGTGTATACCCTTAGCATTAAGGGCACGAAAAAATTAAGCTGTTTCAGATCAAACCGAAGAAGCCCCCCTTCCAGCGTTCCTCGTAAGTTTTCGCAGTTTTATATGAAAGACCCAGATTTGTTATCACTTGCGGACGCGCACCGAAATTTCGTGTAACGCAAATTTTCAGGATTAACTTTCAAAATTTGTTGGACTTGTAGGTCTGGAATGCGGGTTGATTTTCTGTCGACTGACAACCTACGTACACCCACGATACATTTGTTGATTGGTCTAGTATATATAGTACTCGCTGTAGGAATATAGTTGGTACATGTTTTAGTATCCATCGGTAGGAAACTGGGCCCCAAAACACTACCACGCGAGAGCGCCAAGGAACGCATAGAAATTCGTTGGTGAATGAAATAGCAGAATGCCGCCGTTGAAGTGCTGTGACCCCTATAGAGTTTATAGGCTGACTTTTCGAACGTATAACATGTATAAGCGGTAAGTTAATGCAGGATGTTTTCAAGGTGGGCTGCGAAACCACGCAAGGTCATGCAGGTGTTTTGTTTTAGAGCTGTACGTTAATTGAGTCTTGTCTTCATGCTCGAACGAGCTCGTGAGTTGATGACAACGGTCATTGCCACTCCGCCAATGGTATATGTATGCATGGCACTACACGAACGCCGATTGTATAGGTGTTTATCGTACTCAATAGCATAACTGCAAACGCGTTTCCTCGTTGCGTTCTCGTGGGACTATAGCGTCGCGTGATTTGCGACCGTTGTCGCCACTGACGACAGTCGAGCCATCTGCCGTCGTGTGCTCCGCAATTACGAAACCGGTGGTGCGTCTAAAATTACGTTCCGCTTCTGATGAAAGTCCTGCGCGGATGTTGACTCGTGTGGAAAACGACTATAATTCCGGAAATACTGTCAACCTTGTAAGACGTCGACACAGCATTCACTTTTCCAGCGGTCGAGTCGGGCTCATTTCTGGCTTATGAGTCGTCTTATAGTTCAACACGAGCGCTCTGCACGTTCTGCTCGTTTGTCTGCCGAGTGTCAATGAACTGTAGGCGTAAATACATTATAAATATCATTAATTCGATGCCGGAGAAGTGTGCACGTGATCGGCAACACTGGTAGCCACACATAATTCTGTGGAATCTAATTATAGACACTCTAATCAACTGTCGTAACATAGCTCTTGATATGATAGTGGCTACTAGTATCACTGAACTGCTGGTGTGAACCATTACCGTTCAGAGTACCACCAAAAGGAAAGGGTAAATGGCTGAGTTCAACCCCACGCCCGCACCGGAAATTTACCATTTTTGCATGCGTACACACGTGCAAACTGTAGGCTCAAATTTACATTAAACATGGTTGACCCCCTCCCTCCGCCTTCCCCTCGAAAGAACGCCCTTGGTGTCGGCTGTAGTCTCTTTTCGAAAACTTTTTTTTTTGCGCGATAGTTTAATGGGTCTGATCCACTTGCGGCCACCTGTTCGGCCACCGCGCGCCGGCTGCAGTTGCTTGCATGCACTGGCTCTAGCCTGCCTTGTGTATTTACGGCGGGATCGGCACGCGAAGCGGCCACTTAAAAGATCTCCGCCTTCCGTTTGGCCCTGCATCTACAAAAGTAAACAAGTCAACAGATAATTATGAAGGGGAGGGGGGGAGGGAGGGTTCAGAGGTTGCGGTTGCGTGCTTAACGCTTGACTAGCGGTGTGTGGATAGTGGCCCCCTGCCAGGTGTCGGAGTTGACGGCCGCTAAACATCTGTCGCGGAAGCCATCCGGGCCTCTTGTCATTGTCCGGTGACGCTGTTCGTTTTCTCTTCGGCGCCGATGGCCTTTATGTTCCTGTCGTTAGCCCGCTTGTAATAGACGAGGAATAGATCTCGTCTCCTTTGGAATTCTAGTTTGGAGTTCTCTCTAGACGAAAAAATCTTGTGTATCTTCGTTAAGGTGAATTCATTGATTGACACATACATTTTGAATATCACCTGACTTTCTTTGAAGAAGCACGTAAACTCTCTTGTTCATGTCTCTTGTTCCTATCATTGTTCATATCTCTAGAATTACAGCCACACATCATATCACTGTTCATATCTCTAGACTATTGAAATGGCGCTCTTTGGCCATCAATTGGCCCTTGCGCCATTAAAAAGCGCTCATCATCATCATCTTTGGAGAGTCTTCTTGCCGGCAAGAAAGTTAAGGTGTCTCTTTAGAGAGAGTTTTGTAAGTGGCAAGTCAGGTCTCAACGAATGTGTAGGGCGAAACATGTCTCTTCTTTTTTTTTTTTTTTTCATAGTGTGTAGCTATGTGCATGGGATATCAGATACGTATGGCAGCTTTTGTAATGCACATATAATAGCACAAGGCACACCTGCACATCTCATCTTAACGTCGTACCAAAAAAAAAACGAAAAAAAAAAGAGACGCGGGTTCTGTCGTGGCCGCGGTGGTCTCACCTCGATACAGGCAGTATACCAGAGGCCTCTTTACTGTGCGATGGCGGTAGAGAGGCAATCGAATGTCGGTGCACAGTCTCCACGGTGGTCTAGTGGCTATGATACTCGACCGTTCACCCGCAGGCCGTGGGTTCGAATCGCGGCCGCATTTTTGATGAAGGCGAAAATGCTTGAGTGTGCTTAGATTTCGGTGCGCGTTAAAGAAAACTTCGCGTGATCCAAGTTTCCGTAGGCCTCCACCATACGGCGTCACTCATTTTCTTACCGTGGTACGTTAAACCCCAACAATTATGATTAATGTAAAACGTCGGTGCATGTTAAGAAACGCCAGATGGTCGGAACTGTCAAGAGCCCCGCCCCCCTTCCCCCCCGTTTTATGTGGCGTCTCTCGTTTCCCGAATCGTTTTGGGACGTTATAAACACCCACACACCGACAAACGATCCTGATTTGAATGAGTGAGAACGAGCTTGTTTCGCAGGGAGCAGGAGTTCTCCCGGTGTTGATAACACACTAGTTCAAAGCATGCTTCATGTAAAAAGGTTCGGCTAGTCGTGTTTATTGGTCCGGAATCGCTCTTACAAAGGCTCCCACGTGGTAGCAGCTTACGTAAACGAGATTACAAGAGAGAGGTTTTTCTTTCTTTTTTTTCTTATTCATGGCTTCGCTGTTTTCGTCGTCGTTACCGTCGGCAACAGTACTGGACGATAGCGCCGCCTCTTCCCTGTTTTTTTTTTCTCTCTCGTCGTTTCTCTGGGCTTTGCGAGCGACAGTTTCCGCCTATGTCGACGGCAGCGTGCAATAATTATCGCCGCGTTGGGCCCACAGGCCGCGTTTCCGAAACAGCAATAAAGAAACGCAATTATCTCGTGGTAGCGTTTGTCGACGGCTAATCAGCGCGGCGGTGGCGGACGGACGAAGTTGGGGCGCGTGGCTTCCTGGTTAATAAAAAAAAACAAAAAAAAAAACTCTGCACGCATCTTGATAGGACTTCTGGGAAAGCGCCGCCGCAGCCTTTCCGTTGGATGTGACGGTGACGGCATCGGAAACGGAAACAAGGCGTCTCTTCCGCTTCCCGGGAGGCGTGCTTAAATGTAGCTCTCCCGCGTCATTCGCTTGTCCTGTTTTCAACGTTGGTGTTAACTATATAGGATAGTGTGTGTGTGTGTGTGTGTGTGTGTGTGTGTGTGTGTGTGTGTGTGTGTGTGTGTGTGTGTGTGTGTGTGTGTGTGTGTGTGTGTGTGTGTGTGTGTGTGTGTGTGTGTGAGAGAACTACAAAGCACTGGTGAGCACGTTTGATGCCACGGACGAACTTTGCTGTATATGAGAAGTTTAATAAGGATACTTGGAGGGGGCCAGGGGGCCGGTTTTCTGTGGTGAAGGAACTTTTGTTCGATCCCTTGTTCTTTCTGGGGTCTTTGCTCCTTCTCCACGACACACCTGCGTATAGTTCGGTGCCACCGGAGACGGGACGCGAACGCTTCCCGTATAGTCGATCCCGCTTCCCTTTTCCACGCCTGGAAGCCAAGCTCCTGAATGGCTCTTATCCAAGGTGTGTTTCCTCGCTACCTACAACACGAGATAAGCTTTTGCGCTATGCCTTCGAAAGTTTTCTACAGTTGTAGTAGAACAGTTTCAACGCGATGCAACCGTATAACGACAATCGTATAACGCGCAGTGTTGTCCCTCTGGCGGCGGGAACTGCACACAACCGCGCGTTATACCATTGTCGCAAACTAACGCAACATGAAGCTCGTAAAAGAAAGTTCTTTAATAAAAAAAAGGCCCTTCGATAACACTTCGAAAAACCTACAGTGTATATACGTATGCGCCGTGTATATTTCGCTCACCGTCCCGTCTCTCTATTTTTTGAACTGCTTTTCACAGATAAGACGACCTTAGCAGAGCAAGCGGAGTTTGGCGCCGCGTTGTGTGTGTTTCCCCCCGTATTTTCAGATATTTCTCGTGCCCCCCTCCCCCCAATGTCATTTCCCGTTATTTGCAGACGCCGATGCGTCGTTCCGCTGTGTATGCGGCGGAGCGGACGCACTCCCCGTTTTGGTCGAGTTCCTTCTGGGCTCTCTTCTGTCGTCCGTGTTGTGCATTTTCGTGGGGTTGTCGATCGTCGACCTTTCTTCGCAATAAAACAACGGTTCACTACGGTGACTTGTACGAAAAAAAAAAAGTGTACAGAAGTCGAACGTATATATAGAAAAGGCTACCTTCTAAGTAAGTCGGACGAAGAAAAGAAAGAAAAAAAAAAAAGGCATTGAAAACGGGCGGACTCGTCGCGACGGCCTGCACCACGGTGTGACACACCAACCACCCTTCTTTACGTCTCTCTCACTCCGTTATTTACTTATTTTCCTCTTTTGTACAGTTTGTGATCATCTTTCGACGCCGCTTCTGTCTGCTACAACGCCCGAGGATGAGGGTGCGGTCGGGTTTTGCGGCTGTGGTGGTCGAGGTATACTCGCCACGTGGGCCACAGTTACACCCCTGGGCTGGACCATCAAAACGGCACCGTCGCTTGCGCGGCGGGTCACGTGTCATTCTCACGCGGCCTCCTAGTAGGAAAGGGGGGACGGGTGAGGGTTCAGAAGGCTATACGCTGTCTCTCCTTCAGCATGAGGAGGAGGAGGAGGCGCAGTGGGCGTGGTGCCTTGGAGCTTCACTCTATTTGAGGATTTCCCTTTAAATGTGCTTCTTCGAAAGCAGGGCGTGATGAGCATTGATAAGCACCCTACTCACAACGGCGCGGTAACGCACCCGTTTTTCCGCCTCCTCTGTATGCACTTTACACCGTAGCGAGTTCTGTTGGTTGGTGTATCGTTGAAGCGGTGATGTATTCAGTTTGACTCGTTTATTTCGTTGTTCTTTTTTTCTTTTATCATCGATCGATGACTGCGTGTGCGAGTGGGTGCGCGCTTGGTTGCATGCGGATATTGCCAAGTTTGCGGGCGGCGAAGTTAGCCCGTAGTCGGGGTCACCGCGCTTCTGCCTCTTGTAACGGTGTGATCTTTCTTTCTTTCTTTCTTTCTTTCTTTCTTTCTTTCTTTCTTTCTTTCTTTCTTTCTTTCTTTCTTTCTTTCTTTCTTTCTCTTCTGCCATATAGATGACCTGGCGTTGTTGTACTTTGCATAGACAGCGAGCTGCTGCATACGTTCGTGCACTCGCAGCGCCCAGAGATTCGTTTTCTTTTTTTTTTTTCGTTTTTGCTGGAAGTGCCTGACGGCGCTGTCGTCGTGGACCGTTTTCCTTTGCCTATTAAAAAAAAAAAAAAAACGACACGGGCCTTCTTCGCCCTTTCTCTCTCGAGCGAACGGGTCCGGTGCCTTGTTGTCCTGCGCGTCCCAGTTTTTTTTTTTGCAACCGCGCTCGAGTCTTTTCATCTCGTCCTCCCCAACGAGCAGACACTGATCATACAATCAAGTGCCAGCCGCTGCGAAATAGCGGCACTGTTATAAGACGAGTGCTTATTCTACCTTCAAAACAGGGCAGAGAACTTAACAGCCTTCAAACATTAATTGGGAGTGGACTCGCATGCAGCCTGTCGCTACAGCTGATAGATGGCGTTAGTTTTTCCGCGGATATCTTGATGTCATCGAGGTATCTTTATTACAGTGGGTTCAATTAACTGTACTAAAGGCGGAGGGGGGGGGGGGAGGGGGTGTCTAAGCGTGAGCTCAATGGAAGTGGTGACGTCAGCCGCGCAGTACGGAGTCAGCGTTATTCAAAATAAGTAACATTTCGGCTCGTTTCATTGGATTAACTGCAGCGGCGCAGAATTCCAGGTCGACGTCACCTGCCGTAGGAGTCAAGTGACCCGAATATAAAAGCCACATACGAAGTCATAGAAATTGAAGGAATAATGCTGGTTAATACCAGTTTAGCTCCCCGCATGTATGATCTATCTCTCATCATATTTTATCTTATCTCGCTCCCTCTCTTTCTCGCGTGCGCGCATTTGCTGATGCAGGTGACATACTTTGAAGCTGTGTAGAGTTTTTGAGGCAACCATAAAATGAAGAGAATAAAGCATCGACGTCTATAGGTGACAGAGAGCGGACATTCAAGAAAACATTTGTGCCCTTCTCCGCTTGGAAAACGGATGATTGGACGAGTTGGTGATTCGTGATGCTTTGCAGTACGAACGCGATACGTAGACGGGGACAGCTAAGACAAGCGCCTGTCTTAGCTGTCCCCCTCGCGCTCGTATTTCGAACCGTCCACTTGGAAACACGAGCACACCTACAAGGTATACCGCAATGCTGTCACCTGCCGCGGTGGTTTTGCAGGCATTGTGTACTTGCTTATTACATTTGAAATTTGAACCACTGCAATAAAGAAAAAAACAATGTTGCTTTATTGATTATGGTGCACCGCTGCTGATGCGAAGGTCGCGGGTTCGATTCCCGGCCGCGGCGGCTGCACTTTTGATGGAGGCGGAAGTCCTCGAGGCGCGTGGGTGCTTGGATTAAGGTTAAGATTAAGATTAAATTAAAAATCCCAGGTGGTCGACATTTGCGCAGTCCTCCACTATGGCGTCCCCGAAAACCATATCGGGGGTTTGGGACGTTACACTCAATAATTACTAATACAAATTGTTAAAGTACCATAATATCGGGCGTTCAAATTTTACCAGAAAAAAAATGTTGGCGTTTCACTCACATGCACTAGTATACGAAGCGATACCTAAATAAGCACCACTAACACTTTTCCAAGTTGTTGTGGGATCTTCGCAAACGGTCGTTCCTCTTTTCCACTCCAGCGGACTTTCCCTTGGATCTAATTTAATCGAGAGGAATTACTCGCTGGCGGACCGCACTTATTACTGCGTGGTGTCGAATGATTAAACCTAGCCCCGTCGGGGCCTCTCTCGGTGCGATGTGTGTGAGGTGTGACGTTAGGACATAACCCTCTCTCTCTCTCTCTCCGTTGAGGCCGCTCTTTTGTCGAGCCTTGCGCGTGACTCATGCCTCTCCGTGGCTGTCGCCTGCACGCGCTACAAGCGCTGACTAAGCGCCGGGAACCCGCGCGCTTTTCGTGGCGTCGATGCTGTCAGTGGCGGCCCCGGGTGACTAAAGAACGCGACAGCCGCCGACGGGCAAAACACTTCTCGGTCTCTGCATCTCGTTTCATGACTTTTGTGCACGCCTTTTGTTTACGCCTTCTACGGAAAAGAAAAGCCGCATGTACGGTGGGCTTTGTCTTAGAGACGTGCTTGGCGGTGAAGACGCTCAAAAAAAAAAAAAGTTCGTCGGTTGTTTGGTTTTCGGCGTTTGAAATGAAGGCAAACTAAAATTTTGTGGTACTTCTTTTCTTTTGTGCAACCTAAAGATTACCACTGAGTGTTTAATGATGAATAGCAACGTGGAAGAACGTTATTTTTTATAATTGAATTACTAATTGCGGAGTGCTTTAAGTGCCCGCCCTGTCGTATTCTGTCATCATCGCTTAGCGGGTAAAAGCACGCAAAAAATAGCAACAAAGACGAAGCGAGCGAGAAATCGGAAGAAAGAAGAGAAACAAAAAACGAAAACTGGAAATACAGAGAGAGAGAGAGAGATAAAAGATGTGCGTGACCAACCTGTCCTTCCACGCGCAGTGACGTCAACTCGGTGATCCGCGACGTGACGCAGCTCGTCGATTGGTCTAAACCAGGTCTCAACAAAAAGTAATGAAGTCAACGTCGCCGATTCCCTATATTGACGTCACTGCGCTCGGAAAGAGCTTGGAGAGGCGTAGGAAAGGTGCGGGTGTAAAAAAAAAAAGTTTGTGAGCATGTTGATTGCAATGTAATGCCGTAAATTAATGACGAGACGGGGATTTGTACCGTAACCATTTGTTTTGGTACCGTACCTGTTTGGTACGGTACGGTACCAAACCTTTTTGGTACCGTACCTGTTTGTGTTGTCATTGTACCTGACGGTTATAATTTCAGCCTTGTGGTCGTTAAGTGTACAGTCAAAGGGTCTTTCACAATAATGCGCACGTCACAGTTTTGCGTAAAGGCGAGATCAACGCAACTTCCGCCGGAGTATTGACGGCACCAGCCGCCAGGGATACCGAGAAAATGAAACGCTCGCTGGACACATGGACGCGCTTAAGTGTCTCCCTTTTGGGCGCCTCCTTCAACGAACGCTTCCTTTTGTGCGTTCGTAATCACCTCAGGGATGTTGCCGCCGCCTTCAATGCAGCACAAACGCGTTGAGAACGCGCTGTTTTGAGGCTGTGTCGGGGCTGCACAAACGTTACGAACGCATTTCAAATGCACTGAATTGAGGCGGTGACAAGTCGCGTTAAAGTCAAAGAAGTGGGATCTCCGGTTGCTAGGGGCGATAAGTGCGCGCACACGCAGCTTTTGCTGACAGCTGCCGACGCCGAAGCGTGACATGGTGGGGGCTGCAGTTCCTACGGACGCGCGTGCCCGCAGCAACAGCTGCGGGAGAGGGCAGTGGACGGATCCCGACGGACGCCTGACATAGCCCGACTAAGAAATGCGTTCGCATTTAAAAAAGGTGATATTCGGCCGTGGAGCAAGCGAATCCTTGCCGTGACGTCACCTCGCGCCGACTGCTGCGCCACCAGCGTTCGTTCTTGGGGCTTATAGAGACACCATAGTGAAAGACTCTGGACAGTTTTGATTGCCTAGAATTCATCAGCGTATGCGCCGAAAATACCCAGACCTCTACAGCGTTTTGCCACAATTTAAACGAGTCCGCCATGGGGCTCGTGGGATCAGTCGTGGCCGTGGCGGTCGCATTTCTATGGAGGCGAAATGTTGAGACCCTCCTGGGCCCCAGTCAAGCTTTTTGATGACAGCTTTTAGTTCAGAGGACATTCCAGAATGTAGTATCTTGTTAATTCAGGACATAAAGAGAACTAATTGAAATGAAAAAAAAAGAACACTAGGTAGTCGAAATTTGTAGTGCCCTCAACTACGGCGCCCCTCATAATCATATCGTGGTTTGGGATGTAAAACCCCCGATATTATTGTTAGCGTAAAACCCCTCGAAGCTCTCTGCTATTGTCTTCCAAAGTGCTTTCCCAATCTGACAGTCTCTGACGTCGTTGTGCTTCCTTATCTCAACTGTGACAGCTTAGCTCGGCGTCTCTTCGGAGCCGAGGTCATGACGGTATCGCAAGCAGATTGCAACCGACGCCCCCCTGCCCTCTTTCGAAAGACGTAATCGTGCAGTGCTATCTATGAGCGATCCGATTTCGCTGCATCTGTAGCTGCGCGCACCTGTTGCTGGCAGCCGCGGCTGCTTCTGGCCTTTATACGTGACGTTAGATTCAGCATTCTTTTTTCTTCTTTTTTTCACTCTGTGAATTCGGTCGCATCGAAAGAACGTCCGATCTGTGGGGCTGCAACGGTAAGCTATCAAGATGTTGTATTGCGAAATGTCTTCTTTTTGGGAGCTGCGCTGAGTTTCGGCCTGGTTATAGTTGGCGTGACGTCATAAAACATCAAAAAAGCAAAATGCTGTGGTACCGGTGGATTGAGTAGGGTAGTTTTTTTCGCGAACTGCGCCAATCGTATTCACCCCAAACGCCATGTTGCAAGTGACACAGCTTATACGATGGCGAAACAGCTTTCTCGTAGCTGGGAAATATTCCCGGATGCGAATTTTCGCCCAACGTGAGCTCGACGCTCAGCGTAGTGGAGCCGCAATTCTGGTTGACTCGGTTGTTTACGCGCGATTAGCCAATCGTAGGTCGAACGTGTCCCATATTCCTTCTAGCCGGGCTGAATCGATCAACAACACACATCGACATCGTCACGACTCGCTGGCGTTTGAACGAAACTCAGACGACCGGAATTCGACTCGCTGAGCGTGGGCGTTGCACCGAAGTTTGCGAAATGAGCGAATAATCGTCGTCGTACAACATATCTGGTTACCACGGGGCAGAGCTGGCGCTTCATGAGACGGTTCGGCGCGTTCTAGGCACGTCTGCATAAACAGTTCGCTCACGATAGAGGCAGGTTGGTAGAATGCGTAAACAGAATTGGAGTATATAGTGTTTCAGTACCTACTCGAATGGTGGTGTTCCTTGATAAACATTACCTAGAAATAATTCCGCGTGCGTGTTGCCTGTGCCTGATTAATGCGTAGAGCACAGACGGTACTTAAACAGCCGCGTTGGAGCATGCTCATGGCGGGACGTGAAGTTCGTGACGTTGCGTTATAGTGTTATATCGGTACATCGCATGCTGGTTACTTCTTTATTCGCGCGCAGCTGCCCAATAACGTATCAGGGATCGTCGTTGTCACACTGAAGCAGGTTAAGCGCCGCGTGATTACGCTTCCTTGGCGTCATCCAAGCCGCCGTGTTGGAGCTGTTTCGTAAGTGCCTGAGGTCACGTGAGAGCTGTCAATATGTCCTCCTTGAGGAACATGTCTCGAAGTAGAGTAAATGCAGGAACTCTATTGATGCGATCAGCGTAGCACGCCCTGGTCGGTACGCGCGATTTCGAAACTGAGGACGTCGGTGGAGCTCGCGTGAACCGGATCATCGACAGTGGAAGCCTCGAGTGGCTCTTTTCTGGCTGGCAAAAAAACAAAAACAAATAGAAAAGCAAAAAAGGGGGGTGGCAGCGCTGGCCCTTAGTGCTGTACTAATCCTTCCGCTTCCCAGTTGCGCAAACTGCTTTCGATGAACAGCAAACGATGTGAGAATCAGTCAGTGGAAACCTTTTACTAAGTTATGGCAAGAAGTCACAGGCTTCCCTTTTTTTTTTGCTGGCTGTTGTAAACTCGCCTGCCGCACCTGATAAAACCAAGGAGCCAAATGTAAAGGCCTGACCACACGCACCCGCTGTAGCGCGTCAGCGCGTAGTTTTCCGATACGACATCAAGTTGCGCCCCTCCTCTCTCTCCATAGGGAGAGGGCGTGGCGCCGCGTCAAAAGGCCGCGCGTTGACGCACTGCGACTCGTATACGTCTGGTCAGGCCTTAACTGCACGCGCCCTTGCACAAACGCGGCATGAAGCCGAACGTTTCGCGGGACACCTGAGCGAGCTTTCTTTTATTCCTATATCCCCGATGGCTCGTCGTACAAATGACCGCATCGACAATCGCGAAGGAATGAAAACAAACAAAAATAAACGTGGCTGATCCCTTTATCTAGAAAGCTGTATAACACGAAAGTAGAATGTGACTTCACAGAGGTAGCTGAGCGTTTATTGTGCATTGTTTTAGCAACAGCAACAAATTGCAAAGTCACGTGAAGAACGTTAAACAGCTCGAAACTTGCAGCGCACGCCTCAGGCAGAAAGCACGCACGAAATTAGCATACACGGGACGAACGCGCACTATTTACTGTCACAGCTCGACACTCAAAGAGCGCTGTTCAAACAGAAAGACTCGCGAAACGAGTGCTCAAGTATACACAGAACAAGCGCGGCGAACTGCTCTCACAATGATTACTTCGTCGTGTGTCAGCAGCGCGCTCTTTTCGTAAACGCGTCCGCGGCAGCGAGCGAAGTGACCTTCGTCCTCTCCCGAAGTACGAGTCTGATAAGCGCGCGCAGGAGACACCATGCTCCGTGGACGCAACGACCTTCGGAGCGCGCCAAACGCGAGCCCGTCTCGCCATCGCGCTACTGATAAACGAAAACACGCTAAAGTTTCGGAGCTCTGAGGACCGTGAAACGGTGTGTGTACAAATGGCTTGCCGTTACATCCTCGACCACCTTCGTTCCGCGTAATAGTTAGCGCAGCGCGCTGCGAATCGAGAGGTTGCTGATTCGATGGACAGGCTCTGTCCTTTTTTTTCCCTTTTGCAATCTTTTGTTCTATATATTTTTTATAGCGTCATATCCCTGACGGAAAGACGTCAGCGGAGCCGTGGTGAACCCTGGCATAAAACACTTCCCTGTCCTGTTAAAAATCCTTCCAGATAATGAAAGCTCTCGCGCTTACGAGTGAGATAAGAGTGTCCCACGCCATGGATTGCGCTGGCCCTAAAAGGTTGCGCTAATGTGGAAAAGGAACACTCGGCCTTTATATATATATATATATATATATATATATATATATATATATATATATATATATATATATATATATATGCGTGTGTGTGTGTGTGTGTGTGTGTGTGTGTGTGTGTAAGCAACGTTCTCTTTTTATCTTTAACGCGCCGCTCAGTTAAATACGCAGTGAAGGAAAAAAAAACAAGAAAGGGAAAACTGTTTTTCCAAGCGCTTGAGGGCGTGTTATCGGCATTGCCGTGTTCGTTGCAATCGTAGCCTTTTAGCGATGACCGCGGTGGGCGAGGGTTAGAGAACGGCGCGGAAGTTTAGACGCCGGCTTCCCGGCACACGGTCCGCGCAGCCGGTGTTTCTTGTATGCGTGTGTCGTACGTAGATGTATGTACATCAATGCAGCCATCGCTTTGAACGTGACTTTGACTCGAAGTTGATGCCTCAGGGGCCTCGTCTCGCTGTTCATTTCTCGGCTTATATATACTTAGTCCAGGAAGCAACGGTTTCACCAACAGCCGTTTATCGAAGACGTCCATGTGCACACTGTGACTTGTTTGTTTTTTTTCGTTGTGATGTGAAGTGTCATGGTGGACTTCATCGCATCGTTTGTGAATTACCTACTCCACGGCAAGGCTTGGATCATGGCTAAATTTGGATGCTTTTCTAGTAAGGACCAGGAGCCTGTAATGCTAGTGCGTTATGAAAAGCAATGTTCGCACTGCGCAGGTGAGAAGGTGAAAAAAACTGTCATTTACTTCGTAAGCATTTGCTGCGTGAGGGTATCAATTGAGTTCGACTTACCAGTCATGTTCCGTCGTGAGTGCTTGATGTCCCCCCGCTTGCTGTAGGCCTTAAGAATTAGGGGAAGACACCTACTGGTGGTCATTAATATTTTCTGTAAAACACCCCCTCCATAGAAATTTGGAGGAGGGTGAAAGGGACCGGGCGCCATTTTAGGCTACGACCCAGGTGTACTCAATTATTAGAAGCGCCAATAAGGCGGTGCTGGGACAGCCAATAGGTACAGTACGGTCCACTGTTGAAGGGAACACTCTAATGCACACCATCGATATTCCTGGCCATCCAAGAGCAAATGGATTAAGAAACAATCTTCATGCAAGTCAATAGCCTGTCGAGATGAGTCGGAACCTTTAACCACCAGTAGCCTTATGCATATCTACGCCGCTATGATTTCGTAAGATAGCTATACGTAAACATGCTGCTCATGCATGTGTTCCCTTTAACAGTGGACCCGTCTGTACTTCAGCTGAATTAGTATATACTGCATCGGCCTCGGCGTACACAATACGTACGCTGAACTAAAAATGGCGCGGAACTCATATAGCAGATAGACGGGCTTAGTCAAACTCGGCCTAGTGAGGCAATCCTTGCCGTAATAAGAGACCGGCGCACCCGCATTACCTCTACGAAGTTCTGGATTTCGGTTTCGCCGATTTCGAAAACGTGCGTTGGGAAGACCACCATATGAAGTCTAAGGGTTTGGTGATGACCGACTTGACGCCGAGAACGACCCTATATAGGTGCAATTCACTGCAGTGCGCGGGTGAATGAATCTGGAGTGAGCGCTGTGCAGCCTGGCTGTGTGCGCATCACATTGTTCTCGGAGATGAGTGACCACGGCGTTCGCGTTTCGTCGGAGGTGGACATCTAGAGGCCCTAGTGCTGATGCGATCTCAGTACACGTTAAAGATGATTGAAGTATTCCGATGCCCTTTACACGATGGCGTCCCTCGTAATCATGTCGTGACGTTGAGACATCAAAGCCGATATTATCATCAATCTCGGTGCCGATAAACGGGATGCTGTAGATGGCTACCAAGCAGCGAGGTGAACATGTCCAGTACAGAAGCGCACGCCATGGAACTGCGGTTTGATGTGGTCGAGCGGCAGATGCTGCCGTCAGAACACACGCGCGATGCCCCATTCGCATTCGTGATGAATTTATTTATTCAGGTGGTCAAAATTCCCGGAGCCTTCCACTACGGCGTCTCTCATAATCATATGGTGGTTTTGGGACGTTAAATTCCACTTATCAATCAATCAATTTATTTATTCGTAATACCTCAAGGGCCCCGTATAGAACATTACATGAGGGGTGGGCGAACGAAAAAACTGGCGGGTCAGGTTAGGTTTCACGACTTGAAAGATGGTCTTTAATGGCAGCTTTGAATTGAGCAATGTCGGTGATGAGGGCGATATCAGAGGCATTCCATTATCCGGCAGTATGCAAGAAAAATGAACGTTGGTATGTGGCCGTATGTGCACGTGGTAGATACACAGCATTTTGGTGCGAGTGGCGAGAGGAACGATGTGCAGGAATGATGATTTGGTTTCCTGGAGGCAGCGAATAAAAAAACCTATAACATAATATTGGACGAGAAGTTTTGCGGCGAGAAGACAGTGAGGGGAGGCAGAGCTGGGATTTTAGGGCGTATACACTTGACCTGTATGAATAATCGGAAATCATTTAATCGTTGACGCGAACGCGTTTTTGAACTGTCGTTGGATCGCGCAAGGCCGTGAAGTGTGGGCGTTTGAAAAGTCGTGGCCGCTGGCCCGAGTGTCCCGGCATTTAACTGAAACGACGATAGCCCCCCCCCCCCCCCCCCACTTTTTTTCATCGATATCGGTTCTATTGAGCTTTCAGTGTTCGCGATTAGCGATTAGGTCCCCGCGGCGTTATCCTTTAGCGCGTTGCTTCGTATCAGTATGTTCTGGAGCGTAGGTGGTGGTTCGAAGATTTGCGCCGCGGAAAACCGAGTTGAATTGAAAATGGCTTGCTTAATCGAGACAGTGCGAATGGTACGTGCGTCCTCATTGTCGCGTGCTCTGGGAAGATGATTGATTGATATGTGGGGTTTAACGTCCCAAAACCACTATATGATTATGAGAGACGCCGTAGTGGAGGGCTCCGATAATTTCGACCACCTGGGGTTCTTTAACGTGCACCCAAATCTGAGCACACGGGCCTACAACATTTCCGCCTCCATCGGAAATGCAGCCGCCGCAGCCAAGATTCGAACCCGCGCCCTGCGGGTCAGCAGTCGAGTACCTTAGCCACTAGACCACCGCGGCGGGGCGCTCTGGGAAGATGCTTCAACGCACGACGTGCCTGTAGTAGGGCGAAGAAATCTTCATGAAACCAGATGAAAAAGTCGAACCAGTTCAACGCTGTGAAACCCCTTGAACAATAGCAGGGTCGCTTTCATTCGATTCGTTCAACTGTTTTCGCTCGCTTTTCCCACTTACTTTTAAGTCATCTCTCGTTTGTTTATTCAGGCCAAGTCACGTATGTAGTTCCAGTCAACAGCTCTGGTCGACGTGGGTTAGCCTATAATTTTCTATCTGTTTTATTTTCCTGCAATTTCAGGGGGAAACAGCCTTCTCCTAGATCCACTGCTTGAATCTTTCGCATTACGTTAGCTTCATAGCGTGACTCCCTCTCCCACCTCCTCGCCACGTGACGTTTTTTACGAGATGATGCCTACAGCACATGGTTCGCTAAATAGCTTCGTGGAGACTGGTTCGGAGGGTCTTTCTGGTGCACACGCCGTCACTTCCGTCCTACAAACTTATGCCGCCTCACCGACTTTTCTACGATGCGTACACGGCAATGCCCGTCCGACCTTGCGCGCTTCTCGTTTTCTTGGAAGCGCGCTTCAACGCGTTGCGCGTCGTGTTGCGGTGAAGCCGAACGTCTGTAGCTGAAACAATCGGTTGTGTTCGGTCGAGAGCCCGACGCGGAATCGGTTCTGATTTATTGTGCAGGTAAGTGTGGATAAGTGTTAGTGATGCGTAAACATCCATTTTCATTTATATTTTTGACTGCGTTATTCAGAAGTAGTGATAAGCGGTGGCACTATGTTCGAGGCCCCTCCCCCTTACGAGGCCCCTCCCAAAGGCCGCGTAATTCGAAGGTTGTGGGCTCAGGCTCGCCGTATTCGAGGGTGCGTTTTCGTCCACATTTAATTTATTTCTAACAATTGTTGCAATAAAAGGAACAATGATGTACCCGTAATTGTATCCAACAGCAAAGGAACGAACCCGCCTCTTACAAAAATGGATTTAGACAGACTATACACCGTCAGAAAATGAGGTCAAGGCCGTCTGTAGACAGTCTATATTCATTTTTGTAAGGGTTTGAATAATTACCCTCCTTAGCTTGCTTGTAGTGTTTCATTTTTTTGACGACGATAGATGCCGAGTGAAAACGTTCGTTTTGTTTGACTGCAATGTATCTACAGACATGCATTTGCACACCTGAACTCACGTCGTCTGTATTTACGGCGTCAAGCCAAGTGGCACTGCAAGACCGTTGGCAACCCGGTTTTTTTTTTTGTTTCTCTTCGCGTATTCTCTGGCGTCCACCCAAACTTCCTTCACGATGCATAATCGTAATTTACTAAAAATATCCTAAAATATATATTAATTTTACTGTTCAGCTCTCCGGCCAACTCGGCTTTCGAGAGGTGGTGCCGCTGTAATATATTTGACGCCACCCTTCCCGGAGGCAGTTAGTCTTCTTGACGGAAGCGTTCGTTGACGTGTTAGCACCCTTCCAGGGACTCTTCGTCGCCGGTGTCCGGAAATGGTGCTGCTCCCACTGCTGCGATATTATTAATAGCCGTTTCTTCTTTCGGGCTTAGCGCGTTCCGTTTTTGGGCATACCTCACCGCCCCCCCCCCTTTTTTTTTCTGAAGCGATGGGTGGTGTGGTTTTAGCCGCGGTCTCAACGCTTGCTTGCTATATAGCGACTACCTTGGCACTCTCTTCCCGCGACTATTTTGGGGACTAGCTGGTTACAGAGTGGTCAGTCTCGTTAAAAGGTGGACGTAAATAGTTGAGGCGAATGTTTTTTCTTCGTCACAACCCGAGCCTTCGACGTGAGCCCGGAAGAAAAACGGCACGCTTACATGTGGCGTTTGCAACCGCTGCTGACTGTCTTTTATTGTAGGTTTTTTTTTTCATTCTCACTTTGACCGTCTTTTATTTCAGTTTTTTTTTAATGCTCATTCGCTTAGTTCTGCCGCCTCCGAAGGCGTCGACAGACGCATGACGTCAATCCGTGGACCGTCGTTGACGGGTGCAGTGTGTGTTCTTGGCATTCCCAGCAGGTATTAAGGGGAAATGTATTTATTTGTGGTTGCCTGAGTTGTGGAGATTCCTCGACTCTTTTTCACGTGTGGGATTCCAGTGCGAGAAGTTGCTTGTGGGCCGTTTGTCTTGTCCATACAAAAAAAAAAAGATGAAAAAAGTGCTGACACGAATTTTAAGCATTTTTTAGTTGTTGCCCGAAAAAAAAAAATCACAGGTATAGAGAATTGTTAATAGTGTTGTAGTGCTTGGCAAGGTACTGAGTAGATATTTAATGCCGCTACCTTGAACCATTTGAATGCCGCTGCCTTGAACCAGCAGTTTCGGTATAGTCACTTGCGCCTTCCCAGTGATACGCAAGTCAGGCGTTATGGGAAGACGCCGACTCCCGACATTGTAAGAACAGCTGTGAGTTTGCTGTCAGTCGCTCGTAGTTCACGTGAATAACGACGAGCTGATTGTCTTCCAGAGACTCTGACAGTGACTTCTTCGATTTGGGCAGCGTGCGGATTTCGCAAACCCCGTGAACTGTGTTGACTTGTAGGGACAATGTCCATCGCTGTGGTTGGTGCTGGCTTGTAGATGCTGCGCGACGAAAACATTGAAGTCAAGCTAAAATATTTTATACGTGTTGTCTGACTCCGGTGTGTGGAGAGCGTTGATAGAGCGTACTATAGGGAAACGAAAAATGTTTAGTTTGGTGTGTTTAAAAATTGCGGCAATGTACTACTTTGAGGAACCGCCCTGTCGTCGTAATCACGTTTTGCGTTGGCATCCCACGTTTGATACACATCAGCGGAGCATGCCTGCACGTTTGGAACATCGGTGCCAGGAAAAAAAGAAGGCAGATAAACACAAGCGAATCTGTGCTTCGTAATTCGCAGAGGTTTTACTTTGGGTATAAATGGCGTGCACTTCTTTGGAGGGATATTCAATGCTTGGATGCTGTACCATCAACAAATAAACATAGTTCTCTCTCATACTTGTCGCTGATAGCCAGCTCAGTACGGTTGCTGTGTCCAACAGCGGCTTGGGGACCGTCTCAGCTTCGTGGGCGCTCTTGAAGTCCGATCCAATTTTCATCATACCGGCTTTGTGTATGGCCTTATAATCCTTCCAAGGCTGTGTGTAAGAGTTCTCAAGTGTAGCGCCAAAAAGTGAAGTTTCTTTCTTTCTTTTTCTTTCTTTATGTTTCTTTTCTTCTTTCCTTCTTTCTTTCTTTTTTTAGGCGATCGACACCCAATTAACGAACGTTGCCAGTTCGCATATGGCCACCGCCAGCTGTCGTTGCGCGCCGACTCGTGCGCTGAACGGCGAGCGAGTCGTTCCGTTCGCGTCGAGCTCTCAAGTCGCGTGGGAATTGAAATTGGCCTCGCCGCGTTGCGCACCCGTTCTGCGTGCGTTTATATACAGAGTCGCAGGCTTAAGTTTGCGGGCGAAGTTACTTCTTTTCTCGCGCAATTGCGTGCTCGCGCGCGTGATTTTTTGTTTGTTTGCTTGTTGGTTGGTTTTTTTCCTAAACTGGCGTCTGCTATATGCAACGTGGCAGAATTCACCCGTTTTTTTTTTTTTTTCCAGCACCTTGTTTTCAAGTTTGCTCCCACAGCTTACGCGTTTTCTCGCTTTGCTGAGGCCCGCGGTTTTTTACAGCTTTTGATTTCGTGCGCAGATGCGAGGGGTGGTTGTTACGAGCTGTCATGATGTTTTTTTTTCTTTTTTTTCAGTTTCTTTCTTACCCGATGCGAGTATGTTCGTGAATAGCGGCGTGGTATATAAATGACGTATATACACGCAACCGAACTGTGATGGCGGACGCCCCTCTTGACATATGCTTCTGTTCACGCGATCGTTTTTTTTTTTTTGTCTTCCGAGCGATTCTACTAATATGTTAGTGCGTATTTGGGTTTTGGTGTAGCGGACATTTTGAGGCTTCAGTGCGGAACTTGTTGCATTGTTTTGTTTGATTGTTCGAAATAATTAGCACTAATCACCGTGAGTGCGTTTCAACAAGGCCAAGGTAATACCCTCTGTTTTTGTTTTATTGCGTTAAATGTTCTGTCTTCTAGACACTAATTAAACTTGATTTCTCACTGCGATTCGCAGGAAGTTTTAATGTGGTGAGGCCGGATCGGATGGGCCGCCGTCATTAAGTTGTATCAATACAGGCCTTGAGACTTGAGTGCTTTGTTACTATCGTGAGCAATGCGAGGGCTTGTCGCATAGCCACGAACCCTATGCATCGGCTAATTCGCAGCGGCCGCTGTCGGAAACGAAGTGGAAAGGCCGGCGTGCTTCCGCTAGCTGTTGACGCTCCCTCCTCGATATCGTTGCTTGCAAAACGCAGCTTATAGAGTGTCAGTGGCTGCTATCGGTGATACGAACTCGCATCGACGCGCGCAGCCGCAACCAGTTGACCCAGCAGGCTGGCTATGTGCAGCTACAAAGATATCGGCTGATGTGGCGTTGCCGGTCGCGATGCGCAGGACATGTTTTTATTACATCCAGATGGTGTTCGCTGGGCACTTTGATAGGCATCCTCGTTTTCGGAGAATTCTTATTTTCGTGTTATCGTTGCTAGCGCGATAAAACGGCAACGATCGTGCGGGTATATGGTGATGTGGGAGTGCCAACTGTCACCGAAACGGGGCCCTCATTTCTACTCCAGTTTCGGCAGCGCCGTTATCGTACATCGCGTTATCTGTATTTTGAGGCTCTTGGCCACGCACTATATAGCGCGTTCGAACTCGCATTGCTCGCGGTACACATCTGTGCGCGCATCCAAGGGGCGTGTCCGGTTTGCTGCGACAGCTGCGTCGAGTTGTGTGCGAGGTTTGTGAATGCGGGAAAGTCAAAAACGCTCGAATTCCTTCGTCTCCAGCTGTTTCTGTGTCGCTCTCTGAGTGTGAGTAAATGTCGTCTGATTTAGCGTCGCAAGCATCCGTGCAGCCAGCATTAGTCGCCTTCGCAAGTGTGACCGTCTCATGAAAAAACACGCACAAGTTAATAATAATAATAATAATAATAATAATAATAATAATAATAATAATAATAATAATAATAATAATAATAATAATAATAATAATAATAATAATCGGTCTCGTTGTTCGGATTACTGTTTTATTTTCTAGCGCAAACTGTTCCACGCGTGTTCTCTTCTAAACATTTTTTCTAAGCATTGTATGCTGCTGTCTGTATGTTTCTTTATTTTTCACTTTTGTCGCAGTTAACAGTGCTAGGTGTGGTCTCAGGCCCGGCGTTTATTATTTTGCAACTTCTCAATCACGTTCAATCAAAGTGCTATTAATGTATTTTTGCTTATATACACATACTATTAATAACCTATGACGTATACAGTCGAATATGACGTCGCTTTGACGTAGTGAGCCAGCAAACAGACGCCTGGACTGCAGCATTGTCACGGAAAGGTGTTGCTGCGGTTAGTGATTATTCGGTCAGTGATTGATTGAGCGGGCGGGGGCGTGGTGGAGCACAAGTCGGGGTTCCGGATTAATTTCTGCCTCCGCGGGATTTGTCGTGACGGGCGTTGAATGAAACTTCGCCATGTACACGTTCCTTCCCGGCGTGCTTCATTGTTTACCGAGTGCCAGCTGGCGCTTAGCGGTGCAACGTCTTTGGCCGTACACTGTGGTGACTCAGCGAAGGGCAGCCTGTGTGTGTGTAGATCGATGCATGGCACACATGGGTTCCGGGATTTACTCCGCCGTTTGTCGGTGTGATGCGACGCCACGTGGAGCGTCCAAGAGAATGAGGATCGAAGTTCGTGCAAGCGTGGGGAAATCCCCCCTTTCCTCATCACCTAGCATCCCACCCCCTCCCGCGCATCCCAGACCAGTGCGATTTTCTCTAAACGCCATTTTCCCGCGCATTCATGAACAATCTAAACAGTACCCCGAAGAATTACCATGAGTCATGTATATATGTAGTTTTTATGCTGCAGTACAGTCTGAACGGCTCTACAACGGATGCCTCACCGTCGAATTGAATTGCATAGAGACGGATTCCTTACGTGTGGGCTGTAGTGCGGCTAAGCTTAGGCGGCGTGACTTTAACAACGAAGTGAACTGTATGACGAAGTGACTTTAAGGCCTCGACCACTTCGATGCGAATGTGCTGGGTTAAAGGTTAAAAAGATAGCACTTATGCCTGCTTACTCATCGATTATTAATAATAGTAATTGGGTAGTAGTAGTAGTAGTAGTAGTAGTAGTAGTAGTAGTAGTAGTAGTAGTAGTAGTAGTAGTAGTGAATCAGGCAACCTTAGCCCTCAATAACCTAATACCTAATAAACCACCCAACACCTCGGAATTCCAATGAAGCTATAGAGTTTTCAGAAGATGCACACTCTGTCAGTATTCTATAATTTAGTGCTGTAATCGCCTCGGGTCTGTTCAGGTGACATTGCTAGTAGTCGGTGTGGATTGTTTAAGCGCTGGATGTCCATTGGAGGAATGGTGCCACCGTAAAAAAAAAAAGCAATAAATTATTTGGATAAATCAACAAACAAGGAAACGAAGTGACATCGAGGAGAATCTTCGACCTCGCCGTTTCTTGTACTATCGAAGCAGTAGGCGAGTAGCAGCTATATAAAAGGCGCCGCAATAGACGTTCCCTTTAAAATTGATGTGCAATCAACTCGACGGATTTATTACGCTGGATATTATGTAAGGAGCGGTTACTACGAAAGCTGCATGCGTGGTTCAGTGTTGCAGTTTTGCTGCTATCAAGTCTTAGTTTTTAAAACCCGGACATCAGTTTATTTCGTACTAAAAAAAAAACTGTTATTTCGAAACTCCATTTTTTGTGCACTGTAGTGTTATTCTTTTAAAGTATGTAATGAACGTAGCGTTACCTCGTTTATTTTTGTTTCAATTTTTATTCCTTCACCCGCTAATTTGATTAGACGTCACGTGTTTCAACACAAAATGTCTCGTTTGGCGCTGACCTGGCTCATCAAAAGGGCTCCGGAGTCGTTGCTATGAGTCCTTGGCATTTTTCAGCGTTCAGTTTCTGCGAATAATAACAAATTGACAAGGTGTCAGCGTAATCCGTAAAAGAAACCTGACCTGCAGAACACTTCAAGGTGAGGACACCAACGGTATTTTTATTATGTTTTTGGTTGTTTCTTTTCGGAAATATGGAGTTGTAGATGTCTGAGTGACTGACCTGTTGTAAGGCGGGAGCAAGGTGGGACTGTTTTATTTTAGCGAACGCGCTAATATGGCCAGAATAACATCTATTGCTTTATTACATCATTAAGAAAGCGGTAATTATCAGTCGTATCACTCTGGAAGCTAGCCGTCAATCGTGATTATTTGCAGCAGTCTGCAAGTAATACGTCAACAGGCTAGACGTCGATTACGGTCAGGTGCATCATTCTATAAACTAGACGTCAACAGGCTAGACGTCAGTCGTGGTTAGTTGCCGCCTTCTGAGAGCTGGACGTCAGGCAACCACGTAGTGCACGTCACTGTGCGTAGCAAAAGATTTTGCTGTAGCATGACGCCAGAAGAAAAATATTGCCGTCGGAAAGCGATACCGTTGCCCATTTCTCTTGCACTATAGTTGAATTTTGATTGGCCCAGTGTAAATTACGTCACGCTGCCACTCTTCATCATCCATCGCATACGCGCGAACTCGTTTTGTTCCACTCACTTTATTTGAACATTACGTATAAGCTTCATCACGTGACCTTTCACTTAACTTTTTGAATCTCCCGCCTTACGCTTAATCACATGGCGCCCCTGTCATTCCTATCTTTCGATCTCCCGCCTTTTGCCAGTTTCATCACGTGCGGTTTTTCCCCTGTCATCCTTTCACCAGACCTCCTCCCTTTTTTTTCAACCTGGTCAAATGACCCTTTTTGGACGTGACCACGCCCGTGATGCCGATGACATAACGTCCGCATAAACTGTTTTCACGTAAAACGTTTTCACGTCGTTTTCCGGTCTTAACATTGCGTGCACGTCCAACCAATATAGACGTACGCACATGCAGGCCTGTCAAGTCTCGGTGCAGGCGCCTTCGCTGTGCGCATTAATTAGCCCCGCATTGTGCGCACGCTGCTCGGCAGGTGGCGTGCGCTGGGACCTCGAATGTGCACACGAGGAGTTTGCAATATTCACAAGCGACATTCATAACTCGCACGAGTGCGACGCCTACGATTGTGGCGTGAACAGTCGTTTGTAAAATTTCTTTTCTTGCTTTCTGTTTCTTTTGTCGCGATGCATTCCCGAATTCGCTCTGTTAGGCGTGCTCAAGGTAGCCGGTGCCTGTGAATTCACAGCCGACTTGTGTGGGAATCCCATTTTTCTTTCTCTCGCGCGTATTTGTCTGTCTAGCTGAATTACATGGGGCAGAGCAGCGCGTTTTGGTCGATTTTCTTTTTTTTTTTGTGGACCACCTTTTCATAGGAGGCGCGCCTACTTATAAAGGTATTTCGCAGGTACAGGTACGCACGTGGATTTGTAAAGGGCTCTGGGCGGGTGCTCCGTGCGAACACCTGCTCCTGTACCTCCCCCTCTCTTCCCCTCTCTCTCTACCTGTCTATCGTGTCCAAGCGCTGCTGAGGAGTGAATGCATAAAACCTGGTGCGGTGCCATTCATTGAAACGCGACGCTTCCCATCCCTGCCGCGAGGGGTCGCTAGCTGGCACCCCTCATCGGAGAACGTAGGGGTGGATGGCTGAGGACGCTTGTGAATGGAATGGCTTTGTATGGAATGCACGATGCGAACATGAAAGGCATTGCGGCCTTGTTCGTTTAGCTTCCGTTTTTTGGTTCCGTACCGTTCACGCTTTCCCTTTGTGTTAAAGAAAGAAAAAACATGAAAGGAAAAGGAAATGGTGGAGGTTAGGTCACCGGGATTCCATGTAGCCAAGCGTTTCTTGGGGGTCGCAAAAAGTGCAGCGTACATGGAGGAAACAAACAAACAAACAAAAAACACGAAGTAAAGAGTGTGATTAGGACCACTTCGAACAGAAGACGATACAAATACATAGAATTCCAACATACAAGTAAGAATTATCAAAGAAACATGGAAAGACAGCAGTGGCGTAGCCAGACGTATGTTTTGGAACGGGGACAGGGGGGTTTGGGGGGGGGGGGGGGTGTCTGATCCCGCTTGGTGTATGAACGTGCTTGTGTTAGCGTGCGCTTACGCATGGCAAAATGCGACAATTCTGCGGGTAGGAGGGTTTCGACCCTCCAAACCGCCCTTCTAGCTACTCCACTGAAAGAAAGTGCTTGTGCGTGTGCGTGCGTCCGTGCACAATGGGGGGGGGGGGGTACGCAAATGTGTTACTCTTGCAGTTTCGTTTTCTGATCGTCTGCTAGTGCATCGCTCAACCGAAGCTTCCCCTTCGGACGTTATCGTCTGCATAATGGCGGCTCGCCTGCATCGCGCAGACGCAGCGATCTCTTCGAACAAAGGAACGAGGGGTGATAGGAGGAGGGGTGGGGGTAAGGAGGGGTCATCCTGCATCATAAGGGCAGGTGAGCGACGCCACCACTTCTGCCTCTTCTCCCTCTATTATTATTGCTGGACGTGGAGCGGTGAGGCGGAGGGGGAAGAGCGTCACGGTGCGGAGAGAGAGAGGGCAAAGTGTAAAAGAGAAAACAAACATGGCGGCGCCCTCCCTCTCCTGGCGTGCGTAACGACGGGAGGGTGAACGGCGTCGTCGTCGCGTCCTCGTCAGTGCTGTCTCGTAGCAGACGACGTTGTGGTGTGGTGCGCGTGGTCTGCGCCCCGCGGCAGATGGTGTTTCCCCGTCCGGCTGCCGAGGCCGCCGCTCGGTTTAGTAGTGCCAGGGGATGCACCCGCCCGTGGATGTCAGCGTCTGTGAGTACTGCCAACACCGTTATCGATAACTTCGCTCATATCTCCGCAATTTATCCGTTGTACACGTTATCATCTCCCCGTTGGGCAATCCAGAAGGACTTTCGTTTCTTGTCCATCGTATTATCTCTCTCTCTCACCTGATTTAGCTTTATATCTTTATCGGAAAATATCATATCTCTAGGTTGCGTTGTGCGTTAGAACGGGTCAAAACGAATCGTCTCCTGTCTGCAATGATCGCTAATCTCGGACTGTCAAATGGATAATCGACCGAAATGTAATCTAGTGAGATCGCACATTGTTCTCATTGTCATGCATCTTCTTCTAATGTTTGTTAACGTTTTGTGTCAAGTCTAAATCATAATAGGCAGGTGTATTCAAGTATAGAACTGAGATGGGTGGTTTGAAGATTTGGTAGAGTACCAATGTTAGGCTTTGAAGTTACGGAGCCGAGTGATCGCGTCGTAATGTACAATGCTCATGTAGCTATTTTTTACACCAGCCCTTTGATGCTAATGTGCTTCTTAATGTTAAGGTTTAGGATCAAGGTTAAGTGGTGGTGTGGGGTCAAGGTTCAAGCGTGGGGTTAAGGTTTATCGTTTTTGGGTTGAGACGTATACGGTGATCATCAATGTTAAGCTCACAGCGGTGAATTCGCGATACAGCCAGCCGACTGCCGTGCAAGGTTTTCAGTTTTCACAGCTGCTGACGCGTAGTTTCGTTGAACGTCACTCTTATCTTTATGGACGAAGGTGTTCAAATAGAGGACCGATTTCTGTTCTCGCACGAAGAACTTCGTGGGATGATCGTGAGCGCGAAATTTACGTCGTTTGTAAAGCAGTGATTGTTTCTTTTTCCTGACCTCGAATGCGCTTTGTATTGCTTTGTGCGCTCATTCGTCGATATTACTGCATAGCTCAATTCCGTGAAAATTTTGGCGACACAAAGCAGCTATCAAGTTAACCCCACGTATTGACATCAATTGTACGTTCCAGTCTCCAATCTATCTCCTATAGACATCTTCTAGAGATCCTGTACATCCTCAAAACATTCTGTAGACGTCTTTCGGACGTTCCGCATCTGTTTTTTTTTTTGTAGTCACCGCTCAAAAGTTGCGTTCCTGTACTCTCACCTCCCTGCCGTCGTCGTGGCTTTACGGTTATAGTGTCTCGCTGCCAAGCCTAAAGGGCGCTGGTTCGATTCCCAGTCAGTGCAGCGTTTTTTTTTGTTTTTTTTGGCGTGTGCCAAATGCACGAACGCCACTGCACTCTGATTGTAGGCGCACGGGCAACCCGACGTGGTGAAAATAACCCAGCATTAACCAAGGCGTGCCTATAATCACATATCAAAGATTTGGCAAATACCGTAATTTTTTGTTATATCTTATTATCATACGAGTCGCTGCCGTCCCTTTCCCAGTCTCCATTTTCGATGTCAAGTATATCACGATTTCGCACGGACCTGTCGTTTTTAAACCTCCTTACCTCCTCTTGCGTAATCGACTTGGATAGAAAGCGCTTTCCCAGGGTCCGTTTTTCTCTGCACTTAGCGTCGTGGGAAAATCTCGAACGTACCATGCATAATACCGATAACGCGCTCAGGTCGTGATTTCGATAAGGTCCACCTCTTTTATTTTCTCTTGCTTGTCGCTCGTGACGGCCCCTCCCATTGAACCTCTAGGTCGCTCGGCCACTCTCTGCCATCACCGACCGAGCTCATGTGATTTGCTCTTTGTCGTCGTTTCAGCGATTCAAGGTTCTCTTCGTTCTGTTCCAGTATTTACTGTACGGGTTTCTTCCTTCATTATTTTCTTTGTTTTAACTCCCGCAGAGTGCCTTCGCCTTGAAACAAATATACGGGCGACTACCCGCGTTGTTTTTCACTGCCTTTGTGAAGGCGCTTTCAAGGCCGTTGCTTCCGGAGTTAAAACGAGGCCTCTAAATCCATGCGGGTCCCTAGGCGTATTCTTTGTTACGTTTTTCTATCTTTTTTTTTCCCTCAGAACACGCTCCAGTGTTCCTGTGTGCGGGTTATAATTGTTCGACCCCGTGCACCGCTCTTTTAATTACGGAGGTAATTTGTCAGTTGGCACTGAATGTGCTACAAGGTGTTCTATCTTCTGTCACTCTCAGAGTGCAGCTGAATCGATAAGTGTGACGGGAATTTCGTTTCTCTAGTATGAGATACATGACGACATGTCGTGCGTGTTGTCGATAACGCACTGAAGGTAAACTCCCGTATGACTTGTAGAAGACGGCCCAAAGCGGTGCTATTAGAAACGGCATGGTGGAATGTAATGGTCGGGTAGTAGATTAAAAATTTATGGATATTTCGGTCACGTCCACGAGATGTTGTGGGGCGCTTCCTAAAGATGATTCTTTGTTGTCGCTCATTTTTCGTTTCCCTTTGCGTTGGCATTTTCTGCGTTTCAGTTAAAGCCACGAATGCTTTCAGTCGCCCGCTTCTTGGCATGATAGTATTTTAGCAGCGCCCTTTTTTACCGTGCGGTAATGCGACGGTGCGGTAATACCATACCGTCGTTCGTGACGTATACATATAGCCTTCTTAAACGTTCTAGCCGCGCGAGTATAGTCTCGTTAATGTGTGCTGTATAACACGAAAGTGGACAATGGTGGTCCTCTAATTCCAAGGAAGTGGCGGGCCAACCGCGACGGTACCGTATTACTGTACTTACCGCGCTGCTAAAACAACCTTTTGTCCGTTGGCACCGTGCGTTAGCGTCCCCGTAATCTGCAACATTACACGAACGAGCCTCACTAAGGGCTGCGACTACGTAATGGACGACCACTGTTCTTCCGACTGTGGGAAACCGGTGTTGCCTCGGTGTTTCGAGGGTGCTGCCTCCGGGCTCGATATGGAGAGGTCGCGCGTAACTTTCCTCTCTACGACGCGAGGGGGCGCCTCCTTCGAGGCGATGAAGAAGACGATGAAGAAAGTGGGTCGCTCACCCACGGTGCGCCCCGACCTCTCCCAGCTTGTGTGTTTACCTGGCGCGCGCTTCCAAGGCCGTGCCTGCCCCGACTCCGTCGTTCCGGCAACAAAAGAAGCTGGCAGCGCAGGCGGCGCTCTTCTTCGTTGCCCGTCTTGCATGGGCGGTATTGGCTAGAATAGAGTCAGGGCGGTGGCCCCCCCTCTCGGATGCAGAGGGCGAACGCTAGGTAGTGATATCCTGTTGCCCACGACTGCAGGTTATAATCGATAGGTGCGAATGTGCGTTGTTGCACGAGAAGTCGCGGATGCGACCCCGCGGCGGCGTTCCGTAAAGGTCAGAATGAAGCCGGTTTCGTGTGCTACAAAAAAAAAAAAAAAAAACATGGGTCACGTTACATTATGAATGCTTCTAGTAAAAAACCTTAACTAGGCCTGCTTCGCAGGCCAATGCAGATTTTGCGAATGTTAAGAAAAAGTTACGTTCTTAGAACGCGGGTAATCTTCGTAATATTGTGCGAGGTGTTCTTAGCGTTCGTGGCATGGTGTTTGATGCGACTGTGTTTTCTCAAAGCGGCCAATGAAATGTTTCTTCACAGGATGATTGAGGTTTGAAGCGAGAACTAGCTAGGCGTAATCAGGGACAAATTGTTGGGCGTAATAAACGATGTTGCTGTCACCGACGCTTCGACTACTGCACTTGAGTTGAGGCCCGGCGAGGACAACTGCTCTGTTGTGTACTCTGCAGCGAAATTTCTCACTGATGAACAAATGGCGATCGGCCAGCCTACAATTCTTTGTTATGCGTACCTTTGCAACGCAGATGAATACAAATGCAGTGGCGGTTTCAGTTTCCACAATTCTCCTTACAATCTTTGTTATGCGTACCTTTGCAACGCAAAGGAATACAAAGGCGGTGGTGGCTTCTCTCTCCAACAATTCTTGTTCTTCCGCAGTTTTGCATCTCACAGGACTTGTGTGCGTTTACACTTTGTAAGCGCTTTTTATTCGCGGTTTTATGTGTGGCTTGCTTTGTGCTTGTTATTCGGGCGAGCCCAGTAATGCCGTATCCTGTTTCTACTACCCCAAGAAACAGCACTCCTATATAAAGCTTACAGCCCCGCCGCGGTGGTCTAGTGGCTAAGGTACTCAGCTGCTGACCCGCAGGTCGCGGGTTCGAATCCCGGCTGCGGCGGCTGCATTTCCGATGGAGACGGAAATATTGTAGGCCCGTGTGCTCAGATTTGGGTGCACGTTAAAGAACCCCAGGTGGTCGAAATTTCCGGAGCCCTCCACCTACTACGGCGTCTCTCATAATCATATGGTGGCTTTGGGACGTTAAACCCCACATATCTATCAATATAAAGCTTACTGGAGTAGCTAAGCGGCACGTTGGCTCTTTAGAGCATCTTTCACGAGTATTCCAGAAACGCTTTCGCTCAGCTGGCCTTTCATAACATTGTTCTAAAAAAACAACAAAAAAAACACGTATTGGTTCAGGCATTACATTGAGCAGCACAATATCATCCAGCGGTGTTACTGCGCCGCACTCGCCGCTTATTTCGAGACGCGCAGTCGGCGTACGTCGGTGCTTCCTATCCTTACGTAGTCGCTGTGTGCGGCAATCAACGGAGCAGGAGGAGAAATTTTTGAATGTCCGCCAGTGTGTTGTTCCGGGAGGGGCGCCCTCCTGCCAGCCTTCCCTGGCATGCGTTGCTTTCGTGCTTCGAGGGGGGTAGTGAGTGGACACAAGGGGGCTTAAAAAGGCACGCTGGGACGTCTAGACTTGGCCGGGAATAATGCTCTCCTTCCCCCGTCTGCTTGCTCTTCGTCAAAATTGGCTTTAGCATCACGTTGCGCTCATACAGTGAGCTTTGTCGGGAGGTGTGTGTGTGTGGAAAAGGGGGGTGGAGGTGAAGAGGCGAAGAACAAGCTCGTCGTGTGTTGCAGTGCTGTATTAGGTGTCGGTGCGCCGTGGAAAGTGTTTGCTCGTTCGCTTCTTCGATTGCCCTATACTCGAGGAGATGGCACGACTGGTCCCGGTCTTCAGCGGATGCTGTTGGGCTTTGACCTCTCGTGAATGTCTTTCTTTCTTTCTTTCTTTCTTTCTTTCTTTCTTTCTTTCTTTCTTTCTTTCTTTCTTTCTTTTTTTCTTTCTTTCTTTTTTTTCTTTCTTTCTTTCTTTCTTTCTTTCTTTCTTTCTTTCTTTGTACACCAGCCTTGTCTGGCGTTCTTAGGAGGAGCCATTACGTGGCCTCGTCGTGTTCAGTTTCTGCGGTCGTAAGGTGGGATTCCCCCGCTACCACCGATCAGGAGTTGATGTGCGATGATGCGAGAGATCAGGACATGTCATTGTTGGTTCCCGGTTGCTCGTGCTTGTCTCTCGCCCTTGCGCGTGTGTGGGCAATTATAGAATCAACGCACAAAACGCGGGGACTTCTTACGCTTCGCCCATAGAGCTGCTTCCGTCACCGCTCGTCGGAACGAGTCTTCGCCGAAGCGCAAAAAAATAAGGCTGCTCCGCGAAGCGTCGTCGTCGTCCGCGAGTGGTGGCGCTGCGAGAAACGAAGTTATACCCCTGTCACACGGGCACCCGTGAAGACCGTTTAACTCCCTCGTCTTTACGACAACGAAGATGCGGTCCGTGTCACACGGCCACCCTTACGCAAACGAAGGCGAACGGAGCATTTCGCAAAGGACGTTCAACGATCTCCCTTCGCAGCGGAACGAGGTACTCTCGTCCTCAGCAGTCTAGAGGTCGGGGAAAAATTTTGAGCACTAAGTGGCCGCAGTGAAAGGATAATACATTTTAGCAATATTAAACGTTCTTTTGTTGTAGTACTCATTCACAACGCGTGTTTGTTTACAATATTTACGCCCGCCAGAGTTCACTTACTCTCAACACCAATGCCCTAGACACCGTCTTGCTTCTTGAAACCGCGTTAAAACGAGAGGAAACCGTATCAGGGGCCGTCTTGGAAAATTATTCTTATGCCGTGATTCGGGGCCTTCGTGTCGATGGCTGACATCCCGGAACTCTTTAACGTGCACACCGTTGAGTTTCGCGTTAATACATTCAAGAGAGAACTCTGGCGCGAATGTCTAAGGGAGGTGCAACGCGCGGCGCTTCAGCGAGCGCGGGAACGATGGGTAGTTCACATATTTGTCCGGTACCGATCTTCGTTCTTCGGCTTGACGCGGTTTGATGCTGCCTCCACACCAAACAAAAATCGGCAAAGGCTCACCAGTTGCACTTCACCACCTTAATCACCGATTTGAATCGGCTCGCGAAGTTCACAACGCTCTGTTCTTTCATTCCGAAACAAAACCGAAACGCTGCAATAAGCAAAGCCACAATGGGTGACCGAAGCCCGCAAGCACGAACACCGGGCAATTTTGTGCACTGCCCACGATTCCCGGGGTCCCTGAACGATCGCAGCGCCAGAGTATCCCTCTAGTCAATTATACACAACACGACAGACAGCTCTATGTGACGGACAACTTGTTCGGGCTAGTTAATGTCCTTTGATATGCACCTGAGCGCTCTGTGCATTTCGCCCTCATCGATGTGCGGTCGCCGTGGCCGTGGTAATCGAACCCGCGTCCCCGAGCTCAGCACCGCGATACATTGCGGGCTGTGTATAGGCTACAGCGGTGATTTTCACGGGTGGGTTTCAGTGCCGCGGATGGCTTCCGTGTTGTCAACCTCTGTGTTTTGCATCTTTAACAGCTAAACGAACAGTGTTATACGGCAGACGCATACGCTGCATGAAAACGGCTGGGTTGGTGCATACGATGCTTCTTTGCGTTATTAATTCGCGTCGCTATATACTAACTCAAGAAAAAGAACATACAGACTTAGCAGTCCACGATGGCGGCGCCCATATGTTTCAGAGGCAATAGTTTATACGTACCAAAGAAAAGCCCCCAACAACAACAACAAAAAAGTAAACAAACGCGCCCCGTAGAACCACCGCGCGAGGTTCTTCACGATCCGTCATTTCCCGTGTCGTCTTTCTTTTTTTCTTTTCTGAAAACAAAATTGGCACATACTCTGCGTGACCGACCTGGATTTGTTGCCCTAGTGTGCGCACTTCCCATTGATCGATTTCGCACGCACTCGTGTTTATTTATTTTCTCATTTTCTTTCTCGCTTCTTCTCTCGCCCATGTTGTGCGTGGGAAGACGCCGCTGCTGTTGCTCGTGCCAATGCTACAACACACGCGTGGCCGTGCGTTCTTCGCAGTGATCATCGAAGTAGGCTCCGTGCGAGAAGACAAGCAGGCGGCGTGGCCTCACGAAATTCTCGAACGCCTGTATCTCGGCCTACTCGTGTGTGTTTCTGCGTACTTTTGTCCCCATCATCCTCTTTATTTTATTTCTTTAGTTGAAGCGAAGTTGACCGCTGCTCCAGTTGACTTTGGGATTTACTTAAACGCAATCTTCAATGGTAAAACTGGCGTTAAAGCGAAAAAAAAAAAGGTCTTTTGTGTCAAGCGAAGTAAGCGTGGACGTGGAAGCAGCTAAACTGTGGTCGGTAGGGTATATAAGACACAATAATTTTCAATATTGAAGGGAAAGTATTAATGAACGCTGCAGACTTTCTGATTTAGCAATGTGGCCCTGCAGTCGGGCCCGTGGTGTCACCAGTTGCCTCAGGTTGGATGCTGTTGACTGTGCTCTGATCAAAACGACGTAATGAAACAATTGCGCATCCGCACCAACATGATTCTGCCTAATTTTGTTCAGTAGAGTATATATATTGTACAATTATTTTGGTATGTTCTAGTTTACTAAAGGCTGCAATTTTAGTTTCTAGTCGTCGCACAGTAAACGAAAATATAACCAGCGGCACAAAAAAAAAAGTGCTGCACGTACTATACGGCTTTTCGGATTGCTCGCGGGGATTCTTTCTTCTTCTTGGTCGTCTCTAGCCAATTAGTGCTCGCCTCGAGGTCAGAGCCTGATGCGTCCCTGAGGCCAGTGGTGGCAACCGTCGGGGCAACGCCTACAGTTGTGAACATGCATCGTGTTTGCTTTTAGGGGCGAAGATCCCTACGTCGTCCCGTGTCGGCATAGTAGCCAGTTGCATTGCATTGCGTGTCAATAAAAACGGTGTCACAGCGTATGCACGGAATGAATAATGATGAGTGGGGCGAAGCGTCCATCAGTCCGTCCGTAGTTGCGAAGCGTCTGGACGGACGCCTTCATTCACTCTGCATCACTCACTCATCATTCACTTGATTACCGGGGCGAAGCGTCCGTCCGTCCTTCCGAAGCGTCTGCCCGAACGCTTCCGTGCGTCCGTCTTTGCGAAGCGTTTGGGCGGACGCTTCGCAAGGACGGACGGATGCTTCGCCCCACTCATCATCATTCACTCCGTGCATATGCCGTAATTTTTTTTTTCTCCACGTGGCATATAGGTCGCCTTCGCGGTAAAAAACGGCAACATGGAGAGATTACGCAACGCAAACGCTTGCTTGCTATTTTATTTTTTTGCGCAATCGAAGCCGCGCCAACGAAGGCGTCACAGGCGCCATCCCCCGCTGAGATTCCACGCGTGTCTCTCCTGCGCCGCTTTTTCTTTTTTGTTCTTCTTCCTAGCGTCGTGCTGCACGTCTCTCTCGGTTTTTGTTGGCATCGACCACGCTGTTTCGCGCACCTGAATGGAGGGTTGCCTGCAGCGTGGGTTCTTGCGATGTTTTGCTTGGTGACGTCATTGGCGCTGCTGTCGATGATTGTTCTTATTTGTTTTTTCGGAGGCCGCAGGGGCGTTTTGCGCCCCCCCCCCTTTTCCGTGGTCTAAAATGCGCGAAAAACTAAAGAAAAGACGTGGAAACATTTAGTTGCGGGGGTTCTGGTGTCACTGAAATTTTCCAGGCCCGGGCAAGAAAAGGCTGCTGCGTGGGCGGAGCATGTGTAGCATCGCATGCGATGCTATTGTGGCAAACTGAGTAAAATAAGGGTTAAAAAAAAAAAAAAAACAAGACCGCGGTGCTTGTCGTGGTCGGGTCGCCTGCATCTTTTTTCCCCGTCATTTTTCCGCAACGTTTTTGTTGTTGTTGCTGTCGTTTAAAAGATCTCCCGGCCGCAGTCTTTAATGGGTTGTAACAATAGTGCCCATGAAACTGCGTCGTATCGTTATATGTGGAGAAGTTAGGATTATCACGAAGCGGATGATAAAACATCGTGTTGTATATCACTTAAAATCTCGTTTTAACGAGTGGATCATTTGTGAAGCAGGAACTAAACGAGTCGTTCTAGCTGTGCATTAAGAAAAGTAGGCCGAGCTATTTTTGATGACGCGTTACAAGCGACGTTTAATTCGTGCGTGGCCAGAACACTGCCGTGACTGGGTGTCGTTTGATTCGCGTTCTCCGCTCGATATCTGCGCATTACACTCGCGTAACGATCAATCGTTGAAACGAATTTTCTGTCAACGTGCGAAATGCGAGGCTGCTGTAGTAGCAATCTGTGTTCAGGATCGATTGAGACGGGGCGGATGCCGGATCTTCTTCGGTGCAGTGAACTTGTGCAATGTTGTAGCTCCTTGCGTTTTAATCTTCGTGTGTCCATTTATTATCAAAACGTTTAAACAATCAATTCCGTACTAATTTAGGAGCCAGCTGAACGATTTGTCAAGTACGTTCGTAGTTGTAATTCTTTTTTTTTGAGGGTTTGCGTACCAAGACGACGATTACGCAAGACGCCGTGGTGACGGACTGCATAAATTTTATTCCCGGCTGCGGCGGCTGCATTTCCGATGGAGGCGGAAATGTTGTAGGCCCGTGTGCTCAGATTTGGGCGCACGTTAAAGAACCCCAGGTGGTGTAAATTTTCGGAGCCCTCCACTACGGCGTCTCTCATGATCATATGGTGGTTTTGGGACGTTAAACCCCACATATCAATCAATCAATCAATCAATCAATCAATCAATCAATCAATCAATCAATCAATCAATGCGTAAATTTTATGCTCGTGCTTTAATCGGGCACCTAAGTGTGAGCAGCGCACGTGGTTCCGGCTATTTACGTCCATCGAAATGTGCTTGCCGTGGCCAGGCTTCGACTGTGCGACATTCGGGACTGCAGTCCAGCACGGGGGCTTGCCATATATGCATGTAATCACTTGTCGCAACTGCGAGTCGAGTCGAGTTGCTGCGACGTTGTGCGTAGGTCGCTTCGTATCTCAATTCGACGGCCACTGGCGAGCGAGGCACGCGAAAACACTTCCCACCCGATCATTACCTGCGACCGTGAACCGAGCTCGCTATTTATCGCCCAACGTATGCGGGGGCTCTTTTGAAGCGCACGTTGGTAAACACGTCACGCTTCAAAAAACAGAGTTCGTTTTCTAGTTTTTTGAAGGTGCCCAAGTTGTCGTACGTTGTCGTCGTCTCGTGTAGCTTGGCGTAGCGCTGGCTATAAACCACATATACACCGTAGCCAACTGTAGCATATTGAGTGCACGCTTATGCCAAGGCCGAGTCTTCTTCCTCTCGTTCTTGGAGTGCCTTGATGATGATATGAAGTGTACAGGCCTGGGCTGTCGTGTGTGGCCATCGCTTGGTGTAACGCAGGCACAAGCACATACAAAGACAGAGAGAGAGAGAAAGTGAGAGACAGGGCCGTGCGTGTGATATTTTTTTCGGGGAAGGTGTTTATGTGCAGAACGGCCTATTTTGGCAACCGGTAACTGATGTGAAGGCGTGTAATTACTGTGTAGTATCACACCCGAAAAGTTTGAGCGTGACGAAATTTCTGGAGGTTTCAGACCCCCCCCCCCCCCGCCCCCTTGACTCTCCTCTAATTTACGGCTCTGGTAAGAGAGGTATGAAAAAAGGGAGAAAGAAACTGAAAAGAAAAGGAGGAAAACTGGAATTAAATATAAATAAGATAACAAAAGACAGAAAAACTAGAAAATAGAAAGCCGAACAGAAACTACGAAAGCTGCTCAGCTCCGCGCTTCGTTCGCGATTGGCGCCACTAGTGCGAAACTGCTTTAATTTTTTTTCAACGCATCTGTTCACGTCTGCGTCGCCTCTGGATATCGGCAACCTTTCAGGCGCAGTGTGAATACTGGCTTTTGTTGTTGTTGTTGCTTACTGGTCCCTGTTTTCGTCTGCCGCCACTGAGACTATGGTTTTCACCCTCGGGGGGGGGGGGGGTTTCGTCGCTTCTTGTCTCGGCGCACACGCCTACAGCTTTCGCGTGCGTCATCGTCGCTCTTTTTTTTTTTTAGTACGTGGCCGACGAAGATTTCAATATCTCTCCGTGTTTGTCGTACGGCTTCCTTGGGAAGATCCATCTTAGAGACGACATGCCTTGCATCCAGCCGCCCGATTTGGTCTGGCTTCCGCGTCATATTCCGCGCAATCCATATCGCTTATGGTACGGCTTCGTATAGTGCGCTGATTTGCACTCATGTTTTTTTTTTTGTGCTGCGCTTTAGTGTCTACGAATGGCTTGTTCATTGACTTTGTGAAGTTCATATTTTGCCTTGTTTTTCTTTTTGAACTTTGTCGATGAAGCCATCATTGATCCACGTATACAACACATAGTACAGGATCATGTAAAGTGAACAAGCAGTATAGTCAATAACTAAAAAAAAAACAAAAAACAAAAAGCTTCTTCTGTGCTGCAGACGGCTTCATCTCTGGGAACGCATGTGTTGCAATAATGCGTTGGAGGACCGGTTGGTTCTACATCTGAAATACCGTGCTCCAATCCGTACTTTTGCGACCGCCGTAAAGGGCTTCGACGTTATCACAGATATATACTAAGACGATTGAATCACAGGCGCAGTATCTCATCAGAACGGCCCTGCGGTCATAACATCCGTTCTCCTATATGAACCGATGCTGGCTGGCACGTGCGGGCTTGTCATATATCTACCACGTTATGTGAAGCCAGGAATGTTTTATTTCTTTCGCAGTCTCGCGTCTTTGTGTGTTTGTTTGTCTTGTTCTCTCTCTTTCTCACTGCCCATATTGTCGTCGTATTTTCACTTCATTGTATTTTGGTGACCTCGCGGACGTCGTTTTGAATGCGGGCGTTGTTGTCGCTGTTGGCCTGACGCTTTTGTCGTATTCCGGCCCGTTTCTTGCCTTGGTTTCTTTTGTTTCTTCTTTTTGTTTGTAGTTCAGTTAAGGCGCTTCCGTGCGTGACGGACGTGCACCGGACGCTCGCGCGTCGCTTCCTCTTTTGACCCGCAAGGTGAACTGGACGGAAATGAAAGAAGAGGCGAGGATGGGGGGAGGGAGGGGGTTGTGGGGGGGGAGGTAAATAGCCGCGGTGTTTAAAGCAGCGTGCAACTAAAAGCAAGACTCCTTAGAAGAGATGAGAGGCGTGATGGGAAGTGTTCGCGTTGATAAACAAGCGCGTCGGGCCCCTCCTAAATAAAACCAACAACTTCAGGCTGTGTGTTTGTGTGTCGTTGCCATGGTTTCGTCCTCGCGTGAAATGCATTGTCAACCCCTCCGCTGTCGTCTCTAACAGTATAAGCCTCCGGGTTTCTTTCTTTTTTGTGGCCCAGTTTCCGGCGCCGTGACGATGGCGTTTTTGGAACTCGTTTGCCGCCGTGACCGCAACTCCACTTTTACAACTCTGCCGGGGGGGGGGGGGGGGGGGGGTCTTCTACAACTGGCTTCCCGGAGGTGAATCGCGAAAAGAGCGTAAACGCGACGTGGCTTTCTGGGAAATGTCAAGCTCCACCTGCCAGAAAAGACGGGTCGTACTTTTAGGGTCGCGAAGTATTACGTTTACGGGAAAAAAAAAAAAAAAAAACGTTGTATACTTGTGCAGGTCGCAACGGGCCGTAGCAATTGTAGTTATGCGCATGCGTGTTCGGCGCGTGACTATATGGCTGGCGTTATATAACGCGTCGCTATGTCCGCTCGTCGCTGAGCGTCATTCTTTCGTGGGCCCCTCTTATCGCTGTTCCGATTCAAGGTAACCAGACGTTCCCTCGAATAACGCGGTCCTGGGGGTGTTATCTGTACTGGACGCTGCCGAAGGGTTCATTGTTCGTATACTGGTAAATCCTCTAATGGCGGCAACTGCTCTGAAGCGCCCGTTTGTGGGTATACGCCGCGGTTCGCATGCGAATTGTGAATCTGCGCTCGTGTTTTCTCTATTTCAACCCCGTACGCCTCTTGCCAAGTATAGAGTATAGCACTCTGGACAAAATCTAGTTAGCTACACTGCACATTTCACTCACTTTCTTTGCTTCTCTCCCTGTTTGTGTGTGTGTAATGGCGATATTTTTGTTTCAATCACCGCTGTAGAGAAGGTTGCTGTAAGTGGCTAACACTCCAATCGGAGATTGCAGATCGCGAGCTCGGCGTTTGGGAGTTCGGTAACGCCTGTCCTATAAGGACGCGACCCTCCTACATACGCGACGATTCCTGACCCCGACCAAAGGGCGGACGTCACCTCTATTGACCAGCGTGGCCGGTCGATGTCCATCTCAATTGTACACCTCTGCGGACCTCGCCACGCTGACTCACTTGCGCGCTGGTAGATTCGCGCGAGCGTTTTATTTTTTTGTGCGCCTGTGATTCATTGATGGTGTATTTCTATAGTCCTTGCTTTCAGTGGTGCATCGCATCGTATAACGTAGCCGCGGACGGCTTTTTGCCCTCGATGCGATCGTGTCACGCAATGGGTTGGCGTGTCTCGACCTTCTGCGTTCACGTCTTATCCGTGGCAACCGCTGTCGTCTCTTCGCGCCTGTGTCACCTTATGTGCCTTCGCGTGCAGCGTTTCTTTCTTTCCTCTCTGTTTCCTTTTGGCGACAGCTACGATCGCGTTGAGCCACCACAGCAAATGCACCGCCGTCCATATATAGCCATAGCAGGGGTGGTGATGGCGCCCTGCTGTGTGTGCAGGCGCTCGTTTTGAGTTGGTCTTGGAATGGACTAAGAAGTGAGTTAATTGTATGGGATATACGCGGATTTCTCTGTATATTTTGATATATACTGTGTACTTGCAGTGTTAAGACTACGAAGAAGGCGCAGAAAACACAGACTAGTATGTCTTTCGGATTTTCTTCGTAGTCGTTCCTTAACGCCACAAATACTCAGTAGATATCAAGACGTGCACCAACTAGCCCACAAATGCATTTTTTTTCTGTATATACATTTTCACCGTGAATGGGGTGCACCTCCTTTCTGAACTGTGGCGCATTAGCGCAAAGGTTCACGTCACATGCCGTTGTAAAGCGTTTTCGAAAGCTATGCATATACTTACTACAGCTCAGAGGGAGAAGCACGCAGGCAATTTCCGTGAAAATACAAATAAAAAAAAGTGTGTACGCCGCTAACGTGGATGCCGCCATCTGGGACTGTTAAACGAGCGTTTTGTATTTGTATTATCGTATTGCGACTTGAATTAATGAGCTCATTAAACGTCGACCGCGACAACTCCACCGATCACATGCGTATTCGCCTACCGTAGCACAGCTCGTTCAGTTTTTCAAGAGCTACAAAACGGCAAGCGTACAGCCCAGTATGGTGGTCCTGATACCCACCAGTAAATTATGTAGTTACAGCTGGTCTTCCTGACACATTCTGCCCCCTACCAAAATGGCCGCTTTGCTGTCACAGAAGTATGTTGTTAAGGCTGTGAAACTCGTTTTTTTGGGAGTTTGGGCCGGTGCAGAGAACGGATGTTGGCAGGGCAGGTATCAGTACGCATGATGAAACCTTTCTAGATGTCTGCCATCTTGCTAACGTCGAAATACGAGCGTGGGTGCATTTTGAAGTTACCCTCTTGCTTAGCTTGGCGTTATTACTGGCCGAGGGAGCAGCGCCGCATACATAAAGCTTATTCAAAGGCAGAAGCAAATCACTTCTTCATAAGGGTGTCAGCAGCTAAAGGGAACAGGGAATTCGGTATATAGTTTCGGAATCGCTTGTACTTTAATTCAGGCTAACCGCGCATCCGCCTAACACATTGGTCTTAGAAAACCTTTGAAAAACACGTGATTATCCGCGACTTCAACAGTTCTTGCAAATTAGGTGGTAGCATGTCTAAAGCTTATTCGATACGCTTGTTTTCCCTAATTTCTCTGCTCCTCTATAGTTACATTATGTCAAACCCAGACGGCATAATGTGTGCCTTCTGAATTTCTCGCCCTGCTCTTTTATTCTCTTAGCTACAGGTTGTTTGCGAACGGCGGAGAGTTGTTTATGGAAAACAAGGTTGATCAATTCTTTGACGTTTAAATAATGCTTGAACGTCTTGACGTCACGCATACTTTTTATTTCTGAGCATCATTGGATAAGTCACGCGTCGGGATATTTATGCTCGAATCGAATTCAATGTCGCGGAACATGAAATACCGGGCGTTTGATGATCGAATGATTGTTCGTTGATTTATCGATGTGTCGGTGAAAGTAACACCAATACCTGTTGTCTGATTTGTCAGGATTCCTTTATTTCTTTCTTCGTTAAATACTAGGGCCTTTCTCAGACGTCTGGCGTACGACTACGGTGGCTCCGGTTGACGTCATCACGCAGCTGCGCAGACGCACAATGCGCACATGCGCGTACGGCGATCCCGTCAACGTTGTTGCGTCATCCCCTGCATTCTGCATTGTCTGGCGGCCGCGGCTTTTGCTTTCGCCGACCTTTGCCGCCGCCCGAGACGCGTCTGGCAACTTTCCACGCGTGCAGCTGCGGCGCTCGCTGAATGTCAGGAACAGGCGGTCGCGTTATTTACCGATGCAGCTGATGCGTTTGTGGTTTAGAACGCGGTACTTTCCTGGTTGTGCACGATAGTCTGATCGAAAAAATGTATTGGACCAGTGCGTCTTGAATTGCCATGGTAACGCCATCCTGTGACACGCCAATTCTGCTCCGTTTTACACTCCTCTCGGAAGAAGGACTCCAAGTGCGAATGTTGTACAACGTCGTAGATTGCGACTTGCCTGGCGGGCAGACAGGTGCGTTTATCATTTTTTCTCTTTTGTTTCATCCGGTTTTCGCCCAGAACGCCTGCCAGGAATGCTCAACACAAACTGCGCCTCATTATTCGAGAATGGCCCTGCCGCAGTGGTCTAGTGGCTAAGGTACTCGGCTGCTGACCCGCAGGTCGCGAGATCGAGTCCCGGCTGCGGTGGCCGCATTTCCGATGGAGGCGGAAATGTTGTAGGCCCGTGTGCTCAGACTAGGGTGCACGTTAAAGAACCCCAGGTGGTAGAAATTTCCGGAGCCCTCTACTACGGCGTCTCTCATAATCATGTGGTGGTTTTGAGACGTTAAATACCACATATCAATCAATTATTCGAGAATGTCCGCGATTATTGTGGATGGTTCTGTTAAGATTGCGCGCAAGACGCGAACAATCTAGATTATTACAGACCTTGCGCGACGACGAGTGATAATTAAGGCTAGAATGTTTGATGGCACGTGTATAAATGCCGACGCGCTTCACCGCTTGTCAGTTTATCGACGGTGGACGCTCTGTTCGCCGCTCTAAGGGACAGTGTGTATCGCTGTAATCTGAGTTTCTGTTTACCGTTCACAGGTTTGGCTAAATAAACAGTTTCGTCTTGGACCTATACAGTCTGTTCCCTTCGTTCACGTTACGACTCCGTGACATCACATGCATACCCGTCTGTGTCTTACGCTTCTTAGAGTCATATGATTGGTCGAATAGCAGGCGGCATTTGAGGATACTCATCTAGAAGCAGTACATTGTTGCATTGTGAAGAGAATTGAAACACAGGCCATTATTTCATACAAACGATTCCAACTGGCCAGTGACGTAGCTTTGTACGTTTTACGCACGTGCAGTTTTGGAATCGTCTCTGTGTGTCGTAGATTACAAAAACTTACCACGTGTAACGTTAGTGAGTTTTGACTGCCATTCCGTAGCAGTCTAGGAAGATATATAGCCCTGAATTTGAGTTTGAGTGTCTTTTGTAGTTAAATTATCGAAACATGCTTGATGTCAGGGGCAATGCTGTCGCAATGCTCAATTTCGCATATCTCGTGTAGAAGCATGCCCGGTCAACTTTTGTCGCTTGTATATATAGGTATGAGTGGGCGTGGTGCTACGATCGCTGGAAGGATCAAGTTGTGCGTCCTTGTTCGTGATCGATCGCTATTTTGGTTTGAGTACTTAAAACGAGCTATACACATTTGAAGCATTCGATATATCGACGCATGTTTCGTACAGATTCCGCGAAACAAGCGCAATAACCCGCGGGTGTCCTATAGTGCGTATAGTGCGGAAAAAAAAAAACGGGCTTGACTTTTGAACTATGCAGGACGTGGCTCTTCCCGTGTCATTTGTTGGTACCTGCCTTACACTGTCCACGGCCGCGTTCCTTTGATACATTATTAATCGGCCGCGAATAATTTTAATCAGCTAATGACGCCGGAAGTTTTCCTCCTTCCAGTGTCCATTGTAGCTTACGCGGGTCCCGCACTTTGTCCTGGCATTCGGTACTGTTAATTGCGCGGACATAGCGCGGAAGAGCTACGGGCGCACTGAAATAGTAATCGTATAGTAATGAAAAAAAAAAGAGGGAGCTGATGGCTCTAATTATGTCCCCCTTAATTAAGGCTGGTGATCACGGGCGCGCGTCGCGACTTAATTATAATCGGGCCCCCGCCGCGACACGCGAGCTTGCAGCTGACATCAACGTTACGGAGGGGTATGCGCACCCTCTCTACCGCCCCTTTCACTTGGTGTTCCGGCGCTTTTAAAGGGCAGCGTGTGCGCTTGCATTGCCCGGGGTTCACTGACATCCAAGCGTCGGGGGACGCTATTAAATGCGAGAGGCACGAGATGAAGAGCGAAGGAGGATCGTCTTTGTTGTCTTGCTCGGGCGTACATGGGGCTACCCTCCTCCTCGACGCATGCAACTTCCTTTCCGAAAAAGACTAGTGTGTGCGTGCGCGCATTAGCATTAGACGTCGTCGTCTGCGCTGTCCACTCGGCGCCTCGCTGTTTTGCGGGCACTGCTGTACAGGCGCAGCGAAAGACGGGCGAGGCATAAACAAGAAATGGACATGGCGTACTCTTCACGGATGAGGAGGATGGGAGTTGTTATGCGGACGCCCGGGAGGGGGCCATCCCGTCGTTCATCACGCTTTTAGCGCAGCCGACACGCTCGGTTTCCTCCATTCCCCCTACTCCTGTTTTCCGGCTGTGGCTATGATGGCTCGCTATACGGACCTCTCTCTCTCTCTCGGGACACATCCGGCGTCCGGTACACCCTTTCTTTCCCTCCGCGAATTACGTCGCGCCTTGTCTTTTCTGCCCGTTACCCTCCTCTCTCATTTTCTTCCTTTCGTAATGTCATCACTCCATTGCCTTTATAGCGTCGTTGTTGTGGATCTCCGGGTGTCCTTTAATAAGAGCCCTCTCTCTTTCTTTCTCTCTCTCTTTGTCTCAGCTGCTTGCTTGATCACGCATGCGTTCTACGTGCTTGCAGACGAACTTCTGCATGTGTCGTCTGCTTTCGTCGTCGAACCACTCTGTCTCTCTCCCTAGGTGGCGCGCCCTGTTCTTTTGGCTCCGGGATCGGCTCGACTTGTCATCGTTCCTCACGACTTCTCGATGTATTATTATTTTTGTTTCTTTGTGACTCTTGTGTCCGTCGGGGTGTCGTTCACCGTGTGACCACTGTAATGGAACTCGCTGCTTCGTCGTTCCGGGTCAATTTTCGCTTCGTTTTTCACGGCGGCTTGCAGCGCGCCGCTTAACTACTTCCGCGCCGCCAGCGGCTTCTCACGGAATAACTGCTTGTTCGTGCGTTGCGAAATTTCAAGGTCGCCGAGGTGTTGTATAACTGTTCCTTAAGATGTTGTCGTGTGTGTTGGCGACTTCCTGAAAGACCTCCCACCGTAGAGCCGTAGTCTCTTCTGTCGTACGTCGCGCCTACTTAAAGCGAAGCAACTGCAAAACGGTGTCACAGAAGTGCTAGCGTCGCATCGTTGTAAGCGTGCAGCCAGGCGACAAAGCATAACGGGGGCACGTGACACGTTTCACTCTTCCGTGGTCTCGGTGACCGCGCGCTACGAACGGCGCCTTCGTAGAAGTCTCTTCTGTGGGCTTCTAGAGTTCTAAGATAGGTGAACGTTTAGCAATATTGTTAAGGATCTGTTCGGACGTTCAACGCATATTGCCGAGACAGGTGCTTCGCCACAGGCAACACCAGCTGAAGTGGCGCGATATTTCTTTATCGATGCCATCGTTTTCAGACATGGTGCTCCCGCAGTAATTACTGACAGAGGTACTGCGTTAATGGCCGAGCTTTTGGACACCATTTTTCTGAGTAAGTGGTACGGCTCACATGAAGGCAACGGCGTGTCATCCCCAGAACAACGGGCTCACTGAACTGAAGAAGGCGCTGGCTGACTTAAGCATGTACGTATATGTAGAGCACAAGATCTGGGACGACATCCTACCCTACGTCACATACGTGCGGCAATATTAGGGGCGAAACTCCTTAGGGTGTGGGTCGTTCCCTGCTACGTACATAACATGTAGCCAGCTCTAGTTTATGAATCGCTCACTAGATAGCGCTGTTTGTCTATAAGTAAAATATTATATAAGATCACTAGAGGGCGGTAGGGTATTCTTATAGCTGACAGGTGGACGTGCCCAACTATAAGAGTACCTTGTCTACCTGAATACCCCAGACAGACAGACGGATGGATGAACGCTTCGTCCCACTCATCATCATTCACTCCATGGACATGCTGTAATTTTTTATGCTTTCACGAGTGCCAACACGTCTGGGACTCAATTCGTAGAAAGCCACGATATATTCGTTGGCAGGCGTAGCCGCCTTGATTGCTTCCTCGTGCAGGCCTATGATCGGAACCATTCCTTCCGCATCGCGTTGAAGTAAAGACTATCGCGATCCAAAGCACGATTTACGTTCCTCGTATTAAATGGGCATCCAGTCTGAACGATGCTCGCGATGAGCGTAGCGCTCTTGATAAGTGCGGCCGACAGCGCCGAACTGACACGCATACTTCACTATCGACTGCACGTGACTTCGCACGTGAACCGCGATTAAGGCCCCCCCATCCTATAGGTGGCTCGATTGACCGTGACCTCCGCCCTTTAAACCTGCGATGCGCCGTAATCAACGACGGTCGTGATCGAGCGTGGGATAGGAATGCAGTCGCATCGCCCTATTGTCCGCGGCGGGCACCTCCCCCAGGCCATCACGCTCTGGTTGTTGCTACGGCGATCAGCGGTGCACATAGTGTGTGCACTCGTTTTCAGCGATGGCCGCTACACACGACACACTGACCGTGTTTGTGCTCCGTATAACCAGGTCCTTTTTCGAAGAGGTCGTTTCGCTTTCGCCGGAGGTGCTTCGCCGCCGGCTTCTCTTTTGTCAATGGCGTGCACACTCCGGAAGACGCGGGCGAGTCTCTTTTATGACTGACTCCGCAGGTACATAGCCGACACGCATCGATATGGCGAGTAGTATATATATAGCTGACCACACATTGCGGTCCTCTCATCTGGGAAGTTTTTCTGTTTTCGCTAGACCAACCGAGGTGTGCGTGGAAGGTTGCTGCTAAGTTAGGGCTTTGCGCCGCTCGGACTTATTGCCCCCCGACTCCTTTCTATGGTGTACCACTCTGTATCATTGTGTATATACCTCCCTAATCTGGACCTTCCAGCGTGGGAGTTTGTTGCGGGTTTCCGAGGAGGCCGATAAGCCTTTCTTTAACCGGAAGGTAGCAGTATACAGTGTATATATACGATGCAGCGCGCGCGCACAGTCGTAAACACGTATTATGCGCCGACGCTATCGCATCGATGCGCTCGTGAAGTTCACGCATGAACTCCCCAATCGGCGACTCCCATACACTCGTTTATGTACAAGATTCCGCTGGCTGCTTCGGCGCGGAATCTGGCGGATGTTTTGAAACTCCGGAAACGACTCCCTAGCGGGTAGAATTCGACCTCGTGGTCGGTGCTTTGATTTCTTCGCTTGCTTTCTTTTTCAATGTCGTGATATGCCAGGGCGTGCGACTGTACAAGTGCTTGCGATGCATGTTTTCTAGTTAAATTTCAGTGTGCGGCTTGATCCGCCACCTCCTATCGACTTCTTACTGCTATGTATATTGCTGTATACCTGTACGGCGAAGGCCAAGGTAGCCGACGCTGCAGGAAGAGACGAACACCTTGCAACGTCTAACGCGTCTTCGTGCTTCGAGGACGGAAGTTACTTGAACGAGCGACGCCCTCGTATTACACATGCGGCTGGCCTACAGCTGATTGGGCGGGATAGCCATGTGCCGCCCACCAGCGTCGGGCAAAGGAACGAAAAAAAAAGCGCGCCTAGTGAAGGAACGGGGAAGTTGCGCAAATCCCTTGATCTGCCTTAAGTTTGCGGCATTTGCAAGTTGCCTGTATACGAGGAAAGAAAGCTGGCGTGGCGGCGGCCGCGCTCGATTCCACTCAACCGTGCGTCAGTCGGGTGATTGCGGGCGTTCGATTTTCGGTCATCCCTTACTACATATCTTTGTCATCCCATGCACGGCTTGATGCGTGTCGGATTTTGTATCGCAGCGAGTTCGTCTGAATTCCCATCAGAGGCGACAGTTGCTGGTATAAAGGGGCAGTAGGGGGAGCTGGTACGTGCCCTATCCCGATGACGTCACATGCTGGACCGCGCAGCAGCTGCATTGTGTCATAGACACGTACTTTTAATGCTGCAATGAACCTAGCACAAATTAAACTTCCCAGTTTTGAGCATAATATAATGCCATATTTATTTTGTGTACCACACGCTGATGCAAGAATATGTATGTATGTATGTATGTATGTATGTATGTATGTATGTATGTATGTATGTATGTATGTATGTATGTATGTATGTATGTATGTATGTATGTATGTATGTATGTATGTATGTATGTATGTATGTATGTATGTATGTATGTATGTATGTATGTATGTATGTATGTATGTATGTATGTATGTATGTATGTATGTATGTATGTATGTATGTATGTATGTATGTATGTATGTATGTATGTATGTATGTATGTATGTATGCTGACACTATTCTCCCTTCTCCTCGAGCCAAAATGCGTTGTCTAGTTGGGGCGAGCTTTTGGCTATGAGCTATACATGTAGGGTAAACATGACACTTCAGTATCGACCAATAAAATCTTATCTCTGTCAGGGCTTTAAGAATGTAATGTTGCAAACCAGGCCTTTGGGGAATCGTATCATCCATCGCTTCTACGCGGTGACGAACGAAATTTCTCGCTACTGATATAGTCACAACGTACATTTAGCGAAGCACAGTTTCTTCCTCCTTTCCGCCCGCTTTGTTCGTTTTGCTTGTTCCCATCGCTAACAAAGTCCTTTTTCCACAGCCTCATTTGGCCGCGCCGTTCTCTTGGCGCAGACGCTTTGCGCCTGTGTAACTGCGCGCACCATGTCCTCCCTTGATTGATGATCGAGACGCACTCGCCGAGGAAGACGAAGTTGTGGAAGCGGCGATGCTTGCGTAGCTCGCACTTCCGTCTCGCTTCGATTTCTCCTTTTTTTCTATTTGCCTTCTCTAGTTATCGAAAAAGCAATTTCCGTAATGCTGACTCGCTAGCCGGTTCTTCAATTAAACACGCCTCAGCGCATTGATCGAGAGGCTTCCGCTCTGCACACCCCTGCATGCAGAGTACCGTGAAAGGTTGGAATTGAATTTGCGTTTGTTGTGCTGGTTTTTTTTTGGCTGGCTCATTCGCCTGATGTGTCATTAGCCGTCTGCGATTATTGATTTCGTTTGTCTCGTTTTCGTGCGCACTGCGGCGTTCCAGTTTGTCTCTTCAATTCGGTATCTTCCATTAAAGTCTGGTTCGCAATTTGCATTGATTAAATGCTCGCACATGGTGTGGCAGTGCTGAACGATCTGATGGCGTGGGTTGGCGCAGATTTCGACACTACGACGGAGCGATAAGCTTTGTTTACTATAAGTTTTATCACACTCGTGTTATTTAGACGGCTTCAGTAAGACAACATACACGGACACGGGTTGATTGCGAGAGCTATTGTATTTCCAGCAAGTAATAAATATTTGGCATCGCACAGACAGTCAAACCAACGGATGAATAAGTTGCCGGACAAGACAAGTCTCAGCTTGAAGTCGTCATTGGGAATATAAGGATATCTCTTTATCGCGTACAGCTCCAGGTTACACAATCTAAGTGGGGAAACCAGGTGCCCTGATACAGTAGTTGGTCTATTGCGCATCCCTTAGTAATATGGTGACGTGCAGTAAACTTGGCACTCTACCGTTATGTATCTGCAGTAGCCACCGACAAGGTGACCGCCCCGCTGGTCTAATTACCTTGTGTCGCGCTCTAAACGACACAAGGAACTGCACACCAATGGGGCAACAATGCTAAACAAACTAAACTTATACCTTGAACGTCGTCAGAAGTCCGAGCTTGAGTTGGCAGTTTGTGCCAGCTGCTGTGGTCTCGTTGTGCACGGTGATACCACCGTGAGACCAGAAAACTCGGACTCCGACTCGTTCTCGAGTTTCTCGCGTGTACAGTGTACTCACGTGATATAACCTCGTTCTCTTGTCCGCTGAAACCGGATTCGACTGCCACCCAACACCGTGTGAAAACACGCCAGACCGGTGGCTGCGAATATGTATACCTTCTCGAAAGCTTGCGCGGCATTGTCGTTGCCTTATAAAATAAAAACAAAACGTGGCGGACGTTACGTTTATTCTGCTCGCAAAGATTGCAAATGAGGCACTTGCAGTGCTCAAACGCATTGTAGCAAAGCAGACAGTTGGGCTAGTTGGTATGTGTTCGTCGGGATGTTAAAAAAAGGGGAGGGGGTGGCACTAACAGACACAGACAACGGAAGAAGACACAGGCGCACAAAAGCATTGCCTTAAAGGGTTGTGACTGCATACGGACAACACTACACTGCAGCGAGGAACAATTCTACTTTGTAGCGCGTTCGCTACCTTGCACTAGATATGAACAGAACTCGTTTAACGTGACGTCGGTAGCTGTGTTCAGCGGCAACAAATGCTTCGCTGACCTCTACCCCGGTGGGATCACTTTGGCAATGAAGCGGACGAAATATGGCGGCCGATATGCGGCGGCCGTTTTTCAGCCAGTCCGTTCCGACAAGTGCCGGCCGTAATTCCCTTTTATATCTCTTTAGGGAGCCCAGGTAGGTGCTACGGACTCCGTTTTTGTTTTCTTTCTCTTAATACTGGCGCTCATTTATTCATTCCGGCAGTCGTAGCAACTTTCTATCACTCTCCAATCGCTGGAGCCACACGTCCGTGGGAAATTCCCCGGGGGTACGTGTTCGATCCGTCGCGGAATAAGAGGCCCCCGAGCGGCAGCAAACAAAAGCGGATGAAACGAAAACACGGCGGGGTAAACTTGTAGCAGACGAAACGGAAGAGCGTCTGTGTGTGTGTACGGTCGGTGCTCTTCGTCTGTGAAAGCGTGGGAATCGCTTCGAGAACGGAGTCTGCTCACCTCTCCGCTGCCCGCGGCGGGATCTTATGCGTACGTGTGAACTCCCGGTGACGTTTCGGTTGCGAGTCGGTCGCGACTGTTGCCGCCTTGGAGGAGACTCGGGTGTCTCTGCTTTATCCTTTTATCTGCAGCCTCAACCGGTGGGTGCTTCGTGGTTTCCATTCCCGTTGTTCTTTCTCGTCTAGATTTTTTTTTTTTCGTGGGGAGCGCTGTGACCGCAGTTGTACTTTTGCGAGTGTGGGTGAGGGTTGCCCTGCTCGGATTGGAGTCGGCCCATTGTATCCTTACGGACGAAGTGGGGTTGCTGCGGCTGTACTTATTGCGCATTCGTTTCGCGTTGGGACGTTTCAATGGGTTAACGATGCTGGCTCTGAAACGAGGTGTTCTTTGGTGGCTTCGCGTCATGTCGGCGCCATTACGGACGTGCCTTAGCGTGAGTATAAAAACCTTGCGATAGAATGTCGGTTTCGTCGGTGTGTCATTTATCAGCCGCAGGAATTTGTCCCTTACCTACCTGCTTTGTGAGAGCTGATTTGCACTATTTAGGGGTGCTCTGAAGATGACCAGTTGGTCTATAGATGGGAGGGAGGTTGTAGATGGCTGACCGAATAGCTCTTCTGGTGCGCGAGATGTCAAAGCAACAAAGTTAGATTGTTCGTTTCATTTGCTACTTTCCGCTATTTTCCTTGTCTGGTTGGAGGCCATGTCGACGGGCCTTGTTGGTGAGGTGTCGAGTTCGTAAGTGTCGGGAAGCTAAGCTGCTCAACGGTTCTTCAGATCATAGACGCAGTGAAAAAAAAAAAAACAAACAAACATCGCAAAGTATCGAATGGGGGGCGCTCAGCAATACAAGTTGATTTTGCAGGACTTTTAACACTTGGTGCCCTATGTATCTTTGCATCGGTTCTCATATTTGAAGAGCTGGCTCCTTTCGTGTTATTAACACCATTCAGCAGCGATTCAGTGACTCTTGACTGCAGGTGATACAGGCTTAGCACTTCGGCCTCGTTTTCCCGCATTTGTGGCATGTGGGACCGGCAACATCGTTTCGCATGGGTAGACAGGTGCGTTGACCTTCTTGCGTGCACGCCACGAGGTCGGCCGGAAGACGCTGTTAAACGAAGCGAAGAAAAAAAAAAGCAACTGGCCAGTCGGTCGGTGCCTGGTCGGAGACATCTGTCGCGGCCGCCCTGGCGACCACCGATCGTACCATGTGTTGGGGACGTGCGTCGTGTAGCTGTTTCAGGAGCCAGATCTGAGAAGATCTGCACGTATTAGAGCCGCGGGGGGTTTACACACTCGAATCGTGGGCAGCGGGGGTATCTTCTCCCCTCTCTTTTTCGCAGACACGGCTGAATAGCTTGCACCTGGCAGCTGGGGAGGCCGGCTCCGTGGCTTCACCCACCTGCAGTTAGTGGTAGCGCGTGCCCCCCCCCCCCCCCCCCTCCACCGCTACATTGGCTATCTTCTTCCTGGAGTACTCGGAGGAGAGCCGAGATGATTTCGAGAGCGGAAGTGGAGAGGAGTAAGACGTGCCCCCACTTCCGGGCTGTACCTGTCCCCCCTCTCCTCTCCTCCCTACAGCAAGAGATGGGTGCGCCGAACTTTCTCCCAGCTACCGACCGCGTGGCTGGATGAGCGCAGGTGGCCCGTAGAATGAGGCTTCGCGTGAACGTTCACAATCTAATGAAGATTTTAGCCGGCCGTTTTTACTCGGGGAGTTTTCGAAGCCTCTTGATTGTATGGTGTATCTTCCTAGAGATGTTATCTATTTCACCGCGACGCTTTCCACAAGAACATTTCTCAGTGATCCTCTTTTGTTTGCGCAGTTTTTGAAAACACATTTATAGTTGCTAAGGCGTGCGTAAATATTTAATTACGGGTTGTAATTGAAGTTTTGCCCCATGGAATAGAATACTCGATTTAAACGAATTTGCAAACGGGCACCTAAGGGGTGCCATGGAACGCTTTGCTGTAAGATAGAAAGGTTGGGCTAATTGAGCATCTCTGATGAATTACACACTTGTTAAATGGTGCTCTTCCTGTGTACTTTTTCTGCGCGTTTCAGTCGTTTACGCACCGGCATTAATAATGCATTGCTTGTGCACAATTTTTTTTTCCTCAACTGAAAAAAAAAAAAAAACAAAGCTAGCGCGAAAACTGAGTAATACGCATGCTAGGGGACTTCGTGCTATGTAAACATACATATACCGCCTGTGTTGGCAATTGTGTCCCGTAGTTGGTGATAGTGAGTCCTCTCTCGAAAAAGGGCCGGGTGCCGCGCCACTGTCGCTACCTGACGCCCGTTCGCATCACCGCCGGCCGACACGTGCCGCGAGGTGTCGCAACGCTCGCTCGCGCCCGGGTTGCGTGACGCGAGCCAGCAACGCACCGCTGCACGCATTTTGCCTCTGCAGTTGCCCCGAGTGTGAAGCAACGCCCGTACCCGCGGTCGGCCGCATTCGCGTTCGTGTAAATTCGGGCGTATACACTGTGCGACCCTGCAGGGTATTACGCAATGAGCGAGGGAACCTTCTTCATCTTCCGGCGTGTGGCTGATCAAGAGGATCTTGTTGCGTGCGCGTTGCAATGTGTCGCAAAGTGGCGGGTATGACGTGCGTAGAAGCAGCATATAAACTCGGCGCTGGCCGCGGTCTCGCTGACGCACGTTTCACGGTTCACTCGTTGATACATGTACGGAAGTTGCGTGCACCGCTTAGAAGCGGTTTATTCGTGGTATCGCCTGTAGCTAGATGTAGCCGGTTTAATGATTCGTGGCTGTGCGATATCATAACGGGATGAAGACGACGATTGTGTTTATCTTTGCACCATCCATGAAACGTTGCAGAATCGCGACTGACCGGTTTGTTACGATCACGTCATATTACACATTTATTGCAATCTAGCGATCCGGATGTCTTGTTTTGAAACATTTAGGAAAAGTTAAATGCATTGTAACTGTGTACAAGATTTATCAACACCATGTACCGACTCCGCTCCGTCAAACTCTTCCCTGCGGCATGTTCCGACACTATTCTGGCGGTTTCTTGCTATACATCAACCGTTTGGTTCAGTCGAATTGATCCTATTGGTAGACATCATCTACAGGTCTTGCCGAGTGGATGTATTCGTATTCCATTGTACAATTTCTGCTGCATTCGAAGAGAAGCCGTGTAAGTGTGGCGAAACATGGGTCCATTGTATGAGTGGCGCGCCTTAGGTGACCTCGGATGGCCGTGGTGGTCTAGTAGCTAAGGTACTCGACTGCTGACCCGCAGGTCGTGGGATCGAATCCCGGCTGCGGTGACTGCATTTCCGATGGAGGCGGAAATGTTGTAGGCCCGTTTGCTCAGATTTGGGTGCACGTTAAAGAACCCCAGGTGGTCGAAATTTCCGGAGCCCTCCACTACGGCGTCTCTCATAATCATATGGTGTTTTCTGGGACGTTAAACCCCACATATCAACCAATCAACTGAAACTAATCGGGATGATCCCCGCTGCGTCCTCTTCAAGGGAAGCTTTAACTCGGGTTTCGGTAACGCGCTCCGCCGTACGCAAAAAAAAAAAAAGGGTGCTGGCGAGCACACAGTGCCACCCTCGACGGACCTCCCGAGGTTCTGCGAGCCATCATACAACGGGCTCGACACGTCGCCGCAGTCGTCCTAGGGACCCCGGACTAGGGGTCCCTCCCATGCTTTTTGTTCTACCTACATAATGAAGGTGTTTGTCTCTCTCTCTCGTGTAGATGGCCTCATAGGATTTCCTAAATTTACACTAGAGAGAACTCTGTCCCTAGTGCTTACGGGAGCTGCAACGCACGGCGCTTCAGCGAGCATGGAATGATGGGTGCACATAGTCCACGGATTTGTCTAATCTTCATACTTCTGGCTTCCTCTGTGTTCGTGTCAACAAAAATCAGCAAAAATCAGCAAATGTTCAACGGTTGCGCTTTCACCACCTTAATATTTTGGACTTACCATTTCAATCGGGTAACGAAGTTCAAAAGGGTTCGTTCTTTTCTTCGAATCAAAACCGAAACACAGCTATAAACGATGCCAGTAGTGCGATTCGCTGCCCGCAAGCACGAAGACTAGGGAAATTCATGTCATACCCATAATTCCCATGGTCGCTGAACGATCGCAGCGCCAGCACCCCATCTAGTTAATTTTAGGAAACTTTATGGGTGGCCTCACACGCGTATTCGTATAGGTGCCGTATCGTGGGCTTGTCAGCGATGGCACTCTGATCCTTCATAGAGGTCATTTGCTATTTCTCATTGCCACAATGGGCGCCTAATACGCTCATTGTTGCCTTCAGAAACTGAAGTGTTGCACCACTGTGCACATGAATGTAGATCCAATGCATGACATAGAGCAAGCAAACAGTTCGGAGGTAGCATCGCGCCATGCGATGAAAAGGAAGAAAGTATAGTACGTGAAGTAGGCATACTTCAAGCTTCCTCCGGTCCCGCTTATCCTATAGGGCAATCCTTCTCTCTCTCTTTTACTCCCCTCTCCCCCCTCCCCATGTGTAGGGTAGCAAACTGGACGCATAGTCTAGTTAACCTCCCTACCTTTCCTACATTCCTTCTCTCTCTCTCTAAGAGCTCCGGGATTTTCACTGTATTCCATGAGTTGATTAGGGACTTAGAACGAGAGAAAGTCGAACCATAATTGGCATCAGGGCCGGCACCCAGGAATTTCTCGCGGGTGGTGCGAATGTGTCGAACTGTTAACTTTGGCAACTGGTGATCTACGCGAAGGCGGGAAAATACTTTACCATCACCCGAACGGTTAAAGCATCAAACAATTTCGGAGGTGTCAGAACCCCTATCAATCACTCGCACATTCAGTAGATCGGTACTCATCGTTACAACCTCGCTTGCGTCCCAATTGTTCACCTATACCGCTTAACGCTGATGGTAAACATTCAGGGAGCGGTCCGTCACGGTTCCCTCGGCGTTGCCGCGATGTTCATTTCGGCGTGGCCCCGCACGTGTTCGGGGCCGGCGGCATGCACGTGTATCGGGGTCGTTCTTCCGCCGCGATCGATTCAGGCTCGACCACGTGGACGCCGCGCTGTGATGCACACACACATGCCCCCGTGTATACGAGGGGAACGTGACGCGGCTGAGTAGTGTGCGTCGTCCGGATGCATCACGCGGGCGTAGCTCCGATCGAGGTGAGTCAAGTACAACGAGGGACCTCGGTCGCGCCCCTCTTTCGTATCTTGCCTATTTGTTTACGTCGGTCTTGTAGTTAGAGCTAGGCACGTTCGAAGTGGGAAGCTATCTCAAAAGCTACGCCAACTTATCCGTAATTACTCGGTCGTCGAAGCTAACTGAAGGCAAGCGAAGCCACTTTTAAACAGTCGTTTGCTGCGAACAAAGGGAAGCTTTCAACAACTACGCCGAAAGCATTTCGAAGCGGATGCTCGAGAGCGCCGACACGTTTTACGTACGGGTAACGCACGGGTAACGTATACGTATCTGCGCATGCGCACGTCGATCCCCCTATCACGGTACGCCCGGTATCCCGGTAAGCCCATTATACTATCACTGTCTACGGCCATAGGTTGACATTAGGGAGCTTTGGAATAGCGCACCGCGAGCCCTTGCAGTGCGGTCGCTGCCACTGCGCATGCGTCGTAATGCGAGTCGGCGTTCGCGTTCGTGGACCGCACGCAAAAATTCCGAAACTGCGTGCGGTGGCCCACAAGTGCTGGTTTCGAGGCTACAGTGTCGCTGCGATCGTGCGTTCCGGTTCGCAGCAGGGCAAACTCTATACTAAAACTCATATAGCGCCCGGAACGCCCGCAGTGCTTGCAAACGGTATTCTAAAACTCCCTATTATCGTTCGTTGCGCTTGCGGAATCATAAGCTGCACCAGGATGAACAGTTGCCCTATGTTTGACACAATCACTTCATACCGCAGTTAAGCGGGACACGTATGAACGCAATCGGGTGGGGAAAGTTCTTACGTTAAATACGCAACGTGCACTGCTGTTTTAACCAACTGCACGATACCGTTTCTCCACTGTTTGGTGTGATATCGCGGGCTGGATTCCCGACGGCACGTTGGTGTTGACGCGATGCAAGAAAACTCGTGTGTGTGCGCGTTAGATAAGCCCCGTGTCGAGCGAAGTGAATTACATAGGCAAAGCTGTTCCGTAATGTACTGTATTTTCAGTGCACTATCTGTGTTCGATAACCTTTTCCGTGTCGGTTAATTGATTCGATCTAGCGCCTACGATTATCACGTTCCTCGATCCTGAAAAATCTGAATTTGCTGCGTGGTATACGGCGTGTTGAGCTCCGTGTAGCTGTGTAGAGACGTGCTGGCGTTTGGCGTAATCTTAATTCCAAAGTTTGTAAATAACCATGGTTGCGCTCAGAAAACACTGTTGCGACCGGGGTTTCCAGACACCGGAGGTCCGGGATGAAGTTGTCGAGGCAGGAGGAAGAGAGACTTGAAGAGGGTTTATTTACAATATGTACATTGCGAACTCCCTACACGGTGAGCTCTCAAACGTGGCAGGCCTCTACATGTCTCCTAACATAGCGCTACATGGTGCTTGGTTCTACATGGTTCTGCTCGGTTCTGCTCTCGAAAAAAAGCACACACGAATGAGCCGCGGGGGCTCATTATAAAGGGTCTGTCCTCCCCAGATCCCTAGATCGGGGACCGCGTACAGAGGGCACCGTCCAACCACGGATCACACATTACCCGCGAGGGTGACGAGCACGCACGGTCCACGTGAACGTTCAAAATTGAAGCGTGGTCACTGCACGGCCATGTGGCACGAACGTGGCTCCTCCTCGTCAAGGGGTGTCGCTGGGCGAGGGGTCTGAAGTTGATGACTGCATCCATCGAAAGGGCCGCCGTAAACAAGCTTCAAATGGTCGCCGAACGACTCGTTCAATTAGCGGGACGATTTCCGGCCGCCGCCGCCGCCGTCATCTTCCAAAGAAGAAGCGGCACTTGTGGTCTCCCGAACTGCTCACGGTGTCGCGGCGGCAAGACGCCGCACCCTCCGGCCAGGGGGGAACAATACATGGCGGACACAGGCCGCCAGCCCGTTTGGCGACTAAAAAGGAACATCAAAAGGAACGCCGATCCATTGTCAGACCTGGCGCCGGTCCTAACAGTAGGCAGCCGGTCGTTCGGTTACTTGTTTGAAGATTAAAGGAGCGCCGCTCCCTCTTCCGCTCTGGCGCCGGTCACAACAGCTCGTCCGCCGGCGGGAGAAGCGACCTGAGGGTGACCAGCTGCACAGGTTGCCCGAAGTGTCGCTGTGTAGTGCTGTCTTCCAGGCCACTGCTGATGACGCTCAGCCAAGGACTCTTTCCCTCTCGCTCCTTGTGGCTCCCCTCTGGGAAAAGCATTCATACACACCACCACAGGCACGGGAGAGCACCCTGCCCGCACTGAGACACGTCGAGTCCGACAAATTATCCAAAAGCAACCTTACTTAAGCGGTATTACCAAACACAAAGCAGCAATCGGGACGTTTCTCTGAGGTTTCACCAAAACTCCTAATCCCGATCCGATAATAATCTTCCCATCAAACTGCTTTCAAGAAAACTAACTGTCAAGTGATGCGCTCACCGTGGCATACCCGAGTGCTTGCGTGAGCAATCCGCCGTAACCCACCAGGTATCATACTCATAAAATAAAGCATTTTACTTCACGCTATCTTTTAGTTCCCGAAATTTAGTGCCGCCAAAGCCAGTCGTCAATTCCTTTTGAGAAGACGAAAGCATAACTGCCGTGCTGCACCTGCATTAGGAACATCTTTATTATATATCCGCAAACGCACATCACAGTGCTCCTGCCTGGATGAGATACCACCTAACCGTTCCCTTGCTGTTGCCACTTTCACAAAGCATACATATAAACTCACGAGCTAGCTTTTCTTACACACCGGACACATGCGAACAAAACATTAAATGAACAACAAAAAAAAGTTTCGCATGAATCCTGAAAAATCTCGCAAGCAATAACTTTGCGTCTCTACGCTCAGTCATAATTAGTTCATAACGTTGCTCCTGCTCATTTACACGTATCTACCATGACGCAGGCTCCTATGCGTGTCGTTTATGCAATCGCACAACGCTTACCTTAGCTAAACGTACAACGCCCAAGAAATGAACAAAACCAAAATTGTGTTACCTAAACACTATTTGGTAGACGAGATTCTTAAAAAACACATTAAAATCCAAAACAACTTAAACAGTCAAAAGCAAATTTCAAAACAAAATAAATCCACTAATGACCATCGTCAAAAGCTCACGGATGTCTACTCCTTTTTGGGACTAACGCGCGGTGTCGCGTCCTGTGGGTCTTTCTAGGCGAACGGGAAATGGAACAATGGCAAAACCCATTCGCTTCGCCTCCGACCCCCGCAAAGCTCTGCGCTGACAACCTGCGTTCTTACTCTCGCTGAGTACCTCGCACTCCCGCAGTCCATCAAACATGCCGTCGATAGAGCGACGAAAGGGTCTGCCTTTCTACCCAACGTGCTTTTTTTTTTTTTTCGTTTTGTCCGGCGGCTCGGACGCATACAAACCAACTCCGGTGCCGATGACAAACGCCTAATTCTGTACGCTCTAATGCGTGTCACTATCCTTCCAATAGATCTATACAACGTATATAGGCTACCAAAATGATAGAGCGCTAACGAAAACAAGGTACAAACGAGTTATTTACAAAATCACAAAAACAAACAAAATGTTCCTTTCAACAGTCCCGAGTCGACGTTTTCCGAGAGGCTAACAGCTGTTCGCAACAACTCTGAGTCGAACTCGCGGTGGTCGCGCCCGGAACGATTTTCTCGAGAAACGGGGTCTACAACACGCGTCAATCGCCCTGCTACCGAACCCCGCGACGTTCCTCGAAGCCGACTTGCTGTCGCTTCCTGCCCCTCGAAAACCACCGACTCTTTTGCCCCGCACCCCGTCCAATGCACCGCGAGAACAACGGAAGGGTCTCTTGCCCCTCGACCACTTACGCACACCATGCGCTTCTCTTTTCTTTGTTCTCTGGCCGCTTGGACGCTTGCGATACGGCAACTTTCTTGAAATTTCGCTCCGCCATTTGAATACATTCCTCAAACGCGTCGCGATTTCTGCCTGCCTGTTTTTACGGCGCTTTCTCCGTTTTGCACGTCTCTTGGTGCCGTCTACGGAGCCTTTCGCCCATCTCTGATGCTCACCAGCACCCACATGCTCATCTGATTTTTCGCGCGGACTGTCTGGATAATTGCCTAGCAATCTCTCCTTCAAACACTGCCGCGTACGATGCGCTTTTCTTTTCCGGCGGTTCGGACGCACACGATACAGACCCGTCAGAGATGACAACGGCACTTTTCTCGCGATTTTACCACGCCGTTTGAAACCCTTACTCAAACGCGTTGTGCTCATCTCGAGCTTTGCCTTATTGTTGCCCTTCGGACGCTTTCTCCCCTGTGCACGCTTCTTTGTGCGGACCTGGGAGCCTTTCGTCCTACTCTGACGTTCTTCATCACCGATATGCTCCTCCGCCATCTCGCGCGCCCAGTCCTGATGATTGCCTATCAGTTCATCGTAAGACCACGGCCGCGTAGATTGCGCACTTCTGTTCCTTACTCTCCGGCCGCTCAGACGCCTGCGTTTTAAGCCAGTCAGAGAAGACAACGGGCCTTTTCTCGCAAATCCGCCACGCCGTTTGAAGGTCCTCGTCAAACGCGCCGCGCTGATCGCGAGCCTTGCCGCGCTTCTGTTTTTCGGACGCTTTCTCCGTTTGGCACATTCCTTGGTGCCAAACCTGGAGCCTTTCGTCCGCCTCTGACGCTCATCAACATGGTCTACAGGGCTGCAAGGTTCGATGGAACACTCTGTTAATCTTAACTTCGTTTCCCCCACCACGGAACCCTCACACCCTGCTGTGACCGCGAGCTCTTTTCCCTCAGAATGGGTTAAAACCTGTTCCATTCCCTTACAGGCACTAGCCTTCTCTTTGGCCTCAAACGGCACCGCCGCTATATCTACAGATATCAGACCCGCAGCACTCTCTTCGGCCCTAAACGGCACCGCTGCTGAAACGCACCGTTCGTGCGGTACATCTGCAAATTTCTGACCTGTAGCCCTCTCTTCGGCCTTAATCGGCACCGCCGCTACGTCGCACCGTTCGTGCACTTCATCTACAGATGTCTGACCTGTAGCCTTCGCTTCGGTCTTAAACGGCACCGCCGCTACATCGCACCGTTCGTGCGCTACATCTATGGATTGACCACTCTGCTGCAATGCCACCAATTCACAATTAAGCCTTTCTATCTCTTCATCTAATTCCTGCATCCTTTTTATATGTTCTTCATGCCTGCGCTCAGCTTCCAATTCCTCCTGGCGCCATCTTTCCTTTCTTTGCGCCCTTTGTACTTCCTCCTCCTGGTCCAATAAGTACATATTCCCGAAGTGCTCGATTTCCTCATTGTCACTATTGCTTTCGAGAATCACTTCGCGGAGTTTAGAAGCAGGCATATCATCATTAAAATCTAGCTCCAGATCCCAACACAGGTTCAGCAGGTTCTCTCTCGTCAATCTCGTAAGATCCATGGCGACTACTTTGCTTTGGCTCAGCTGTGACAAAACACAAACCCACCAGCGCTTCAATTCTGGGTCTAGAGAAATTGAAGCCTGGCAAATCTCACAGCGGAGACCACAAGCTTAAGCACCCAAGTAGCACTACGTGGCCAACATCCCTCTCTACTTTTTCTTGTTAATTTTTCACTCCTGCTTTTTACAACATCCTAAAATTTAACCCGCAACGTACCCTTAGAAATTTTGAAACATTACCCCTTGTTCCTATTGAATCATCTAAGCTTTCCTGCTTTAGCGTACTTGCTCAGATAATCATCCAGTGCTGCCCTGTGCTGAGATAACAACCACTGTGGCCAGGCAGTTGTTGGTTATATCTATCTTTTAACGAATTTAGGCTAAAAGACTCGATATATCTCAAGCACAAAGCCAGGCACTCACCCCATTACGTGCGGTGGTGGTACGCTGCTTCGATCCCGCCGAGTTCCAGGGCTTTCGGCTGGCCTCCGGTACATGTCGCTCTCCGTCGCAGACTCGTATCCCACCGCTGCCAACCAGTTGTTGCGACCGGGGTTTCCAGACACCGGAGGTCCGGGATGAAGTTGTCGAGGCAGGAGGAAGAGAGACTTGAAGAGGGTTTATTTACAATATGTACATTGCGAACTCCCTACACGGTGAGCTCTCAAACGTGGCAGGCCTCTACATGTCTCCTAACATAGCGCTACATGGTGCTTGGTTCTACATGGTTCTGCTCGGTTCTGCTCTCGAAAAAAAGCACACACGAATGAGCCGCGGGGGCTCATTATAAAGGGTCTGTCCTCCCCAGATCCCTAGATCGGGGACCGCGTACAGAGGGCACCGTCCAACCACGGATCACACATTACCCGCGAGGGTGACGAGCACGCACGGTCCACGTGAACGTTCAAAATTGAAGCGTGGTCACTGCACGGCCATGTGGCACGAACGTGGCTCCTCCTCGTCAAGGGGTGTCGCTGGGCGAGGGGTCTGAAGTTGATGACTGCATCCATCGAAAGGGCCGCCGTAAACAAGCTTCAAATGGTCGCCGAACGACTCGTTCAATTAGCGGGACGATTTCCGGCCGCCGCCGCCGCCGTCATCTTCCAAAGAAGAAGCGGCACTTGTGGTCTCCCGAACTGCTCACGGTGTCGCGGCGGCAAGACGCCGCACCCTCCGGCCAGGGGGGAACAATACATGGCGGACACAGGCCGCCAGCCCGTTTGGCGACTAAAAAGGAACATCAAAAGGAACGCCGATCCATTGTCAGACCTGGCGCCGGTCCTAACAGTAGGCAGCCGGTCGTTCGGTTACTTGTTTGAAGATTAAAGGAGCGCCGCTCCCTCTTCCGCTCTGGCGCCGGTCACAACAACACAGGGACCATGGCAGACATGGACTAGCGCGAGCTTACTACTCCAGTTACAACGTACCGTTGTAAGTTTGCGCTTGTCCTTGCCTGCCTTGTCTCTGTGTTCTCATTGTGCATACATAGTTACCTATACCAAGTGTGAACCAGCCCGCCCAGCAGCAAGTGGTAATAATTCCCGAGTTCCTGCAGCCGGTGTTCGTTGTGTGATGATTCTGAGAGCACTACGCACTGTGACAGCGGTATAAAATTAGATGTAGTATCGGTGTTACCTCGTTGCCATGCCCTTAGGGTCATTTGAATAGGGCACGCGCTTAAAGGTCTTCTATAGGACCGACTCGCGGCTACTTCATTTAATTAGCTGCAGGGCGTCGTCGTATCGTGTCTGACGACGACCGCACTGCCAACGCGCGGGCGTCGCGCAGACGCTCCCATCCACGTACGCCCGCGCCCTTGTCCGATAAGCACCCGAGATAAGCGAGCAGCATTGGCATGCCTCTGGCGCTTGTTGCATATGCCAGTCTATGTACCCGTCATAGTTGCTTTGGAGAGTGCTATTTATAGCGTGGCGAGCCGCTATATGCTTTTGCGATCGGGGGAAAAAAAAAAGCCCCAGTGCATGCATTCGCTCGAGAGGTGGAGTGCCTTGCAGAGACACTCTCGTCGGCGTATGGCCACTGCGTCCCCTTTCTAGGCCTCAGCCTCTGGGCGTGGCTTTATTGTCGCGCCTCTATTGCAGGACTATGCAGATACGAGCGGTTGGCTTGGCGTGGTCGTATGCTATATCTTTTTTGTTGTTGTTGTTATCAGTGCGTTCCCTTCCGCCAACGCGGAGTCGTGAGTGCCAGCCGTGCCGTCCGCATTTTCGTTACGCAGCTGTTTGCGTATGGTTAAGCAAGCGGCGTGTCCGATGGTGTATACCGTGACCCGCGAGGAAACACACACAAAAAAACGCTGTTATATACGCGCCGAAGTCCGCAGCGAAAAAAAAAAAATACGATTGCGCAAGCGTAAGTTATGAGCGCCTTCAAAGAACTTTCGAATGACTTCTGCGCTGGGTTTCGTTTTGCGTACGTAGTGTTGTTTCGAGTGTTTTCCGCGGGAGTCGCCGACGCTCTAGCGAATAATTCGTTCTAGAAGCCTTTCTTTCTAGCAAAGCCGCAACGCAGCGAGTTGTTGTCGTTTTCTCACAGCCGTTCTTCCTTCCGTCTTGTTTTGCGCAGACCTGACTCTGGAGGAGCAGCGGCTGCTCGCCGACATCAGGCAGCGCAAGGCCGAGCTCCTCCAAGAGATCCAGCAGCTCAAGGACGAGATCGAGGAAGTGACGGCCGAGATGGAGCGGCTCGAGGCCCAGGAGTCCGCGGACGGCTCCAAGGGGGCCACGCGCAGCAAGCAGCTCTCCATCGGCAAAAAGAAGTTCAACATGGACCCCAAGAAGGGCATCGAGTACCTCGTCGAGCACGGCCTGCTGCGCGCCGACGCGCCGCTCGAGGTCGCCCAGTTCCTCTACGGCGGCCAGGGCCTCAACAAGACGGCCATCGGCGAGTACCTGGGCGAGCGGTCCGACTTCAACATGCGCGTTCTGGACGCCTTCGTCGAGCTGCACGACTTCACGGACCTGATCCTGGTGCAGGCGCTGCGCCAGTTCCTCTGGTCGTTCCGTCTTCCGGGCGAGGCGCAGAAGATCGACCGCATGATGGAGAAGTTCGCGCACCGCTACTGCCAGCTCAACCCGGGCGTGTTCAGCAACGCGGACACGTGCTACGTTCTCTCGTTCGCCATCATCATGCTCAACACGGCGCTGCACAACCCGTGCGTGCGCGACAAGCCCTCGCTGGAGCAGTTCGTCGTCATGAACCGCGGCATCAACAACGGCGGCGACCTGCCCCGGGAGCTGCTCGCCTCGCTCTACGAGAGCATCCGCCAGGAGCCCTTCAAGATACCCGAGGACGACGGCAACGACCTCATGCACACCTTCTTCAACCCGGACCGCGAGGGCTGGCTCTGGAAGCAGGGTACGGTTTTTCTTTTGTTTTCTTTTTGTCTTTGGCTTAATCTACGCCTTGCCGTTAAAGCACTCGGCCCCAAGTCGATACTTGCGCAGTTTTCGCTTTGTTGATTGATTGATTTGTGGGGTTTAACGTCCCAAAACCACTATTTGATTATGAGAGACGCCGTAGTGGAGGGCTCCGGAAATTTCGACCACCTGGGGTTCTTTAACGTGCACCCAAATCTGAGCACACGGGCCTACAACATTTCCGCCTCCATCGGAAACGCAGCCGCCGCAGCCGGGAATCGAACCCGCCACCTGCGGGTCAGCAGCCGAGTACCTTAGCCACTAGACCACCGCGGCAGGGCAGTTTTCGCTTTGTTAGTTTTATCAGGTGACCTATATCTCGTTTCTACTTGCAGCCCCCCCCCCCCCCCCCCCCTTTTTTTTTGTTTCCGCGGCGTGGACCATTCTCTAAGAAGTTCAGAACCGTGTGAGGCGTCCTCCTGGTCTGTTGCGAACAAATAGCTTTACTGCAGTAGACCATCCCGCTGCCTTTAAGCATTACTTTCAGCATCCTAATTCATAGCATGCGCCGGGCTTATGCTGAAAGTACCCTCCTTCGCCTGAAATTCTGTTGCCATTGTGGAGGAAGGTAGACATTGTTGTGCAAATAAGATGGCCCCAGCGTTTTACAAATTGTCTGTTGATAAAAATGTCTCCTAATATATTTGTTGTACAAACCAACGGAAAGTAAGCATGAAGAGTATTCTAGTGCTTCGAATATTAAAGAGTGCGGCTGCATTTCCGATGGAGGCGGAAATGTTGTAGGCCCGTGTACTCAGATTTGGGTGCACGTTAAAGAACCCCAGGTGGTCAAAATTTCCGGAGCCCTCCACTACGGCGTCTCTCATAATCATATAGTGGTTTTGGGACGTTAAACCCCACAAATCAATCAATCAATATTAAAGAGTGCAGTATCCGAAATGGACGAATAAGCGTATATGTTACCGCATGTATCACCTCCTGAAAAGGTGGTTTCGCTGCAGTGCTTAGCTACTATGCCGTGAAATCATCTATTTAACGGTTATCCGTTGCCGCGAAGCCACGCTTCAAGGTTAAATGTACTTGTGACCTGCGCTTCGACTACTATCTTTTAAGTTTAAAAATGTGTTATGCGGATTTTTATGCGCTACGTATAGCAAATCTTGAAATGTAACGGCGATCAGAAGATTGGGCAAAGAAGTTGTGGCTTTTGAGCATCTTGAATTGTGGCAGTAATGCTTGGCGATTATAGCGTCAGCATGACCCTGCTAGCACCCTGCTGCAGTGTTGCTTTCACTTTGCTTCAAGCCTAAAAAGGGACATTAAAAAAAGCCTTGTTTAAGCCTTAGAAATATTGTGCAAGTAAGGTCATGAATAAATTGCTAAAATTTAACATAATGTACAGTTTGTATTACTCGAGCAATTCAATGAACGATTATTATACCTAATTACTATTTGCTTCGAACTTCAAGTTCACCATTTGCCGATTAAAAGTGAAAAAGATGGTCAGAGGTTTGTGCAAGGAAGTTGTAGCTTTTGAGCATCATTTGAATTGTGGCATTAATGCTTTGCTATTATATAGTGTTAGCATCACCCATGTTTCGAGTTTTATTGGCAATAGTGGACATTTCAGTCTGTGCAGAATGCTTCACGTTTGATTGCTTAGCACTCATTTTGCCATTAGCATATTACTTTAAAATATTCTCTGTTCACATGGAAGCATATATTAATTTTAGTCCCAGGAGCACATGGGCGCATTGTTCCTGGGTGACTTGTGTCGATTGCACATTTCAATTACTTACCTGCTTATTCGTTGCAGCGCTTGTCTTTAACATTAAATTAAAAGAACGGGTCTGTTGAGTGCATTCGCTATGCACCCTAGAAACGACCTACAAGCTTTACCAGGTTATGTCGGGTAGCAGCCATTTTGAGAGATATGTCAGTTCACCCTTTTCATAGCCGTGTGGGTGCTTTTATACACTGCAGGGTTTGCTTAACTAATGGCAATACCGATCAGGGTTTTGATGAAAACAGTGTGTGCTCTGGCAATGCTGTAGTTCGTTTCTTGCATTTGGTTTGGCCAGAAGAGCTACACATAAATATTCCTCACCACAGGACAGTGTGGGCACATTTATTGCGGAATTTGCTATGTCGCCATTAGTTCGGGTAACTCGCTAGTGGGAAAGCTACCTGTGAAATTGTTGCAAGAAATAGTAATGCATAAAATTTTATGGCCTACAAATTTATTATTTCTTGACAAAGCTCGCTGGTGGTGTTGTCTTTGTTTCCTCATGGATGCTTTGCTTTTCAGCGTATTCGTGACCCCATGTACAAATCTAATACTTTTGCTTATTGCACAAACTTCACTGTTGCGCTTGTATTCTTATGAAAATACAAATAGCTAAGCTACTTGTCACTGAGCTGCCTGTGCTCCATGAAATGTAGTTCCAAACAAATGTTTATGAAACTGCATTAACAATGACTTGCTGTGTTGCTGCCACCATGTAGAAAAATCTTCAATTTCAAATATAATTTGCGAGTCGTTGACTGGTTGTTCAGTCTTTTGGTTCCTGTCTTCTAATCATCTTGTGGTGGCCTTTGCTACTTGCAGGTGGTCGTTATAAAAGCTGGAAGAGGCGATGGTTTATTCTGAATGACAACTGCCTCTACTACTTTGAGTACACTACGGTAAGTACAATATTTGTGGTTGCTTTTCTTCTGTGCAGACATTCAACACTGACAGTGTGTTATGTTGGGCTAGTTGGTGCAAAGGCATATAGTTGCCTGAAATTACCTAGGGGAGGCTCTGGTGCTGTGATCCTTTAGCCACAATGGGAATGATGGGTAGTACACAAATTTGGTGAGTCTTCGTTCTTGCGGGCTTCCAACACAGTTGTGGCTTTGTTTATTGCTGTGTTTTCGTTTTGCTTTGAATAAAATAATTAACCGTTATGAAGTCCGTGAACAGATTTGAATTAGACAGCCTAAAAGGCTAGTGGTGAAAGGCAACTGATGAATATTGGCGGATAGTCATTTCGCTACAAAGAAGTTCCGAGCCAGGCAAAGCTGAACGGAGCCAAAAGTTTGAAGATTAGACAAATTGTTGTACTATCCATCATTCCCCTGCTGGCTGGAGTGCCACACGTTGCAGCTTCCATAGACACTAGTGCCAGAGTTCTCTCTAGTGTATTTATTGAAAACTGTGCTATGACACTTAAGGGACGTATCTCAAAGTTTAAAACCAAAAGGACAAGAAGCGACAGAACATCTACCAATAAAGCTTGCACAGCAAGAAGCAGCATCTCTCACACCCACATAATGCCGAGCCTGAATTGAGGGCCAAACAGACTGGCAAGGGCTCACTGTAGGCTTGACAAAACACTGCATTTGACCAGTTTGTATACAGCTACATTAAATATGTGGTGCAACATTGAGTACAGCCAATAATACCCAACACTAAATTTGAAGTGAATTTGGTTGATAAATGCTTGCTTCAAGAAAAAAAAACAAGAAAAACCCAATAATTTACAGACTCTGGCAAGTGCAGTTTGTCATGTGTGTTTAGTGTTTGTGTATAGTGAGACAGTAACCTGATGCTGTTTCTGAATTGTGGGACTTGTTTCTTACCATTTCTTGCTTGACCTCTTTATCATCCATAGGAAAATGTGACAGCCGTGCTAGGGGTGGTGCTGAAAATCAGATTTTCAAGGAATTTCACTATCATAGCTGACAGCTAAATCTGATTGATTGAATGGTATATGGGGTCTAATGTCCCCAAACCACGATATGATTGAGAGATGCAGTAATGGAGGGCTCAGGAAATTTCGACTTCCTGGGGTTCTTTAAGGTGTCCCCGAATTTGAGCACATGGGCCTACAGTATTTTCGCCTCCATCAAAAATGCAGCCGCCGCAGCCGGGATTCGATCCCGCGACCTGCGGGTCAGCAGTCGAGTACCGTAGCCACTACACCACCGGGGCGGGGCGACAGCTAAATCTCGTCATGTGATATGTATTTTGTGAACAGTGTGCTTATTTGGGGGGGTTTTAGCTACAAGCTCCCAGCAAGATGAAATAATTTAGGCAACAATATGAAATGAATGAGGAAAGGCACAAGCCCAAGTAGGTTACTGGTTATGTCAATAGTGATTATGAGATTGTTTTACAATCTATTGTAGCCCCGCCGCGGTGGTCTAGTGGCTATGGTACTCGGCTGCTGACCCGCAGGTTGCGGGTTCGAATCCCGGCTGCGGCGGCTGCATTTCCGATGGAGGCGGAAATGTTGTAGGCTTGTGTGCTCAGATTTGGGTGCACGTTAAAGAACCCCAGGTGGTCAAAATTTCCAGAGTTCTCCACTACTGCGTCTCTCATAATCATATGGTGGTTTTGGGACGTTAAACCCCACATATCAATCAAATCAATCAACAACCTATTGTAAAATTTTACAAACTGTTGTGACTCCATTTAAGGCATTCTGTACCCATTTCTATGTATACTGTGACAAAGTATATCAGTTGTTATTATGTATACTTGCATGTCCAGATGAGTGCATTATTACATGGTTTTTGGGCAGCCATGTTGTCTCACCCTCTGAGATGTGAAAATTGTGATGCGGAAATGAGCGATTTTTCGGGACGAGTGAGCATGTAGATTATTGCACTTTTACAGACAAGTGGAATAAGTTTAAAAACTTGCAATTAGGCTGTGTCTTCAAGCCAGAGTTCTTCAATCAAATGAGTCGTGAATTTCTCTATAGGTCCTATTGTAGGCTGATTGTGGTATTATTGCTGACCAAAAAAAGCTAACTAATGAACGCTCGTGAGGACGCCAGCACTGCATGTGGTGTGGAAGAGTTCGTGAAGAGTATATGCAGGGTCGCAGGCTGCTGTGGCGATCTAGTGTTTTGTACTGCTGATCCCATGTGACGATCTGCAGGCCCATGTAGAATTGGCCACGGGCCTGTCGGGATTTGGCAGCGCTGTTTTGAAATTTGTACAGTTGAAGAACTCTTGCTTCAAGTACCACCAGTCACCATTTTTGCTTGTAACCTTCCTTCTGCTAATGTACTAAGCCATCCTGTCCTGTTGTTTGTTCACACAGGACAAAGAACCTCGCGGCATCATCCCATTAGAGAATGTGCAAGTGAAGGAAGTCCAGGACAGGCACAAGCCCAACTGCTTCGAGCTCTACTCGGTGGGCAGCGAACTGATCAAGGCATGCAAGACCGACTCGGAAGGCAAGGTGGTCGAAGGCAAACACACCGTCTACCGCATGTCAGCTGCCACACCCGAGGAGAAGGACCAGTGGATACAGTGCCTCCGGTTAGTAGTACTCTTACCAATGGAGGAGTTACCTGCTCTTCGTTATGTGGCAATCTTGGAGATTTCAATGCTGTGCAGCTGATCTGCAGTTGAAACAGATTGTTTCGAACTTGGGTTGTATCCAACTGTCTTGGTCTGAACATTTGACATTTCAACGAAAATCCTCTCCAAAAACATTGAACTGTGCTGCACTCTTCTAGAAACACAATTAATAAGAACAAACACACAATGATTCCAAGAGAAGCATAGGGCACTTTACGAGAAGTAATTGCAATGTAAATGTGAAGAAAGGAGAAGTAACGCCACTGGCAGGATCCGAATTGGCGTCCTTCGAAAATCGTGGCAGTGGGGACTTATCTTTTCGTCTGCTTTTCTTTCTTTGCAATTACATTACAATTACTTCTAATAACATCCTGAATACTTTGCTTGGCATACTTCTTTGTTTGTTCTCATCAATATTGTGTCTAACAAAAAAAACGAGTCCTTAAACTTACACTCCTTTCCTTCACTCTTATGAACAGGCATACATATAATTTTCACTATATTGAACGAAACATTATTCTGCGCTACACTCTTGTTCGGCTTGGAGGTGTAGGGTTACGGTGCTTAACTGCAGACCTGCAAGTCGCAGGTTCAACCCTGGCCATGGCTGCGACATTCAAATTTAGGTGAAATTCTAAAAGCCCATGCATGTTATACATCAGTGCAGACTAAAGGATATGAAATGGTCGATATTTCTGTGAGCCCTTACAACAGTGTGCCTCACAAAGATGTTGTCCGTTTGACGCATAAAACTCCAGATGTTATTACTTATTGCACTAAACTACTGTACGCGCACTTCTTGTGGCTCCACGATCGCTTCTTGCATGGTTGGAAATATTTGTGCCAACATAATTACACTCGCTTGGTAGGTGCTGTTAAACAGGTTAATGAACCTGAAGGGAAGCGAACCTAATTGAAGGCAATTTGTCTCAATTTTTTTTTTTTAGGCAAAGCTTTTCTTCTTGTGTACATGTGTTTGCCGACTGGCCAAACCCCAGACGCTTCTTGTCGCAAGCGGTAGTGCATTTTGTAACAGTATTATTTGTGTTTCATCAAGACGGATTTCCGTTACAAGCTTCACTGCTCAGCAGATGTGCAATGAGGCGAGACAAACTATTGGTTAGAGGAACGACTGTGCAGTTTAGTTCACTTTTGGTGCATGTATGTGCCTTTTTCGAATCTCTAAGCCATCAATTGATTGATATGTGAAGTTTAACGTCCCAAAACCACCATATGATTATGAGAGACGCCGTAGTGGAGGGCTCCGGAAATTTCGACCACCTGGGGTTCTTTAACGTGCACCCAAATCTGAGCACACGGGCCTACAACATTTACGCCTCCATCGGAAATGCAGCCGCCGCAGCCGGGATTTGAACCCGCGACCTGCGGGTTCTAAGCCATCAAAACTGTGTCATCTCTTAAAGGTTCAATATATGAGTGCTTGATTGTGTGTACTATTGGGGTGGAAAAAGACGTGAATAGGGTGGCACATACGTGCGTCATTGTTCCGCACTTATTTTCGAGTGGTTGTTCCCTAGATGATAACAAAAAAGCCACTACAGGAGAAACGTGTGGCAGCATGCGGCTGATTTCAGTTTTGCTCACTCGCATTCTTAATGCGTTCAGAAAATTTTATACATGAAAATGTGAATGGGAGAAACAATCTGATCTGTCATTGTGCATTCTAGTGCCGTATTAAGAGTATTTTTTTTTCTTGGAGAACTAAACAGCACGTTTGCAGCCTAACACTGACGTCATGGACGCCATGGCGGCATGATGTGTTTACTTCATGACATGATGAAGTAACCATGAAGTCATGGACGCCATGGCGTCGTGACGTGTTTACTTCATGATGTCACGAAGTAAACATGATGATTACGTTGAAAAATCGGCATGCTGAAAAGGTAGTGTGATCTCAAAAGTGGAAAGAAAAAAAAGGGCGTTCTTGCAAAGGGAACAATCGCAGTGTTTTTACTTAAGGCTGTTTGAGTCTCATAATAAATAAAGCAGCATTCGTATCGGCTATGGTGAATGAGAAAATTATCAGTAAACTTAAGCTCTATTTTTTAGTGCAGTAGCAGGTATGCGCTTCAGTTCTGTAGCTATCTCAGTGCTGTCAAGAAAAGTTGTCTCCGAGAATAGCATTTTTTTTATTGCCACCAAGTTCATAGCGTGATGAAAAGAGTGTCCTGTGCGGTTCGCATTTTTTTCCATCGCCCCTTTACGTATATTCTTTTCTTTGGGTTCCTCAAAATCATGTGGTCACAACGCCCTTTCAGTGTTTCCCTTGCAACACTTGCTAGTTGAGCTGCTCCCAGTTTTTGTGAAATTCATAGCTGCTCATTACTCGTGCATATTGTCAAAAACCTAGAAATACAGTAAAATGCTTGTTTTGTACTGTGCAAACAAAAGTGTTGTGACAGCAGACTCGCTCATTATGTCTTGGTTTTAATATTTTTAGCAGTTGCTATTTGTCTTCCCCGGGTTACCATGTTAAGAGAGGTTTTTTGTTATGTATGCAATGTATGTATCAATGAAATCTATGGCGAATTATTAGATATTTTTGATGCTATGTGCCAGTATATACACCTTGAATTCCACGGCCACACAGTGAACTTGTTGAACTGCTTGCAACCGGTATCTAGCAATCTGAAGTCTTCCGGGACTGAGATTTGAAACAAGTATCATCAATTTTCTAAGAGCCAGAACATGCAGTTTCATAGCAAGTATGCCGTTACATAGAAAAAAAAATTGGGCTAGTAGTAGTAGTTATGCCTAACCTCGCACCATGCATTATCTCTGCCATTGCAGCCAAAGCATCAGCCACAACCCGTTCTACGACATGCTATCGGCACGCAAGAAAAAAGCAGCGCAGCACTACAACCATAAGTGATGAGAGATGCGGGTCCCCTGCAAGCCGTCCTCTTCCAAGACAGTGAATCTAGTCACAATTTTTGTACATATTATATATAAGCCATCTAATGATTTGCAATAATAAACGGTGATTTTACTATATCTCTGTGTCTCGAAGTAATGTCACAACATTGCACCCTCCAAGAAAACCTTGTGCATACTTCTTACGTCATCTTTTTGGCAGTCACAGACGGGGGAGAAAATTTTCGAAAGGTTGCATCCCAAGCTGAAGAAGCACTGCGTCTCATTCACATCACAACAGGAATGAAAACAAGGCCACAAAGACAGCACACCACTTATATGTAGATAGCACTTCATCCTTTCAACCTTCTCAACATAATAATATTTTACATATGTCAGTATTGCCTTACCAAACCACAAGACTTTCCCATCTTCACCGGGTGCACCAGCAAGCCTCGAGACATCTTTCTTATTTTGTTTACCTTTCAGCCTATTGGCTGAGATCAAAAAAGTAGACTTTGTTATTGTATGGATTAGATTTTGCAGGCACTGTTTTCCACCTTTATGTAGTGTTAATTTTTCTGCTCATATGAACAAATACGTTGTTTGCCAGAGTGCTGCATTAGCGCAAACCTGTGTAACAGCACGGCTAGTGATTGTTGTGAGTAAGCGGTTTCGAAGAGTGTGACTATTTATAGTATTGAATATATGGCTGGTATAATATGGCAGATAGCCTGCTGCATTATCTGTTAAGAGGTCTTCACGTTTTCCTCAAACAGTCGCAAGCTCTCTAACCCACACTTGCTCTCCGACGTAAAAGGCGGGTGACAGGGACCCGCGTGTTTATGTTTGGGGAACAGGATGACTGTGCCCTCGCTGGACCTGACTGGCCCTTGCTAAACTAGATGGTGCAGCTAACAATACAGGAAGAGAGAGTGGTCGGTGCGAGGACTCTGTGGCCAAAAAGGCAGTGACAGGGGCCCCCTTAAGCAATGGTAAATAGTGTAGATAAATGTCTTGTGCAATATAGAAAGCTATCATGGGCAAATTATTGAGTTGAATATCTTTTTTATAACATTACCCAAGCTCTCGTTTTTTATGGCTGTGCTATACTTACGAAGATGAACTTTATTGTACATGTTCACCAGTTTTATGATTGCCTAGGCGCAGCTCACATTTTTAAATATCTGTAAACGTTTAAGTGGTGTGAAAGTAACTTGTGCTTTTAAATGTTGGCTACTCAATTTGTGGACTCCATAATCAGACGTGATTAGATGTCCAAAATTTGATGACTCGTGCGCCTTTAGTGGTAATCGTGAAAAGGATCTCAATAAGGTAGATGCTTAATGCACACGAAGAGGTAACAGAGAAAAGGCTTGAGACACATGAACACTGACAACAGAAATTGGCAGACCGCATGTACTGTGGGAATTCATGACATGCGAAGCACGAATGAAGAAAGTTATGTCACATTAAAATGAGTGCAAGGTTACGAGGTAGATGTAGATTATGCCATGCATGACTTTCATGCCATGATTATCATGTCTGGATGCGTCATTTACCTTCGTCGTCTATTCGTATATGCGCAGCTAGCCAAATGGTGGTGAGCGTACTATGAGCGTAGCATATAGTCATGTTTTATGTGACATGCAAGTCATGATTATCATGTTTGGACGTGTCATTTACGTTCGTCATCCATTCACGTCATGCAGTATCAAGTTTGGTATATGTGAAGCTAGCGAAAGGGCCTCAAGTGCATCATGAGCGTGATATGTTGTCACGTTCTGACATGACACTCATGTCTTGTTTATCATGTTTGTACCAGTCATATACCTTCGTCATTCATTGATGTCACCTAACACCATATTTGGTATAAGTGAAGCTAGCGAAACGGCCACGAGCGTATCATGAGCGTAGCATGTGGTCATGCTCTTACATGACACGCATCTCATGATTATCGTGTGTGCACCAGACATGTACCTTCATCTGTTCACGTCCCGTAATACCAAATTTGGTATATGTGAAGCAAGTGAAACAATTGTGAACGCACCATGAGCGTGGAGCGTAATCATGACGAGTCATAACATGAAAATCATGACATGCATATTATGATTTTGACATTAGGCTCTGTCACTTATGTTAGCCATGCAGGTATGTTATACCATACTAGTTTTGCAAAATGTCATGTGAACGAAACCACCGCAAGACCAGCAAGACCATGAAATGTAAATCATCACGTTCATTAGATACTTATCATGATTTTCATGTTATGATTAGTCAATTATGGTCGTCATACAGTCATGTTATGCCATACCGATTTTGGTATCAATGCCATTATCGAGACGGCCAGGAGAGCTAAAAGTGGTAGGCGGATAGATAGGCTCAAAAGTTGCCAAAGTTCGCTAAGAAATTCTTCGCATTTAATATTTCACTTAAAAACAAGTGACCACTTTTGTGGAGAAAAAAAATAGTTCACACATCACATGTTCACTAACCTGCAGATAATTCCTGTTTATGCAAAAAAGATAGCTACATTTTCGAAAAAATGAATGAGTGTACAGTGTATGGACACACAGTTCTCAACCAAACTTTTAAGCAGTACTGCTTCAATGACTTGGCTACCTTCAATGCTAGAACGCTATCTAGTGAGGCTAGTCTAGCTGTGGTATTCGAGGAATTAAAGGTTGTTAAATGGGATCTAATTAGGCTCAGCGAAGTTAGGAGGACAACTCAGGCTCATACAGCACTGAAGAATGGACACATCCTTTGCTATCGTGAATTAGTTGACAGCAAAGAACTACGGGTGAGATTTCTTATACACAAGAACATCACTGGCAATACAGAGGAATACTATAGCATCATTGAGAGGGTGAAAAGTATCATAATTTTAACAAAAGGTACAAGATGAACGTGGTACAGGCCTACGCGCCTGTATCGAGCCATGACGATCATTTGGTTGAATGTTTCTATGAAGGCTTTTATAAGTCGGCCATTAATCAAGTAATGACGCGGTATACTATTCTGATGGGCGACTTTAACGCCAAAGTAGGCAAGAAACAGGCCACACACCATGCAGTGGTGAAATATATGGCATCGAATCTAGAAATTCTCGAGGGCAGTTATTAGTAGAGGTGGCAGAACGTAATAATTTCCGATATTGAATACCTTCTTTAGAAAACGGGCTAAACATTAGTGGACATGGCAAAGTCCTAATGAGTAAACTAAAGATGAAAGAGACTTCATTCGGTGGGCACTCCCAGGCAATTTACAGCATGTAGAAGTAGTTGGCTAGATCCGATGTAGTGACCATAGAATGGTATGAGCTCGTATTCACCTATATTTAAAAAGCAAAGGCATAAACTGATACGCAAGAAGCTAATTAATTAGCTAGCGGTGAGAGAAAAAGTACAGGAATTCAGAATTTCGCTTCAGATAAACTCGAGACCTCTTCGGACTTATGAACTCCGAACCATGCCTAACATAAATTTCAAGAAAACGATATATCCACTACATTTGGCTTTATTACAAAACACATGGTGAACACTTATAGCTAAGAGAAAATCGATATGGCAAAAGAATCAAATCAGTTTTTGTGCTGTGGCCCCTGCGTAAGTTTTTTACAAAAGCATATAGAATAACACTGTAGTACCCGAAAAAAATGGGCAAGTAATACATGCCATGTATGTCAAAATTGAGGGTTATGTTAAAGCATCTCAATATGGAAGGGTTTGGGTGTGAGGGTGAGCTCTGACTGTGGCTCACTATCACATACCCCTCTAGTAACATTGTGCGTTATTTGGCATAGTGATGCTCTTAACATGTACGCAGACAGGGCAAAGCAAGACCAAAGGAGGCGAAGTATAATGCCGAGTTGGAAAACGTAT